>NC_054080.1:85945748-86593248 GCF_017639655.2 Falco naumanni
CAAAGGCGCCTCACGGGTGTTGTGTAACGCGGTCCCGCCGGTCCCGCCGCGCTCACAGCCCCCGCGGTGAGGCCGGCAGCCCCCAGCCCGCCCCCCACCGCCTCAGCCCCCTGTTCCCGCCACTTGCGGACGGCGCCCACAGACTCACAGTGACGCGTCACCCGTCCGGCCGCAGCAGCTGTACCAGCGGCGGCCATCTTGGCGCCCGCCGCCTGCATTCCCTCAGACTGCTCCGCCACCGCCTGTCGGCCTCCACCGCCGGCCCCCCCCGGTACCGCCCCCCCTGCCGTACGGGGCAGCGGGGGCGGTACCGGGGGGGCTGGCGGCGGAGGCGCCAGGGTTGAGGCGGGAGTGCCGGAGGCTGCCGTGCTGCGGACGGCCCTGCGGGACCGTTACCACAGGGCGGAGGGCTGAGGAGTGATGAGACGCCCCCTGATCAAAACAACCAAAAGACCCCAATATCTTAATTTTTCGAAGGTAAACTAATAATGGCATCCCCTGCGTTAAGGCCGGGGTTAAATTTTGTTCAAGAAATAGAAAAAAAAAAGGCTCTTGGGCAGCTCTTAGGTTTGCACAATTAGGCCCTAAGGAAGCTGCAGATCCTTTAAAAAATTATTATTTTTTTTAATCTGAGGGGGCTTTCTCAGCAGAGAAGCTCACCTACCACCTCAGATCTTGGTTAGCCTTTGCGGTTAATGCAGTGTTCTCACCTACAGCAATGCTCCCCTCCTTCCCCACTTCATGAAGAGTCTGGTGCAGTCCCAGCCTGCCTCTTCCAGAGGACATCAACCGATGACCTTTTCCACCATCCCACCCCTTATTTTGCCCCTGTTAATTCTTTACTTCTCCAAGGCTTGTCCCCATGCTCCGTCACCCAGGTTAGTCCCCCCTCTGTGGTGGGCTTTAAGGATGGAGGCTACCTCATCTGGAAAGGGAAGGACATGGCCCTTGTCAGCAGCGCCTGAGACAGACATAGAGTTTGAACACAGCAACCCCACTTGGTAAGTCTTCATTGGCACCCAGATGCTGTGCACAGGATATGACAATTGCCCAAAGTTTGGCTGTGTTTTACCTGAAGTTTTACTGGAAGACATGTGTGAGGGCAGTTGGTGTGTCTGGCTAAAGCCAGGGCAGAACACCCTGCCAGGCTGCACCAGCTAGGAACTGGTCCTGGGCACTGGAACCAGTCCCAAGTGCTGGAACCTGTCCTGAACGCTCAGTGCAGCAGCAGCTGCTGGCAGTGGGCAGTGCTGGCTGTGCCAGCACCCAGCATTGCTTCCTGCTGCAGTGGCACACCTTTGCGATAACCACAGGAAAACTATTACTTGGAACACGGTACTTTAAAAGAGCTGATAAAATTACAGTGACAAAACCAGCACAAGGGAAGCGCAGTCGCTCACACTCAGAGGCTGCAGCAACTCCAGTGTAGTGAGCAGGGCCAAGGGGCTGCGCTGGGAGCTGGCCTGGCACAGGTGGGGTTGTGTGCTGGCATTCTGCCTGTGCTCCGGGTGAAACACATGTGTTGATCTCAGCCCAGTGCACCAGGAAAAAACCCAGCCTAAATCATTATTTACTCTGCAGACTGAAATCTTCTCCCAGAGATGGAAAGAATAGGCTTTTCAAAGCTCAACTTCTGCCTCTGCCAGTGCACAGTTGGAAAGCTTTGCAATAGGGCTGCACCTCGCACGCAGGGACATGCACTGTGTTTACAGTGTGCATCATTTATGAGATTTCCTTTGCATGCTGGGAAGAACAGCATTTCTCAGCTGGAGACAGATATCCACAGAACTGATTTATGACCAGCAGCACCTCTGCATACTGTTACAGTGCCAGCTGGGATTCTCTGTCCTGGTCACAGCTCAGTGTGGTTTGCGGATGCTGCAAATCAAAGGTGGCTGTCTGGTAGGCAGGAGGGGTCAGACAGGGAGGTACTGCTGGCCCAGCTGCTGACTTGCTCCATGTGCTCTGGGGCTCTTACTACTGGCCCAAATGCCATAATCTTTACCCCTCTTTTCCATGCGATAAATGTAGACAGTAGCAGTGCAGGACCTGTGCCTGAGGAGCAGGACAGCTGGGAAGAGGTCCAGCTCAGGTTGAACAAAGACTACAGAACAGACTGCAGTGGTACAGCCTCACACCAGGGCAGGACCTGACTCCTGCACCAGGGCTCCTGGCTCGTCAGACACACTGGCACAGGACTGCAGAGCTTGTCTGGTAACCTTCATTCCTAGTAGAAACACAAAGAAACAAATACCAGAACTTACCCTGCACACAAACATTTGATTTGCATCCCACCCACATCTTCTCTGCAGTGGTTTCAGTTGTCCTGTGTACAGCTTATGGAAGCCAATAGCAGACCTAGCTCTTGCTGCCCAAAGCCTGGCAGCACTGTGCTTCTCCTTGCCCCTCCAGCGAGCTGTAGCTGTTTCAATCCTGGCTGCCCTGTGGGGAAGTGAGCAAAGAAGAGAAACCCCACATTTGTGAAGGATGCTGGGCTCTCTGGGATGGTTAGTACCACACCACTGGCAAGGAGCTTCAATACGAAGGGTGGCCAGATGAGTTTCAACGTAGATGAATATAAAATAATGTGTGTAAGTAGATGTAATCTAAACAAGCTACATGATAGTGATCTTGAAGCTGCCAGTTACAAGGCTGAAAGGGCCTTGGAGCCAGTCCAGTTCACCAGTTAACAATCCAACTACCAATCTGACTGTGTGGAGATACCTTGAGGGAAAATTAAACAGGATGATGAGAAGTCCAAGTTCTCATTCCACATTTTCTCCTCTTTTGCAGGTTTGTTTATACATTCTAATAAAAACAAACTGAAGTATTCTTGTACTCCAGTCAGCTGCAGTGTCTTTCTGAGAGCCATTATAAGCAATCATAATCTACAAGGGATGTAAGCTGCACTGGAATTTGCGATGGAGCCTGGAGGAAAGTGATGTTCCCTCTGGTCCCTGGAGTCCTAACAGCCAGTGAGACCAATGAGCTGCTTCGCTTCCCCCAGTACCTGACCAGTATTGCCCACATATACAAGTTACACATACTGGGAAGGGAGGACCAAAACATTGAACTCAGATGGGAAGGACCTAGGAACACTGCTAGCCCAAAAAACACATCTAGCAGCAAATGTGATTAAATCAGCCCTGAATAAGAACTTAAAATCAAAAAGCTTTGCTGCTGGAGAGCTTGGGAACTAGCTTTCTGGATAGCTGGCAGAAACACCCAGGATCATGTTTTAGATCACTGGAGACATAATCAAACTCAGCAAATTTTGTAAGAACACAGTAAAAAAAAGACACCACACAAAACCTACAACTGATGAGACACAAAAATAAAACCCAAGATAACATTTATCATTTTTCAGTTTCTAAAAGTAGGGGTTTTTTTTTCTTGATGATCAAAAACCTGAATTGAGCCTTGTTGGTACATCAGGAACTACACCAATCCTGTTTAACATAGCAAAGGTTTGTTTTGAAGCAGCATTTCAACATTGCAGTGGCTGCCTAAGAAATTACTCCTTATTTCTCCACCAGTAGATTTGCACTGGCTTTTGCTTAATTCAGGGATACTTCCCTTAATTTGGGGATCTTTCCTGGGCAGGTGGTTTGCCCAGCACCACCTCTGCTCCACGGGCAGATTATAGAATTGCACAGCAGTCTCCGTGAAGTTTGGCTTGACAGTGTCTTTCATCCCAGTCACCTTTTAAGCTCCTTATCTGATCTGCCTCTTCCAGGAGTGCCTCTTAAGTCCTCAGACCTTCTGCTAGTAGCTCCCCTGATATGAAGGCTTTTAACCTTTACAAAGTAGCTCAGCCCTGCCAGTTTTAAGGACAGAAAACTGATTGCAAACAAGTGATGTTTTTCTAGTACGATCTTTTCTTCTACCTTATGTACTCAACACATGCAACAATACCCCAAACCACAGGAAATATACAGTTGACTATACTTTTGTTGGTATTTAAAAGAATTTAAGTTCTGTGTTTGGACAAAGAACCACCCGTCAAAAATGGAGTAGGGCAAGTGTGAGAGAGAGCGCTAAGGCATGTCACTGTACAAGATTTTCTTCTACTGTAGCTACAAAAGGACTGAGAAAAGGTTGAATTCAAAGAGGTGGGTAAGAAAGAAAACTACCTTAGCACTGCTCACATCTTAGAGCATCTTTCCTTCACCCTTGTGCAGTGCAGTCCCTACTCACCTTCTCTGCTTTGGCAGGGCACCCCTCAGGACATAAGCAGCAATGCCAGTGGCCCCCCAACAAACTCCAAGACATCAAATCCAGACATTTAACAGCTCTGGAAATAACCTCACTTCTTCCAACTGTACCAGTTGCCAAGGCAGATGTTAACTCTGCTTACAAACCAGGGCAGCCACAGCTACAAGCAGGCAGAAGTCACATGCACTTCCGCCCAAGAGCTGTTGCCTTGGCAAACAATTATTCAAGCACCCCTTTTGTTGTCACTTATTCTTTCTAGAGTGTTTCAGCTGGGTAGCTGGGGTGGTCTTATCCAAACTATAAAAATACATGCCTTGGAGTTAATGGGGATTTAGTTCAAAAAGAAAAAAAGCTAGTGCCATTTTTTTGGAATATGTATTTCCTGCATTTGGAAATTGCCCACATAGATACTATACTGTCTGTGACAGGACTGACTATATTAAGCAAGTAAGCTATAAAGGCTAAGTGAAAGGAAAGGAACAGACATTGGAGGTCAAGAACTACCCTCTTGCACACCAACTTACGTTGCCACAATTTATTGGTTGCCAATTTAGACCAGTTTATACGTTTAACATGCAAGATGAAGAAAACCAGTCATTTATTACAAAAATACGGGTATTGCACAGCTCAACAATTCTATGAATGGCAAATCCAGATCAAATCTCAGTGCAGGTAGGGAATGATGCACCTACCAATTATTTTTTTTTTCTCTCTAGTAAATAAAGAATTGCTTTATTTATGATTAAAAAGCATACAGATGACTCAACACATTAAATATTTCATTAATCCTATTTAGTAACTTGATTACAGTCAGAGAATCTGCTCAGATGCAGTGGCACAAGAGAACATGGAGCCAGCTAGGAAACATGGAACTGCTCTACTATGAAAATGTACTTCAGCATGAGACGGGAAAGCCCTGCTTGAACTACAGTTCATCTAGAGAGGACAGCAATTCAGTCAGCATACAATGCTGAAATCCAATTGTATTTCAAAGTTATCAGTTTCTTTAGGTCTTGGCCACTTCTGGTTTGAAACAGATGGCAGAACCTTAATTTGGAAGGCACCACAAACTACCCCAGTCCCTATGAGCTAACAGACAGTCCTCCCTTCCTATTGTCATTCAGCACAGGCTGGTGTGTGCATGGACCCACTACAGCGCTGCATCCACAGGTACCAGGAAAAAGTAGCAAAGCCTACCTCACCAGGTGCCTCATCATTTCTAACCAATAAATAATCTGGAAAAAAACCCCAACCAACCACCCCCATCTCTTGCAATGGAATTGTGTGCTAAATACTACATACATTGCTACTGAATAAAGTCGATCAGAACTTTGATTAAAAACAGTAGGAGCTAAAAGAGTGCAATGCACAACAGAATTAATACCAATTTTATATTCTGTTGAACTCTTCAGATGATGTCTTTTTCATGCCATTCTCCGAGGTCAGTATTTGGGAATTTAAAGAACTTGAAATCCTGATCTCTCCAACAAGAAACCAAGAGAAAACAGATTAAAATTAAAGCAAATTAAAAAAATGAATAACAAAAAATCCAATGCCGAGCTTATTTTCTTTTAAATCACAGAAATTAAAAGCAGAAGCATATATTGTTTTTTAAATGACAGCTTATCAGGATCTTTGTTCTATGTTGCCTTGAAAGCATAACCACACCTAACAATTTTTTTTATGAGGCTTCTTCCAGTTAATTTGTAGGATTTTACTTTAAAAAAGGGGTTTGTTTATTTTCCTTTTCACACCCTAAATCAGTATTAGTATTAGAAACAGGTTGCAATAAGTCTTGTTCTCAGACAGGGTGTAGTATACAGTGTATCATTCCTTTTCAATCAATATTTGCTCAGTTTTCTTGGCATTTACCACAAGGACAGCTAAGGTTTGCAGCGCTGGACAAAGCGTGGGTAGAGACAGACATCTCTGATATGGTGTCGATTCAGAATCCAGGTTAGGAACCGTTCTAATCCCAAACCATATCCACCATGAGGGCATGTACCATATTTTCTCTGTGAAATTAAAATCAGAGAGTAGATATTAAACATTTTCTTGTTATTTATATAATTGCAGTAATTATGACTGGAAAAAAATGCAAACCCAAGATTATTTTCTGAATGATGAGGAAAATGGTTCAGGCATTTTTCATTTTTTTGTTTACACAAAATTTTCATTTTGTGCTTACTTGTCACGAGTTTCCTGGGGCAATGTAAGGACTAGAAGAGGAAAAAGAAAGGTGAAAAAGAAATCTCAACGATTCTTTTCCAACTGCCTCCTCCTCTCCCCTTACACTAGTTAGAGCTTAGCCATTCAAATCCATAAAGACCAACTTCTCTTTATCTATGCTGCAGAAGGCATATTAGAAGAATACACCTGAACAGAGCAGCCTAATGAAGGTCATCTGGTAAGGGCAGCATGCAACCGCAGCAAACAGCAGCAGCTTTAACAGACTGGAAATGTTACACAATGCATTTTGGCAATGCTTAAATAATTATCTACTTCAGGCCACCAGAAATACAATTCAGACTGCACCACCTTAAGAGCAAGTTTAAGGAAAAAAAAATAAAAATCAAGTATCATAGCTGACAAGCAACACATCTAATCTTTTACAAACCTGATCAGTATACCAGTAGTATGGTGTGGGATCGATGCCCTCCCTCTTATAGCCTTTGAGTAGCTCCTCACTGTCCCAGATACGCATGGAGCCTCCAACAATTTCACCAACATTAGGCATCAACACATCAACCTACAAAACACAGCATAAGGTCAAACTATTACAATTAACCTGCCTGTAGGAGGGGGAAGAAAAATAACCCAAACTTGCAACTATATTTCCATAACATATTTTATCATGTATTATTTAATTCTGCACAACAGGAAGGCAGGCAGTTCCTTCCAGACCCAATTTATAGATGGAATAAAATAACCAACTAGGTTTGCTAATCTCTAATACTCTTGGCCACACTGACCTGTAAAAAACAAACAACAAAAAAACCCCACACACCACCACAAAACCACAAACCCAGCAACATTCCTAATAACCACCCTCTTCCTGGCCACCTGACAGCCAGTGTTTAGACAATACAGTCTCGGAGAACTCACAGAAGTATTGTCATTAGACTAGCCCTTGCCTGAGGTCAGTGAGGAGCACACTCACAATCATCTACCCACATGTTATTAGCACTTCAGAGTTACTTTATTTATTGCACAATCAACAAGCCACACCAAAAGACACCCAACCCAAAACCTGGTAAGAATTCTCCAAGATTCTCCTGGAGTACTTAGTCATTCTATGCTCACTCACACTGACATTCCCCATGCTTACGCAGAAGCCTGTAACACTACATAAAATACCAACTTACAGATTCAGTAAGGCGGGAATCATCATGACAGCGCTGCATATAGAAAGACTTTATCTCTGCAGGAAATCGGCACAACAAGATTGGCTCATTAATGGTGTCTGTCATCAATCTCTCAGGAGCTTCAGGAATATCCTAAGGTTAAAGAAGGCTTTTTTAATACTTAAAGCCAAAACCACTCCGATACCTTGGAGTCCCACATGTATCAGGCATGAAACAAATGCAGTTTCACACCACACATATCCACACATTCATCCTAGTGTACCTAAACTTTTAAAACAAATTTATCTTAGAAGAAAATATATTTATATATAAAAAACATACATGTTGAGGGGGGGAATCTATTCAATTAAAAGCCAAGTCTTCCCACTGTTTCAGACAGAAAACTGAGGAAATCCTAACCTGAAATGGAGACTTTCCAAACCAGTAAATACCGAAGAGTCAAATCTGCTTCCTCCCCAATACTGTTTTACACAAACCTCAAGACTAAGAAGTTTAAGCATTTCCTTGTTATGTATATGGGCTACTTTTCAGAAACCTCAACTGATCGGTTAGATAGATGAGGTTATTTGTTTCTTATCTACATTTTCTGATTGAGATTTGATAAATGGTGAAATACCTATCATGAGTTTCTTTATGATCAATTCAGCAATTTTATTGTTTAAAAACCGGAGAGAAGTGAAGGATGACACCACACTTACACTAACAGACAGGGAACATCAGTGATGATGTCATCATGGCTTGTTAAATGAACATACTTTGCTTAGTCAAAAAACTGTCTATCCATAAAAGGCTTAATTTGAACTTTTATTCAGCCAATGTTCAGACTTTTCTTAGATTCTGATTCAAGTCAAAAAATCAGAATTTTCTTTAATAGGAAAAACCAGTCACACCTGTTACTTGTTTTAATCCAACCAAACACTGCATTACAGCACTGACTGCTGTGAAAGTGGAGGCAGACAGAGCCAACTACAGCATGCGCAGCAAGGAAAGTGCAATGAACACAGGCCTTGCACAACGGCAGCTCACAAAGCAAGTATCAGCCCCACAATGGGGGAAAGGAAGTAAGAATCCTTGTTTCCCTCTAGAACCTTAAGTTTGGTGCAGTCTGAAGGCCTTTCTCTCCCTTTACCTCTATCATCTTTGATACAGATGGGAAAAACAGTAACAGCAAAAAACCCAACACATCTGATTTTGAGCCGCCAAGGTTCCTTCAGAATATGCTGTGTAGACTTTGAAGTTAAACAATTGTATCATCTCCTCCTAAAAATTTCTCTTAAATCCTTTGATGACTATGGCTACACTGTCAAGTCCTCTTGATCTCCTTCAAATAATTTTGTCTTACGTGTTGGAGAACAGCAAGACAGGGTACACATGGACAGATGTCAAAACAGATTTTGGTTCCAATGTTTGAAGATGTTACGTGGAAAACCCAACCCACACTTGCATTCCCCAATAAAAGAATTCACTACATCTCCCAGCACAGTCCAGACAAAAATCCAGGCCTCTGTACAAACTAAGTTTATAGCAAAGCTCTCTTTAACTTAAATGGGACTAGAACTTCACTCGTTATCTATGTAATTCCAAAAAACCCACAACAGATTCACACAGCAACAGTAAGCCCAACAGCATCATAGTCCAAACATGCCATTCTTCGAGGGCCTTCTATACCCTGAGTGCAGGGCAGTGGGATTTTGGTTGGTTTTAATTTCTAAAGAGCCTCAGAAAGACTTACTTCCCCAAACTCATAATAAGTGCCATCTTCCTTCTTCACATCATGTTCCTTTAACCACTCAATGGCTTCAGTATAGTTCATTTGTCGGAAAGGACGTTTAGGGGCCTTGAAGCCCTGTAAATTTAAAGAGCAGACATGAAGATAGTTGGAAGAGTACCATTTTTAAAGAAGATCATTTTTGTAGTTGATTAGCAAGTCCACTTCCAGACTTGAAGCATATACACTACTCTTCCCAGCTCATCCATCAATAAATTATTAAACAAACAAATCAAGCTCAGTACTGAAAATACAGAACCAAACACAACCATCTTCCAAGTCCAGTACAGCTCACAGAAAGGAAGCTGCAAAAGATGGCAGTAGAGAGAAGAAAGGAAGTATTTTCAAGGCTATTCCCTTTTCTGTACAAATTCATTGTACGTGTAGGTGTTTCGAACTGAGCCATTAGCAAAGGTTCCACGGGCAAGGCTACAAAAGAGTATTTTTGCTGCCCTGCACCAAGAACAGCTTCAGAACCCACCTCTGTGACGCGAGTTCTGCTTCTTCCTACCTCCTGACCCCTGTCTCAGCCCAGATTTAAAACTGAACCTCCCAGTGTTTATCAGGAAAACAGGTGAAAATAACAGAGGCAAAAGACTTTATATGTGCTCTGAGAGAATAGCTAGTGATGGAGATAGTTAGCAGTCTCTTGAAGCTATCTTCTTTGCAAAGGCAACAGAAGACAAAGGGTCTCTAACAAATAAAATAGCTTTAGAGCTCCACATTCCAGGGTGGAAAGTAAAACACCATTCTTCCATTGCTTCCTCGTGCTCAATCTACAAGTACCAGCCGATCAATATTACGAGCTCTGGGATAGAGGTTTTTATTTCACTGGTACAGTACACATTGCAATAAGTCCCAGCACATTGCTGGCTCCTAGAACTTGCTAGCAGGAAACTTCCTCCCCCACAGTCCCCGGCTTCTAGAAGAGTCATTATCAGCCTTGCAGCATTTTCATTCTTTTGATGTTATTTAATACACTTACTATTATTAATAACAGTAAGCAAGCAGAGCCCACTGCTATGCCATGCCCTGCCTTCCCCGAACGAATGTGCTGACCAGGAAAGGCTAAAGATCTATGTTCTTGGCTAGTCAAGAGTGTTCCACACTGCTGCCTACCGGGTTTAGGTCATACAGTAAGCTTGATGCAGGAGATTTCAAGATTCTGTCTACTACATCACAAACCAAGCTCTCCAGACGGTCCAACAAATCCTCAAAACTTATAAAAGGACATTCAGCTTCAATGTGAGTGTATCTGAAACATGAAGTCACACCATTTTAAAACCATACACAGGCAACAAATCTTTTAGCTATGAAAAAAATTCTCACTGAAAAACCCACAACCCAAACACACACGCTTTTGTCCCCTTTTTCATTTCTCCCACCTCTACAGTGTAAAGGAAATAAAGCCATTAAAAAAAAAGACAACAGCATCAACTGTATTTTCTAAAAAAACACAGCTTCCTAAAAATGTATCAGCTGTTTCACTGAGAACTTCCTTCACTAAACGTCAATCATCAATGTATTATGACCTGCTAGACATTCACCAAGACAAGGTATCACCCCCAAATATACTTTGCTCAGACCTCCTGCATTAGCATTATGCTGTCTGCTTGCTGTACATTATGTCATCTAACTGACTGCTACTCCCCTGCTTTATAAATTAGCTTATACATAAATAGCAAAGAAGTAGACTCTTTCCATACTCTGCCAAGTGTCTTCGGGTCCTGGATTGCTCAGCTCTGTATGACTGAGCAATGCAGAAAACATCTCCTAACGCTGGAATGCAGGTCTCCAGATAGAGCTGTGATGACTGCGTTAAGTATGCCTCTTCACCAAAATAATCGAGTTTGAACAGAGTTGAGCCTCCTTCCACCTGTGTCTGGACTAAAGTTGGTGGTGTGACCTGTTAAAAGAACAGAACTACCATTACTTGAGTGAAGAATTAAAGACAAGGATGACAACATGCAAGCGCAGTGACGTAAGGCACACTCTTCCAGAACACCATCTACAAAGCTTTTGTACGCACACATCCAAGCACTTCAGTCTGATATCCTTCAGCACATTAAAGAGGTACGCAGGCTGTTGGGGAATCATACCGTAACAGTTACACCCCTCAGAAGTGCCTACACACCTTTGAGATCTATCTCTATGAAAGCAATCCAGTAATAGTTTCCTAAGAAACAGCTTTTCTTTTGCCCCTTTCAGATCAGTTAGAAAATCTACACATTTTTTTCAGGAAAAAAAGAGTCTTGAAGCCAGGACATTAAAGTAGTCACTTGCTGACAAGGGAATACATACTTACTTCATAATAGCCATTGGCAAAGAAATGATCCCTGAAGGCTTGCACTACCATGGAGCGCACCTTGAAGATTTTGGACATATTCTCGCCTCGAATCATCATATGCCTGTTGTTAAGCTGCACATCAACCTCTGAATCCTCATTGAGTAGATTGTCAGCCCCTCCTGCTGGGGCGAGACCAATAAGCTCCCAATAATCACAGTTCAGCTCGTGGCCTCCTGGAGCCTGCCAATTTGAAGAGAAACAAACATTTCAGAAGTCCTCTTTTTTTGCCCCTTGGATGTCACCATCTGGCATCATGGCAAAGATGTTAATCTGGTTTAAACAAAAGATGCTAAAATCCTAATTGCAGTATTTTCTAAGTGACTGCTTTGTAATTTGGTCACAGCTCGCTTAGAAGTGCCATTTGCAACCCACCATGAGTCTCTCAGACTTAACATGAATGGGATTGAGTACTGCACTCAGATAATTAGAAGCTTCCAGATGCATTCAGTTTAAGTATCATAGACAGCTGGGTTTATTCAGCTGGAAGAACACAAAGCTAAGCAGGGGCAAACTACTTACTACTTTCAGCTATTTAATGCGTGGTTATAGAGAAGATGGAGCCAGAATCTCTTTGGATGCATCCAGCAAAAGGACAAATATCTCCAGTTACAACAAGGGAGATTTCAATCAGCTATAAAGAAAAAACTGTTTGCACAGTGTTGAAACGCTAGGGCATAGGCCAAACCAGACTGCAGTCTCCATCCTTGGAGACGTTCAGAAACCCATTTGGACAAGACACTTGGCAGCCTGACCTCACATTAGATATTCTTCAAGAACAGGGCAGACCCTTCGTGATGATTACCTTCAGAGCTTCCTCCTAGCCCAAACCATTCTGTGGTAATTTACACTGCGTACTAGTTTTGGCTGGGATAGTTAATTTTCTTCATAGTAGTTTACGGTGCTACAACACAACACAATGGCATGAAGAACCTTCCTGTATGCCTTAAGAGCACTACACACAGAGTGAAGAGTCCTCCCATCTATTAGAAGAAAACACAGAGCTAAGACTGCAGTATGACATTCAAGGTATTTTGTTCTTTGTCCTATTTGAGCCACATTCTCCTTTTCTCAAACTTCAAATTAAAAATCACATGTATCATGATGGAGGAAGAACTAGCTCACTACAGGTACTTTTGAAACCGCCTGCCAGGGACACCTGAGCAATCTTTCTGCACTAGGTAGCATCTCACCACAACGTGACTATAGCAGGTTTCAGGCTGGCTGATCTGACCAGTCCTGTCTGTGCCATGTGGCAAGCGGAGGGCCCCGTGCCAGGGCTGAGCCCTGTCCACAGACCAGACCTTTCCATTTCGGGTCTCACCAGCTCCCCCGTGTGGGTCACAGTAGGCTTCTGCCTCCTAAAAATGCTGTTTTTTTCTTTCACAGTATTTTCAGGGTGTAAATGCAGATTTTCAAAGTCCAATCAACAATTTTTTATAGATCTGGTGCTTTGTTCACTAAAAGCATTGTATCATTGTGATGAAACATGAAACAAAGTGTCTTCGATGTCTGAAACATTATGAGCAGTAGCACGAGTTACTTACGATTACCAAACTACGTTAAAGTTGTTTAAAAAAAAAGTGATCCTTGTTTTCATTTATTTTTAGAAGTCCCAGTAGCGTAAGCTATAAAGGAAAGGAAATCTTGCCAGCTTCTGATGGTCAAACACAACAAGGAGCGGACTCATATTTAACTCAGCTTGGCTCTCTAACCTTAGATCAGTCTCTTGGGGATAGAACCCAAGTGGCATGGACAAGTAGAACAATTAAGCCTATCCAAATTTCATTTGCAAAACATGCCAGTAATGACCAACAGTACGTGGCTTACAAGAAAATTGAATTATCTACAAAGCACCACATAAGGTTAACACTTTGACCTTATTTTACACACTGCAGGTAGCCACAGTGAAGGACTACTTTGCTCAAATAATGTCTAACACATCTTGGAAATGCTATTTGAAGCAATTTAACACTCCAAAACGTGGCTGGTTTTTTTTTTCCCAGACATGCTTCTTCTCCCTGTTTTACTAAAGATAGTACACACTCAAGAGACTACAGAGGAGAATACAGATTGCCAATCCACAGAGAAGAACAACTCTCACTGCAAGAGCTGATGACAATTTTGAGTATGTATCTAAAGGAAAAGGTAAGCTTACAGACTAGCAACATTAAACATCTATCCATCCTCTAAATCTCAACATTACTGCTTTGCTTTCTCCTTCACAGAAAAAGGACATTACTATAAGCAGCTATCAGGAGCTCATGTCTTAAAAACAACTACCTGAGATTTAAATAGAACAAATGCAGCCTGAGCTTGCTTGCTGTTTCTGCATCCCAAGTTTTGTAACACAGACACAACTTAGTTGTCTTTCAGTCATCTCCTAATAACTAAGAAGTGTTAAAATAATTTTCAGTAAATACCGTGACACAGGCCTGCATGTCCTCACAAGTACACTGAGTTGCTGTCACAGATAATGGTTTCCAAAAGCTTCTCTCCTGCCTTTTAATGAATCCTTTTTATGGGCCATCCTTCATGCCTAGCTGCTTAACATGGTTTTAGCCCCAACCTCAAACAATTTTCCAAACAGTAACAGGGTGTAGATCTAGACTGGAATGAGAGGTGCACAAGGCCTAAGCAGCGTCACATTTTGAAACCTAAAATCACACCTGCCAAGTCGCTAACATGAGACCACCATTATAAACAAGTTTTATAAAAAAAGTTACATTGCCTAGTTCATGCACCTGCCAAATGCTGAAAGCCAAATACAACATGGTGAAGAGCCTACAAAGCTATCTCAGTAAAAGAGAGACACTCCCAAACTCTTAGCCTCATGAAAATTGAATAAGCCTCTTGTTAGGGAAAATAAAGCTATGTTGTTTTTTAACATAATTTCCCACATCTATGGCACATATCAGTGGAAAACTGTTTCAGGCAAAACCAGAACACTCATATAGCTCACTTGTCACACACTGAACTGTGGGTGACAGCAGCAGCCTTGGAGGTTTGTTCTTTTTGCTAAATAAAGTTCCCACTGAAATAATCTAGTAATAATTTCTGCATCTGCTTCTCCTTCCACCAGGAAAATGACCAACTGTTAAAGAGGAGAACCCAAACACACTAGCTCCCGTACCTGCTTGCCTTCAGGAACAAGGTTCAGCATACCATACACTGCAACACTGCTCTCCGTAGAAAGAATTAGCCCGTTGTAACACTGACACTGCAGGGACAGAAAGAGACAAAGGCATAGTAAAGGTAATTTTTTTATTTTGCTACGACATCCACTGGAGTCCCAGGCAAGATTAACTCCTAGTCACTTCTAAGTAGTTCTCACATTGACAAAAAAAATAATCTCTAGTAGTAGGAGATACAATTTAACAATAATAGAACTTGATCAGTAGGTTTAGGAGAGCTTACAATTGTCTGTATGAAAGAAAACCAGATGAGGTATGAACCCTTATTAAATGATAGAACAGAATTAAACTTACCAGGTCATCTGAAAGGACACATTGAAGAAAACCTGTGCCATCTCTCAAAACAATGAACATCAAATTTTTTCCTAGTTAAAAAGAAAAAAAACAAACCACCAGAGCGCCTCAGCTTTATTCACTGATCCATTTGGAGAGACCCACTCCCAAGACATTCCAATTACCCCTGTGCAGATTATTACAGAAGGATTGTGATCACATTCTTCCTTTTTAAAAAACAGAGATGATTCAGGTAAGCACCGAAGCATTAGCACAGTTATAAATGCCTTTCACAGAGCTGTATTTTGTATAACAAGTTAAAGTAAGTTTCAAGAGACATCAAGAGCAAAGCCTGCTCCAACATCAACTGGGTTGGGATTGCACTGCCATGCCAAGACCTGAGATGTCCCTCGGGTCCTGAGGGACTACAAGTCTATCTGCAGAAATGCTGAACTCACAGGCCCAAGGTACACCTCACATGGGCAAAGCAGTCAACCACCTCTCCACAAAAGCATATAATGACAAAAATAATTTGCTAGAAACTGTTCATGATATCCATATCCACAACTGCTTCGTCAAGTCTTTCAATGATAATCTGAACAAGTACCTGTGGAGTCAGAACCACCTCTACCATGCACTCCCATGCCCCAGCCGAAGCTACATTGCTAACTAGAATACCAATCATTTTGATAGCAAGTATTACTTGCTAAACTTACGGTAAAAGAAGTTATGCTACTTTATTTAACTTTACAATTCCAATTTGCTGATTTCACTATGAGCAGATGCTAGTTAGCTACTCAGTTTGCAGGATTAGTTTAAAACATAGAACAAAACTTTTGAAGAAATTCCACAGGACTGGGCTCCAAACTGAAAATCCCATTAAGATTTTGACTAAGAAATGTCCGCATGCTTACTTGTCATGCAGAATTTTCAGTGTTGTAGTGACCACTGTGATAAACCAAAGAGGACACCTAACTGATGGTTTAAAAATTTAAGAACAGGTGCTGCCTGATTCATTCTAAGTGTCTGAATTTTGAAGGCTATGGTATCTGTTCCATCTCTTTCCACAGGTTCAGTAACTTCTGAATGCTTGTGGTTTACCTTGCCTCCGTAATCTGTGAATCCAGCCAAAAATCTTCACTCTCTGGCCTCTGTAAGCCTCCAGAGCATTAATCTTTAACTGTAAAGCCGAGAATAAAAGCAATCAAAGAGAGAAATGATTCACCATTTAGACTGTGTTTTCCACATAATTACTTAGCATATGTCTATGTGTATATGACATCTCCCTCCCCAATAGCTCCTACCAGGAGCACTTGAAGCGAAGTTCCACCCAGGCTGTAAGCACAGCTGCCAATACTGAAGAGCTGTTTAGTAAGGAATTAATACTTTAGCCAGGACAGGCAGTACACTGGGACAGCACTTCCAGGCTTCACATCAAGTCCTTTCTATTTAGCAGGCTTATTTTGCCGTGTAGCAACCAAGGACTGTAATAGCTTTTGAAGAAGCTCACTTTGAGTTTGTTTGACTGAAAGGAGAAGTGAAAACATGTAACAGCTCACATCCTAAGACTGGAGTATTCGGTTATTACTGGAAATCCAAGGTGCACTGCATCACCAAAAGACTTGGAAAGGATGCCTCAGGCACGTTTTCTGGCACTCTGAATGCACCGTGGACTAATTTCTCAAGACACTCAGTTAGCAGAGTATCTGGATATGACATGGGTACATCTAAATGTGTAGCTGAGGTACTGACACTGCTATAGGCAGAAAAACCCAGCAGGCACCTTCAAAATGCATCACGTCTCAGGCAGCTAAGGACTGCTACATTACACTGGTCTGGAAGAGACTGATTTAGGTGCAACTGGGCCTGGCTGCCCCTTTCTCAAAGAGCAGCCATCAGAGTGCAGGTCTCCGATCAAAACCCTCTTCTACACAGGGTCTATCCCAACACCTGTCACAGGGCAGCACATATGGTATCTGCTTACTAAGCTAAGGACTGCACCAGATCACCACATCCAGCAGGACTCTACGAAGAGCCCAGTAAGAACTATATTCTATGTCTCAGTAACCAAAATTACATCCTCTAACCAGCACTGTTTCTTCACTTTCCACCACTGCAATAATCAAACAAAGCAAAACTAATGAACTTTTTGAAAAACAGAAATATGGTCTCTGCCAGCAGACAAACAGAGAAGTCTCATGTGTGAGCTAAGAAAGTTCAGAGGTACGCACAAGAACCAAAGTCTGTATAATCGGAAAAGCAAAGCTGCATTGATGGACAGTAACAAGACAGTGGACTTCCAACAGCTGCCGGAGCCAGAAAGCAGAAAGACTCATTCCCTGTGCAGACAAGATGCTCTAACACAGGCCACGTATCAAGCTCACTGGATATTACTCACACATTTTGGCTCTGGAAGACTAGGATCATTCTTGATAACAACCTTCTTAGCTTCCTCCAGGTTCTTCTCTCTTCTCAAGAGATCTTCTGCCTTTTTTTTTTTTTTAAAAAAAAAAGTATTAAACAGCTGCAAGCAGGCTTTATAAGATTCTTACTCTCCACAATTACCAGAGACTATAATGTATGTTTACAGACACACATGTCATAAAAAGCCTTAATGTTACCTTGCTGGGGCCTAAACCTGCGCTAATTCATGACCAGGATGAGAATCAATGCAGAGATGCATTTCTCATTTTTTCCCCAGAAAGTCTAAAGTCAAGATTGCAACTGTTCAAAACTCACCCAGTTTCAGTCAACTTATCCCAATACAAACAAAGGCAAGTTGTAACTAATACATGTGCAAAACAGTGACACGGACAAAGAACAAGCTGAAGCTTTTTTAGAGGAGTGGGAATGACAACATTGCTGTTTAATGTTTTTGGAAAAGAAAAGTGGTATGCTTCCTCCAGCTTGGTATCATCTGCAACCTACCTCCTTCTTCTCCTTTGCTTCATTCTTCATTTGTTCCCTGTGCCACAGTTTTTTGATATTTTTCATCTGTGACTTTGAAATAATGGCCCATCTCTAAATCAATCCAAGGAAAGAGCAGAAAAGATTACATTTGTGTCACTTCACACAAAAGGACATTAAAATAATTTCTACTAGGAAGCTCTAATGCTACAGCACCTCATTTTCTTTTTGCGAATCCACATAAATAGTAGGAAATGGTTCCTTTCCTGCTGTCATCAAAGCCTAAAAAGGTGGAAGAAATAAACAAGAGTCAATGGCACTGCATGTGAACTAAAGTCATCCTTCAAGAGACTGAGCAGACATCCTACTGGTCAGAGCTGTAAAAGCAGGTATAAAATTTACATTTAGAAACACAAGGCCAGAGCAGCCTGGCCTGGTGGAAGGTGTCTCTGCCCGCGGCAGGGGGCTGGAACTGGACCGGCTTTAAAGTCCCTACCTGCCAAAAGCATCCTATGGTTCAGGCTCTTCAAAACAAAAGAGCAGCTGCTTTCCAGTTACCTTTAACACAGTCTTGAATGGTTTCTTTTGTGTCCCATCACCAGTGGAATCACTGCCTTCTCGTTCAGAAACATACAGCTCCTCTGTAATATGTAATGAATACAGGGAATTACTCAAACAACAACAAAAAAGAAATGGCGAGGAGGAAGAGCAGACACACACAAGGATATAAAACCTTCACGGTTATCAACAGCAATAAACCTTCAGAAACAAAGGCTAGTCAGACAGCATAAGAATTATTTAGTATTTTCCGTGCAAAAAATCAACCCATGCAGTAAATACGTTATGCTAAGGCCTTAGGGCCTCCTAAGATGCTGATCTCCTCAAAGTCACTGGCTGCGCAGGGGGAACCAAAACCGGGAACCTCTTGGCGGAAACCGCTCCCAAGCCCGCGCCCCGCTCAGCGCGGCGCCCGCCCGTCGCCAAGCTCCGAACCAGAAACCGAAAGCGCTGCCCCGCCGGCCGCGCCCAGGCCCCGCCACCGCCCGCCGGAGGCCCCGGCGCCGCCGCCCGCCCAGCCGCTCGCTGGCGGCCACAGCTGCACCTCTCCGCTCCCGGCGAGGCGCTCGGCCGCTGCGCCCGGGGTAGCAGCTCGGAGCCACCCGTACCGGCGGGGCCCCGTGGTCCCGGCTCCCGCTTCCCCTCTCCGGCCGGGCCGCGCCGACCGCCGTCCCCGCGCCGCTCTCCTTCCGCCCGGCCCCGCAGCCCCGGGCGAGAATGCCCTTGGGCCGCCGGCCAGGGCGCCCGGCACCGGCCGCCGCCATCTCCCACCGCCCCGCGGCCAGCGGCGCGGGCCGGAGCACAGCGCAACTGCGGCCGCCCAAGCCTCACCCAGAACGAGAGCCGCCGTCCCAGCCAGCA
Source organism: Falco naumanni (assembly GCF_017639655.2). Lineage (NCBI taxonomy): Eukaryota > Metazoa > Chordata > Aves > Falconiformes > Falconidae > Falco > Falco naumanni. Next base: position 85,965,234 of record NC_054080.1, read on the forward strand.
CCTCCGCCGCCATGGCCGCCGCTTGCCGGAACTGCCTCAGCCCGCCGGAACTGCCGCTGCCCGCACTTCCACCGCCGTGCGCCAAGGGCCCCGCCCCGCCCCGGCTGCGCAGTGCGGCCGAGGGAGGCGCCGCTCCACACTCCCGGCTCCCCGTTGCGCCTGCCGCTGCCCCCGGGCCGCCTGGCCCTGGCCCCTCAGCTCGCGCTGGGGGATGCAAGAGGCTGAAGGACTTTGCATATTAATTTACAGCAGTCCCGCTGCGGCCATGTCAGCCGGGCGGTGTGTTTAATCTCGGAATCTGTCTCCTCCCATGAAATCCCCACTCGTGGCTCAGCCCCCCGCAGGCCCACCAGCTGCTGGCACGGAGGGGGCTCAGCCTGCCGGGGATGTGGGCAGCAGCCGGCCAGCCCTCTGGGAGGTCACCCGTGCCCAAAGCCGTACGGGCACCATCAATGGCCCCGGCACCTGCCTATCTGCTGCAGGCACCGAGGCACGCCTCCCCCCAGCAGCCGGGAGAGGAAGGCTTAACACCCACCGCAGGATCCCTGCCTTAGACAACTGACTGAAGTCATTCAGTAGCAGAGGACGTGATAAGAGAAAAATGGTATTCCTCAAAACAGCTTTACCTAGAAACTTGAAGTCTTCCTTACAACTTCTAATTTAAGGCTTCAAAAAGTATGGTTCAAAAGGAAGCTGGTGCTCATAGTTCTGTATTGGATAGCCTGGTTTTTTTGTCCAATTAATAAAACTACAATTGAGAAAATTTCTAACACAACAGAGCAAACTCTGCTATTGCCTACCTTGGAAATAACAGCAGGAACCTCTTCCTATGAGGGGGAGAAGACTTCCACAGGCGCAAAGCCCACTGGCTTTCAAGCTCCCTTCTCAACTGCTTTTTCTTAACTTTTTGGTCACCCTTCAAACAATGAAGGCCAAGCTAAAGCAGCTTTGCTTTTCATGACCAAAGCCACGCAATCCTTATCTATGACGAATGTTTGTCTTTATTAAGTCTCATTAGAAATAAAAGGAATATTTCCCTTTTTTTTAAAAAGGCCAACCCCATCATCTCAATGAGAGATTACTTACCTCCATTCCCTACTTAAACTCCTCTCACACTTCCATTTTTCCCCATATACTTATTAGAACAGAAGCTGCAAACTCTAGGATATTTATTTGCATTAGACTTTTTGAAATGTACATTCCTTTAAACAAGAGCTGTATATCATGATTTTTACTATAAAACCATTTTAGTAATAAACCTTACTCCAGGAGTTGGACACAGGTAAAAGTGAAACATTCATACATCTCAACTTCAAGAGCAGAAGTATGTGCAACTGTAAAGAGACTCTCATAAAAACACTTCTTACGTTGTCAGAGCTGACTCACTAGCAAGTGAAACATATTCCATCTAAAAGCAACTGTTTTCTAGTTACCCATTACTGCTGGATCTAAAACAGAAATGAACAAGCTTTGGCCAGCTCAAAGGGCGGCTTTCCAGAGATTTTCTGTTCATAAATACACTGTGTATGTAGACTCAAACATATTCTAGAACTGGAAAGAGACAGGCAGAGAAACACAGAGCAAGTGAGAAAAAATACTGTTAACTATTGACTCTGATCTCTTTATTTCAGGGGAAAACAAGGAATTTGCTATGAAAGGAATAAGGGCATATCACTCATTCTAACAGGATGCAAAGAATGATCTCTCTCCATCTAGCGCAGCAAGCTGTAGTCAACTGTTGAAGGAAGAGAAAGGAACAGAAACCACACCTGTAAATGTCAGAATTACTAATAAAAACTGACACTGACGGCAGTTTATCACCAGATATATCTTAATCTCAGCTGTACAAGCTCAGATGAGGATATCTGGGGCCCTCTCAAAAGACTGATCATCTGATTTGCCATTATGACTGTGCAATTAAATGAAATGGCGCACATAAGGTTATTGCTACTTAGCAGTTTTGCTTTAAAAGACAAAATATGAAATGTAGCTACAGTTTTATACCAACACATTATTAAAATGAGAAAAAAGTTTGCAATTCCAGGCACCACTTTAAAAAAAAGTAACCACCAAACAACCTTATTACAATGCTGGGTTTTCATGCCCTAGCACACATATCCTTCACTTTCACATTAAAAAGAAATCAGTTGCATGAGGATTAGTAGCTCCATAGAGAACTCTTGGCCTTTCTATGTTTCCAGTAGTCCAAAGCCAGGAAGTTCTGGGATAAAACATAAAAATCTTCACACCCTTATGCCCTTTGGTTAAAAAAAATATCCTGAGTTTCTTTTAAATATTTTTTTTGTGCAATCATTGGGGCTTCTCCCAAAATGCAGTAAATCAGCTCGTTTCATGAGCATCTCTGACTTGTGTCATACTGTTGCCCAGGACTCCATCCAAAGGAGCCCGTTTTTTCCGTATGCTGCGTCCGGAAGCAATAAGATCAGCATATCCTCGCTGATGGGAGAAAGCGTAAGCAGAACGACGGCCAGATATCCCTCGGCGAAAAGCACTCTGCCGTCGCTTCCACTGTTGTTCTTCTGCCACATATTTCTTACAGTTCTTCTGAATCTTCATGCATGCAAAGACAGATTAGTTTATGGATTACAAGGGAAAACAGGTTGTTTGCATTTACTGTCTGGGGAAATAACCCAATACTTTTTTTCATCCTTAAACTGCTTGGACAGGAGGGTTCTCTTGTTCAAATTTGATTTTGTTACAAAAAAGAATATATGCAGCAACACGCTGCTGTTTCAGGAAGACTCACTGTGTTACTTTGTATGTCATTATGGTCATTTATCTTTAAACGTCTTTCACCACTGCATAGATTGAAAATATGAAATTGAAAGCTATTCCTGCATTCTTATGTTGACACTTCTTTAATACCTTTTTAAACACCACCACCACAATTTTAACTACTTTCATACCCATATGCTATTTGCCAGCTCAAGGCAGAACAGAAACAAAACCTGCCCACTCTACTCTGACACATAACAACAGAACTCTAGCACAGCCCAAATAAAAAGACGTCAGGCCATCAGTAGCTTCAAAGTGGGTTTCTGTGGTTTTACAATGTCAAGCGCTCAGCCAAGACAAACGATGAATGAGCCCACACTGAACTGCGTGCTGAGCTTGTACCTCTTTATCCCAGAGACGCACAAAAGGAAGACACTGGGAAATAAGAACACATAAAAGTGACATTCTGCTTTGGATGGCAAAACGTCACAGCACCAGTTGTCACCCGGCAGGCTCCATCTGGCCTCCAGAGAGCCCTGCTGCCACCCTCCCTGGCCATAGGACCTGAGCTCCAGTCTCTTGTAATTCTAGGGCACAGTCACTTACTCATCTCTAATATTAGCACCAATACTGGGTCCTGTAAGTAAACATATTACTAATTAACCAAAATAACATAAGACTTTACTCACTCTATCACTTTCTGAAGGCCAAATTGTCATAGATAAGAAACGCTGTGCCACTACAGGAAGTAAGCAAATAGCAATTGATAAAATCATGGTCAACCAGAGGTACGGCTGTCTCAGAGCATTTGGAGCAGTTCCTAGGAATTAAAAAAAGAAGAATTAGTTTATGATGTGATCAAGTAAACTAGTTATATAATGCAAATGAGATGCCAAAAGCCACAGCTTCTCTCCAAACAGGACAGGACATACACAGAACCTAACATTCAGGTATTCTGTTGTCTTTCACAATATCAAGCTTTTATTCAGAGACTCTACTATGAAGAGAAAATAACAGCAAGGTATGTTATAAAGCCCTTCTATTACAACATATCCACATCCATGTCAAAGCCCTTTTCAGAGTTCTGGAAGGCTGTAAGACAAATGCTTGGCTGAGATGCACAGTTTTTGTCCTGCTTTAAAGCATGCAAAGCAAGAAAGAGCCCTCCTGGTATCTTGGCATGCATGTAGTCTAGGAAGCAAGCGATATTTTGTAGCCAAATACCCAATCTCATGGAGGTTTCTATCAAACTAAGTAGCAGTCATGTCTTTATAAACTTCTGAAATCTATGAAGTATTCAGGTAGAAGAAAATGATAAAAGAAGTCTAAAGCATTAAAAAAGGTCAAAGAAAAGTGTTATGTTAGAGTCTACTACCTTTTTCAGCTTAAAAATGAGAACATAAAATTGAGGGGATTTGTTATTCTGGGCAGAGATATTTAAATCCAAGGCAACATATGAAAGATCTGTCACTAGGGAAATTAGAAAGCACAGCTTTCCTCAGAAAAAAAATTCCTAACTGGCTGCTACTTACACCTCCCTGGCCTTGCAACAAGATCTCAGGGAGCTGCTAACAGCATTTGGCGCCATCCTCCTTTGGGGTTTTACCTTCCACTGATCAGTTAAAGCAGCTTGGCAAATGCATACTCTGCCAGATCATCATATTCCTCTTACTTTAAAATTACATCTAAAATTTTTAATAATTTACACCAATTTTAACTTAGTTTTTACTTGCAGACTCCTACTGCTTGGCAACATCCAGTTCCAGCTCTTTTTCATTAAAAGAAAAGAAATACCCTCAATAAAACAACCTGGCCTCAAACATCAACAAAACCCTTCCTTGGAAGTGAATTGGTACTTAACATAGTTTTACAGGCATCAGGTTCATGCCACGACATTTCGGCCATAGTTCTGCTGACATTACAAAGCTGCATGAGAGAGGAACAAGAAACACAAAACGCAAGGACTGACCTGTGAAGTGAAAGCCAGAAGGAAAGAGAACATGGATTCCAGCACTGTGGAAGTCAAATGTGATACCAAAGTAAAGTGCAATACTTCCAAATACTGAAAAAGCATTAACAAAAGTCCAGTAAGATGTATCCAAGCCAATCTGAAAGCAAACAAAACCTCCAAATGAGTTTATTTATTTAAAATAATGTCAACTACTCTGAAGACTGATAGCATTTTGGTTGAGTAATCTCTTATCCAGTTACAAGTCAGCCGGCCAAAGCACATCAACAGAGAATAGAGAAGGCGAAAAAGAGGAGCTTTTTTACATACTGTTATGTTTTTAGTAGACAAATTTTGAAACACAACCAGAAAGTGTTTTCAGAGCAACAAGAGATGGGGAAGCTAAGCTCACTTGCCTGAAAATTGACGACAAATATAAGAGAAGATGCTGCTGTGACAGCAAATGACTGATAATCTGAAGGTGCTTCTCCATCTTGTCCCATGGTTTTAAGGTAAGCTCCATATGGTATGAAGAAGATTATCAAGGAAGTTATAGCTCCATGAAGCAAACTTAAAAAGAATTTCTTGTAGTTAAAAAGTATATCATTCTGTCCCAAAACATACAGTCTAGGGAACCGAAGACTCAATTTGTCACTCACATCCTTAAGAAAGGGGGAAAAGGAAAAAAGAAAAAGTTGCTGTAATTTCTTGTTCTCACCATGAGCTTTTAAAGAATAAGAAGCTGAACTATACAATGCCCCAAAGGAAATAACATATTTCCTTTTCAAGTAGCAGTGTGGGAAGCAGGACTTTGCACAGAGTAAGTCTGGAGGACACCTTTCACAAAGCTATCTCATATCCCATTTCCAGGCTTCTAGATTTTTAGCCCATTATTTGCCAAGGCAAGAATGTCCACAATTACAGAGCTCTTCACAGCCACGTATTGTGCTGGAGTCCTTTCCCTACACAGCAAACAACCAGAAGATGGGGGCTATTGTTGCATGTCCTGACTAAGCGTCTAACAAATACTCCAGTGAGACCTTAAATTTGGTACTGAATTTACTTCTTAGCTTTTATCACAAAAGAAAGCAAAAACATTGATTTCCCTAATCAGCAGGTAAGCCTTGTGTGGAAGAATGTGGAGAAGGCCAAAAGCACTTGTCCCTCTGGATTAAAACAAATGTTATACACCAAGACCTCCTAGCAAACATGGTCATTCAAAATTGTTTAGTCCCTACATCTTCAGCTCAGAAGGGTAAGCAAGGAACATCTTTTCCCATTAACAGAGCTGCCCATTGCTGTGCTGTGTGAATGACGACACAGAATAGCAGGCATTAAGAAACATTTTTAACAAACATTATTAGCGCTGAAGACCTCCAACCCAATTAACTTTGGTTATTTTGGTAACCCTCTGCTTATTTTCTCTTGTTACCTCACACACTGGGAAGATGAATACATTTTTTAAAAGCCAAAAAAACCAAACCAGCCACCCAAAAATGCCTTGTATATAGAACAAAGCAACCAGTTTCAGTATAATTAAAGACCCGATGTTAGTTGCCTTTGGATTCATCTGTTATTAACAATGTGGAGAATACCTGGTCAAGCAACCCAACCAGCAGAACCGGAAGACTAGAATACAATACATTGTACAGTGTGATGAACCAGTCTTCATATGCTGTCTGCAAGAAGAGGAGGAATATCAGTAAGTTAATGATTTCTTTTTGATTACACCCTTTCTTTCCAGTTCCTGAGAAAGTTCACACGTGCTCTACTACAGCATTAAGTTACCAAGGTATCTCAGTATTTACCCAAAAGGCAAGCAGCACCTCAGCTCAAAGCTCTGTCGAAACTAGTTTTAGCCTGTATTAAGCTGCCCCCTCCTTACAAACCATCAGTGTTACCTGACCCGGAACACAATCAAAACCGAACACTTCACACGAAGCGTCAACCTGGTTTGTAGCTGCACTTGTGACTGTGATAAGCACTTGGCATCCCACACACAAGTCTGGGAGCCCTGGTTTCTTTATATGGTCTTTTTTGGCTCTGTCCTAGGCAGCCAGTTTCCATCACAGCACACAGCATGAACCCCAGGCAGGGCTGCTTGTCTATGACTACAGCCTTGATCGTCCATGCTGGTCCATGCAGTGACATCTGCCTGTCTTTCGGTTATGCCCACAGAGATGCCTCTCAGCTCTAAAAAGCCTTTCCACACTATATGCACTTCAAACACTGCCAGTTACAACAAACACATTTCAAGCCATTCTAGCCAGCAGTTCAAGATCAAAAATTGGCTTCCTACAGATACATACATGCACTGTCTCACTTAACCTAGGAGTATCTTAAGTAGCAGGAAAGGTTTCCCAGACTGCTATATAACAATCTCTTCCTCCCTGTACAATCATGATACTGACTTCAGTGTTCTGAAATCACAACCAACTGCTTAGCTTGTAACTAACTAGACTAGCAGTTACCACCTATTCTCCTGCAGAAATTATGATAACTTCAAGGTTCCCATCACTTCCCAGGTTAACCCTCTGCTATTCTGCACTGACAGAAAGGAAGATGTACTTGTTAACTTTACACACAAGCATGCCTTCTTACCTGGGCAGAAAAGCCATTAAAGAATGAATACCAGATGTGGACTAGCGTAAAAGCAAAGTTCTTGTAGAAAAAATATCTTAAAAACTTGCACATCCTAATGTAAGACCATCGTCCGTGGACCAGCAGCAGTCTTTGGAGGTAGCGGAATTGCCCAAAAGAGTAGTCACTTGACATAACAGCTTGCATCCCTTCTTGGCCACTGATTCCAACTCCAATATGGGCAGCTAAGTTAATGAAACAAACACCACACACTATGTTTAATAACAAAGGTAGAGGAACAATATGACCGAGGGCAAATCTTCTACCGGTTCCTATTCTCTCCTTCAGATTCCTCTGCCCCATTTTATTTCTGTGCACAGCACAAAAGCTGCATTAGAGACTAATGCACAGTGCAAAAGCCTTTCCTTGCCCTGTTATTTACTGCTCACCTCTCCACTGTCGCTTGGCTTCTCTCTCAGCGCTTGTTCCATCAGGATGGATGCTGGGAAATTTGACCAAGGGAGAACTAAGCAATGAGACAGAGCAAGCAAGCCCCTGCACAAACTGGCCGTGCAGCTTACAAACACATCTGTCACATAACCGTATCCCAGAAGTTTCTTTCTCAGTGGGCTTTCTCAGGAAGTGGTTCAAAGAGCACTAGCTGCAATACAGGGTGGCTAACACCTCCAAGCAAGGGGCAGCCAAGCTACTGCTTTGTTCTTTGTATTACACTTTTGTAACCCACATTATAACAGATGTAATTCAAGCCCCTTCTCAGGGAATGTCTACAGAAAAAGCTAACATATATCAGCAAAAAACACTAACCATTTCATAAAGGGCTTCCTCAAAAAAGGAAAGAACAGGCACAGAAGCTAACAAAATTCAAGTGATGTTAACGTGGGTAATGAAATAGATGGTAGAGTCTTCTGAACAAAGAGTAATAGTGAAGGGAGTGCAGGAGAACACCCAGAAGAGATCCTTCCTACCCGGAGTTTTACAGCTGCCTTACTTTTAATCATGTTTACATCATTGGCACCATCCCCAATAGCCAGAGTAATAGCTTTCTTGTACTTCTTCACAAGCTCAACCACCATGGCTTTCTGCTTCGGAGTCACTCGACAGCAGATCACAGCCCTGCATTCACAGGCCAAATCAACAAAGTTCTTCTGTTGCTGTTCTTTGTAAGCTTCAGCCCTTCTTCTCTTCTCAGTTTGCTTTTTTTTCTCTTCTGCTGTCCTGGGGAATTTCAGTTTCAATTTCTTTTTCTTCTTTTTCTTCTCTAGCAGGATTTCATTCTGTGTAACAAAAACATATCATGTTCCCTTTGACACTATTTCAAATCTCACTCCAAGTACTGCCTATGCAACACACTGAACTTCATTATGCTCCCATCATCCATTTATAGCATTTTAATAAAATGCTTGTGCAGAGTAGCAAAGAAAGAGGTATGGAAACAATGAAAAGAATGTACTCTGAGGGATTAACAAAAGCAAAATGCTTGTACTTACTATCACTGCAGTTCTTACAGAGTTCAAAGGAACATTTATTCTGATGGGAATGAATTCACTTTTGAAAACATTGTGGTATTTAAACCTCTCCCTCTCCTAGCTCCCAATCTCCTGAAAGAAGCATGACCATGCCCAGCACATGTGGAAACGTCCTATAAATACCCAGGGTAGCTCTGGGGCAGTTAGCTGGAGCAGGGGCTAACCGAGGCCTGCAATTTTATCTGATGCTCCTGCTAGACTACCAGTGGGCATCCCCAGCCTGCTTCCTATGCCTTATGCACAGATGTACATTTCTTTATGCGAAATCAAGGTTTAGGGCTGGAATGCTGAAACGTGGCAGATGGTCCTTAGCTGTCCACTGGACTTTTTCCTTCACAGGTGTCTGTATGAGCAGCCTGCCAACAGGGTTGGTAATCGTCACTAAATTACTGCTAGCCACCTCTCTGCTAAAAGCTCTTTTCTGCTATCTAAGGTCCTGTAAGAGTACTATATTGCAGGAATGAGCAGAAAACTTGTCTTTTTTTCTACCCTTTCACTCCCATCTCTCATTTCAAGCACTATTTCTGTGCCTATACTGAAGCCACACCATCCTGTAATGCTGGCAGCCATCTCTCTCATTATTATTTTTTTTTCCATTAGACCAGAATCCCCATGAAGAATAAATACTCTGAAAATCAGACTGTGCTTTTGCAGGGGTGTGGCTTTACTTCAGTGGCAGCTACAAGGGTGATTTGAGAGGCCCAAGACATCTCAAAACCAAAAATATTTCTGAATATAAATATCAAACAGATGCATTCAATTGGCAGCACAATGGCCAAAGACTTTTCAATGACTGGTGTGGCAAAGCAGACAAATGAACAGTCTCCTCAGCACAGGACATTGGGACTTGGTGGTACTGCCAAGATCTCAAATACACAGGAGAACACCTTTTGTACATACCAACCAGGAGCCAGTGATTATTAAAGCACGATCTTTACTACCCTGGAAGAAGGGCTCATTCATTCTAAGAGAGGAATGTGTACTTGATCCAGCTCTGTTCCTCTGGTTTTCCAGCCTGGTTTGAAGAAGAGCACTGGAAAGAGAGGTAGATACTATTACAGAAAAATCAAGGATAAAGTTTAAGCTAGATCAGTCCCAGACTGAAAATCTGCAAGAAAGAAATGTATTGTATGTTGCAAGGATTTTTTTTTTTTTGCCATATATTAGGTGATGCTCCAAGCAGTGCTAGAGCATTAGTGAAAAGAGGATCATACTGGTTTGCAAATTAGGAAAAATTTGGAAAAATGAGTCAGAAATAGCCGTGACACCATTAGGCCCTAGTTGTTCTCCCAGTCTCATGCTGTTTTTCCTTGGGTCTAACCATTCTGACAAATTCTTTATGACTAAGCACTGAGTATCTTATGATCCACTGTGGTTTTATAGCATAGGTCTGTAGGCGTACAGGAGCATAGGACAGAGTGAAAGATAAGCTTGCGTAATGCTGGAGTTCAGGGACAGGCAGCAAGAACAAAACCTGGCAACTACTCAAGATTTGGACTAGGGACAGACCTGCCTGGCCCACTCCAGGTGGTCTCCAGACTTGTCCAAACTACAGGACAAATTTAATGTCAACAGTTGACCTAGAATGTAAAAGATCCTGCAAACAGGGTATCACCACCTTTACCCACAATTAAGGGGCTGCCTTGTAAAACATCACAATTCTGTAAAAAGCAAAGAAATGGAAAATGTACAGTTGAACAACTGCCGAGAAATACTGTTCAGTCACTGGGGAGTCACTGTGGGACCAGGTTAAAAGTGTTCCATTTTTAAAACTAATTCATAAAGAAAAAAAGAAGTGCTTCTCACTTGCCTGGTATCTTCTCCATAGCAGATTATTGTTTCATCTGTTAAGAGTTCACAAGAAAATCCAATATTTTCAGCAGTTTCTACAATTACAAAAATGAGAGGAAAGTATTTACTTAAAGGTCTGTCATGAGTAACTGCTGGGAGCAGCCAGAAGTACCTGAAGTCCTCTTAAGTAATTTTTGAAGTTATGTTTCAGTATGAGAAGCTCCCTTTCATTACCACAGTGTGGATGAACAGGGGTGTGTTTATGTGTGTGTAAATCATACATAGCACAGAGAAGCAGGGGGAATGCTTGTTAATTATTTGTCATACAACAACTGTGGGCACAGTGGGCAATGGATTTAAAGTCAACAACAGGAAACTATATTTCCTATACAACATTTCCTATAAAATGCACATTACTGTGGTGGAATGCATTGTCACAAGATGTTTTTAATGGAAAAACTTTTAATGACCTGGAAAAGTCTATCAGGCAATTCATGGAAGAAAGATCTGCCAGGGCCTATTTAACTTGATGGTGGAGATGTAGCCTCCATGTCACAGAGCCATTTCACCAAAGGCATCACAAGAATCAACTGTGGGGTATGCCATACTGTCCTGCTCCAGCCTTACTCTGGATTCCTTGAGCCAAAGCTGTCACCAGCATCAGAGAGACACTGGTCTGGTAGTACCTCCACCCAGGCTGTAGTAACGCCATTCTTAATTACAAATTTAATGCAATTTCTTGAACTGACTTAACAAAATGTGTTGCCAGACTACAGACTACCAGAAGAAATCAACTACCAAAAGAAAATCAAATCAGTTTCTGTCAGCAGCACTTGTGATTATTTGAAAAGTAAATTTGCAGTGTAAGAAGACAAGTTTCAGTATCTGCCCTCAGAGCCAAGCAAGCCTGGTGTTAAAAGCAAGTTATCCTGCATTTGCCTTACACTGGGAAAAGCAGTAGCTGGGTATTTCTGTACAGAAGATGGTTACAGAACCCGTCATCTAAGATAATCTGTTGGAGGAACTGAAGTTACACAGAAGCCCATCCAGTAACTCTGGATTGGGAACAGCTGGGATGAAATTCTGCATATTGTAGAAATTCCTCCAGTTTCAATTCAAATGGACTTTCATGCTAAGCTTTTCTACAAACACGCTTTATTTCTAGTCTGCATTTGCCCCAGTTTATCTTCTAGCTCTTATGCTGCTTTTACTAACTCTTTGGCCGTAAGCAAACCCACCTTTTTTGTCACCCGTAAGCACCCAGATTTTAATGTCTGCTTTTGAAAGTCTGGAAATGGTTTCTGGAACTCCATCCTGTAGTTTGTCTTCAATAGCTGTCGCACCAAGCAGCTGGAAAATATTTGAAATACAGGCATTTAGTAGGATAAACATGTGTAGAAAACTGATTCATTTTCAGTAGAGGATGAAACTGTTCTGGACAGGCCTTCAAGACAAGGTACTCAAGCTACAAATTCAGTAGACAAATGCTTGCACACAGAAGCAACCTCACTGAAATGCACATACAAAAATACATTTCCCTTCATTTTGTTAAACTCTTAAATTTAGTATGGCTCTAAAGCAAATAAAATACCGAAAAGATCTAAGTCAAAATGTCCTAATAAACAAGGATAATTTATTTCCAAAAAGATCTGTTTCTTTCTGTATGAGAACAAAACTACACTAAAAATGTAAAGCTTGACTTACAGTTAAGTTTTTTTCTATTTCCTCATATACTTTGTCCAGAGCTTCATCACGATGAGTTGTAGCTACACTGGCCTCCATAAATTTTTTATTCCAAGCTTCAAATTCATCATGACTAATGTCTCTGTAGCACACGCAGAGTGTCCTAAGAGTTTCATTTGCAAAAATCTGAAAAATAATAATAATTAAAAAAAATAAAACTTATCCACAAAACAGAACTCTCAATTTGCAATCCAAATCTAAGAGTTAAGATCATAAGCATTTGGTAAGTCTGATAAAACAAATCTGACTGCACAATTAGTCCTGGGCATTTCAGAAATCCCAAAAATTAAATTATAGCTGACAAAGCAGTCTGAACTGAAAGACTGAAGAGATGACAAACAGAACAGGGTGTAGTGACCCGGAATACTGATAACTACAAAAAAACGCATGTAGACAAAATTTAAGTTCACTTCTCATGGGAAGACATGAATGCATTTTTAAGAACATGCATGAAAACTTACATTACTTTGATTATTTCTCAGGTTTGGGATAACTTGTAGAACCAATTATAGTCTGCAATTGTTTAAATAGCTTAGGAAAAGGAACCTAATAAATCTATAGTCAGAAATAAACTATTTTTAATTTTTTAAATTCATATGAAATACAAACGTACATCTAGTGCTTCTTCTGTGGCTTCTCTCTTTAGATTCCTTGGGTGCAACCGTTCATAAATTACTGTATCAGCCCCTTTACAATACAGCCTGATATTTCCACCTGATTCCCTTACTGTGGAGTAAAATATGAGAAGTGGGACAAATGTTAGAGTACATTTGAATTAAGGAATAGTTTCATATTAGATTTTTCAGTCTGCTGCTAAGTACCAAAGCTACAAGACCACGTTTCTTCTTCATCACATCCAATACCGTTCAATTAAGTAACTTGGTTGACAAGTGCATTTCTTCTTCTCTTTCATGAGAGGAGGGGATTTTTAAATTCCCAAGGATTAAATTTTTGATAATGGTTCATCTACTATTAACATCTCTCTTGCCCATAGGACCTGGGCAGAGCATATGCTAGAGGTAAGACGCACTGTAATTATAGCCTTAAAAACAGATCTCTAACTGTTTCAGGACTGACTTCTTTAAAGATAGTTAAAATCAAAACAAAAGAGCTATTTATACCTCAACCTGCATATCTAGTATTCCAATAGCTAGAGGAACATGCAGCTCGTTCGCTCTCTCTGGCAAAAGGGGAATAAATCATCTTTGTAGCATTTCTTCAAGCCTCTACTAAAGGGACCTAAGATTGTCTTCAGCAGAGGCCACATGTGAACACCAGGACTGTCTAGCGGACACATTTACACCTAATTACAAAGCCTCTCTTTTGCTATCCAGAGCTATGTGGATTAAATCTGTCACAGGATGGTGTGTTAACACAGCTTTAATTCTTGACTTCAATTCCCCTTGCACGTACATTTTCACCTACGGAATACAAGTGACCTTTTCTATAAAGGCTGGTCGTAATCAGCTTACCAATGACAGACATCCGTTTTCTATCACTGTTGAAATCCAAGATTGCAAGGACATCATAAGTTCTTTCAATCCCCATTTCACTTATAGTGATAGTATTTTGTGTTCGTGACAGAAAAACATAGCCAAAGTTTCTGGCTGCAATAACCAGGGCCCCTTCATCTGGGGAAGCTGCTTGGTAATTGAGCTGACCTGTATCATTGAAACAGTGAAGAGAAAGCCAGGATATACTTGAGTGTTACAGGGGCACTTGGACACCACAGCTACAAAATTCACACCCATTCTTCAGAGAAACCGAGCGCTGGACAAGCAAAGTCCTTTCCCTTTCTGAAGTGGGATCTAATATACTGCTGCAACACCCAACAGCAGCGCACACAGAGGAGAGGGACTAGGGATCCCCTCACCCTGCTTTTATGACATGTACTTTCAAAATGGGATAAACCACTCAACCTTCTTCTTTCCAGGTATAAAAGCAAAAGCTGTAACTTCTTCTGTATCAAAACAAGTCTAGCTTAAATATCTTAATTTCTCAATACATTCACTTAAGCATTTTCAAAGGAAGCTCTGAAACACAAATCCTCGGCCACAGACACCAATATACTGTAGTGGAAACAGCCCCAAAAACATTAGTTGGAAGAACAAGTAAGGACAGAGGACTGCTGGTTTCAGAGAGCTCTTGCAAAGATGGGAGTAAAGCAGTATTACTCTTCAATGTTTTAACTAAATCTTCCAACTTTATTTTTTACATTCAATAGCTGTTCACCTCTAAATTTAGTTTCTGTCACTTTTTTTGCTATTCCTTTTGCTTATTTGCTGCCAAATATGTCCAAATCTTAGGACAGACATACATGATTTGTGTAAGTCTATGGGGCTGTGAGTCACTGTGTAAGAGCACGAAACCCTCATGCTGAAAACATTCGTTTTTCCACACTGGAAATAAGTTTCCAAATATATTTGTACTTTCACATATGTATGTGGAACCACAGACTATGCTAGTGTCATTATGATTTCCCTTGAGGTTTATGCTTTTGAGATTTTAAAGATTTATTTGAAGAGAGAGGACCCATTACATGAAAACACAAGACCTCTGTATGAACTGTTCCCCTGCTTTTTTAAATCTGCTGTTATTTAAGATGAGCATTTGCCACAACTGTAACTGTTATAAAGACAGTCCTCCTTCCATAAAGGGTCAGATAAATTGAGCACAGGGAGTAGCACTGACTCCTGCTTTCATTTAATTTAAAAGAGCAGCCTAACACTTCTCACTTATGGGACCAGCATTAGTTTTGGATCTCTCCCTTGTGCAGCCGGATTTGAGTGACTGTTTCCCCTAACACAAGTGAAAAAACCCCAATATATATATATACACTCACCATCAGAAGCATCAACCATGACTGTGTGACAAATGGCAAGCAGAAAAAAGAACTTATGAATTTCTGGCTCCTTCCCAGATTTTATTTGCTCTATCAGATAGTGATCATAGAATGAGAACTTTCCATCTGCATACTTGTTCCAGCTGAAATCCACTTGCTGCTTAGACAACAGAAGAAGTGAGAGTTTGAGTTATGTCACGTGCAATTACTTTGTGCCTACTTGCATCTCTTCGTACTTTGGCAAGGGAACGTTCCATGTTCTACAGGCCACAGGGGCTTCAGCACCAGATCAGACCAACCTACCTCTGGGTGGCTCTGAAGCTGCCCTGCTCCATCCCGGCAGACTCCTGCAACGCAAGCACCATCAGTTAGAAGGCACAGGACAGAACAACAAAATTACCAAAGTCATTCACAAAGTAAAAAATATATAGAATACCTACCACATTAGAATAGCTCAGAATTTAAAAAAAAAAAAAAATCTTTCACAGCCAATGTACCTTTATATACTACTAACACCAAAGCAAACATACAGAAAAAAAAAAGATGCGGTAAAATTGTCACAAACTATCCACGCTGGCTTAACACAGCTTTCACTGTCAGAAATTCCTCCCCTCTCTGCAGAGGTAAGATGTTTCAAAAGCACATGGCATTAGCACAATGTGTTCTTTGCCATTTGAACCAACCAGACAATAGTTTTGAAGCACACATGCTGCATATTCTAAATATTGAAATCCAGAAAAGATTGAAAATTGAAGTAACTAACACTAAAAACTCCTGCTCTTACTGCATTCTCTTATTTGTTTCCAGATTAATTTTGTCCCTGAAGCGTTTCTACCAAAAGTAAAGCATTCTGCATATAACTAATTTCTGACTTTTCTGATGCAAAGTTTCTACTTAAATCCATCATTTTCCACTTTTCAAATGGGAAAAGGGTGGGAAACCGTAACAATTCAATTTTACTGGAACTTTACTCAATACCTGGACTAAATTGTGGAATTTCAGCTGAAACAAAGATGACTCATATGCACCCAATTTCAAACAAGCATTCAAATTCCTACTCATTTGTGTAGACTGGCCAGATGCTGCCAACTGGGTTACACAGGGACTTGCAGGGACTTCCCTCTGTGCTCCAGGCACAAATCAGAGTTCCTATGCTAGACACATTTTTTTGCTACAGGGTGCAGTGGCGTGGCACGAACTTACCGTATCTTTGTCCGTTTATGCAACATTTTTTAAACGTCATGATGTTCTGTGTAAGCGTTCCTGTCTTATCAGAGAAGATGTAGTGGATCTGCCCCAGCTGCTCATTCAGCGTGGTGGTTCTGGCCTTCGCAGCTGTGTCCTTCTCAGGGTAATACATTTGCAGGTCCCAGTTTATAAAATAGCTTTGGCCCAAG
This sequence comes from Falco naumanni, assembly GCF_017639655.2. Taxonomy (NCBI): domain Eukaryota; kingdom Metazoa; phylum Chordata; class Aves; order Falconiformes; family Falconidae; genus Falco; species Falco naumanni. The sequence continues at coordinate 85,981,818 of NC_054080.1, forward strand.
CGAATCACTTCAACGCTACATGAAATAAAATGAATTCTCTCACTCCCAACCGCATCTCAAATTTCAAAATGATGACACATTATCAGATCCAGGGGACTCTGACTGTTTTCAGGGACTCAAATTGCTCAGATAGCCCAGGCACTTAAGGCAAAACAATTACATTTATCAGCACATTACAAAGCACCATAACCTCTATGCAGGCCACTCAAACTGATGTTGGACTACAGCTTCAACAACACTGTGGTAACAGGGCAACAGCCTCTATGTCCTTATCAAGCAAAAGGTATCGATGGTGCTGGTCCTGTAAGACATAGAAATCCCACTTGGGAATAGCATTTTAAGTAAAATTTGGAGAAGAGCAGGTAGGAGGTTGTAGGACTTCAAATATGCTACAGACAGGTTTGTCAGAGGCAAAATTATTCATACCTCATGCAGCAGTAAGGTCTCTCTTTTGAGAACTAAGTCTGAAAAATATGTTTTTTCCATTTTAATTCTTTTTCCCAAGTAGTTTCTTTCATGCACTGTGACTGCAGAACTAGGCTGAGAAGTTAAATACCAGCAGGATCAAGTCTCCAATTTTGTCAGAGATCATTGCTTGGCAGAATTTTTTCCTTAGTCAAAGTATAGAACAGATAGGCTTAATACTATAAAAAAGCTTGATATCTTTACATTCTGAGTCAAAGATCCTTGAGTGATGACTTTATATTAAAAGCAATACAAATCACCTTCTTGTAAAATATCAGCAAAGATGAGCTTATCCAACGTCTTTTCAATAAGACAGAGAATTAATATGCTTTCCCATCCAACGTGGAGCTGCACTTGTTACCACCAATGGGAAATTAAGTCCATTCACCATTAACCTGTAAGTGAAGTAATTCAACCCTACCACCAGTTCAGCTTTAAAGGCCAAGGCATTTACCTACCTCACATAGAGGGAAATGGGAACCATCGTGTTCAGAACAATGATATATCCCCAAAAGTTAAGGAAGCCACGATACGGCGGACTGAAGTCTTGCGCGTCATAGAGGTACCAAGACAAGTTGCCGATCTGCTGCTCCCAGTAAGTGTGTCCAATCGCAAGGCCAGCCGACAGCAGGATGAGGACGATAAAGATCTACAGCAGAGAGGGGCCCATGACACTTCAGAAACATTTGCTTGACTTAAATCCCAACCCCTCATCTTTAAAATGGAGTATTACATCTATTTGTAAACAAAAAGAAGGGGGAGCAAACCTTTCCCACAAAATAGTCTCTTCAGATTATCCGGGTTCTAAGTTGAGTCTATTCTCCAAGCATCGTCATCATGTTTTTATGTTTATTTCAGAAGGCAGTAAATGGGGCACACGCATATGCTCAGAGCAGAGGCAGAACCACAGTCATACCGAGACATGTGGCTCTACCTGACAACAAGCCAGCTCCTCTCTCCTCTTTCCCCATCCCAGGGAATCACACTTAGCAGAGTGCAGGTGGTAGGAAGTGGGTACTCTCATGCACATGCCCCATGGGTGCTGATCAAGGACAAAACCCACAGGTGTTGAACTTTTCAGGCTGCACAGACCTCTGGACCAGGACCTGGGTCCTCAGGTCTCTGTCCAACAGTTCAGTGCAGACAAGCAGAAGCACCTGCAACACTGGTTCTGAAGCACTTCTCTGCATCATATAGGCTGCTCTAACACCTGCAGTTTAGGGTCACAGATTCCGCCAACAGCAAGGCACGTTTTTAGATTTCCTCCTACTTCATCTCAGCTCATCAGCGCCAAAACACAGTGGAAATATACTTATTACACCAAAAAGAAAAAAAACTTTCCTAAATTTGCATTCACCCTAGTCACTTAAAAATGAGCTCAAACATCTGATTTGTAAACAAAAAGGCTTACAGTATAAACCATGTAATTCATAAGGGAGTCAATTTTTGTCCTTTTAAATCTCGTCTTTCCACTATTTTTCATTATTTTTGTATCCGCACCTAAATATAAAGAAAAGAAAAAAAAAAAAGGAAAGATGCAATATGCAAACAAGTGCTAGCATTACTATTTTACAAAACTGAGATATCAAACACAGTCAATGGTTATAAGATAAAGATGTAATTTCACTCTATATGGCATGCTTTTAGTTAGTAAATACTGCACACGTTAAATTCATAAATACCTGCAAATATGACCACTCCATGGCAGAAGTCTGTATTCCTGATTTTACATCCACGTAACAAAATCTTATCAGCATCCAGTGAATAAGTCGTGTTTCTCCAGTATAATGTTCCTGCAAACTTATCCAGTCGGTTATTAGGTTCTTCACATTCAATCAGACCTAAAAAAGTTTGAAGAATACATTTAATATACAATAGTTAAATAAAAACACATTGATTTGTATCCACCAGAGAAGCAGTTTTACTTCATGAGATTTGGGGTTTTTTGAGAAAATGAATGTTCTGAATGAACAATTCCTTTGAAATTTAGCGTGTATGAATATTCAGTGCTGTACTGCTGGTATTTTAAATATGGTATCTTAGGGTGGTATTTTGCTTTCCAGAATGAAATAGCAGAAAGGATTCATTTCTGCACCAAGACCAGAACACACAGCATTTACTGTCAAAGGGAGAACTTTTTGTTCACCCTTAATTTTAACATTTTTCAAGTTTCAACAAAGGCCTGCATACAAAAGCAAGCATCTCTCTGGATCTTACACTCTAGCACAGACATGGCATTCAGTTAATTTTGCCATTGAAGACTAACTAGCAACAATCCAACGAGGGGAAGACAACCCTCATGCAATGCATTGCTACAGATACACGTTGCCACCACGCATTGCTACGCCACCCAAATACTTGAATAGTATGGCTGAAAAGTGACGTTTTACTGCCACTCTTAGGACTTGCCCTATTCCCACTGCCTACTTTACAACTGGTGACTTGATCATATATATTTGCATTTCCATCCCCCAAACTGAGCTCATCCTAGAACTTTGGTTCATGCTGCTCTTACCATTACGAAAACTCTGATTCAGAAATAAAACAAATAAACATAAACGTCAGCATAACTGCCGACTGCTACAAGGAGCACAGAGTGGCAGTTTCAGGACAAACTCTGAATTTTAACTTAACGACTATTGTGCAAAAAAGCATCTCCCTTCTGTTTATTTTGAATATGTCAGCTGCTCATTTCACTTTGTGCTCCTCAGCTCTTATACTGGAGGAAACCAGGAATAACAGTCTCTACTTGCTTACTTCTCCACGTCATGCTGGTTTAAGTCTTTTGTCTTTTTTTTTTTTTTTTTATTTTAAAGCATTTGCAATTTTAGAGTGGCTAAAAAATTCAGCTTGAGATAAAACTTTGCATCAGATCTCAGTAAAACAAAGGATTGCCTGCCCTTCAAGCTTCCACAACACACACAGAAAGTGGCTACATCATAACGATAAATGTGAAAAGGACAACAGAAGATAATTTCCAGATGCAAAACCAACAGCAAACTTCCTTTTTTTCCAAAGAAAACAGGCAGGCAAACACTAATAAAGGGCCCCATCCTCTCTACTCAGTGTGCCATAGCTCATTCATGGCAAAAACCTCATTTTCAGACAGACTATATTTTGTTCCACAGCACAATCTCCTCATGCAGCTTGCTGATGCTGTCTTATGACAAAAGCCAGGCAACCACTAACTCCAGAATGACAACCACCATTGGCAATGCTTCCATCCCCACCCATGTTTTATCTACTTTCACTGAAACTGTTGGAGCAACACTGGAATAGTTGTAAGAATGTAACTGTACAAACCATTAAAGTCTGCCATCGCACTTTCTTCTTGAAGATATCTGTGTGTTACTTCAAGTGCCATTTTGAATTTTAAGTTAGTCTCACTAACAAGAAAGGATAAAAAGGTCATTTTATCAAAAACATGGATGCAGGAAAGAAGTCTGAACAAAATTAATTTAAGCAAGTCAATATGCCACAGGTACCAACCCCCTGCTTTGAAGCAACGGCAAAGCCATAAGAAGCATTCACGAAACATATGACTAGTTCTTACACTGGTTGCTTTTCTTCACAAATGAAATCTTACCCCTTTACCTTTGCTCTCTGTAAGTAAATGAAGCTTCTCACAATCATTGTTTACTAATGCAACAATCAAGTTTGAAGTAATGGTTATTTGAAAGCAGTATTTAATATCGGATAGCTGTTAAAAGCTCCGATAAGAGATCAAACCTTTCACAACATAAACAGATCCTTGTTTTGCATGATGTTATAAGTTATCTTTTTAAGATTACTAAAGGTTGAGTGAGGAATACACTGTTCATTCAGAAAAATCAGTATTTCACCTCATTAGGTGAAGTCCATATCATTATGGACTTTTCTAAAAGAATTCCACACTAGCTTTCCTGACAACAACTAAAACAACATTTACAAAGCAAACGTTACAGAGACAGTAAGATTTACATTATCTAAGCAGTTTTTATGAAAACCTTTTGCAGAAAAGTATGTATTTTTGTTTTGCCACTCGGTTGGAAGAGACCTCTGGTAATCAATAGCCCAATCTCCCGTTGGAAGCTGGACCTTAGATGAGGTTATCCAAGGCCCTGTCAAGCGAAGCTTTGACTGTTTCCAGTGTGAGAAATTCCACCACTTCTCTGCATAACCTATTCCAATGGTCAGAATTATCCACTACCAGAACAGTTATGCCTGAATGCAGATAGAATTTCCTCTGAAGCAACTTATATCCTTTGCTGCTTCTCCTGTCAACGCGCATCCTTGTGAAGAGAGTATCTTCTCTGTAACTATCTTTGAGGTATCGAAACAATGATTAAACCACCCTTCTCTTCTCCAGGCTGAATAAATCCAAGTCCTTCACCCTTTCTTTATATGTCATGTTCTCCAACACTTCAAATATCTTTTCGGCACTCCAGTGGACCCTCACCAATCTTTCATGATCCTTGAAGTGTGAGGATCAAAAACAGGACACAGTTTTCCAGTTGTGGCTTAACAAGTGACAAGCAGAGTCTGAAATACACACTTCTTCCTCTTTTACAAGTAAGCCAAAATTAAATCTATGAAATCTACTAAAACAGAACCTTACCCATCTAGTTCAGCTGTCTCTACGTAGCAGAGACTGTTTGGTTCTGAGCTGGAGAGCAGCAAAATATCAGCCTGGAAAAACAAATAAATAAGCATCAAATAAATCCAAGTCAAGATTCGTAGAGAACTATAGAAACAGAAAACAAGTATGTCTAAAGCACTTACAGGAACGAAAGTATTTTTCTTCAGACGAATGATATCACCAACTTTAATATCTTTCCACTTTGTGTTTTTGAACCTAATATCAAGATAGTTTAATAATTATTACTCTTCAATCTAGAACACTATGTACTCTATAAACCTTGAAATATTGATCATTCCTTAGTACAAAAACCTTACATCTTTGGTAAGGTGTGTTTTTTCTTTATGGAAACTGCAGTTTAGTTGAGGGTCTATAATTTAGAAGTCAGCCTACCTCTTCACCTATATATGCATTTCTGTCCTTTCCAAAGGAGATGCTCTTAGCACAGATTTAGAGCCACAGAATTAAGTTTAAATTACTCCTTTGGGCAATTCTCTTCCATTTTCAAGTATGTTTTCACACAGATGTAGAGAACAAACAGCTGAACTTTCCCTGTCATCTATGTTTTAAGATCTAGGATGAAGCTTAGTAACAAGGCAACAAACACTACTTCCAAAGTTAAGAAGGGAACAGTACAAACCTTCCCTCTCTGATGACTTCACATGTCCTATTATTAACCTCGTTGTCCATCCTGTGACGAGCCTGAAAAGCGGAGTAGAGAATGTACTCCCTACTGTGTATCACAATTAAAGAAATTAACTACACTGTTTTCTTTTGCTTTTCATATCAACAAAACATGTTTCTTACAATGTCATCCACTAGGTCTTTGACTGCAGTTATTCCCAGCACCAAGAGTAAGGGCACCAATGTTGTATACCATGACAGGGTAGTTATTTGGGGAATTGACTGCAAAAGACAAATAAAAATCATTCAGTACAGGATTACCAATCCAGCTCAATCCAGAGTCATTTAATAGTGATCTGACTATAACATAAGAAAGAAACCTAACACATCAGAAGGAATTTTAAGTCAAGTTGTGAAGAGGAACAAAACTCTCGAAAGAGAGTTCGACCGTGCTGCCCTGTTTCAATATTGGCTACTCTTTAACAACTCTGGTTGCTCATATTTTCTGTTGGGTGTTTCTGATTCATGAGTGGAACTTAAGGTCATCGTGTTTTACAGACTAAAAGAAACATACTTTCCCCACAAAATCTGTGAACTTTGTAACTAGCTCATCCTAGCCAATACAAAGCTAGGGTAGGCTGTTCCAGACTTCTTTTAAAATGGGCATAGTTTCTGTACTACTTGTGATACAGCCCCACACAAAGTACCCTGCAGTTTCCTGATAGAAACAGCACTGAATTGTGTCATTAAGCATTATTCAGCTCTGTAGATCAGCACCTCCAGTTAACTTCACAGTTAGCATTTGCTCTGTCTTTCTTACCTGCAAAATGAGAAGAACAAGGAAATAGAAGTTGGCTGCTCTTTTAAACTGTTCAAACAGATTCATTGGTAAAAAAGTGACAGGGTTGTACTTGTATGTTTTAATTGCGTTTCCCTGTTGAAGAAAGCCAAGTGTCATTCACAACAGCAGATTATTCTTACATTACAAATGTACAATTTGTATTTTTAAGTAAAGCATTTTACTTGGGTCACGATCTTAATGAAACAAGGCATAAAAGGTCTGTTTCACTGACGTTAACATACCCCAAAAGGCATCTCACAATGAAGCTTTAGCTACACCAAGGACTACAGGGCACTGCACACTCACAGTGTGGAAAGATTACAGCCTCTCCCTGGGTTAATGGAAACAGGGCATGTGGCACTGCCAGATAAGCACAGGGAAGGGGAGGAAAGGGCAGTGCCCTCCTCTGCCTGGGCAATCTTCTCTGTAATGCCTTTTGACATAATTTGCTAAATACATGATGCCACTATTAGTGATATAATTGGTCTCGGGCAAAAACTACAAATAATGAATCCAGACACCAAGGACTGTTAATTAGACTTATTCAGAAGGGACAACATCAGATTCAGGAAGGTTAACTCTCGTGAGTGCTAGTCCCTACCTTCCATTTGAATAGCTCCAGTTGTAGAAGTTTTACTATTAAATGTTCATAGTCATGCATGAGACAATCCAAACTACCTCAGGTCTGCAAGGCAGGTATCTCAGTAGGTACAAGAGAACCACACGAGCCAATGGACCACAGGTAAAGCTGGACAGCCCACATGTCACCCCACAGGCCAAGCCTCTGTCACTCACAACCAGTACGACATACAAGCACATATAGCTTTATTTACTTTGAAAAGTTAACATAATAGGGTGGATTTAGAATGACACTGTTTAAAAGAGTAGACATTCCAAACATATATTTTTAAGTGTCACAGTTTAGCTTAATCAGGATATTGCTTAATACTACACTGAGACGTTATATGAAAGATGACACCTGTGCTGGTGTTTGCAACAGCCACAGTTGAGCAAATAAATCTCGGATTTCGGACTGAGGGCACTTGGCTTCTAATTCTCTATCTCGTCTTAAACAAGCCTCTTGATACTTCCCATTCAGTTCTACTTCCCCACCTTTGTGGGAAATCCTAAGGAAGCGTTAATTGTGGCTTTTATACTAATCACCAGTGGTTCCAAAGGTCTTACTGAGATTAGGAAAGTATTCACCCCAACAAGTACTATTAGCACAGAATTGAGATAAAGAAAACTTACTGCATATTTGCTTTTTTTGAAGCACAGAAATACAGTTCTCTTAAACTGGGGCTGTTCGCAAAAGTATTGATCATTCGCTTTAACTTGCCAGCTGCAGTCTGGAAGAGACAAGGCAAAATGGGTCAATACCTGATTGTTACAGACACCAGCGAACAAATCTGCGAGTTTCAGGTTCTCTCTCAAATGCCATCTTTTAAAGATACTTTCAGCTGCAACAAGACTGGTACCTGCTTTTCAGTACACAGTCTAAAAAAAAGTTTTAAAGAAGTTTCCACACTATTTGTATTTATTAACAATTAAAATATAATCTGAGGTAGGAAGGAGTGTTGATTAACAATTTTCAAGTTCTATGAGAAACTGAAAACCTATTAGGGTAACATTTTTTTATGCTACATTCCCTTCTTTCCCTTATTTTGGTTTACTTTTGTTATAACTGTGAAGTGCTAAGCACTCAAAACAGGGTTTCCAGAAATGAAAAGGTCCACTCAACTTTCAAAAACAATTATTTCATATAACCATAATGTGCAATGGTTTTCATTTACAACCGCAAAAAAAGGTGAAGATCTGAAGTGCTCATTTTATTTCTTCATCCATCCATTTTGTTGGATTGCTTGAAAACTCAGGAACACGAATTGCATTTTGCAGTAAAACTTAACAAAAGCTAAACGAGTGATGTCTGCAACAGCCTTCTGAAGTTTTGGACCAGAAGTGCTAACAAACCACCACCTCTGCCTTCAGGTCCCTATCGTTAATCTAAGTCCTATGAAGTCTGGCTAGGGTCTATACTTTTGTAGGATATAGGTAGCTTTTGGCCAGCCACTATTTACTCCTAGAGTGACTTCTGCTGTCAAGTTATCTTCCCTGCCCCCTCTTTCACAGACTACCTCTTTCCCTCCAAATCCTTCAAATCCCTTTCCAGCCCCTAAATCTGCATCACAGACAGCCCCATTAATCCTGCTACCCACACCCACAAGTTCAGGCCCTGCCCACATCAAAGAGATTCCCTGGTGAACTCATTCATTTCTAAACCGACTCACAGGAGCCTTTGCCTGCCTGCGAAGGAGGAGGCAGACAGTATTTTGAAACTCAGCTTTCCAGACTCACCAGCCAAGTATCTCCCCCTTTTCTCCAGCCCACATTAATTGTCCTTAATAGGCACTTTTTTTGGTTTTGTGGGATTCCCATGACCTAAGTGCATCCAGCACTACAGAGCATGGATGGCGTGAAACTCCCAGAGGCAGAGGCATGGCATGGGACTGGCAGCCACTGCCAGGGACGCAGCTGTGAAGGAGCTGTAAGGGCCAGCTGTAACGTAGTCATGTCTGGTAAGGCTGACTAAGACTTAAAAATGCACATCCAGGCACAAAGCCTTACCCTCCCCCGCCCCCCAACACATAAAACAAGTTCTCGTTTGACGTATCTGGGATTTTTACTGTGACTGTACAACTTTCATTTCCAGCACATAGGTTGGAAGCTGACAAGATAATAGAGAAATATTTATCTTGCTGTAGCACTTGTATTTAAGATTGCATAAATGAAAGCATACAGCAGGTGATGAAGATACATTGTGCATCCTGGCCAGAGCTCACATAGGTGTGCTGCGAGTCACAGTGTTTTAGTTGCCTTACATTAAATTTAAAACAAAAAAATACTGGAGGACCAGGTTTCAGTTTACAAGAAGATAAACATTACTGAAGTGCATCAATTGAGAAAGTTATTAAATTTTACCAAAATGACAGGACTGAAGAAAATTGTAAACATGTCTAGGAGAGCATTTCTCCACCACACCCAAAAGACATTGCAGTGTTGATAAAACCTTAGCATCCCAGATGGAAAATCGGCAAATTAGGTCTTAAATAAAACCTGTGTGAAGGAAACTACCTGAAACCACTTTAAATTGCTTAGAATTCATATTAATATACCTAATATTTGGGAAGCTGCATCAGTAATTCATCATTTATAAAGGAACATAAAGGGAAAACGATCTTTGTCGAGGGAAAAAAGTAAGAAGTAAAAAGGATGACACTTTTCCAGCACTACCTGAATATAATTAGCTACTGAACCAATCAACAGATTCTACAAGTTCCGCAACTCATGCCAAGAAATTATCTACTAACCAGAAAAAGCAGGCAAAAAGGATTTAAACAAACAAACCAACCAACCCCAAAGGGTCTAAAGAGATTTAAAAAAAATTGACAAAGTTTGTCAATTGCTTACAAGCTCTCTGGTTAAGAATACTGGCCTACCAAGCCTGCATGGTAACACGTCCTACCTCCTCTTAAAGCTTTTGCCCTAGCTCAGCATTCAAAGGAACTCTGCCATATCCATAGCTCTAGTCCGTATTTTGGATAATAACTCGGGTAACATTAACTGTACAGACAGTGGAACCTTGTGATTACACTGAACCAGCAGGAGCTATGAGCCCTTTGGCAGGCAGAATCAAAACTCATCTCTCTGATTTCAGATTCTTGCCAATCCACCAGAATAAAGGAAAAGGCACACTACACTTCAGAAACGAAACTGAAGGTGTAGGAGGTCCTGGGGGGGGGGGGTGTGGTTGTTGGGTTTTTTTTTTTCCCCTCTTGTGCTTATACTAGGCCACAAAGCAAACCTGTGGTTGCTTGTGTACCACATCTACAAAATAAAGTATCTGGAGGAAAAGACATTAACAAAAAAAAGGGAGGGGAGTCAAGCAATGGTCATGATGAGAACTCACAAAAATATGATGGATGATGTATTTATTCTATAGACTATTATACCTCAGTCATCGTAAAAACCCCTCAAAACTAAACACATAATAGGTGGTTATAAAATGAAAACATGTAATAGGTGGTTATAAAATGGGAGGTGATCAACTGTTCCCTATTGGTACACAAACAGGAAGAAATCTATATGTATTAAACAGGCCTTGGTTAAATAAAAAGTACTCGCACTGCAACACTGAAAAAAGGGTTATTTAGGGGAGTTACATACTTTCCTTGGAACGAGGTTAAGGATAGGTATGTCTAAAACATGACAGAAAGGTTCCTCCCATTTACATTTCTATGCTGGCAGCAGCACAGACTGCACTTGATGTGTTTCTTTGAACTCCTCCTACTCACCTTTTTGTGATTTTGAAACCACTGCAAATAAATAAAATCATGAGGCTACAAAATTAGCATTGAAGCCATAATCTCATCTGTGCAAGACTTGAAGCAAACCAACTGACTAAAACACAACAAATTGGTTTATGCTGGTTCAAGTTTCCAGATGATGGGGAAAACAAGCATCTGAAGTTTTGTTTGAGCAGTTCTCAGGCCACAGGCTACATACATCTAGGGACTGCCTTAATTGTGGCAAGGTCACTGTGCAGATCATCAGCTTTATACAATAAACAGTGGCACAGAACTCTGGTTACAGACTGGAATGACGCTGATTTTCATTCTGACATTTGTTAAATTGAATTGCCATCAATTACTCCTCCACAGATTCAGACAAGCCATTCCAAATCCTACCTAACAAATAAGCGCGAAAGTCAAACTGATCCATGTGTAGCTCAGCCTCTGTATTCAGGACCATTTGCTACCCAAATCATATTTCTGTCATAACTTTACCTTTTTTCAATTGTTCTTGGCTCTCCTCAGTGTCTCTGTTGATTTGGTTTTGTCCTGGTTCAACTGGAGGCTGCTGACTCTGCAATTCATCCTCAGTTTCATCATCACTGTATGGCATATCCTCATCATTAGGCTGGGAATCCTCATCAAAGGTGGTCTCCGAATCCCTTTCTGAGCTCATGCTGCTAGCACCCTATGACCATTTTATAAAAATTAGGGAAAGGAGTTAATGTAGCAAGTGCTGGAAACCACATCTCTGTTGATGCTGGTCACCAAAACCCACATTTGAAACCAGTTTCCTTTGAACAGCGCAGAGCACAGGCTCAGTTTTCAAGCACAGACCCAAGTCATGAGGCAGTTATTTTCACAGCAAGTCCTTCATTACCATTCTGCCATATGTAATTACACATGCTCACACAAAAGACTAAGGAACGCCCTGCACTTGTGATAGAGGACACCTTGAGCGGGATGTAGGAACTGGGGAGCCCACAAACATTTGCCTCCTACTGCTCATTACATCATCCCCTGCAGAGCCACAGGACCTGGAGTCCTGCTTGGCCACGCTGGGGCAAGGAACCAGGCACCCAGCCCTGGGCCAGCATGGGTCATGCTGTCAAGGGTTCAGGTCACACAGTTGGTTCTCCATCCTGGTCTGCCCAGTCTCATGCAAATCAGCCCTTGCTTCCCCTCACCTCCCCACAGGCCAAACATCAGTGTTCACCATTGCAAGATCCCACATCTTGGTGTTCAAATACCCGAGGGAGTTTATAACTAATTTGTGGTTCAACACACAAGACCGGTCAGTTGAAGCTGATGTGTATGTGCATACCTCTGCCTGAAGCTTTTCAGAAAGTGCATGTGTTCCCTAACCCTCGAGCATTAGCACATTATCTTCCAAAAAGGGATCTCCACTTTCCATAAAGTTTACTTAAACTATAGTTCTTGAAAACCTCCCAACATCATTGTGACTTGGGCTGCTGCAGTGCTGACCTCACACAGGAGCCTGACATGCAATAGGGGATCCCATCCTCCTCCAGCATTTTAGATAATCGAGAATTTCTACAGCTTAAGCTATCTGCTTGTAAACAAAATCCAGAAACCATCTCTCATGTGTAACCCCCTCCAACCAACACCAGCAGCCAACCACCTGGACAACTCCTAGGTGGTCTTCATCCACATGTGGTCAGTTAGCCACCTTGCTGGACGTCCCGGCATTTTAGTAACTGATCTGGTTCACAGTTTCAGGCCATTCTGACGAGCGTGTCCTGTTCATCTCTAGCCATTCAACATCCAAATTTGTTGTATGGAAGCTTAAGTTACTTGCACTAGTTTCTGCAGATTAGCAATTTCCAAAGAGGTTCTGTGCTGTCTGTGAAAGGCACTGTAACAACTGTAAGAAAATCAAAAAAACAACAGGAGGACGGGGTGCTCCATCACCTTAGCCATTTCTGCCAGGGCCCTGAGAACACCAATACACCTCTCTGGCCCTGAGCAGCCATGTCCCAGCCCCCTGACACCCACGGGACCAGGAGCCACATTTTGGCTCAGCCCACAGGCCCTGTCTGAACTGCACTGGAGGCGAGCTGGTCTCCAGCTGAGCTGCCCATGCTCCCTTCTACTCTGGACACTGTGGACCTCTGAAGGCATCGCTGGGCCTGATCCTAACCCTGAACTACCCATCAACTTCCCGGCTTGACCCTGGACCTGCCTCATCACTGTGGCATTGCCTGTGGCAAGACCTCACCACGGCCTTGGGGTCTGTCCCACTTGCCTTGCGTGTCCTGGGACCCCCATCGGCTCCCTGTTGCCGCTCCCTGTTGCCGCTCCCTGGCGACTTCAAAATAAAACCAAGTTAAAAGATTGCTGCAGCCAAGTAACCTAACATGCACAGCAGCTAGCTACCAAGTACCCATCTGTTGACCCATCTTGCAAAAAGAGCCTGGTGTCACAAATGAAGGCCAGTGCCACCCTATACACCATATGCTGTTGCTTACAAAACCAGCAATCATTGAGGCTGACACCAAACCCTATTGACATCCACCTTAGTTTCTATTTTTGCAAAGCTGAATTGTCCCCCCTCCTTAATATCTCCTATAAAGACAGACATAAATATTACATGAGCACTTAATACGCTACTCAAATGACATGGCTGTTGTCTGGGAGCCCAAAGCATGCAACACTCATGAGCCGAGGCACTGCGGTGCTCACCCAGCGCACAGGCTAATGTTTCAAGACTGCCAGTTTACGAAATAAACCAAAACCAGCAAGTATCATATGAACACATAGTTTGATTTAACATGAATTAATGCTACTTCTTCCACTACCCACTCAAGCTGTTGGAGCTGCTCACTGAAGTGATTAGCCAGGAATATGACAGCTAGTCTCTAACACTGTTGTGGAACCTGAAATTTTTGTGAGAAGGTTGTTTGTTTTCCTAAATAGCCTTGGAGTTATGCAATACTCCTCAAGATGCAGGAGATTCAAGCTCAAATTCGGGCACCTGAATACCTCCCTTAATATTTTGGTTTATTTCTCCTCTTTTTACTTCTTTTGTTCTTTCTTGACTACCACTCCATCCCCAAAAAATCTCATATTTCACCTGATACAGAAAGGAAGAAAAGTATTAACCAGAAACCTGAACAAAAAATTTACCTCCAGAGCAACCTACTCAACAACTTAATACACAGGGCCAGGACAACATGCACTGACATCATCACAGGAACTGGTCCATGATGCAATCCACATGGCTTCTCGCACCTGGTGGGGCAAGCAGCTGGCTATACAGCCCCCGTGGACCACGGTGCCTTGCTGTGGACCTGCAGGCAGGTGGCTCAGGAGCCCCAGGTTATGTTGAGGTTTCATTCCCTCGGCAAGCCAGGCGACACTGCTGAATTGGGTGTTAGTCTCCTGCAAACTCCAACTTGCTGAGCAGTACTTAAAGCCAGCACAAACGCTGACTTTTCCCAACTTTCTCAATCTAAACAGGGATATGAACAATCCTGCCTTTAGCCAACAATGCCTTAGCCTTGCAAGCAAGCCAAGGTCAGACTCTTCAACCACATGCCTGCTTTAGGGTTTACAGACACTCAAGATTTTCTTTGCACTGTATGTCTGTTCAGACAGAAGAAATTCCATATGTTTTCAATCTCAAATTGTTTGAATGTTAGACAAAGTCCTTTTAGAACAGGATGTAATGCTCAATTCCTCTTTGAAATGTATCTAGAATATATATGACTGCAAGAAGCCCTGCAGCAGTCAAGAATTCTACCATGCTAATACCTTACCTGGGGACTGCTGGGGAGGCAGAGTAGAAGATCCTTACACGCGCTGTCCTTAAAACAAAAAATATCACCAGATCTTTGAATTGCCCTCACTCTAAGACAAAATAAGCTTGTACCTCCGGCACACACAGAGATTCAGCCTTTAGTCTATTAATCTTAACTGATTAACTGATTAATGATTAATAAACTAATTAATCATGCAAAGGGTTAGATGGGATGTCAAAAAAACCTACTGCACTTGTTTTCTATTATAGATGCATAGCTAAATGGAAATACCTAAAATACAAACAGAAGCAGCCTGTGATGCTAGCTGGAAACGCCAGTGCAATGATTCATTGGGGGGAAGTTCAAATCAACTGTATTCACCCCCTCAAAGAACTAAACTGCCAACTGGAAAATCCCACTAATAAAGGAAATCTCATTGTTACCTTGCAGGCAGCACAACTCTGCCTGCTGAGCTGATCTGTGCTGCAGGCACCACCACTATCATTGCTGCAGAAGACAACAACAGGCAGCATTTACTAACCCTGATACCATAAAACGCGGAGGACACCATCTCTGCGCTCAAAGCCCTCATTGCTAACATCCCCAGTAGCTGGCAGAGTCTCCTGGCAAGCATCGCTGCCTGCGTGCTCCGTATGTACCCTGCCCTTGGGGGACCAACAGCAGCCAAGAGGACAGCAGCCTGACTGATGGGGGTCACAGGCAGGGCTGCTGGTGAGCACGTGGCAGCAGAGGAGCCCAGGGCTGGCTAGGAGACTGCAGAAAAGCACCCACAGTTGGAAGAGAGCACAGAGGTGTTGCAGGGCCAAGGACAAAGGAGTCTTCCAGTGAAAGGGTGACAAATTGGTTTAGAGTTAAGTTTCTTGACACCTAGTCTGCATGAAAAGGGCTAGGTGGGATGTCAACACGATGTCAGAAGTTCAGGGGAAGGTGGAGACCGATCACGATGTGAAAGAGGAGACAGGAGGAACCAGCAGCACAGAGCAGCAGAGGTGCCAACTAATCTTGAGCCAGCAGGGGACAGAAAGAGAGGAGAGTGCACATCCTCTGGCACCTGGATTGAGAACAGACACAACTGAAATCAAAGATGAATTAAACACAGCAGAAAGAGGTGGCCACGACTGATTTTTGCAGCAGTCACTATTCTGAAGAGAAAAAAAGGCACCATAGTGTTGTTTTTTTTAAAAAAAAAAAGCTAGAAAAGCTATGCCATGCAAGAGAAACAAACTATTTATGAACAACACTAAAATAAAATAAAAGCAATGGTCCATTCTTAAAGGGATCTACTCTCAGAAGACAGACAGACAATTTCTTATGTTCATGTGCACTGCTTATGTTCAGACTTGAGCTGAAATAACAATCACTTACAAAATGGTCTTTCCACCAAGTCAAAAAAAGGGTTTGGTCTGCTGGAGCTGGATGTAAAACGGTTTCAAACAAGATCCCACCTGCTCTTCCCATCTCACAACAACACAACCAGATATGAACACTGCTTCTATGGCTCTTGCATTGAATGGACTAATAAAAAAAGTTACAAATAAATAAGCTTTAGAAATTTCTCGGAAAGCATCATATCTCACATCAAGCTTAGGTTCAATCAATAAGGATGTTAGAACATATGCAGTGGAAAAGAAAAATAATTAGAAAAACAACATTCCAATGCAAGAAAAGCTGCAGAGTTCTTCTCAGAGACAGAACAAGCATTTCATAAAACGAGATCCACTTGACTACACGTAACGCAGGCTACAAGTTTAAGCCCCAAAGTATCCTGCTGCCTGGGGATCAAGCTATGCGTTTGCAAGGGCAGCAAACTCCATCCCACCAGAAGCGCTACACACCAGTAACTTCCCTAAATTCTGAAATAACTTCTAATGCTGCCAAAGTTTACAGAGGTGCCTTTGTAAAGGTGCCTGTGGAAACAGTTCTTGGTGGGCCTCAGATGGAACAACCCAGTTGTTAGAAGCTGCTTGATAAAATACTCAAAAGATGACTCTAAAAAATTGTTTCTTGCTTGTATGGTCTTCATTTTCTAGTTACTGACTTGAAGATGGGGCTTTCACTCCACCTCAGGTAAGTCACAAAAGCAGAAACCCTTACATTAAACAAACCCATCCAGCCTCTGAGAGCAGGTGTGCGGAGTACTGACAACTGGAACTGCAGCTGCTTTCACTTCCTTCACTTGCAGTGGGGTGGCCAGTGCGGCTACAAAGACCGTCTCCTTTGCAAGGCTGGCGTTGGCTCCGAGCTTGGCAGGCACTGACGGGGCAGCCATGCTGCCCAGGCTGGCAGGAAGCAATGGTTAGCTCCCAGTTCTGCAACAGTCTCCTTAACTTAGAAAATTAATCTGATTCAAAGCAGGGCTTGATGTACAGGGAGGTAAAAGAGATGAAAATAGTATTAAAGACAAGTTTAACTGTACCTGCCTGAGTTTATTTACTAAAAGGGCAGAAAACTCAGGTGCAAATTCCACAGTGCTTTGGTCACTCAGGTTTTGTGTCTGCTCATGCCTCAGGGCAAGTAGTACCAGCTTATGAGGAATAAATTAATCCTTGTAAAAAAAGCATTTACTGCACTTGTTTGAAGGCAGTAAAAAACAACAAAAAAATCTTACTCTAAATTCTCCTCTGGGTAGTCACTGCCTATGACACTGTTGCAAGAACCTGGGGTCACAGGGAGCATAACTTCAATGCTGCAAATCAGATCGTCACTCAAAGTGACCCTAAAACAAAGTTACAGATCCATCTAGAACAAGATGTATGTATAGTAAAAGAATTAACATGCTACTAAATTTCTTATTTTTATTTATTGTGGATATAAAAGTCCATGACATGAAGCAGAACAAGCCTAACAATTATATACCCGTCAGTCATCAGTCCCTTGACAACATGCACACAGCTTACAGCCCTTACTGTCTCCTTAGCATGTTGTTCTACATGACAATCCCACACATTCATGCACTGCCTAGCACAACAATTTCCCAAACCTTGCCGTGGACTGTTGGTTTAGAATGTAACACCACCAATATTTTAATTAAGAGTCATAAAGCAAACTCAAAGAGTACAAAAAGCAAGCTCAGAGAGACCTTTCTGAAGTACTTTAGCTCTCTGGAGTTTAAATAGGACAAAAAAGCTACATCAAGCTGTTTCACTGATATTTAACTATCTATTAAAAGAAGTAAATACATGAAAAGCCTAATCTTCAGATATATTGGGTCTGTCCCAGATTTGTTCACTCTAGAAAGATTACAACAGCCATCACTACAAATAAAAAAAAAAACACCAAACCACAAACAACAAAAAACCACCGATACAAAACAAAGCAAAGCCCAGGTAAATGCAGACAAGCTTCCTGCCTCAGTAAGCCCCTGAATGAGGTCTTTCTTGGGCACCTGTCAAGATGATCCCAAGAGGAAATCTAAACAGCAGTTGACTAATCACTGCCTTGGCAGGCAGAAGGCAAACACTGAAACTTCCATAGCTACACCAATTCCACATTTATTGAATTATGTTCATGTGCCAAGCCCTTAATCTGAACATAAAGCTGTCAGGCTTCATACAGTTGTGAAACAAGGAAATGCATTTTGCAAACCAATAGGGCAATAGTCTCCAATAAAACAGTAAAAACATTGCTATAGAACACTATCACCAATGTCCTGTTTAATAAAATGAGAACCTATTTCAATCTCACTTGGTAAACTCCATCAAACATTTTTAAGCCAGTACTCTACCTGGAGCTCAAACACTGAACTAGTCAAATGTTACTTGTTTTCCTTGTCAGCAGGAATAATGTTGCAATAGAGTAACAGTTAAAAAACCACAACGATTTAATTTTGAAATTTTTCCACTCAGGTACAATTTCCATATTTATCAATTTGCATGTTTTTAAAAGCCTTCCTATACTTACTAGATTTATTTCTTGACTATGTGTTACTGGAGGAATAATGAAAAGCAAAGCCTACTCACAGGAAGACTGAATGCACACTTCCAAAACTGCAGCTAGAACACCATGTTAAACATTAATCTGTGGGGTGGGGGTTTCCCCCCCCAAGGACCTTCTAGCAGATGCCTGATTAGTCCACTTACATTTTCCCCTAAGAGATAGAAGTAATTATTCTGCTATCTTCAGCTGTAACACATTGCTGCTCATCTTGCCTGTAACAGATTTTAAGCTAAAAAGGGAGCATGAAACAAAGACAGCCTGTTAGGTAAACAGAGCAAGAGTGAACAGACGCTTGCAGGACTGCAATCCAAACCACCAAAAAAGAAATCTGAGCCCACAGAGTCCTCTGATGGCTCTGTCAAAGCAGACACCTGTATTTAAGAGGCTCAAGTCCATACCCCAGCTTATACCCTGACAGGTTTAAAGAATTATTTTGCATCCATGGGCAAACATTTAAAGAATGGCTCTAACAATGTTTGAGAACTAAAGTTTGTGATTGAAAAGACAGCTCATGATGCACTCTTGAGTAAGGTTGCAGTTTTGTTTCTTTAAAGTAACCCGGTCACCAGTATCAAGTCCTGGGCAAGTAAACAACCACTTCCTAAGGATCAGTTTATCCATCCTTTCTAATAATACAGATACAAAGTGAAGCATTTAATTCAGATGACCATTTTGTAAACCTGACTGTGGAAAAGGGGGTCTGAAACATCTAGGTAGGGCACACTGGGTAACCCCCACCTCTTCACGCTACTAACAAAACCATCAAATTCAGCAGAACTCCAAGGAACGGAGATGGCTTCAGAAAAAGGAAGCTCTGCTGTACATAGAAGAGCAGGACATATAGAAAGGTGCATGCATTTTGCCTTAAGGCTAGCATTCTCAATCTAAAAAGACAACAGTGGGCTTCAAACAGAAGGAAAAAAAAATCAGCTTAAAACAGAACAATGAGCAGCACAATACAAAGGATATGGATGGTTCATCCAATCAACATGCAAAGATTTTTTTTTCACCTGGTGGCAGCAATTCATACGGCTATTATTAGCTATTGCTGTTCTTAGGGCGTAAGAAAAACGATTCCTGTGAGTTATGGGATGAATACTTCCAATGCAGTTGCTTAAATGCAAGACTGTTTTCATAGCATGAAACACAGAGGAAGGGGTCGTAAATCACACCAGGAGCTCAGCTTCTCACCACACAAATTCTCCAAGGATTTTGTAAATATCAGAAAGAAAACAAAGCACTATTGGTTTTATTTGTAAAGTGAAATTCCTACAGTCTAAAAAGAGGTTGCCACCTAACTTTCCACCGGCTGGTACAAACAACAAAATGAAATAATAGCTGTAGGTGAGCATTACAGGACCTCCAAAAGAACTGTTACTTTGGGACACTGCACAGTAGATCATCTCCCAGTCTGATAATCATCAAATCGGCAACATGGTTCAGTTAATGGTTCTGCAGTTCTTGCTTGTTATTTAGTCCTCACAAAGCAGCAGTCAAAACCAAAGTCCTTCGATGGCAGGATATTGCATTTCCATTCTCACTTCATGATCCCTGCCAAATGCTTTAATAGAGTATCATTCTTCATTAAAAATGCATTAATCAACTAATCTACCTGTAACAAGACCTTCTATAAGGAAACAGGCAAATAATAAAACCAGATTTGCTTCCAAAATATAAGAGACAGATCACATATTACTCAAAACAGATATGCAATTTTACTAGTAACAAGCGCTTGGACAGGCAGGTAAGAGTCTATCTTCTGAGCAATTCCAACCTTCTAGCTAATCCTTATGACATTTTAAGACAAAACCCCAGTAGTTACTCAAAATAGCATGATTCTGCACAAATGGGCCAAGGAAATAACCTTAATTCCAAACACTACTAAGCTTCAGCTAGATTGCCATGCAAATGACACTCTTTAAGCACATCAGTTTATACTGTTACTTCATACCTAACAGTTACATTTACTTTGTTCAATGACTACTTTAAAATAATTGAACACCTCCAAAATTACATCTTCAATGCGACCAATTTTGTCTGTCATTTATTCTGAAACACACTGATTTCAGTGTGCATTCTTACAGTATGCCATGGCCATGGCGAAATGAAGCTCTTGAAAGGTCTTGGAGAAAGGCAACTTCAAGCGTTTAGGTAACTAGTTCAAGTCAGCTGTGACTGGAGGCACGTTCTTGCTTATCTGAGGCAGGCTCTATCAAGTACCATCAGGGCAGTACATTAGAAATGGGGCAAACTGAATCCTGAAGCTGAAGCCTCAACTCCTCTAGGCCAACCAAGTACACCTTGCATTAGGCAAAAAAATCACAGCCTGTAATTCAGAACATATCCTATACAGTGTGCGCCCTTTAGTATCATCTTAAGTGGTCCCAACAACAACAGGAACTGGCACGGCTTGGTGCTTGGTACAACTGACAAGCAGACTCTGACCAGACATCATGGACAATCAGGTTCTTGGCAGTTGACACAGAGGCACGCCCCAGTTGCCAGAGCTGCTTCAGGAAAACAGAACTGCTGAACACTTACACCATGCGCTGCAAATGGGTCAGCTCACAGCCAAACTGCTCAAACGGAAATGCATCAGAACTGAGGAAATAAGCAGGGGTGTGTGCTTGTCTGTCAGAGCTCCCACAGCTCAGCAATTCCACCTACAGTAAAGACATTCTGGGTCAGGCATGCTTTTCTGAAATAAGCATGCTCAAACCACACGTAAGAGTGTAAGCTAATCAAATCCAAGGTAGTAAGGCAACAAACTCCACACCTTCTTAATTGCACTGTGACCCTGGAGAAAGTTCCCACCTTGAAACTGCCAACACATACCTAATGTGAGGTGACTCTGAATTCCCACCAAAAAAGGTTGAAATTCAAGTGATTAATACATGGCTACAGATAAAGTGCTCATGGTGAAGTAGTGCACCATCCCAGGACACCAGAACACACATCATACCTGACAAGTCCATGATCTTCACCATGTAACAGAACCACAAGAGATTCAAACAGTGCCTTCGGAGACTCAAGCTATCACTGCAGCATGAGAAATCTTCAGGGAACCTGTTCTGTAAGCTGCAGGACTCATATGAGAGTCAGCTTGGTTGTACAACCCGCTGCTGCTGTTCACCCAGCCCCAAGTTTTATAGATATATACATGTATTAATACACACACAATTTTCAAATATAAAGTATATATATTTTGAATCACAAATATATATGTGTATACATTTGATTCAATAGTAGCTCATCTCACAGAAACCATTTATAAAACAGGTTGCTTCGAGCAATTTGTGACCACAAATTGTGCAGAGGCTACTTAGAATTTAGTCTCAATAGCAGAGGTTCACTTTCCACAAGCATTAGCATCATAAAGTTAACATCTTGTTGTAGCTATTGATTAGAAATAATGCATCTCACACCATTTGTACACTAACAGAAAATGAGTAATAACAGCAGCATTAACATCCACCAGAGGAAGAGTCCTGAAGGTGGTTAAACTCTAGTGAATGATTGATTTCTCCTTATCTCCCCTTACAACCAATTTTGAAATTTTGTCACCAGGATAAAAACCTGGGAATACCACAGCGCAGACAACTGATGGAGAGTTGCACATACACAGCTATATGCCAAGACACCATAAACCCACAGTGCCTCACTCAAAACTTTTAACATTATGCTTATCAAATCACCCACGTTTGAAGTGGGCAAAGAGAAGTGCCATAATGGCGCAGAATTAGGATGCTGGAGGAATAAAGACATAAGCAAAATTG
The DNA here is from genome assembly GCF_017639655.2 of Falco naumanni. NCBI lineage: Eukaryota > Metazoa > Chordata > Aves > Falconiformes > Falconidae > Falco > Falco naumanni. The sequence goes on from NC_054080.1 coordinate 86,004,209, forward strand.
AACTGTTACTTCCCACTGCATAAACAAACTGCTTTAGCAAAACACATGTACTAGAATGAGGCTGTTCTGCCAGGGAGAAATGCCTTGGCACAGTACTGGGAGGCAGCTACTGTGCCGCTTTCGGCTTATACTGCAATTAGAATCACACGCACCCAGCCTCGTACAACCTACTGAGAGCAACCACTCATTAAAAAAGTTGTTTCCAAAAAGGTGTTTCAGCTATACCTTTTTAACTGTGAGGATCAAGGACTTGCCAAGCCGGGCTATTTCCAGCTCCAAGAGATTTTTTTATTGGCACCACACACAGCTAACCTTTCCACAGATCTTTCTCCTATGAGGAATTGACCCCAGTCCCTCCTTGGATGCTATAATGACCCCAACTACGTGCATCATCAGGATGTAAACATCAACATGGGGGTAAAATTGTAACACTTAGGTACCACCAAGCTCTGTGAAATCTTGCTTTCTCCAACAGGTATTCTTTCCCTCAATCCTTACGATTCCCATCTCAGTTCTTCATGCTTGCACAAACTGGAGAAAAGCACCTCATTTAAAAAACAACACAACACATCTTCCTCACAGAGGGAGCACTACAATTACACTAGGAGCCACTGTGTACTCACCAATATAGCTACCCATTAAAATTTTAAGATTGCTACATATGGAAATGAATATGCACAACATGACAATATAAGTGAACTGATCACTGTGAGCCAACAGGAATCTACACAAGGAAAAGATTAAGCAGTCACCAACAATCTAACAGAAAATAATAACAAAAAAGACAGACCTGTAACCTACAGTCCAAGTTGCCTGAGGCTAAGCAAGGATGGCTGAAGATGGGCCCCTTGCAGCAACTAAATAATAATTTTACCCATTATCTGCACTAGGATTTTTCATTAACAGATATGCAGACTTTCCATCATTTAAAGTCCAAGTCAAGACAAGTTATCTTTGCAGAAGATAAGTTAGTAACCTTTGTACAAGTGGTGATGTGAGTATACTCTGAAGGGGTTTCAGCTTGCCTTTTACAGAGATCATTACGTTGCCTCTCAAAGTTCATGTTACAAAATGGCTTTTGTTTTAATAAAGGAGAAAGTAATTATTTTTGTGCACACATAAACCCTATTGTTTGCCGTGGAAGATTTTTGGAACTTTAAATACAGTTATTATCCTAGATATTACCCTCCCCCGTCAAAACCTGCCAGTATTTTTAAGTGTAAAAAATAAGGGTTACTTCCTGCTAACAAAGTTGGAGATTATGCAGTAATACACCTTTTCAGTCAGCATCTAAAATTGACACTAAAGGTATTTTCCTAAACTGACCTTTATCCAACACAGTTTGTGACTGAACCAAGAGACTGCATTACAAATGTAGCTTGAAATGCTTGTATCATAAGCACACAGAGACCACCTGCTGCTCAAGAAGAATCCCCAGTATCGGACTTTAAATTGGGCTCCATCTGTAATGAAACAATGTTAGAAAACCGTTTCTTGGCTGACTTCTACCTCATGAGACTATGTGCATGCAGTAACAAAAGAAAATTTCTTTTAGGCAAATGGTGAAATTAACTTACCTTGCAAAGCTTTCTTAAAAAGAGAAATTTCTGGTTAGTTCTCCAAACCCTTTCATGCCTCCTCAGGCAGAGAGTCACTTGGGCAAATGACCTGGTTCTTTCCTTCATTTGTTTCCTGTTTTCTCTACACTGCTTACTCTCCCCCCCTCTTTTTTTTTCTATGTTGCTCGTTTTACATCTCCCTGTGCCTAACTGTACACCATTTTGTAAACAAAAGCATCCATGAACTTGCTGAAATTGTCCATCTCTACTGTCAAATTGAAAGTATATTTCTAATTTATATACGAACGTGTGAGGGGGGAAAAAAACCCCAAACCACACAGCACTAAACACACCGCTGCACAGTACAGAGTAATTTTGTAAGCTTGCCAAAAAGCAAAGGGGCAGCAGCAGTGCTCAGTCACAGAGCACAGCATCTTCAAAGCAGAGTTGAGAGCTCATACACCATCAGCCTCCTTGGGGTATAATGAGAACCATGTTCTTTGCCCCTGACAAGTACAGAAACACAGAGAGGTTAAGTGATTTGCCCAAGGCCATATGGTAAGTCACAGACAGAGCTAGAGTTAGGTTTCAGAAGCTCCTGGCAAATATCCTGCATTCAATTACAACTATACAAAGCATCTCATTTAACAGGGGCCAGATAAAGGGAAGGTCACTGAAGAACATCAAGCCCCCTGTAATTAAAACAAAACCAGTCAAACCCCTCCCCATATTTAAATGCAGGTAGCAACTTATAGTCAGGCCCAATACCATCACCTATGCCATCAAAATAAAAGCCACAACAAAAGAAGGCGAAAAATAAGTTCTAGCTAATTTAAATAGAGGGCCTCAATGCAAAGCGAGCAAGTGGTTTGTTGAAATCACCATCACAAACTGCAAAGCAAGGGACTAGAACATTCACAAGCTGTCTCACAAAGGCAAATGAAATGAAGAGAACAGTTTAGAAGTTACCAAAAATAATCTCTATGATACCTACAAGTTAACAAAGAGACAAATACTGGTGTGGGGCACATGCAAAAGCAACCACACTCTAATGTGAACATCAGTAACAGCAATGCAGAAGCTGACAAGGAAAAACCACACAGTGACCAAATACCCCTTGATACCTGAACCAGACTTGAAAGAGAAAGACAAATAAAAAACTCAGAACCAAACAGAAAATTGTGAGCAAATTTGAGCCAGCACAGGCACTTATGCAGGGAGCTGAACCCAGGACTCTAGCAGCAGTTACAGAGGCAGGGACTGTTCCAGAACCAGGTTAGCTCTAAGTCCCACTGATGCCCAGGGCACTCTTCTGTTTTCTTCGGCTGTTGACAACCAGACACCCACCCACCCACCCAAGATAAAAGGCACCACACCGTTATTCATTGCCAGAAACTACTTCTTGCCAGAAGCTCCCTGTACAGTATGCTTTCTTCAGTTTCAAAACGCTTGTGCTGACATTCAAACCTGCGGTGAAACGCTTCATTAGCTGCTCCATTTAACACGGTTCCATTCAGATTCTAAGTGAAGGGATGCTATTTAAGCTACGGACACAAACCAGTAGCAAACATGACTGAGATACTGATTTTTTGGGGTGTGTGTCAAAAAATACTTTTCACCTCCCAAGCGAGTGACTGACCTCACAAGGAACTTTTCCAGGATCTTCTGTTGCAGAGTTATGATGGTTCCACAACACCTAGTACCGCTCCAAAGGCTGCACAAACATTGACTAACGAGCAAACACCCCACAACCCCGAAAGCGATTTTCCTCATTTATAGATAGAGGGGAAGGGGAAAAAAAGAAGAAATAAAAGCCAGACGCAGAGCAACTAGCCCAGGGCCACAAAAGCAAGCCAGCACAAGAGCGTTACCTGCCGGAGCTCTGGCAGAAAGCCAGACTGCCCCGACCCCCGCTTACCTCCTCGCGGGAGGCACCGGCTCCTGCTGCCGCTGGGCTGGGCTGGGGCGGGCGCCGCGGCCTGTCAGCTGCGGCACATCCCGCGGGGCCTGCGAGCGGTGCCGCCGGGCCGCGCTGCGCTGCCCCGCCGCGGAGGGCCTGAGGCGGTGGGGAGTCCTGGGGGGGGTCCTGAGGTCGCGGGGGGGGGCTGAGGCCGCGACCGAAGGCCTCCCGGGCACAGGGCCCTCACGCCACGCCGTCCCCAGCCGCCTCGACCTGCCCTGACGAAGCCACTCTTCTCCGAATGAATATTTAATTGTTTAAATATTCATCGCGCTATTGGATCTCCACAGTCCGGCGGAAAAAGAGCTCCCCCGGGCCCTAGCCCCGCCCCGTGAGGCGCAGCTACCGCCGCCTTCACACCCCGGGCCGCGCATCGAGGGGCCTTCAGCCTCCCAGCAAAACGCGCCGGGCTCAGGCCGAGAAGGTGATGTTTCGAGGGGGGAAGCCGTTCTAAGGCTACCCCGGGGTCGGCTCTGACCCCTCCTGTGGCAGCGGGGGCGGTTCGTGACCGAGCTCTGCCCCAGAGCCCCGGGCCCGCCGAGCGGTCCTCGGGGAGGGCCGTACCCGCTGGAGGCCGCCCCCTCCCCGGTTCCGCTAGCGCCCCGGCCCGGCCCACCCACGCTCCCCGGCGCTGCACCCCGCATGGCCGGACTTTGCTACCGGCGCGGAGGCTAGAGGGCGCGGGGCAGCCCCGCAGGTGCCGCCCGCAGCCCCCGAATCTCGGCAGGAGTCGCCCTGCGGAGCCTCCGCCGCCCCTCGCCGGGAGCTGCCGGCCCCGGCCCCTGCCCCGACCCCGGCCCCTGCCCGTCCACCGGCAGCACCTGTGGGCGCGGGTCCCGGCGCCGCTGGCTCGTTCAGGGCCCCCTCATGCCTCCGACGGCCCCGCGCCCGCCCGGCCTCCCCGCGGGAGGCGCCGCCAGACCGGACAAACGGGTTTCCCCGGCTCGCCGGGCAGGCCCCGCCGCGCAGGAGGAGGGGAGGGGCCGCGCCGGCCCGGCCCGGTCCCTATGCCTGGCCCTAGCCCCGGCCTAACCGGCCCGCGGGCGGGAAGGTGGCGGCGGGACCCTCTCCTGCTGGGGCCGCGGCTCCGGTTACCCGGCGAGGCGGCGCCGCCGCCTCTCCCCGCCCGGCCGAGCAGCGTCGGTCGATGCCGCGGCAGGTGAGGGGCGGGAGGCGGCGGGTGACCGGGCCAGGAGCAGCCCCCCGCGCCTCCTCCCCCCCCCCCCCCCCCCCGCCCGCTCGGGCAGCCTGCGCGCGGGCAGCCTCGCCTCAGCGGCGACGGGGCAGGCGCTGCCTCACACGAAGCGCCCGGGGGGGAGCGGGGTGGGCGGCCGGGCCTGAGGGGCGGAGAGCTGGATCCTGAGGTAAAAGTGTCGATGGCGATAACGAAGATCGAATGGGAATCGTTGTCCCAGGCACAGACGTGTCGTCGGGCCCCTTCCAGCCGTATACCGCTCAGCGGGGCTGCGCCGGCTCTGCCCCTCTGCCTGTACCTGCGCTGGCATTACGCGGTGGCTGTTCTCTCACCCAGAGGTGACACGAGTGCTTCAACAGCTGCAGGTTTCCCTCGGGTGATGCGGTGCTCCGGGCCACATCACCCTGAAGGCCGGGGGGGCGGTGGCTGGACCCGCTGTGGGGGAAAGAGGACACGGCCCCAGGCTCTGGCCCTGCCACCCCAGTAGGCTGCATTTCCGCGCTGAGGCAGCCAGGCCCTGGCGCCATTGCTCACCACCATGGTGACAGCTGACAGAAGCCAACACTGTACTGACAAGGTCTGGGGCAACAGTTAACCACCGTCTGCTTGTCACCCTGCCACAGGTGGGAGAAGCAGTCTGTCTGGCACGACGCCGTCCCAGGGCACCAGGCCCTGCAGGGTGCTCAGGTGGGCCCCACGCACAGCCCAGGCCGGAGGCAGCAGGTGCCCAGGCCTGCGGCAGTGGGTGCCGGCACCCAGCAGGCACAGCTCTTGCAATGGGAGGGACCTCCCTTGTGCTGTTTTAAGTGACAGGATGACCCTATCCCATCTTCATTACCAGGACTGTATGGTGTTACAGAGAAAACTTTTTGTAAGGGGTACAGGATTGTAACCTTTTGGCATTCGTAAGAGCTGAGAAAGGACTTCTGGTTTGTTAAGGAATGATTGGAGAGTTGGAGGGTGCTCAGTGTTGTCAGTACTTGAAAGCAATAGTTTTGCTTATTAGCTAATGAATAAAGCGGTTATGTGTAGGGCTGGCAATAGGGAAATTCTGCTGTAATGCTGTATCTATTTGCAATCCTCTTCACTCTATTTTTCTTCTTTCAGGCTGCAGTGAAATACATGTGAACATCTCGGGAGTAATGGCAACTCATCAAATGAATGTGACAGGCTCCAACTGTAAGTTTTAATTAGTGAAGTTTCTTAAGCCTTAGTGTGCAGTGCTGCTGTAGTTGGATACTAGTTCCCATGACCTGAAATCCAGACCCTGAGAGGTTTTGCTAGTTTGTTTGTAACCTGGGTTTGTTGATTGGGTCACCCTGTCTCAAAGGCTTTCACATTACTGTTTTGCTGCTGCACACACGTGCACGGCCAAACACACATGTGCCCTGTGTCTGCATTCACGTGGCAGCCCTCGCAGCTGTCCCGGTTGCAGGAAGTGTCTGGGAGCGAACAGCACCAGCGGCCTCATCCTGGTGAGGCCTCCATGTACTCTGGTACACATGGAATAGAGAGTCAGGAAAGTATTTAGAAATGGAGTTTAATGGGAATTCAGGACAGAACGTGCTGATTGGGCAGTTCTTCACCAGACCATCTGGATCCCTCCCTTCTTCACCCCTGGTTCCTCCCCTGACTATCCCACCCTGTGCTATTCCCAGAGGCTCATCTCTGCATCCCCTAATGCATCTCGTGCCCCTGAGGCAGCAGCCCGTTCCACTCTGTATGGCTATGGTGACCACTGTGATGGGTGTCACCTCCAGACCTCAGGGCTGGTAGCTCTGCAGTGACAGCTCTGGCAAGGCAAAGGCTCTGTTTCTCTGGCTGAGTCATTTGGGTGCGCCCATCCCCAGTGCCCTGTGCACCATTTTGTGTGGGGAAATGTGGGTTTTTTTAGGGCATAACCTAAGAGGAGGAGCTAACCCCCACCCCACAAATGTCCTGGGCATACCAGGACCCAAGGGCAGTTTTGAAGTTGTGCAGATTTGAGCCAAGAAGTGAACGTTTGGGCCCAGGTATTAGGAATGGTGGTGTTAGGAAGGGCAGTTTGTGAAGCTGCTGATGGTAGCCTGCACCAGTCTGTAGCAGGAAGAATTGCCTAGACTTTTTATTGTTTTCCAGAAGTGTGTTTCCTGCAGCGCAGTTATAAAAATTTTAAAAGTTTAATACATAGCCCAGCTTAGAGCAAAATACTCGCTAAGTGTTCCTAAATAATAAATATTTTAAAAATTATTATGAAATTTTTGCATGTACTTTTATTCACAAATAATGCAGTTTATGGCAAGTGAAATGCAGATATGTTTACTGATCTGATTAAATAGAAAAAATGGAACATTAGCTATCTCTTAAAGTGATGATGGGATCAATAACATGAGCCAAATGCTCTAGCGTTTAACATGCTCCTTCTGCAATAATGCTTTCAATTTTTTGCTCAGTGCCCAGCCACTGAAGTTAAACATCTGCTTCTGTAATGTTTTCTTTCTAAACCAGCCCAGCTTCTTTATTTTCTTTTAAATGAAACTTTTTTTTTTATTTGACCTTATTTGTACAAGTGAAACCTCAAAAACTTGACTGAAATTGTTTCACTGCATTCTATTCCTGGTTTTGTTTTGCAACACCTATCCTGGCAGACCGGTTTTTGAAGCTATGTACACTAATAGAAATTGAGACAAATCCACCTGCATCCACAGTGCTGTATCTTGTTAAAGACAAGGTAAAAGCTGCTTGCGATGGTATCATAATACCTGTTTGTGATGTTTGGATCTGTTCATGTTATGGGTGCCTGTTTCTTCAGTGGTTTGTGTTACTAGTGTTGATGTGTTCTGTAGCAGCTACAGTCACTGTGAGAACTCCCAGGCAGAGAACCAAGTTGTATGCCCGGGCACTGTGACCAGATGGTGATTTTGTCCTGCTGATGTGATGACTGGGGAGCTTTGAGTGTGTACACAGGCTGCTGCTGCTGCTGCTGCACATAGTTGTCTCCACTCTCACATCCTAGGTACACAGCACCATCTCCTTACTGTCAGTGCCTTGCTCACAAGCAGCAAAAGTCCTGTGCTATCACAGTGAATTGCATTAAGGGGATTTATGAGGCTGAAAAAGCACTTACGTTTTTTTGCTGGGTAAAATTTCACCAGAGCTGGTTCCCTTGTCCAGGTTCTTCAGATTATCTGTGAACTCAGTGTTTGCATTGCAGGGAGCAGAGAGTGGCATGGTGGTGGAGGAAAATGGTTGGGGAAGGTGCTCAAAATTGGAAAGAAGTGACATAATTTGGGCAGCAATTCTGGTTTAAATGCACTTTTGAGTATTTGCTGTGTTGTGAGTTTGCATGGTTTGTGTTAATTTCTCCTCAAGAACCAGCTGCTGTTTCCCGACTTGATTTCTTGCCCACAGAAGGTAGCGTCAAATTGGCAACTAACATTTTCAGGAATTGTCAACATTGTTATCCATTTTAAAACCAATATCCACCTGCCTCTTTGGTTGAAACTCTGCAGGTTGATCAAACATACTGAAATGAAAAGCTTCTTCATACACCAGAGTATTTTGCTAATGCAAAATCCCCTTGTCTTTCAGTCAGTAAGGAGGAAACATAATTCCCTGGAAGGCATCTGGTTTGCTCCCCTTTATGCAGACCCCCTCCTGAAGAGGACATTATCCATGTTTAAACATGGTGGCGTTCAGGTGACTGTGTCCAGGAAATAGTTTCCATCTGGCTGTAGCGATACCAGCACGTGATCTGTTGCACCTTTGTTACTCAAGTCATATTATGAAACTGAGTGAGAAAGACTACAGTAGAATATCTTCTATTCTTGAAATAATTTCTATCTTAACATACACTCTTAGTTTGGCATAACACTGGTCTTTTATTATTGAACAGGTACACAAGATGGGGGTGGGGTGGGGGGAGAAAAATAAAAAGCTTGGTATCTTGCAGTTTTTAATCAATACACCATCATACCATCATATCTTTTGATCACTTGCTGCAGGCTTAACTAAGAACAGTGTGTTTGATCATTATATATGGGGGAACGTGGCTGAGGTTAACACTGTTTAGCTATTCATTCATGAGTAGCTGTTGCAGAAATAGAATCTGCCCACTTGTGGATGCTGCTCTATAATAAAAGTGATCTTTGTTTTGGACTGATAGATAGGTAAGAGATTGCTTAGTTTATTTTTCAGTAGCAACAATACTCTTATTTTCCTGTGCCAGAAAGTCTTGTTCAAATACACTTTTTTTTTCCCTAGACTGTGATGACCTAAATGGGATGTTGGATTCCAAAGCTGTGTCTTTCAGTACCTTTCTCTTTTACTACCTGCCTCAAATTCCTCACACAGGAATAAAAACAAAGTTAGTTAAAATAGTAACATTTTGGCTTAACAAAGCAGCAGAGGTTTACTTATGCCTTTGACCATTCCATTTCTGTCCAGGAAATTAATTCATGTCCAGGGCTGAATATTTGGTTTCTCTATCAGTTTTCAGTAGGTAGCTGTATGCACAGCTAGGTTTGCATGATGCCCTTTCAGGACGAAGTTTTATTAGAGAAAAAGTCCCCTTAACAGTGATTAATTGCTATAGCAGTGACTAATGGCCCAGTCCAAATATTACCTTTTACACTTAGCAAAGTACTGGGTCGTGCTTGAGGAACATGCAGTAGCCATTCTGTAAGTCACAGGCATGATGGAGGAACTTCCACTGCTGCCACTCACAGAGCCTGATCTCAGTCAGTCCTAGCAAATACCTCCAATTCTATTTCTGAATTTTTCTCCTGTATACTTCCTCACTCCCCCCTTATTCCTTGGTCTCATCTTTCACTCGGGCCCCTTTGCCCTGGAATAGCAACATGCTCTAGTCCAAAATATGGTAATTTCTGCACTGTTGCACTTTCCCTCTTTCCCTCCCTCTCCTCCTGTTTGTCCCATTTTGTCAGTGTTTGGGACTCACTGTGTCAGAGCTGAACTTTTCTGGGACACAGGAGGACTTGAACAGAAGTGGTTGTTGGGTAGCCTCTCCTTGCTGCCCGTCCAATGGAAACACAAGCCCCATCACTGTCCCCAAGTTGCTGCGTGTTTTGGCACACAGCATGTCCCCAGCCCTGCTGTACTTCTGCTTCCTCACCAGCCTGCTGCTCCACTCTTCACCAGAGTGTATGGGAAGGGGAGCACAGGGGATGTGGGGGCATTCTGCGAAAGGATGTACTCCTCTGTAACGAACCTGCATATCCTTCGTCCTGCTGCACAAAGCCTTGCGAAAGGAGCTGCTGTCGTCTGAAGAAGTTAACCCTGACACCTGTTAATCCCTGGTGGATGCAAAGCAAGTTTGTTTTTAATAAACATAATCACTTAGAGATAAGCAAACTGAAAACAAGCACAGCCATGGTAATGTTTTGAATCTGCCAGGCAGGCTATTATTTTTCCCATCAATCTGCAGATTTCTGTGCAACCCCTAAGGTGAATATGAAGCTGCATGACCCGAGTTTGTTTGGTTTTGTTGTATTCCTCATCACCAGAATGTTTTAGAACTTTAGATGTTATTTCTTTTTTGAGAAGTGGGGATTGTAGCTACATTTTGCATAGGGAAAAAAACCGCCACAACTTAAATTTCTTTTTCAACTAATGCTAGCAGTTTGTGGCTAAACTTGAAATTGCACCCAAAACCCTCTGAGTATTGCTTTAGTCTCTCAAAACCAAAAGCTATCTTTTATTTTGATCATCAATACAGTCCTTTTCAAAATGAGCTGTATAAAGTAAGTGTATAGTATTAAAATAGCAACTCTAGGTTAATCAATTTTAACTTTGGGGTTTTTTTTTAAGCAGTGAGCAAATAAATTTAAATGATGGAGCACGTGTCAAGGCAGGGTTCAGTTTTGCTAATAATTAATTGTTCAAAAATACCAATGGGCACTTGATTTGAACCTAACAATAGTTGTTCCTGTGTAGCAAGGGTTACACATATCAGTAATTATGTATTTAAGTGGTTCTGTAACACATATTTATTCACAATCTTACTTGAATCGTTTCCTTATATTCACAAAACAGGGAATGATGTGGCTTTTCTTTCTATTAATATATATAACTCCATTTTTGAAACCTGCTGTTCAGCTAGAAAAGCTCTTTTGGGGGACTGAGAATGGCATTACCACCAGGGTAATAAACACACAACAAAGTTAGGTCATCCCAGCATGTTCTCAGCTTACTTTGGCTGGGTTTATTAAACGAAGACCAACTGTAAGTTTGTGAAATGACCAATTATTTCTGTGCCAGACTTCATCTTTGAAGACAGATTTCTTGCCATCAGCTGACAGGATTCTATCTTGCCACGTTCTGGGAAGGATGAGGTCCCCACGCTTTGTAGACATCCTACAGGGCCCTGGTCAGGATGGTATCCACGTACAGCTATAGGTGCCTGTGATCATGTGGCTTGAAGCCTTTTGAATTTGCAGTTTGAAGCCTTTCTGATTCACAAGCTGTGCTGTAAAAGCAATCCTCTCCCTGTTCATTTTTCCGTTGGTTACTTTACCAGTAAACTCAAACAGGGAGAGAAGTTCTCAACATCTTTTAGCTAATCTGAAAGCAAAAGTTATTTAGGTGCTAATTTTGAAAATTATTAATTTGAGGATAGGGTGGATGCTAGAACTTCTACAGTTTGTAAAGACAGGAAGTAAATTGTGACAACACAGTATGCTAAAATTGATTTAAAATACCTTGATTTAAAATATTCCTGATGTAGATGAAGTTGGCTGTAGTGTATTTTTTCAAATATGTGAATTGTTATTCACTGTGACCATTCTTCATAAAAGCTTCATGGAAAGACAGGGGGTTTTGTATGCAATGATTACATGCAAAATGCATGGGTTTGGGCTTGCCTTTTTTTTTTTTTTTTTTTTTTTAACTCAGGTCTGTTCAGATAACTTTACTAAGAAATTTCTACTCTTGGGTTGTATTTTGCAAATGGCTAACATCCAGCCATGGCAGAGATTCAAGCTGAATTGTAAGACACACTTTGCAATGGCACGAGTGAGCACCAGACCCTCCTAAGTGATGCAGTCATAAACATAAAAAATATAATTTTATCCATCCTGTAATAATGATAACTTTACGAGTCTAATACTCAAGGCTATAAGGAAAAAGAAGGCTTGTACAGAGAGGTAACATGTTTTATAGCGACTTATGTATTGGAAGTATGGTCAACTTTTGGGGTACATAAGCCCTTCCCTCTGTTCTGAAACAAAAGACTGCAGGCTAAGTGCCGTGTGGGGACAATTTACAGGGCTTACCTGAACTATGCAAATCATGTATTAGACTGAGAGTGAGTGTTCCTAACCTGTAGTTAGTTTGGTGTTTGCTGCTTTTCTTACAGCTCTGAATGCAGGTTTGAGAGCCCCAAAGTAGCCTGTCTCCTTGTACTATATATTTTTTACATAGAACTATTTTTCTCCTCCTCCTCACTTCAGATTGCATTGGTTAATAACTTGGTGGATTGAAGCATAAGATAGGCAGCATTTAACCTGCCTCTAAGTGTTACTTAGAGCTAAAGTTGGAAGTGAGGCATTTGTAAGATTTACAAATTTTTGCTTCTTTTTGCTTTTTTTTTTTTCCCATGATTTAAATTAAAACCTTTCAGACAAAATTGATAGATTAGAGGTCTTCCTAGGTTAAAGCCCTGTTTCAGTGTCAAAGAGGCTAAGTCCCGATCTTTTAGTGCTTCAGCACTGGAAGATACAGTATCCTAAACTCAGTATTTAAAAGTGAAGGAACCAACACATCAATCGCAGACGGAACTCTAGAGGGAGTTCTCAGGGCCTAAGAATACCCATGCCTTCATGTCTTTTCACATAGTCATGTGATTTCAGATGGAATATTAGTCATGAAAATCAGGAAAAGGAGTGGTTTTGTTTTGTGCTAGAACCTTAAAATTCTTGTAATAACAGAATAGTCTGAAGTTTTGCAAGGTTTTTAGTGTGGTTTATTTTTTTTTTTCTTCTGCAGCTTGATATTGTAAAAATGAAAGTCTCATTAACAGGATGAGCATGGAGACTTTTCTAAAGTAACTTATAATGCATGGACTCAGTAATCTAGCAGAATACAGAGCAGGTATTCCTAACCCTTGCTTGCTCACAGGTGACTTGTGTCCTTGTAATACAGGTTTCTTCATGAAGGTCATCTCTGCGTAGAAATATTTTCCTGCCTGCTGTTTTGCACTTGTTAGGGGTAGCTCTGCTTTAAATGAGCTATCCTTTCCAATTTGATCATTAATTAGCAGTGTTGGGGTTAGTGCAGCTCAGCAGGGAATTCCACCAAGATGGAGTGCCTGCTGAACTGTGCTGAGAGCACCTCGTTATTCCCTGTTTTAATGGATGTTCTCTTGTATCATGCTTATACACATAAAGAAGTCCTAATGCAATTTTCGTGGTGTAGTTGTAGAGATGTGGAGAAAGTTTGCTCCCTGCAGCAGAAATAGAAGGCTTATGCTTCATTAATAGCTTGGTAGCTGTTGCTTATTTTTTAATTTAAATTAAATTTATTATCAATTCCGTAATTGATTTATTAATTTATTAATTGAATGTAGTCAGTGTATTTATTAATTGAAATACAGGATACTTGATAACCATATGAGAACACATTTTTCTGCTCTGGCTGCAGGAACTGGACACCTGAAGGTTTCAATTAGATGATGTACAGATCTCCATTTCCTTTGTGCAGATGTTGTAGCACAGCTGTGACCTGCTTCACAGCTGTAATCCTGCACAGGGTGGAGTCTTCCACGGAGCGGAGTTCACATATTACTCATCTGTGTTATGTGCTGCAGTAGGTTAGGAGATCCAAATAAAGGCGTTTTTCTTGGCAAGCACTGGTACTGGAGCTGTGTGAGACCCCACTGCCTCCTCGGTTTTGCAGTATCTGTGAATATCTTTCTTGAGCATTTGAGTAGTTCCACTGGTGGTGCCAGTGGAAGGTCACCTATCGTGATTCCAGCTTTGCTAGTAATGTATGTCAGCATTAGTAACGTATGTGAAGACTCAGTGGTAAGAGACTGTAGTATAAATTATAGTATAGCAGCTTTGCAAGAGAGATTAAGATAATAGTGGGCTCAATTTATAACTGTAAATTGTAAATCCATTGTAAAGAACAAAATTAATTTCCAACTCCAACTATTAAAAAAGAATTGTTTCTTACACATTTCCTTTTCTGTGAGCCATCAACTATATACGTACGGATTTTATAAAGTCTCTGTTTCGGTAGAGAAAACCTTTTTGCAATCAAGCAAGCTAGTGATGTTTTTATGTGAGGAGATCAACTTTTTTCGCCAAGTGATCTAGTTGTAAAATCTAAGGGCTTGTAAATTTCAGATGGAATATTAGTCATGAAAATCAAGAAAAGGGGTGGTTTTGTTTTGTGCCAGAACATTAAAAATTGTTGTAATAACAGAATAGTCTGAAGTTTTGCAAGGTTTTTCATGTGGTTTATTTTTTTTCCTCCCAGCTTGATACTGTAAAAAATTACTAATTGTAAAAAATAGGGCTTAATGTTTCTAGCAGATACAAAAGGAACCCTTGACTCCATCTGTTTTCTAAATCTATGATGATATTGTTGGCTTTTAAAGCAAATAATGTTTATTCTTACCTCCAAAAACTATAAAAAAATATTTGATATTTATTTACATAAACCACAAACACGAATAAATAGGGAGGTGATTTTTACACAGGGAAAGAAATGTGTCATTCAAAATCACTTGTTTCTCTGCATTTTACGTACTAATGCTTTTCTAAAACAAATCGGGATTTTAACAAGAAAAAAAAAAGGGAGAAAGAAAAGGCTCAACATATAACTACATATTCATCTATCCAAGTAAAGCATTGTACAAGGGAACGGTGAGATGTCAGCCCTGCAAAGCATAGCCTGGCATCTTCCATTTTGGCGAGCCGCCGCATCAGGGCCGGCGTTCCTCCTCCCTGCGGCCGATAGATGGGGAACCACACCACTGAATGGCTGCTTACCCAGCGGCCGGGCGCTGCTGGCGGCCGGCAGTTTCGGAGGTTGCTGCAGTTTGTTAGGGAGCATTCTTTGCTCTAAAGGCAAGGTTACACGGCCCTTTCACCGGACCGTAACTCTGCAGCTTCCTTACGCAGGAGGTTATGCTGCTTTTCCCACCAGTGTCTGCTAGGTCTTGCTGTTTCCTTTATAATGGTGGCAGCGTTCATGCATCTGTGCAGTGAGCTGGATCTGCAGAATGACAGGGCTGAAAACTAATTTGATCTCTCCACGCCAAGAGAAAAGCTTCATCTTATTTGTTGCCTAATAGGGATTATCACAGGGCTGGATGAGGGGTGGCCCCATTGTAAAGAGTGGTAGGAACGAGCAGAGGCAAGAAGAGGGAAGGTGGGACCACCCATTCTAGCAGCAGCTTTGATTTACGCAAAATAAAGTTGTTTTTTCTTGAATGAGTGGGTCAACTGAGATGATGTGTCAAAATTTAGTCCTCTGGAACTGGATTTGCAGTATGATCCTATTGTTGTGTTAAGTAATTTTGGAAAATAATGGTTATTTGTCTTGGAGGTTTTTATGGACTCAGTTTTAAGCCATGTAGAAGAAACCAGACTTTTCAGGGGACAGGTACTGAACCACCTGGAGATTCAGTCTCACTAAGTACGGGCTTGAGCAAAATAACTAAAACTCAACACGGCTACCTTTGTTGCACACTTTTGAGAATCTTGACTGTGAAGTTTTAAAATAATGCTTTTAAAGCATTAGATTTATTTACTGTTACTTAAGATCAGTTCAGGAAGCAGAAAGGCATGAAATCCTGCACGATTTGGATAAATGACAGACATACATTCAGCTGTTGCCATGCTGTGCGAGTTACTGAAGTCTGAAATTACAAATTATGTTGGTTTCAATGATAAATTCAGAACAGCAGAACACACTCATACTCTCACAGAAATATTTGGAAATGAAGGACTCTTGGTTAAGAGCGAGGAACTGAAAAGCAAGTGACCTGATTCCTGTGCCTGTTTGCATCATGTTTCTTTTCTGAAATGGGGAATTTGCCAGTGACCACCATTAGGATTTCACTCTGTGACAGCATGCCAGCCAATAGGATTGTCACTGTGCAAAGAGAAAGATAAGCGAAATAGGGGCTTCTCCTTGTGCCAGCAGCATTAAACTGCTCCAGAGATAGGCAGGCATTTGTTTGTTACTCCTGCACCTTGGTGGGACCTGGTTTGGACCTTTGTGGGTTTTGTCTTGCAGGTTTATAAGTCAGTACCTAATACAGTTTTCACAGAAAGCAGTTTCTTCCCACCACCACCCCCTGAAGAGCTGAAATGATTTAGTCCTGGAGCCATCCAAGTGTTTAAGCACTTCATTCCTACTCAGGTTCCCATTTGATATTTCAGTGGGAAACTGAGTTTTGCTAACAAATCTGGGCATTTGCTGTGTGAAGCAGTGTAAGGCCCATTCCACATGCATGGTCTGCGTGGCCCCTGCCTTGTGCAAGTGCCACTGTTTGTTTAACTGGGTTCAATAAGGAAAAGGTGTGAATACAGTAGTCTTGTGTTACAGACTTCAGGGTTTCCCCTAGGCCTTAGATTTTCTTGCAGAAGTGGTCCCTGGACCCTTTTGAAAACTGAAATTTTACCATCACTGTACACTTAGGAAGTCTGTCTTTTTTGGGTCTTTTTACCATAGAAGGATTTTTTTCTATTTTTTGTTCTCCCTGTGAGTCTGTTTCCACAAATCAAAATTCAGTAATTTCTGACTGTCACTTTTCTTTTCTGCAATCTGTATGACAAGCTGTCTTTTATGATTTTGATGTGTCTTTCCTGAAGGGAGCATTATTCTTGTTTAGCTTACGTGTAATGTATTTCATTGTTCATCTCTGAGCAATTGTTTTTGTATATTATTGATTTTGTGACTTGCATTGTCGAATGCACAAAACTGTGCGCATTTTGGGTAATTTGCTGCTTTCATACTTTCTGAGAGAAGGTCATGTATGTTGGCTTGACTGAAGCGGCAACAAAAAGCTGCTGTTATTTTATGTACCTTACAAAGGGAATCCGTCTTGTGCTTCCCTGCAGCTACTGTTGGAGGCAGTTCTATGATCAGAAATGACTGTAACATTATTCATAGAGTCCTTTGTGCTGGTTTACTTAGGACTGTTATCCCAGATAGTATGCATGGGTTATTAGTGTACTCCTGACTTGCTGGCCTGCTGGAAAGATGGGAAAAACTAGTTCACCCGGCAATTCTAGCAATAAGTCTATGAAAATTCACTGTAACAAGGGAGTCCCCCAGGGGGGAAAAAAAGGTACTAAAGCAATAATACCACTTACAAATTCAACGTATTGTGCAAACATTAAATAATCTTTTAAGCAATTCCAAGAGAGATGTTCTAGTAAAGTAATTTCAGTGACTTAAATGCTGTTGCACTCTCTGGCAGGCATTGAATATGATTATGAGGAAGAAAGTAAGAATACCAAGGAGAAATCATTGTGGCTGCAGGCTACGCATCCAGATGCTTTTAAGGGATTATTATGTCATGGACTTGTACCCTACAATTGCTCTCTTGCCACGCGGTCTGGCATGTCTGCACAGGCTACCACAGTTTTAAGACATAAAAGTAATAATAGATTATCTGGATTTTTTTCCCTTTCTATTTCAAGAATAGTTTGTATGGAGAGCATCCAGCACTGTGTGATAAATGGTATCTTCATAGAGATTTCTAGCAAGGGTTCCCTGGACATGTAGGCCACAGGCAACAGTTAAGGAACTGTACAGAGCTATACTCGTGACCAGCCTGTGTTTGTGTACTGCAGGGCAGCCTCAGGTGCTGCAGTTGTCCCCACACAGCTCAGCTCTGGGACTGGATCTGCCATTGTCTCTAGCATCCACAGTATTTATCCATCACATAGCAGCATATCTCTGTTTTACCAGAGATATGCCATGTGAAAGTGAGTCAGTTTGTTTGTTTTTAAGAAAAGTTACTGCTTTTAGCAACCTCTCAAGAGTCATTTTATGTAACATTTTCATGAGTGGGCATGACTATATATATATATTTTAAAGGCATTACAATAAAGTGGCCACATATGGTATTTCCAAAAAAACTGTCACGGCATCCTTCTTCTTTTCCTGTCTTATAGCTAAGAGGAAAGTATTCCATAAAAGAAATCACACAGCAGAGCTCATGTTAAGTGCCCTGAGCTGTGGGAAGGATTGGTTTAAAACAGAATGGGAGAGGAGAAGTTGTACTTGCCAACCAGGTGTGCTAATAATAGTTGGGACCTTAGGGTGCTCTCCTCACTGTTGTAACTCTTAGCCCATCCTTTTAGACCTGGAAGAACTTGGACTGCAACATCTGGGCTTGTCACCGTTCTCCTGTGTGTTGAAGGTGGTGTTGGAGCCTTCGTACACAGTGCTGCAGCGTGGTATCTTTTACAACTGGCTTATTTTTATGTTCTCTCTGGACCCTGGAATTTTTCTGGTGTTCTTAAACTGCAAAGCAGAGTGCAATTAGTGGTGTAATAAATGAGAGTTCGTTATTATCAGACAGATATCTACACAGTAAAAATGTATCCCCCTTTGGTTTATTTGGTTTTGGTATTTTTATAGGCATTTGGAGTAAGTTCAAGACTTAATATGCAGAGAAGCATGAGCTAACTAGAAATTCATTCACTCATACTACTGTTAGCTCCCTTACTTCTTAAAATGGCTGATTTATGATGATAGAGGTTGATAGCATTAATTCGATTAAACTCCCAAAGCAAGCAAAGTAGAAATGCCTAAGCACTGGATTGCTGGTGTATGTGATTTATGCTCTATGTGTGTTCTATAAAAATGTCAGCAATTTTAATGTAGACACATCTGCATTAAATTTTTGCAGTTTCTCTAAAAGTGCTGCTATTTGGACCAAAAAATATTCAATAATATATTTGTATTATACGTATGCACCCACATAAATGTGCATTCTCTTTCTCTCATTGCTGATTTGCGTAAATAGAGTTCTTGGAAATAGGCCCTTTTATTCCAAGTTTCACAGGAGGAAGCATGTAATTATTAGATTTGGTGAGTTAGCATCTATTGACTTAGCTTGCTTCAAAATCAGATTTATTTTAATTATTTCAGCTATTGCTGCTGCTTAACTAAACCGGTCTGTCTCTGGTACGTAGCCCATCATCTGGGATGCTTGCTGGGGGATGGCATTTAGAAGCAACATGTTTAGCTCTATCTGAAGTGTACTACGGCTTTCAAACTGTAAAGGTGTGGCCATCAAAGCATAAAAATATGATCGAGGAAAATAACTTCAGGAGACAGGGAGCCTAGAAAAGAAAGAGGTGGAAGAACAATGGGGGTAATGTGGTGGGAAATAGAAGTGAGGGGATGACTCAAGTGGAAAAGAAAAAAGAAAGGAGAGAAGTGGAGAAGGCAGCAGTTCATGCTCTGGGACCAGTGGTCTTGGGGACAAAGGGGATGATTGAGTTTGGGGAATGCAAAGATCAGAGGTGGCATGAGGGCTCAGGAAGGACATTGCTTACAGAGGTGGAAAGAACACCAGCTGCAGGCATTTTCACCAAGCACAGATTTGCAGGCAGGCGCGTGGAATGGAGCCTGTGCCGCTATCACCTGCTGCCACCGCAGCACCCGTGCCCTCAGGGCTGCTCAGCCATCTGCCGCGGCCCCCCTTGCTTGTCTGAGTTCGAGACCTTTTGTCCTTTTTTGCACAGATTCGCTGTAAAAAGTGGGAAGCACCCAGAGCAGCTGGGGCCAGCTGGCATGTCCGGGTGTTCCTGGCAGGGCCGAGGTGGATAGTATCTCTGCACTGGTGAAATGTGTGGTGTTCCTGGGGTGAGAAACCTACTTCACCACTGCCTTGCTATAAGATGATGTCAAGAAAACTTGATTTTATTCCTGAGTTTTTATTCAATTACAGTTTTAAAGAAGGAGGAGAGTTGGGTGTGTGTGTCAGTCTGTTTGCTTTGAGGCTGGAGAGCTTTTGCTGAGGTGCTTGTAATGGGTGGGCAAAACCACACTTCAAAAAATCTTTTAATTTAAAAACCCCAATATATTTATTTAAGATAATTAAAAAACCAGTTCATATAACTGAGAGATAGAAAATTATAGGTATAGTATATATCGATAGTACAATGGCTGATGAAAAATCAGGCAGAACCACACAGAAATCTGCGCTGAGTATGTAAAGATGTATAGCCATCTACAGAGTCATATGTACCTAAATTTTTGACAGTGCAGAAGACTCTACCTTAGCTGATGTCTTTTTCCTTTCTCTACTAATCCTCCTCCCACTCAGCAAGAAAATTATCTGCAAAGGCTTACCGCAAGTGTTACATTATAAGACTTATTCAAGAACAATTTAACACACCTCTGGAGAACTATTCCTGACTCTTGCCTCGGTAGGCTGAGAATCAGGTTCCCTGTAGTGTTCAACTTGTATCCTCGGATAATCAAAAAATTTAGGTTCTGCTTGACACTGGCAGATTCACGTTGCCTGCAGGTAGGATTTTACCTAACAGAGTCCTCCCCGGTCACGTGTTTCTTTCCCAGGAATTGGAATTGTTAGTTAAGGCTCCACTTCTTTAGTGATGCTGGCTAGCTGGTGACCCTGTCGTGCTGCTGGAAGGCCTTGGAGCTGCAAGTCACTGGAAATAAACATTAAGGAAATAATGGCATAAACATTTCATGTGTATCTTACTATTTTCTATTCTTTTAGCGGCATACAAATGGCGACAATCTTGCTTTCAGAATTACTGCAGATGACTGCAGTCTCAACAGAGAAGCTCTGAACAGCCTGACTTGAGTGGATTGATATGCCCTGTCCCCAGCTTCTGCCAGATGTTACCATCCCCATAAGTGTCAGCAGAAAAGACTGTTCAGAATTTAAAAAACAGAGAAGCAAAAATGTTTCTCTGGTACAGAAATGCAAACCTGCTGAACCTTAGATAGCTTAAGACTTAGTATTTCTAATGGGTTTGTAGGTCTTCCTTGCTGATGAAGATTTATCTACAGATCTTTCAATGTCAGAGGAGTTTGCTCTTCTGAGGGTTGTTTGAGTCAACAGGGTATGTGATGCGCTCCCTGAATAGAGTGTCCTACCGTTTACATTATCTGCTGCCTGGAGGGTCTTCTGGCAAGAAGAGGTATCAGTCACTGCTTTCTTATGGCTCTCCTTTCAAGCATACCAGATGGAGATGAATATAGAAATGCCAGGAGAACAGTCTCCACATGATGTTTAGCCAGTCAGGACTGAATTTCATCTGGAAAGATCAACATGCCAAGTCATGAACTGCTTTTCAAACAGAGCTGACACTCTGTCTCTCCTCTGGCACACAATGTTTCATTCTTGAAAATACCAGACCAGTTTTAGTTCTCCTGGGTGTTTGGTTTTACTGCATTAACGTTGGTACCACAGGGAGTGCTAACCGGACTCAAGAATAGGAACTGATTAGTTAAAGGTACAGTGCTTTAATACTTTGTGTTACTTCACAAGGACTGCTAAGCTTGTTGTCCCAGGTCTGCTCAGCTTTTGCTTTTTCCTGTGCCCTTGGTGGTGGAAGGAAATAAAGGCTTTATCGCTGGTGTTATCTGTGGTGGAGTTTACCCCCCACCCCCGGCCCTGTATTTTGCATTACATCTTACCACCACCCTGGCTGGGACATCTGTGGATCCCAAGTGGCTGCACAAGTAAGCTAAAGTTTGTCTCCTCTTAGCAAAGCAATAAAAGCTGGCCTAAGCTTGTTTATCACTCTCCACAGCTTACAATTTCATAATTAAGCTTCCTGCTTATATCACTAAACTCAAATGGGTGATAATTCCATGTACTGATCAGGACCTTGTTCATTGGTGGATGCTTCGTCTTCCACTGTCTTGTGCAGATGTTTTGGTGTGCTGAATGTAATAACATTATGTATCCACTCACCTCTCTGCACACTTGTCTTCCCTTACGTGCACATCTGACTGTTCTGTATGTGTAGACATTTCCTGGGGAGACCGCCTTGGGTTGTGTGGAGGTATAGCTGTGGTCTGAAAAGCAGACCTTAACGTTTCTGGTGAAATTGTGTACACAGACTCTGCAAATTCTAAAGAACTGGAGAGGGGAACACTTTCTTTTACTTTACTATAATCATCCTTTACTATACCTCACTATCCTGTACTTCTTATTTGAATCTGCAGAGGAGAAAAGGGCATTCAAATGCAGTCTGAAAATATTTACATGAGATCCTGCAAGGCTTTGAGGGTAGCGCTGAGCTGCAGAAACACCTCCCCCAGTTTTCCATTGGAAATGTTATGTCCCAAGCTAGCAGCATAAACACCTAGAGCAGCATGAATAAGTAAAAATGAATGGAAATGCTTTATCTGTCAAAAGATAACTTGTAGTTTTGTTTTGTTTCTGAACTAGGAGAAAACGCTTGTAGAGGGAGCCCCACTAACCATTCTGCATTTGGAAACAGAGAGCTGGGCAGCACAGTCCTGGAATGAAATACCTCACTGCTCTGCCAAAAACTGATCGGGCAGAAAGTCCTGACTTGCTTCAAAGCCATTCCCAAATGTTTACAAAGAGAAGGACAAGGAGAAGGATTAGCCTATGCAGGAGCTTTTCGGCAAGGTGTGATAGAGGTGATTTGGTTTGGCCAAGCAGCCCATTTGAAATCTCCCCTTGTAAGCTGTGCTTCTGCCACCTCTGCTGTCTTTCCTGGGAGCCACATCAAAGGTGTTTGGCTTTGCAGGCTGTTCTTGTACTTGCTCAGGCACAAGCCTGTCCTTTAGCTCTGCTCCTGCCCTTCCCAGCCCTTCCCCCAGTCCTTACTGGTGTTAGGCTGGCAACATCACCCTGCCTCACATTCGAGCTGAATTTTTTGGGTGCTTCGTTTCTCCAGCACTGCTTGTTCCACCACAAGTTTTGTGATGGCCAAAACTCGACTTGCTCATGATGCCCTTGCAGCTACTGTATTTCTTTAAACTTACATAGGTTATTATTTTAGTAGGCTTGATTGTAATCTTAGTCTTATTTCCAGGTAAGATAAGGAATGTGCTCCTGTAACACTGGTAATACTTACCAGAAGATACTTGCAAGAATTTGCAGCATTTTTACTCTTGTCTTTGCAGGATAGAGAAATGTTTCCCTGGCTGCATATGCACAGCCCAGAGTCAGCAGGGGCACCACCAGTGAATGAGGGCTAAGCAGAACTTGGCTGAGAGGCGTAAGGTCTCAATCGATATGGCTAATGCTGCTGCAACAGATGCTGCTGCTTCTGCTGCCAGCAGAAAGCTACTGCTTTGATGTTGCACGTTGTTAGGTCAAGGATTGAGTTGCCAGCACAAGGGGCTTACAGGCTAGGAAAATTAATTTCAGTTTCAAAAGTCTTTCAGTCAGAGAAAGTGCTTGGTTATTAATGAGTCCTCCATGGCTCTACAACTCTGAAGAAGGATATTGGGAAACTATAAATATGGAATGAAATACTGAATCACTTTAATTTCTACGGAGGCAATATTCTGAAATGAGAAGTGAAATACCCACTAAAGCACCTAAGAAAGGAAGTAAAATTTCCCTCTGCCCAAATTCTGTATTTTTCTAAAAATTCAGTGATTTCCTTAGCAGCGTAGGGGAGCTAAGAGCAGCTTAGGCCCACACTGTATTTAATACAGGATTGCATTTTGAAATGCTCTGGTTTGCAGAGCAGTGGTGGTCTGTGAGACCATGGCTAGTTTGGTGATCTAGGAAGAAAATGGAGTTGTTTATCAGGCCAAGAAGTTTAGGAGATGCTATAAAGAAGTGTAATCTCACACAAATAAATAGGTAGTGTAGATAAGGATTTAAGTCAGGAGAAAACATCAGAGGTTTTACATAATCTGGTTTTGGCCATTTTTTGTTTGCCACACTCCCTGTTTGGTTTATTAAGAAAGAAATGTCCTTGAGTGTAATTCAGAGGTTGGATGGATAGAACTGATTCAGAGTCTGAATTTGCTCTGCTTGTTACGAAGAGCTTGTTTCTCAGTGGGCTGACATCTGAGCCTGGTCTTGGCCCACCCCATTCTTGTGACCCTGCCCAGCCATCCCGGGCTGTGTCTGTACACGTGGGCTTCGCTTAAAAAGAAAGATCATTTATATCATTCCCTATTTTGCAGGCATGTTTAGGAGAAAAACATCCCTCTGAGGTAGACAAAAACAAACTACTGAGGAGGCAAAACCAAGTCCAGCAGAAAGCCATTCTGTATTCTGGAGAGCTGATTTCAGTGAAGCATGAGACCTGTGGGACAGTGGCAAGATCCTGAAAAACTGAAACTGTCTGGCACGTAAGTATGACCCATGCAAATTCCTCCTTTTTCAGGGTGAGGCTTTTCAAAATAATTTCAGTTTTTACGCTTTGCACAATATTTAATGCCACTCTTATCCTTTATTGTATTTTGCACAGATTTTGAGCCTGTGTAACCACTCAAACTCACATCCATGCATCAGCTGTGTGACTCACTCGTTAAACATTACTTAACCCACAAAGTTGAATATTGATTTTGCGTAACATGTCTCTGGCAGAGAGTGTTATTTGCAGAAATTTTTGTGTGAATTAGAAGAATCTGGGATACCCTTTGTAGACTTGTTTCATGCTTCAGTGTTTGACTCACGACTCTCTAATCTGGTATAATCTTCATGGCTTTATGTACCTCTCACCCACCCACATCTCAGATTTTTTGCCTCCTACTCACCCTTTTGCTCGCTACACTCCTCCCAGTTCTCCTTTAACTAATCTCTTCATCTCATTTTCCTCTTGTCTGTTTTGTTCATTCCCTCTTCTTCATCCCTTGGCTCTGGTGCTTGGAGTGTCTAGCTCGTAGGATGCTTGGCCAAGGGTCCAATGTGGACTTTACAACCAAGGGTAAAGTGCCTTTCTGGGCTTCTTGAAAGACTTACTCTGAATACTTCTACGAGTATTTTATACTGTTACTCCTTATCCTATGCCAGAACTCCCTCATAATGTTAATCCTAAGTAGCAAGGCTTCTAGCTGGCTTTTGTCAGCCCTAAGGATATACTTACAGAACAATGTAGGTAATAGTGATTGTTATGACAGCTATCAGCAGTTACCCCTGTGATACATACTTCCAAAGTGCTTATTTCTCACATGCATAAAATGCTTGCTGTTGAGAAAACATGCTGTTGTGTAAAGTTGTTCAGTGATGGTAGCTCTTGGAAAAGGAGCTCGTGAGTCATCAGTGAGATCCATTAAGGCTCCTAATGTACAATTGCTCTCTTGGAACAAGGAATTAGTGTAATTGCCTTCTGCTTATGGTACATAAAAAGTCTGTTTTAGAGTGTAACCCATGTCTGTATCCCCTTTATTGAGAAACTAGCCTACAAACTCTGGAATTCAACTACTGAGCAGAAGTATCATTCTGGTGCCGGAATATGATCCTTGTGAAGGATGAAGCTAAAATAAAACAATTTTCAGGCAGATACATCTAAGTAAGCAATGTATCAAAACTGGTTGTACCTTATAGTCAAAAGCTGAATATAATAAGAAATATTTTGCATTTTTAAGATGCATTCCATAATGTAATCTAACATTAAAAAAGGTGTGTAATCTTGTAGCAAAATGCATACAAGTTTAAATATGGAATCAAAATTTGTGGCAGGTCTTTATAAAGGATACTAAAATAGTAAAAAGAAGGGGTTTTAGTTAATTATTAGAAGGTTCTGAATCTGTGTTTTGAAGAGGGATCCTGCTTCTCACAAATCAACTTCATCTCCAATTTCTGAGGAAAGATATTTTTTCATAGTAGATTTGTGACCAGAGCTGTGTTGATAACACAGGGATGTTTTAGCTGTTGCTGAGCAGTGCTTGCACAGCATCAGGTCTTCTCTGCTTCTCACCCTGCCTCGCCAGCCAGCAGGCTGTGGGGCACCAGGGGCTGGGAGGGGACAGAGCTGTGACAGCTGACCCCACTGACAAAGGGGTGTCCCAGACCATATGACATAGTGCTCAGCAATAAAAGCTGGGGAGGAAGGAGGGAGGGGTGTCTGGAGTGATGTTTGTCTTCCCCAGTCACCGTGAAGCATGATGGAGCCCTGCTGTCCTGGGGCTGGCTGATAGCCTGCCTGCGATGGGAAGGAGTGAAGGAATTCTTCCTTTTGCTTTGCTTGCATGCGCAGCTTGTGCTTTACCTGTTAAACTGCGTTTATCTGAACCTGCCAGTTTTCTCAGTTTCACCCATCCGCTTCTCCTCCATCCTGCTGGAGGGGAGTGAGCAAAGAGCTTGGGGGGCTGAGCAGCCCACCAGTGTTAACCCACAACACACACCTCCCACTGCAGCACACACATAGTGCTGTGTGCTGGCCCAGCTCCACATTCATTCATATATATTTTTGCTATAATCTCATTAACATGCAGACGTTCAGACTGCATTTATGGCTGATATTATTGATAATACACAAATGCATTTGCAGCTTGAGTTTAAGTTAGACAGACTGTGAGAAAACAGACAGAAAATATTTCAGATCTGTTTTATATGTAATTGATTTCATGGTATGCATCCCAGTTTCCTCAGCCTGCAAATGAACTGTTTATGAAGATAATTCAATTAATGTACAGATGACTGATTAATTTTCATACTACAATCACACTAATGAAAATTCTATCAGAATACTTAGAGGTTTCTTTTACATTCTAAAATATTATTTCTGCATTATTCATTGCAACAGTATTCCCATGTTTTAAGATTATTTGGGAAGTTCATTTAATAAATTGTGCTATTACGATGTTCTTTGGTTGAATGCACAGAAATTCTTAAAAGCAATTCAAAACTTAATGGAACCAAACAGCTCATTAAACACTAATATCTAAATGCCTCTGCTTGAGCTGATGGGATTTATGCCACATCCTGACAATCACTTTGTGGGACTGGAGCCTGATCTTCCATCGTTTCCAGAGTGATGCTATTATTTTATGTTCCCAAGGATCTTCCAGGGTCTCCAGGCTAGCTTGCTGTAGCCAGGCATTAGAGAAATCAGGTGACTTGCTTATTAAAAAACTGCTTTCTTATAGCTAGGAGATGACTAAACCCTTCAGTTTCACAAAACCAAAACAAAACAGAATACCAAAAAACCAAAACATCAACGTAAGAACAATTGTTCTTCTTTTAATGTAGCATGTGTGATTCAAGGACAGGTATTTTCTGAAAGATTTTATCTGGGACATTACCTGGAGGAAACCAGAAAAGGTCACTTTTTTCCAAATCTTCATAGCCCTGTATTAATATACTTGGAAGTGTGTTTAGGAGCAATGAGAGCACACCTGGCCAACTTATGTTTGTCAATGTTGCTGCTTTTTCTGGTAGTGGGATGAGGGATGTTGGCTTCCATGAGATCTCCTGGGCTGCTCCGAGCCTTAGCACCACTGTAAGACAGGGCAGATAATGGCTTTGAGGGAAGAAACAACTGTATGATCCTTCATTTAAAAAAAGTAATCCCTTTATTGTTTTCTTGGACTTCAGTAAAATTAGTTCCGGTTTACACCAGTTTGAAATCTGAATGGAGTCCTCAGGCTTTCTCAGATCATTGACTTCTTTACAGGCAGCAGCTGAACCTACAAATCCAAGAACTACAGTAAGAGGTGTGTCAGTTGGTCTTAGATGGCCGAGATAGAAAACAGAGAAAAGGTTGGTTTCTCCATGACGTAGGAAACCAAACATCAGAAACTGTAGGGAACGCTAGTCAGGATTTGCATTTCTGTGTCAGGCTTTTCACCTGAAGACCTCCATGTGCCTTGGAAATGCTCCAGAGCCTCTGTTAGTATTGTCTTAATTTATATACACCAAATGAAGGCACAGAAATTGTAAAGGTCATTGCTGCTGTTGAGAGAGGGAGATCAAACCTCTCTCTTTATGACAGGGAAAAAGATGATGGGGCTGAAATTTATTGACATAACCCCTTGAAGTAGTTTTCCTGTTACTAATTGTATGTTTGTCACATTCTAAAGGGTCTAAAAAGTCATGGTTTTGAGGATTACTGCTGCTTATCTTGAAACTTCAGGCACAATCGGGCAGCATTGTGACTCTGCTGTGAGGGTACAAAAGATTGTGGAAAAGATGCATTTTGACTGACCTGCCTTGAATTCTACTAAAAGCAAATGCCTGCAGTCGTCTGAATTTGAGGTAAGTAAATGAATTCTCCTTTATAAAGATGACATTAAAAAAGTAGGGATAGCCCTAATAATGTATCTCATTATTAACAGAAACTGGCATGCATTAGGAGGAGGATTGGATGATCTAATCAGTCTTTCCTAGCTTCAACTTGAATATTTTCCCCATCAGTCTCTACATTTCTCACAGAAGTACCGATATAATCTACATTCCACAGTAGACTGCCTGCACTGACAAAGTGGGAAACAACATTTCTAATCAGTTAATGTAATGGTCTTAAAATGGAGTGTGTGTGTGTGTGTTTGTGCACATGTGTGCAAAATTTCAGTTCGGTCACAGGCAATTGTAAACAGTTCATCAAAAGACTAGATGGAAATGGCTGTAATATTTCTAATTACTGGATCTGTAACAGCTACAACCTAAGATGAAAAATCAGATAAAGGTACACAAGACTTGCAGAAAATCCCAAAAGATAAATCAAGAAATACACGACTGAATATTTATGTTGACCTAACCTGGATTTTTCCTAGAAACAGTGCAGCTCAGTATGAGTGACAACAAAAGCTGGAACCACATGAGCGAACAATACGGTCACTACTATTTGTAAATGATAGTTGTGTTGCCCTTCAGGCAGTGATGAGATACAAATCCTTTTAGCAAGTCCCTGTTTCACCAGGAGGCTGTTTGCCTCATGGCTGTTGACCAGGACTTTCCTTCTGTTGTGGTTTGCAGCAGTGTGATTGCAGCTCCTCTCTGGCTTCATCATCACAATGCAGATCATGTCACTTTCTTGGCAGAGCATATGTAGTTGGCCTTTATTAAATGTGGAATGTTGAATATGCATGCACGTGCTCTGTAATTACTGAACACCGCTTTGTACTGCTTGGTATAAGTGAGTTGGCATGCTGCTACAGGCCACTCCTATCATTAAGCACCCTGATTCTCTGAGCGTCTGTCTACACGCATGGATGCCCAACAACACCTCTTCATCTGATGTTAGCAATAAACCTAACTGGCTGGTAGTAAGGGGCAGTTCTGCTATAAAAAAGCTCTTAAAATCAAGAATTTCAGTGGTTGTAAATAGGTTGTAAAAGCCAGTTGAATTGATTTTGATTAAGAAAATAATATAAGACGCTAAAATATACATAAGTCTCCTGAGTTACGTTAATAGGATCTCATGTAACAATGCATGAGTGATTGTATTTAGCTTTCATGTTGGCGTAGTTATAAAGTAGAATTTTTGAACATCCCTCTCCTTTGTGATTTGCTTTTAATGCTAGTTTATTTTAACAAAATGGAAGAGGTAAGAAAGACAAACCAGATACATATGTATGTAATGCCTAGAAGAGTTCAGGAACCTTAGCACAGTGTTGTAGGTCTGGTCTCCTTTAAGAAGAATACAGGCTGAGTGCAATGGTGAGGAGCAGGGGTGTGCTGGGTGTCTGCCACTGCTGTGTGGCATCTTTTCACCTCAGCATAATGGGCCTTTTTGAAATGTATGCACTAATAATTAATGATGGAGACAAGATAAAAGGCTTCAGGACTAAGGCAAAAGAGTAAAGGATGTAGGATTAGTGTAAATAATGCTGCCTGACAACTTAGTTCTGTGCTTATCACACAAGTGATTTAGAGTAGTGAAAATACAATGCTGTAAGATCTGCGTGGGATGGGGGCAGATACGCTCTAAACTGAAAGTGCGCCGTCCTAATACAGAGCAGGTGAGAGGTATATGATCTGTGATCTGATGCACAACAGTAAATCGCCGCCCTCTCTCTGCTGCTATAGCCAAGGCCAATCCAAAGAAACCCAGAGAGTTCAAAGCAAGTGCAGTTTGCACACAGAAACATAGCTGGAAGCCTATTGG
Source organism: Falco naumanni (assembly GCF_017639655.2). Taxonomy (NCBI): domain Eukaryota; kingdom Metazoa; phylum Chordata; class Aves; order Falconiformes; family Falconidae; genus Falco; species Falco naumanni. The sequence continues at coordinate 86,033,924 of NC_054080.1, forward strand.
GGAAAAGTTACTGAAGGCAATGTATTTCCTAATAATTCAAAAGGGAAGAGGGAGAAGTTACTGACTCTTAGGATCATCTGTTCATGTTTTCTCACTTGCATCCAGCTTACCTTTTACTTAAATAACAGGCAATGCCATGTGCATAGGTGTACACTAAACTCCCATTCTTCACTCCCTTTTTGCTGTTTGTAATTCCTATTATCATCTCCAATCGTGATTTTCCAGTGGCAGTGTTATCACACCTCTCTGTTTTCAAGAGTCCCTGTCCATGCTGACCAGTTAATACTGTAATCATAGCAGGAGACTGAAAGGTAGTGAAAGTAAGGTGGAAGATGCACTATCATGTGTGATATGCTGAGGATAGTGATTCCTCCCACAGCAGCTTCTGAGATTTCAAAAAGTAGTGCAGAACAGCATGGGAAAAAAACCCCCTTGTAGTAGGTGTGTGACCCTCTGATACTGGTATGGACACACATTATTCTATGGCGAACTCTCTGTGAGTGTACACATGCAAAGCAGTGACACCACACCGTGGGCCAAGTTAGCAAACTATCAATGCCTTGTTTACTTTGGTGGAACTGTTACTCTTCTGCTCTAGTTGTGTGCTTGTCCTAGGCCTGGTGTATTGCAGGACCCCCTCCTAGCACAGGCACCCTTACTGGTTAGACAACCCTGAGGGACCTGTGTGTGCACCACAGCTTGTCTCCCAGTTCTGTGTCAAGACAAGACCCGAGCCCACGCTGTTGTTCATGCTCAGGACCTGCATTAGGAAGGATACGCAAGCCTATAGGATGAAATGTTGCTACAGCACACAGTGATCCTGTCCTTTGATCTGGGTGGTGGTGGGAGCAAAAAACATGAGTACATTTGGTGTGCAATCTAGTTACCCAAGCCTAGAAGCCAAAGAATGAATTAGCCTAGAGAAAAAGCTGTCCTGCTTCTAAAACCTCCCAGGAGCAGGGGAAGGACTTGTCATAACTTGGATAAACCTCTCCAAAGCTACTGTGCTGCTGCTTTGCATTTAGAATGGGAGAAGCCATTCAGTGCCCTACAGACACAGTGGGAGAAATAATTGCTATCTGCAACACAAATGCTGATGTTACAAAACCCAAAATACAGGGAAGAGATCTCCACCCTAAAACAAGCAATATGCATGCCTGATTTGGTATTCAGATGGGATGGGTGGGGTGGTTTTCCTGATTATTCTTTGGGGCAGGAGTGATAGAGGAGAGGCAACTTAGACACCTTGTTCTCCTTCCCAGAGCTTCCCAGATTCAAGAAAATCTAGAGAGAGGGATTTTAGATGGTGCTTGCTGAGACACCTGTGAACAGGGAAGGCTGTATCTGTTGCCCAATGGTACAAGATTATGCATTTCTGAAAATAAGCGAATTAGGCTATCTTGACTTCTTATAAATGGAATAACCTGCAATGCAACCTTTTACCATTGCTCAAGTTCAAATGGTGCAAATTTCTTCACTGATAATCCTCCAGGGAACGAGCAATATAGGCAACAATTGGAAACTTTGTGAGACCTAAATTCATGTGTCTCTCTTTGCATGGGCAGGGCTCCAGAACTCGAGCTGACCAACCTCTTCCTTCCTTCCCCCCTCCGGCTGGCCAGAGCCAAGAGCTGGTTGCGTTTGGGGGTATAAATGTTGTTTATTGTTGAATTTGCCACATGAAAGGCAACTTTCACTGCAGATAGCTTGTGTATATCGTCCTGAGTGTTGCAAAGCAGCTCCAGCAGAGGATGAGGAAAGGAAGCTACTGCTCAGCTTTTCTGCATTGGCAGAAATATTGTTTGGGGCACTGAAGTAAGCTGGAATCACTGAAGTGTTGCTATCTCTGTTAATCAGACATGAGATGCCTAAAACTGAGTGCTGGAGGTTAGTGAACATTGAAAACATTGGCTTGGGATTTTCACTGTGGGTATGGCAGCCAGAAATATCATTGCAGCATTCTGGGCTTGGAATCCTACCCTTGGCAAACATATTTCAAGCTTATACAGAGTGTACCACCATACCCGTGTGTTAGAGTGGCATTATGCCAGTTCTCAAGGTGGTACACCAGCTTTAATAGGATGTATGTGCTAAGAAAAGACATTTTTAGTAGGGCAGCCTTCCTAGTACTGTAAAGACCAAATAGGCACCCAGAAGTCCCTTTATAGATAGCTGCAGGGCTGTTGACACAGGATTGTGTTTGTCAGTGCTCTTATTCGCAAACAGTCAACTTGTAATGGACTAGGAGGGGATAAAAGAGGTTGTCCTAGAGAAAAAAAAAAAAAAAAAGAGGAAAAAAAAAAAAGAGGAGCGGGGATTAAAAAGGCCTACAAAATCTATTAGTAGCACAAGGACAACAGAACGTGGTTGCACAAAATCATAGCTTTGAGGCGCAGCCTGTTAAGGCACAACAGTGGCAAATAATTACTTTTGGGCAAGATTTATCACAGCAGGTGAATAACTGTCTCCTAATATATGTCATGTATTTGCCATAAACTGCAGGAGACTGGGTGAATTTTTAAATAAATACTGGCTTGAACATGGTGTATTTTCAGACTTCAACTGTGTGCTTGCCCCCAGGACTTTATCTAAGTCCATGCTGAACATAATGCTTGCCATCACTTGCAACTTGATTATTTAAATTGGCAAAAGCAGGCTTGCCATTTCTCAGTGGTTGATCACAATGAATGGGTCACCAGCCTCCATGGTGCACTCTGATGAAAAATAAAAGGAAATTGAAGAAAAAAGCCTGCTGTTACTATGGAATGTGCAGCAGGGTTGTTAGCAGGTATATGGCAGTTATTCACAGAAATCCTGCATATTCTTTTTTAAAGGTTTGGCTAGTGCTGTGCACGTGCCAGTGTAGTTGGGCAGAAATTACATGTATGGACAGTCATTAGCATGTCCATTACTGCATGGGGGACAGATGCATCTTCCTGCCTACAGCAGATACTGGGAGAGTGAGGGGCTTTTCTGGTGAGTTGCTTCTTTCACCTATTTTCTAAATGTGGCTATGCGTCCTCTGCAGCTAAAAATGTAGAAACTAGCTGTCTGTTTTAGGAGTAGAAAAGCCTTTCAAGTGGAAATTCAAAAAGGGAGATAACTGAACTTCAGGCTGACTACTAAAAGGGCAATAGCATCAAACAACATCTTCTGATCTTTTTTCAGTTTTATAATGCATTCAGCATGGTAGTTGAGTACACAATTGATGACATTGTCCATATCTTACACTCAACCTAAAAATCATACATGATAGCATTATAGAGAAATAAAAACGTTCCAGGACCTAAAACATGAATCCTTCCATTGGCTGTGTATGGACAGACTGGAGAAGAGGAGCCTCTTCTTATTTTTAAGTCAAGAACCAAGCCCAGCACTGCTTAGAACCAAAAATTCTGAAACGGATTTTTTAAAAGCTCGTTCTAAAGGTCACACAGTGACCCAGTGTACTCAGACTAAATACCTTTATAGGTGCAGAAAGAGGTCCATTGTAGGATTTAAGAACTACACAAAACTAAGAAAGCTGGTAGAAAAGGTAATTAAAAAGAAAAGTCAGAGAGCAGACTGCATGCAGGCAGGGAGATAGCAGTTTTAAAAACTGTGTTCAAATTTAAGGGTATATTTCTGATTTGAAAGAAGCTTTGAAAAGAGCAAAGAAGCCTGGATAACCAACAAACTTCCTTAAGTAGAAGGCTGTATCTCCCAAATTTTAGATTGTGCCAATCTATGGAAAGGAGAAAAAAACATAGATTTGTTAAGTTAAATATAAAATCATAATAAGACAATCAAGACAAGACTGTGAGGTATAAATGCTCATATGTGTTTCTCAAACACAGAAGAAAGCAAGAAACCTTGCAGCATCACTTGGCGACCAATGTGTGGATGGAGTCCTCCACAATAAGGTCCTGGCAGTAAAGCTGGCTGAAAAGTTCACCTCAGTACTGTCTGGCGGAGAGTACAAAGAGGTCCCCACACTGGCAGCCTCTGCCACAGAGAGAGCTCTGTGGGAGAGGTCTCAAAGTGGTGGGTATCTGCAGAATAGGCTCTGGAGCACAGCCATGAAAGCAGACAGCAGCAAACTGCTGGGAGTTCAGTGGTTGTAGAGGCTGAAGTAAGGATTTGCTGAAGCGCTGAGTGTGGTAACAAATCACTCTTCATGGAGAGGAACGGTGGGTGACAGCAATTTCACCAGTTCTGAAAGGGCTCCAGGGGGGAACCTGGGAACCACCCTATGGCAGTTCCAGCATTGTACACAAGTTCGTGGAAGCAGTGACATCAGTAAACACATGGGCAAACGTAGAACAGCAGGAAAGTGTCAGCAGCATTTGGAGTGGGGAGTTGCCTTTATGTGCCTGTTACATCATTCTGAAAAAGTTACTGAGCGTGTGGACAGGAGCCATCTGCCTGACAGAGCTGGGTTTTGTGAAAACTTTCAGGATGATCATAGGTGAAAAAAGAAGCTCCTTCCAGAGGCCAATAATTGATTATAGTGCAAGAGACAGGGTGATCAGTTTTCACAATGCAGAAAGATGAGAAGCAGAGTTTCTTAGGCATCTGTGCTGCAAGCTAGTATTGGGTATGCTTGTAAATAATTTGTTAAAGATCATGAAGTAAAAAGTTTTACTGGTGATTATTAAATTATTAGAGATAATAAAAAAAAAGCCAGCTGAGAAGAGTTGCATGATAATGTCATGCTGCTGAACCACTGGGAAGTAGTACAGCAAGGTGACATTTAATATGGATAAATGCGAAGTAACACAGAGAGCCAACCCCAATACAAAAATGCAGTGATATATTCTGCCCTACTTATTCAGGTTCTTAATGTAGCTGTAGGTAAGTTTATGGAAGCATCAGCTAAATGGCCTGTAGTTGTCAAACAAAACCAAAGCAGCCCCTCCCAAGCTGGCTGGTTCAGAATAACTAGGAGGGAAATAGCAAACTGAACAGAATACGCTAAAATCCTACATTATAAATCCCTTTGCACCCTCACCATGATTATGTCCAGCCTTCAGCTCCCAATATCCTAGAGACTAAAGCCTAGAAGGGGTGTAACAGACTTAACAAAAGATGTGAGAGGACTACAGAGATGAGCAAAGATTAAGAAAAGCTTGTGTACTTGAAGGGACAGGGTGTGCTACAGGTCTACATGCTAGAAAGGAACTGAAAGAGGGGGTTATGAACTAGTAAAAGCATAAATCTCTGGAGAAGCTGAATAGCTGACAATTATTCCCTATTAACCATAATATAAGAAACAGGAGAAATAAAAATAGTTAACATTATAGACAAGCAAAGAGAAGGAGGTAATTTTTCATGCAGTATGCTGGAACTTGTTATTCTAGGATAATGCCAAAAATTTACATAGGTTCAGAAAAGATTTTGACCAGAGAACTTACCAAAGCCTACAAAATACAAAGATACAGACTCTGGTTCAGGAGGCCTTTTTGCTGCAAGCTACTGGAAGCTGGGAGGTTACGCAGTAGAAGTGTCACTGCATGCTTGCCTTGTTGTTTGCTGCCGGCCGCTGGCAGAGACAAGATACCAAACTGGACAAGCCTGAACATTAATTACACCAGTCTTATAGGTTTGTGGGTTTTTTTCTCCCCACAAGGGTTGAACAGTACATAAAGCATTAGTAAGGACAGCTGACAGTGAGGGTGGTGAGGCTGGAGGGGTGGGATGCTCTAGCAAGCAGTATCCCTGACTGGTGGCATGTGGTGTGGCACATGCCCTGGGTGGTGTAGCAGGAGAGACGGCATTGCTCTGTAGGCATTGCTCTGTAGATGCCACAGAGATTAGAGGCTGCAGTCAGGCAGTGCTATGGTGAGTGTTGTGTATGACTCATTTGAAACAACTGTATTTCTCAGAGAATCTGTTAAGAGTTTCTGTGTCTAAGTCTATTGTCAGATCTCATCACTTGGTCTGTTGGATGCTGTCCCTCACCTACCACCTATGTACACTGGTGTGTGTCACATGGAGATTAGACTCCTACATTGCTGGGTGAGCCAGACAGGACATGTAAATCTGAGAAACTTTTCTTTTCATCACTTTTCCATAAAGGTTTCAGGGTGGTTTTTTTCTTTCTTCTTTTCTTTTTCCTCCCCAGGGACATCTGCCTGAGATTATCAGTATCATAGTCATCTGAACAAAACAAAGATTTATTAAAAACACAGGCAGAACATGAAATCCAAGTGAAAGAAACAGTTTGCATAACAAATCTCAGGATATTTTCATTTCTCATAAACTGAGCAAGGTAAGACATTATCAGCTTAATTACCGAGAAAGAAGAAAAGCCTCTGCACAGTGACAGCAATACTCTGTCTCTCATCAGCTTGGGGCCTTCTGCCAGCATGATGCTGCTCTCTGGGGATGTGTATCCTCCTTTTACCCAACCTATCAAGTTACCCCACTGACTGGAAAACTGACATACCATGAAAGACAGTAAACTGTAAGGATTTCCTGTATTGTCTGAAAAACAGGCCACTGACTACATCATTGACCTTTAAGAATAATTAGCAGACAATATTCAAAGCATTTGTGATACCACACCTCACAGATCAGGTCATACAATCCTATGAAGACTCTTCTTAAAATATCCCCCAAATATTTTTTTTGTTTTGTTTCCTTTACTGTAAACTTTGAAGTACTGGTAGAAACACAGGCCTTCTCTTCTTTAATGTTAGTTTTGCTTATTGGCTCAAATCTACAGAGAAATAGAGAATTCTGAAATTTGTTGTGAAGGTGAAAAACATGCTACTTCTGAGAAATACTGTTTCAGGAAACATTAGAGACATATATTTTCAACCCACTCCTTTAGAAATAAATGCTCAGAACTGGTAGCACAATAACCAAAATTAGATTATGTATCATATTCCTTGTTGTAAGAGGAAAGGACTATACGAAGGATGGTCCTAAATACAAGATTGGTTTCATGAACTTCGGTGTTTGTAAGTTCAGGTCCTATTTGGGAGCATTTAGATGTACCTAAAAATCATTCTTAAAAACAAAACAAAAAAGCCCCCTTCAATTGATGAAAATCAAGAAGATAACTCACTTTTCCTGAATAATCCTACATCCCCTATAGGCAAAGTAGCTTGATATGAATTTTACAAAGTTTCTTTGGCCATTGAAGAAAGTAGTTAATTAACAAGGGAAGAGACAACTTGAAAAAGGAATGCTTTGTTGAAATGAGCTGAAAATGAAGGGAAAAAAAAGTTTGATCTTGGGTGATTAATGGTAGCTTTTCTTTAATATTTATTTAAAAATTATATCCTTTTCATAGTGGTCTCAGTATGCCACAGTAGCATAAATATTAGTACAAAAGCAGAACAATTTGGTAAAGAAATGCCTGACAGAAATAATTGTCAATGCTTATACTGATTTTTCTCCTGGCAGTTTCTCAAGAAAACACATTTTTCCAGTAAATCTGAATGTTCTCTGCTTTGTTTTCCTTAAATCTGTGTTTAATCCATCTTCTTGTCACACCTGAATAAGCTACTGATTACATGACAGTTCTCCTATTAAGAGAAAAAGGCCTGAGATGGAGGTATTAGCCCAACGCCAGGCCTATGCATGATTTAGTGGTGCGGTTTCCATTGTATCTTGCAGCTCAGGGTGATCTAATGGCTTGCTGCTGCTGAGAATGTTGATCCTTCTTTCTTTCCTTACAGCATCCCTAGCTACATGCTTCTGCTACATCTCCGTTGTTGAAAGTGACAGTCACCAATACAGTGCTGGATCCTGAGTCAAGGAAGAAAATTATTTGTCTTACTTTTGAGATTGTTTTGATTATTTTGCTTTACCACTGACATCAGGTAGGAAGTTATGAAAGCAGATCTTTGTGTGTAATGTATCAGCACTTTCTGCCTGTGACTGTTTGACATACATCCAAAATGTTCAAAACTGCAGGGAAGTTACAACACAGTGGAATCCTCTTAAAGGAGGGGTAAGTATCTTGCTCATGCCTGAAGTATTATTTTGTTGCTGGAAACTGAATAACAATTAACCTAGCCAAAAGTCAGGCCAGACCTTTCTGCCATTGGTGTCAGTTAGAAAAATTCCACTGATTTTTGAGACGGTAAAGCCTAGCACAAAGGTAAGATTAATCCACGCTTTGCATTTAGTGGATAATGAAATGGACTGACTTAAAAAGTGGCCACTCTGAAGCCTCAGTTCATAGTGTCTGAAGCTATTTCATACTTTAACATTATCGCCTGATGACGTGCAGGTAAAGGAGATTTTCGTGTGGGATTTTTAACTGGTTGACACAAACTGTTACTGTAATTAGATGACACTCAGTCCAATCCCAACAAAAGGAAGGCTTCCATCTTCTGAGATGTTTACCTGGGTATTTTTGCCATGCTGCCACAAACCTTTAAAAAAAGGATATCTTGATATAGGCCAGGGGATTACAGTTTCATCTTCATAACGTAATGAAACCAGAAAAGAACAGAATGGAGAAAATAACTTGGTAATAAAATATTTAAAGCCGTTTATGTTCTGTGGGAGTTTGAATCAACTTGGGTTATAGCTTTGATGATTTTTCTATGATGTTTTCAATAATACATTACAAAGTACTAACAAGTTTTAAAACAGTTAAATCTTTTACATTCAGAACCAGTTTTCTGTGTTCAGAATTATATCCAGCCCCTAGGCATTTTAATAATGCTTTAAGAAAGATATATACTGAAAATATAGGTGCAGTGTTGTCATTCAAGCATAAACCTGATAAAATATTAAAATAAGAAATTTTTCCAGAAAAAAAAACCTGTCACTGTTGAGAACCTTTACAGTGAGAAAAGCCTTTTTTTTGAGCAAAAGATTGTTCAGTAGCAACATTAAATATTGAACAATGTTGAAGTGTATCTGTAAACAGCCTTCTTTAGGCTCATTGTAATGTAGATTTATTTTCTCCTCTGTGGAAATAATGAAATTCTATTTTAAACTAAGGACTGAAAAACAGTATGATAAAATCTGTAATTCCCATTATTACTTTCACGATTTGTTAAGCTCAGTGGAACTAGCAATACATTGTGAATAGAACATTTTAAAAAACTCCCTTGAATTCACCAAAGTGCAATTATAGTTTAAAAGATAAAGGAATTACAAAAATCAACATGCAGCTAGTACCCCATCAAATGAAATGTAGTCACATCTGCGAGATTTTTAACTACTGTTGTCATACACAACATCTACAGACATTAAAGCCACCAGAGAGAGAGTGCAGGATGCCCTGCTTTCATGCCAGACTATTTGTGTTTTGCGTCTAATGAGGCCGGGTAGTTAATCAGTTCCCCAGTTGTCACTCAATCGTAACAACACTTGTTTAAAAATAGTCTGATTATGCATGTAATTAACGAGGTGCCTTTTGTATTGGTGATGGCACCATCGCCTTGGCACTCTGCACAGGGCTGTTTGGGTGACTGGAGGCAAAACAGGAGCAGAGCAGAGTGTGCAGTGGGGAGGTGAGCCAGGCAGCGACGCATCCCCTTGGCCCTGTGGGGGAGAGAACACTTTCCCACTGGCCTTGGGCCTGCAACAGCCTCCATGGGCTGGTGGCCGGCATGGTGTCATGCAGCCAGGACAGGCAAGGTGGGAAGGCTCCTCCACAGCTGGCAGCTGGCTTTGGCCTCTGCTCTGCTGCCAGACTGCACCCCATGTTGGGAGAAGCAAAGGCTCAGCCAGGGTGGCCATGCCTGCCTAGCCTCTGCGCTTGTCTCCTGTTACCGGGAGCCGTCATCCGTCCTGGCTGTGCACTCCCCACACAAGGCACTGAGAATTGTCGACAAATGGCTGACTGGGGAGAAAAGCTTTGGTGTCCCGTGCAGGTTCCTAAGGTCCACAGTGCCACAACAGCCAGATGAAAAAATAAAGGCCTTTGCTGGAGAAAAGCAGTAACAATTTCCTGCAGGAGAAGCAAATGGAGACTCCTGAACCCCAGGGCCTGCGGGCAGTCAGGCAGCTCAGAGCTTTTTGGCCAGGGATCTGTGTGTGGTTATGCATGGTGACTCTTTTCCTGGGGACTTCTGTGCTGTCGCATCTTATTTCACCGCATTTATTTAGAAACTGTTGCTGTGAATTTGCATCGCACAGTAAATACAGCAGTGTGTCATCTTGGATGGGCTCTGGCAGCAGTTTATTATCATAATGCTGTTTGGTAAGCCAGTGAAGCATCCATCTGATTTCCTAAAGAGCCTTTTCTGCTTAGGTTGTGGCTCTATTAATCTGTTCAAGCCAATTCTATAAAACCCAAACCATCTGTATTTGTGAAGATCAAGATTTTTCTTAGATTTTCTTTGTGTCTGCTGTCAGTGGATGATTAAAAGTACTAAGGATTTACAGTGTAAAGTCTATATATTGGCATGTTACAGTGACCTAAGTAGCATCTCCCAATATTTGAGTAACAGCTGGCACAGTTAAGTCTGGCAGCAGAACAAATAACAGCTACAAATAATGGAAATAGCTAAGCTTTTGCAGTGCTTCAGCCTATTCACTAGATTTTTGCTTTATCTGTAATTACTGAAGTTTGCTTGTTAAATACATAGCAATGTTTAGTTAATGCTTTTTTATCAAGTATGTATGGTATTTTTAGGAAAATGATGAAGCAGTCACTGAAGATCTGTCCCAACAAGCTTGTTGAGGGTCCCAAAGAGGACTTGTGTAGGATTTATACTAATTTATACTAATATATCAAATTAACTTGGCTAATGTTTCTCTTTTTTCCCACCCAATTTTCTCCTGCCTCTCTTCTAAAAGTAACACTAGCTTAGATTCTGCTGCATGACAGAGGCAACAGAAGAAGCATTACTTAATGTTTTTTATTTTACTGCACACACAGGTACCATACAACGCCAGGAAGCTCCTCTGTGACAGCGTCATGGTTAAATCTCAGCTGGCAACTGAGTACCAGGCAGCTGCTTCCTCACTCACTCTGCCCCCAAAGGGATGGGGAGGAGAATTGGGAAAAAGGTAAAGCTTGTGGGCTGAGACTAGAACAATTTAATAATTGATATAATAATAACAACAACTATTATAATGAAAAGCAGAGAGAAAGAGAGAGGAATAAAACCCAAGGGAAAAAACCCTGAGGGATGTCCAATGCAGTTGCTCATCGCTGGCCAGTCCCCCAGCAGCAATCAGCCCCTCCTGGCCAACTCTCCCCAGGTTATATACTCGGAATGATGCTTTATGCAATGGAATATCCCTTTGGCTCGTTGGGGTCAGCTGTCCTGGCTCTGCTCCCTCCCAGCTTCTTGTGTACCTTCTCACTGACAGAGCACAGGAAACTGAAAAATCCTTGATTTAGAGTAAGCACTACTGAGCAACAACTAAAACATCAGTGTGTTATCAGCATTATTTTCATACTAAATCCAAAACACAGCACTGTGCCAGCTACTAAGAAGAAAATTAACTCTATCCCAGCTGAAGCCAGGACACAGACTCGGAATCGTGCAGGTGGGACAGGAGACTGCAGACTGCTAGTGTAGCACTTGTGTCAGGCTTGATCAGTCAAATTTGGAGTATCTCTAAGGGTGGACTCCAGCTTGTCTGGGCAACCTCTTCCAGGTTACCCACCTGCATGCTAAAAACTTTTTTACATGTGTTATCAGAATTTCCCATGTTCCAACTGGCCAGTGTCACCTCTTGTCCTGTCCCTGTGGACCTCTGGGAAGAGTCTGCTGCATCTTCTCTGTGCCCATTTCCTAGGTAGTTGCTCCAGCGGTAAGATGCCCCCTGAGCCCTGCTCTCTCCAAGCTGAGCACATGTGGCTGTCAGTCCCTCCATACTGTCTCAGCAGCCTTGGCTAGACTTGCTTCAGTACATCAGCTGGAGAGCACAGTGTGGGCTGCACACGTACACAAACACACGTTGCCTGCGAATCCAAGCCACAGTGCTTGGGTTTCCTTCCACATGTTCTTATGAAAGTGTGAAAAAGTGAAGGGTGGGCTGGGGCAGGGGAAAATGGTATCTCACATGGGTGAGGTCATGGCTGGGTTGAACGTCCTGGCTCCATCCAGAGGGGAGCTGCTGTGTGACAGCCAACACGAGGAGCAGGGCAGGCAAGAAATGCACAAAACTTTCTGTTGTTACTGTTATTTCCCTACTCTGTTTTAAGTAGCATGCTGCAGCGTTTGCAACTTGCCAACACAGTGTCACGTAGACTCTGGAAGTGCGAGCCAGAGGAAGTGAGCTCTGCATTTGTATTTGGGTTACTGCTGCTGAGAATGGTTTCAGGACAAGCTCCTACAGCAAAGTACCCTCCTGAAATACAGAAATTTAAGGCATTATTTTCCATATGACACTGATGTTGACATTAAGGATTTGCTCAGCTGGTAACACACATTTTCCAGGTATACTGGCAGCACGAGACAACAAGCAGAGCTTGGAACATTTTTTTAGTTCATTTTATGTTGTTCATTGTAGTGAACCTGATTGGATTACTAATAGGAGATGGGTTGTTTTAACTTTTAACATGCAATTGACACAGAATAGTTTGTGAAATATTTCCACATTAATGTAAAAAAATGTAGGAGATAATCTTAGGGGCCATGACACAGCAAAGAAATACAGCAAGTGCTTCATCTTAAGCACATACTTAAAATCCATTTCAGTGTAGCAAAGCACTTAAGTGTTTGGCTGAACTGGGGCCAAGCAGTTTTGGCAACCACTTAGTTCTGAGGGAAAGGTTTTCTGTCAAGTGCATTTCCTTGGTGCCTGCTAATGTGCCACAATCTAAAGGACAGGACATGAATGCTGTCTGGCAGGCACTGATGATAGTGAAGGGCTTCATGCACTGCCTGGTTTTCCCTGCATGACCGTCGTTCAGGTACTAGGTGGGTTGCTGGTTTACTTGTTATGAAGTTGAGTTAAAGTACACCATACCCCATACTCAAATTTCAACACGCCGATGGGAAATGCATTCTTAAACTATCTTTAAAAAGCATCTAGCTTTTTTGAAATGACAAAAAGTAGGTGAGGTGAATCTAGGCTGCCCGTGAATGACAGCACCATTCCCACCTGCAGCTGGATGCCTGTGACATGGACAGATGCCTTTATTGGAGCTCATTGCCTTGGGCTTCCTTACAGTCAATAGAAAGAAAGAGGCACTTTCATGGCAACATTCATTTGACTTTTTCAGATGTCTGCTTCAGGATGATGAGATGAATTGCATTTCAAAAGCTCCTGACTCTCTCTGTTGGGGATAAAAGCATCCCAGGATGACTAGGTCAGATGAATTTGGTCCTTGTGTCTATAGAAATGGAATTTCAGAAACAAGCAGCAGTAAAACGCAGAATTGAAGTGATTGAAAAGTAAAATCCACTTACTTCATTAAATCCAACACAACCATCTGAAAATATCAGAATATGTCATGAGCCTCCCATAAAGCTTTTCTCATTAACAAAAAACCTAAAAGCTAAACAAACAACAAAAAAGTTTATTTTAATTGTTATTACTGTAATAATTGTAATTTACTTCAAGCACAATGGGGGCTGTAAGCTTTCTCACACTGCAAGAGTTCATAGCTTCATAGACCATGATACCAAGTATTATCAATTCATTGTGGGAAAAATAAAAACATTACTTAGAGCAGTATTAGTACAAAAGTTAGAATACAGTATTATATTTCAATCTGAGCTAAAAAATGAAATAAAAATATATATCTGATATAAACAAATGTTGATGGTGCAATGCAGGAAAAAAGAAAAGTATATTACAAAACTTATGTTCAGAGCATACAGAAAAATGGAACTGAAAGAGACAGCACTTAATTTCTGATCTCATTCCTCTTAATCTCTCGCACACATTCTGAGCAGGAGATTTAAAATATCTGCTTGAGATTTGGAAGAGATCTGGTACATTGTGATAGAATGAGCTCCCTGAGTAGGGTTTCAAGAAAACATTGAATCCAAACTGGGAAGTTTTCCTGTTTACTGGCTTATTGTAACCTTGATTTTCCCATGATATACATATGTACCGATGAAAACGTAAAATGCTAATTCTGTTTTTTGTCTGCTCAGCAGACCCTGTCTATCATCCAGCTGCTGGACTGCAAGAAGGTACCCTGCTAATTCAAGCTAGTCCAGAATCTGATGGTTCTGATCCTTCCCGCTGAAAGACATTTTTTGGTGAAATACAGTCTACCACTTGACATCAAGAAGCAGTAAAAAAAAAAAAAAAAAAAAAAAAAAAAGTCCCTGTTGTATTTGGAAGATGTTTGAGCATTTAGATTATAATACCAAGGGGAAAAAAGACATATTAACAATTTCCTGAGCAAATGTCCTCCAAAGAGAACTGGTTGAAGGCTAAAAATAGGCACGTGCTCAGGTATTTTTATGACTTGTATTTGCCATATGAGAGAATTAAAAGTCAATGGACTGTCGGTCCATGCAAGACAGCAGATAAAGGTATTTCCCTTTTTTCCACAGGGAAGCATGCCTTGGCATTATTCAGCTATTTAGTGTGAGCGAAAGAATGGGTGGCAAGCACACGCATACATTAAAGGGATTCAATTTTTTTATCAATCTGTGTAGTCAGCCCAGGATACATTGCTACTGGAGGATGTTGCTGAGGAAGCCGGTTAGATTTAGAAAAGGATTAGGCATTTGTATGAATATGAGTAATGTCTGCTGTTAGCTGATGAGGTTAAAGGAATTAGGAGGGATATCCTAAATCCACCAGCCCCAGGCTGTCAACTAATCAACAGCTGGACTTGGGAAGGAACCCTCTCGCAGCCTTTTTGGCACAGCACTGCACCTTTGGTGGGGCCACTGCTGAAGCTTCAGAAGAATCATCAATCTCACGCTGCTCTCTGAGGCAAGATGCTTGTTCTGGTACAGGAACTCCTCCTGTTACACCTTGCAATATATATACCTGCTGGGAAGCGCTGCATCCTCATCGCTCCCAACTACATCCCATCTTACAGTTGTATGAAGCTTCATCTTTAACTGAGAATTGCCATAAATAATACATGTTTTATCTATTTTTTCTCTGAAAATTTTAAATAATTAATGGACCTTTGTAATATAGAGACCAGTTATAAATCATCTCAGCTGCACCTACAGATTGTTGATGCCAGCATTCTCAGATGAATTACATCTCTCTGGGGCCATCTATTATTCTAAACACAATTCTGAAGAGGAATTATGCATGTAATATTCACAAGCAAACCAACAAGTAATCTCCATTGTGGATTTGATACTAAAGCTTTACAATCCAATAGGGTTGATATGTTAGTGACAGAGAGTACTAATTTTCTGCACCATCGTCAGACATCCTTTCATTCAGCTTAAGTACAGACATATTTTTCCCTTGGGGAGAACATGTTGATGGGAGCGCTATCTGCGTTTACAAACCCAGCAGTGTAGGTGCTGTAACATGGAAATAAAACCCCGCTGCTGTGGTTTGCGAGGCCCAGAGACAGCCTGGCACTGCACATGCCTAGAGCTCACTCTTCGTCATCGTGTGTTGCAGAAAGGATCCAGATTCAGAGATGTACGTGTATCACCAGTTTTATGGTGTTTGAATAGACACTCCGATTACAGTCATTGAATTACAGTCACCTATTTCCTTTTCATTCTATACTTCAGAAATATAAATGTGTGCGATAGTCTGTGCCTGGTTCTGGATAGTTTCCTGCTAATGACACAGCTGCTGATGCATGAGAGGATACAGGCATGCAGAGAACTGAGATGAGTTTATGAAATGGACTATAGAAGAAAATACTTTTATGACTCCTGAAATGATAGTTTGAGATATCCAAGTATCACCTGAATTTCTCAGAACTAGCCCTTTGGATGACTTGTATTCAGTGTACCTTTACTTTGTGGTCAGATGCCTGGTGATGAGGGAGGGCTTGTGTCATGGCAGACTGGCACCAAAGGCTACTGAAGAAGTGGCCTTTTCAGAAAAAGCCTGAAGTGACTTGTCCTCCTGCTCAGAGCTCCGAAGTGTAGTATGAAGAGCTAAAACAAGATAGAGGTAACTGAAGAGAAAGACCTTTGGAGAGGGAATGATTGAAAAATCCCGACTTTCTGTGATGATCAGAGAATCCTGATTTTCCGTGGCATCCAGGGGATGGGAGGTGGTGGAGCGGCTTCTGTTTAAGGCATTGAAGCAGGTGATGGAAAAGCATGGGAAAGAAGACAGATCCAGTTTCGAGAATGATCGGGGCTCAGGAGAAAGAGTAATAAAACTGCCTCTATGTGAGAACTGCTGTGTGAAACTGGTGCCCTGGTGCTCCTTCGGACCTGACTGTTTGAGGGGCTGCCTTGACAGGTCCTCTGAAACAGAAGGGGAAACAGAAGCAGTGTCAGAGGATGGCGCTGGGGAATACCCTGCCTAGATGCGCTGGCCATTAACCACGTCATACGCAGCTCGTGCCCAGGAGACGTTCATGTGAGTACAAAGGCTAACGCCCCCGTACGCTGTGCTTTAACAGCTTGCCATTTTAGCAGCTCTTGAGCACTGCTGTCTGGGCAGAGGTCAGACCCTTCGTTCCCCAGTGAATGATGAATGATGTACCACATATCTATAGGATGATGTACTTACGTTTATCTAAAAGTTGGGAAACGTCCAAGGACCCTTATTGCTAACATGACGGATGTACTGATTGCTAAGTCCTTGGATTTGTCATCTTTAAAAAGGCTATCTGGTCCTAAGTTCCTGTTGTCCTGGAAAGTCCCCTTGGTGTGCATGACTTTGGTGGAGCGATCCCCCATGCACCCAGCACTGCCGAATAAAGATAACCTCCGCTCACTGAAATATTGTTGACTGATTCTTTAAACCACCAGGAAGAGCTTTCGTAAAGGCTGGAAAAAAAACTTTATGCCTTACGGACTGCTTCTGGAACCTCTCCAGGAAAGGGATCTCCACTTTCCCTTTCCGCTGAGCTCTGAGGGGAAGAAGGCAGGTGTAAGGTTTGTTTGACCGGAGGCTGGGATGCCTGTGAAGCAGTTAGCTGAAAGGTCCTGTCATGATGTTTTTTTTGTTAGTGACCAGTTTACCCTTTGCTGTAAAAAGAAAGGAAGGGGGAAGTAGTTCCTGGGACACTGTGATTGTTTTCTGTTTGTGACAAGCTGGTTTCGGGGGCTGCTGTGCCCTGGTGTTTGCCACATTCCTCCTGTGGGACATCCCCAGGGCTTTGCTGAGGAGAAGACACAGGTACAGGAGATGCGCCGAGCTGCTCCTGTGCTGTGACACACACTCCTGTAAGGGGCTGCCAGCTTCCGTCAGTGTCACGGAGCCCACCTGCACGCCAGGCCCACTGGAGCAGCCAGGGCTGTGCGGACCCCTCTCCCAGCTGTCAAGGATGGCCTTGTTTTGGGGTGCAATGACAGACATTTTTCCTGTGTCATTGGCTCCACGTGGCTTATTAATGCCTTGTGTACTTACTTAAATGTAGTAGAAATCAACTGTTGGGCTGCAAAAGTGTAAGTGGGTCTGGGAACAGCTTTCATGTGAACTACAGCTCATTAGGCTCTGCTTAGGTACAATCCTGCTGCCAAAAGGTAACACAATAAATGCTAGTGGGGGGGGGCGGGGCGGGGCGCTGGGTTCAGTAGCAGAAACGGGATCAGGGAGTCATTCAGAGCCGAGGTGTGACTTGGGTTTGCCCAGAAGTAACCTCGCTCCAAATGCCCAGAATATCTTGTTTCCTTAAACCCCAGGATACCGAGTGACCAAAAGCGACGGTGCGTAATGGTCGGTGCTGAGGGGGGCCGCGGGCAGCCCCCGCTCCCCTCCGGCCGGCCCCAGGGGCCGCCCCGAGCCGTGTCCCCCGCCGGGCGGCGCCAGGAGCTACGCCAACGCCCCTTTCCATTGCCCCCTGCCCCTCTCCAGGGAGCTGCGCGCCGCTGGCTGCGGGCATGGGCATGGAGCGGGGCCCCGGCCCCCGTTGCCGGTACGTCACACAGCGCGACGCCCCCCGGGCTGAGGAACGGCCCCTCCGCCGGGCCGGGCCGGGCCGGGCCCCGGGCCCCGCTCCCGCCGCGGCCGCTCCCGCCCGCCGGGGGGCGCCTGCTGCCGCCGCGCGGAGGGCGGGGCGGGGGAGCGGGGCCCGCCGCGCTTTGTGCCGCTCCGTGCCCTTCCTCCTCCTCCCCCGTCCCTGCGCGGCGGCCGGCGAGGGCAGGGCGGCAGCAGATCGACCTGGCCCAGCGGCCCTTCCCGCCCCCGGCTGCCGCCCCCCCCGTTGGGCCCGCCCGGCCGCTCTCCCTGCCCCGCTGAGCCGCCGCCGGGGCTTCCCGCTGCTGGGAGGCCGCGTTCCTGCGGCCGCCGCAAAGCCTCGGCCGGCGGCAGCGGCAGCGCGGGCGGGTCCCAGCACCGCCCCCGAGCGGCGGCCCCGGGCAGCGCCGCCCCCGGCCCCTTCCCGCCGGCCGCCTTCCGCCGCCCGTGGGCGAGCAGCAGCGGCGGCGGCCCCCGCGCAGCGGCTCCATGGCGACCGCGGCGGTGGAGCCGGTGTATGGGCTCTCCGAGGACGAGGTGGGTCGGGGCGGGTGGGCTCGGCCGCGGCCGGCGGCGTGCGCCTGTGTGCGCCCGCCCGTGCCGGGGTGACGGGCGCCCCTCGGCCCGCCGCCCCATCGCCATTAGCCGGGGCGGGCAGCCCCCGTCGGCTGGGCGAAGGTCGAGGGTCGGTCCGGGAGGGCGCCCGGCGGGCCCGCCCCGCCCCGGCGGCGGCCACGGGCGGCCGGGGAGACGTGGCGGCGGGTCGGGGGTGGCGTCCCGGCCCGGTGAGCGCCGGCAGCCGCCCACGGCCCCGGCAGGTGCTGCCGCCGCCCGTGAGGGGCCGGGGGCGGCCGGAGCTCCCCCCCGCGGCCTGGCTGCCCGGGGCGCCGGGCTGCGGGGGGCTCCCGGCGGGTGGCCTCCGCCGCTGGAGCCTCGCCCGGGTTGTGCCCGCCACCGGCGGCACCGCTCGCCCCAGCCGGGGGCGGCGGCGAACAAAAGGCCGGGGGGGCGGTGCCCGCGGCCGGGCCGGGGCGCGGGGCCGGGCGCCGGCGCCGCGCAGAGCCCGGTGAGCTCGGTCAGCGAGGTGGGGCCGCTGGTACCTTATCACCGGCGCTTGCTGGACCCGTGTCCTCTGCGGGACCACGTACAGCGCTGGCGGGTCCAGTACGCGTAAGCGGAACAGCCTGCTTCGTCCGACGCGAACGGGAATAATTGTCGTTTGTACCCGTTTTCTTCCGTGGCCCCGGCGAGGTGCTCCTTCCCCTCGGTGGGCGCTGTAACAAAGAGCCGGCAGAGGGACCGGCTGCCGTGCTGTGATTTCAGTGCATCTGGCACGTTGCTTGCCCGGGTTGTGTTTTTGCAGTACTGAATAATAACAACAATATTATGCCTGGGTTTGTGAGACTGAAGACAAGGGGCTGCCTGTCAGTTGTCTTGTGATGTAGAAGAAGCTGGCATAAAGAATCTTGTGACTGTAGATGCTGCCAGACAATTTTATTACCTGATGTGTTTGAATGGCACCAAACCTAAATGACTGTACCGTTAATCCTAATGGGAAAGGAGGTTCTTTGGCTGCAGTGGCTGTTTTTATAAAGGGGGGGTGGCTGGTTCTGCTTTCGCTGATGTATAAAGCTATGGGAGCAGCCTGATTTCAAATGCTCAGTGTGCGTGTGAAGGCAGGGGAGAAAAGCGTCTTGCAAGAGCCTTGGGCCTTTAAGATAGCGAGTACACCACCGGCAGAGAACCTCCTTGCTGGGTTGTTTTCCTAATGGCAGTGGCCTGGGCTGCAGAAGCCCCTGAGCAGCTCGCTCCCATGCGCAGGAATGCTTCTTTCTTGCCCGACCACCCAACCCTTCAGGTAGTGTGGACCTGTCGGTGGTGGCCCTGCCTGCTGCCAGTGTGCTGCAGGGCCCGTGTGGCCTGAGGGAGCAGCTGGGCTAGTGGGGTTGCTATCCCAGCACCAGCACCCCAAGACTCTCCATTGGCTGCGGTTAATGTGCTTTCATGGATTTGATTGTGTTGGTGTGATCCACGAGGAGAAGGGAAACCTGCGAGCCATCCTTTTGTGTCCCCCGTAGGTGGCCAAGAACATGATACTGGAGACTGGCTGTGGCTTTTTTTTGTTGTGTGTGTACTTGCTGTTATCTTTTGTCCCTGCCTCCTTCCTTGACATATGCTCATACTTGCATATAATGTTAAAGAGAAGCAAATATGCAGAGAAATCTGCTGGGCGGGGAAGTGTAGCTGCTGGCCATGCTGCTCAGTGAGTGTGCCACTCTCTACCTTGGCTCCAAGGTGGAAGTGCTGTCAGGAGAGCAAGGGCAGCTGCTGCTGCGGTGCACACAGCCCCAGCTGGTGCCAGGGACCTGGCCTGCTTGGTGGTGGGCACGGCGATTCGGGTTGAAGAGGTGCCTGCCGCTCATCTCCTGAGGTAAAACCAGGCTGTCTGAAAAACAACCACTGGGAGAAGCAAGGGGTTGGTCTCTCTGTGATGACCCACAGTGGTCCCCATGGCACGGATGCAGTGATGGCTACTGCCACCCTACCCGTAAGGAACAATAAACCAGTTCTTTGTGTTCTGTATTGCTGTAGGTCGTGACGGTGCACAGCGCTTTGCGGAACAGAGCAGTGATCACCTAAAAATACAACAGGAGACTGCAAAGGGGTGGAAGGAAGAGGAAAGGGGAACAGGGTGAGAAGGGGCACGGCAAAGAATGCAGGCAGCATACACAGCCCAGTGGGCTGTAGTTTCAGTATGCCAGCAGCCTAAATTGCGTCTGTGGTAAATGTATGGGCAAAGGAAGGCACTGAAGGAGGAGAATCTCCCTTGGGAAGGCGGCTGTGACTATGCTTCATTGAAGGTAACTCTAAAGAGCTGTTAAGAAAGGCAGGTACATTTACAGTTCTGTTGCACGCTGGCTTTCGTGAATGGTACCTTCCATCAGCATCAGCTTGGACTTGAGCTGTCTTTCTGTTTTGAAAAACAAAATCTCTTGCTAGTCTTGAGAAGCCAAATCATGTATGCGGACACATTTAGGCTATTAATTTTTCTTTGTTCCTACCTAGGTTTGAAATACAGTTTGCAGTTCAGTTGTATACTGTTTATGTAGGGTTTTAAGCAGGCCTTACGGCGGACTGCCGATCCTGCTATGTTTGCTGGCTGGAAAAAGTAGTTACTTAAGCTTAAGCTAGGCTTGCTTAATGGCTTCCCATAAAAGTAGCAGTATCTCTCACAAATAATTCAACATAGGCTTAACTTCTACTTGCACAGTAGATGTATGTGTCAGTAGGCCTACTTCATGTCTTAAATTAAGCATATGCTTAAGTGTTTGCAGAGTTTGTGCCTACATTAATCTCTGGAAATAGCTGTAATTTTCAGTGGATACCTTCAATATGGGCATCTGTTCTTTCTTTGTTCAGATACTCTGATAGGCGTTAAGACACTTGGTAGTTTAGGGAGTGACTTACTGAGTCACAGATGACAAGCCAGCCATTGCATTTAGCCACCGTCAGACTACATTTTTCTTCAGAAGTTGTTTTCATTTATGAAAAATTTTAGATTAATCTATTGGTTAAAATTAGCTGTAAATCAAGTTTGCTTCCTACAGATTTCTCACTGTGAGGGCAACTGTAGCACTGGCACAGGCTGCCCAGGGAGGTGGTGGAGTCTCCATCCTTGGAGCCATTCGGAAGCCATCTGGACATGGTCCTGGGCATGAGCTGGAGCTCGGGGTGGGCCAGCCAGCTGACCTCCAGAGCTCCTGCAAACCTCAAACGTTCTGTGATTTTGTGAAATAATATTTACATAGGCTACTGGAAACTTAAGTGCTTTCATGCAATCTTTAAATACCAGTATATTTAAAAACTTACACCCTTTAGTAGCTTACCATGTTTTTGTTCCTGCATAGAGCACTCTTCTAACTGAAGCTGCATATCAGCTGTGCGTGCTTGGTTTGTGAGACTGCCTTTTGTGAAAAGCTCCTGCTGCTAACGGTGACAGATCTGCAGTGCTGGCTGGGGAGCGGAGGGGAAGGCAGCAAAACCAGAAGCACCAGCCCAAGTGGTGTAAGCGATGTCCCCCAGCTTCTAGCATGCATTTGTTTAGGGAGTTCCCAAACCACTGAATGTGTCAGGACTGACTGTTTTGGGGAATTATTGGATTAATCTCATAAATTCACTTTTTAGTCTTCCCCACCCCCCCCACCCCGTAAGAAGGAAGGAAACAATACGTCTCTTAGAGAAGTACACCTCACATTCATTTCAGTTTGAGTTTCTTGAGAGCTGTTGAATCAGTTGTGGCCCAAACAAAATGGAAGTTTCCACAAGTATTCCCTTCCCCTTTCTCAAGTGTGCTTGGGTGGAAGAAAAGCTTGCAGCTTCTTGTATCTCTTTTGGCTGAATAAGTAACGTGTCTTCAGAAAAAGATCCTTGAAGAAAGAGTCTCTTTTTATGTTTTAAAATACAGGCAAAAAAGAGGCTTGTGTGTGAAACTGCCTTCTCCAATTCCAGTATTCTTCTCTTTTCAATTTCTGTTCAGCTTCCATGACTTGCAATTGAATAAACCGAAATTGCAAGCTTCCTACTGAGATGGCGTTTTGTCATGCATTAGAAATTGTCACAAAGAGCTTATGTTCATGAAAGTATCTTGATGCATGAGATATAATTCCATATGCCTTAAAATAAATAGTTCTGGATATAGTCACTGTGGCTTAACCTCTTTTTCTTATCTTGGTACCATACTGGGCAAAGCACTGTGTGTGAGAAATGAATCCTGAAGGATTTCAAGACCTCAGGAGAATGAGACATGCTTTTGGTAAATAACAACAAAAACAGTTTTTGGGTATGATGGAAATGGCACCGGCAGGTGGGGTGAATTCCTGTGAAGAGTAGGCTTAGTTATACTTTATCTACTATCAGGGTAAAGAATAAAGATAAGATTTGCCTCAGTGGCGTCCTGGTGAAGCAGAGCTTGGGCTGCGAGGTGATAAGGAGTGTGGCCGCAATGCAGCAGGCAAGCTGTCTCTTTTTGTGCAAACTGATTCAAAGCAAAGCATGTGGGAAGTTGGCTTTTGTGTCTCATGTTTATGTGTTTCCGATGGATTTGTTGCTGTGGAATGGTCTCCATTGAGGATGCCTTGGACCCTGACCTTGGACATCATGTTATTGAGGTTTGTCTGTCTATGTTTTGGTGCTGTTCATGGGATGGGGCTGCTCAGAATCGGTATGTTACTGCACTGCTGGATGATTAACTTGATTTATTGTTGAGGAAAAAGGCTTCAATCTTTCCTCCCCCACTTGACTTGATGACAAAGCAATGACGTAGTGGAGTTTGGCGTTGGATTTCTTTACTTGGCATTTTAAGCAAACCATACATTTTTGAAATGAGCATTTTGGCGAGTTGTTGGGGGGAAGTGTCTGCATTCTAGATGGCTGTAATCACATTTAAGGTCATGTTTTCTGATATGCTGCCTCGAGAAGTGGCTCGTAAGCTGTGTCCCCTCATTGCGCTGGTTCCCAGGCTCGTAGACAGTCATGGTCCTGTGTCAGGCACTGCTGAATCCCAGCTGTAAGACGGGCAGAGCAGTGTGAGGGGTCCAGCCTGCCGTGTGCTCCAGCTCAGTCTGTGGCTCCTGTGAGGCAGGAGGCTTTTATGTAGGGAAACAACCCCTCGGGTTCCCGAGAAGGTGTGCCTTTTGTGAACAGCGCTGCGAAGGCAGGCTCTCTGAAAAGAGAGATCTGTTGTTTCTGCTCTGAATACTCCAGTTATATAAAAGCATAACTCTTTCAATGGAGTGTGAGCAGGGGCCTCCCTTGGTCGCAGCGGTGATGCAGTGTCTTAGTAATAAGCAATTCAGAATAGTAACTTTTTTATTGACTTTTTAAATGGAGAAAAAAAAAATCTGAATTGGTTTTATAGATTCTGAGTGCGTTGGCTTCCCAGGGATAGCATGTAAAACTCTAAATGATGATAAAAAGTCCAGGTAAGGAAGCCTTTCAGAAATGAAAAGGCTTGCATATCTACTTGTTGTGGCATCATAACAAAATTAATAGGCTATGGTTCTTAGTAGGTCAATAGATTTTTATAAAAGCTTGCATTTTGATTTCTATGCTTTTAATTGAGTTATCAGCATATTTTGGCCACTGTTACTGACATGAAGTAAATTCTAGTTTTAATGTGAAATTAATGTAAAGGCATTTAAGCTGGTTTGTATTAAAATGTGGGCCTGAGGGAGTGAAGAAATTTTAGTTTTATATGCTCCCCGGACAGCTGTGTCTCTCCTCACCCCTGCTCTCTTACAAAGTGAGCCGGTCATTGTGCAGTCGGGTGAGGGATGGTGGCGGGTCGTTTGGCCGCTGCTTTCCTTACTGCCCTTGGGCCAGGACGATGAGCATCTCGTCGGGTTTTAGGGTTTTCAAGATCCGTGTTGTGGGCTGGCCATCGGAGGGCACTGTGCAATGGTAAATGCGCGCTCAAGGTTCTGTTTGTGCTCGGACACGGCGTTCCTGGACAGCAAACAGGGACTGAGTGCCCCGCGCTTGTCGAGCAGAACCTTCCTGCCACCAGAGCAGCCTTCTCGTCTCGGGGAGTTACGTTGAATGAATCTCTGATAGGGGGATTTGTGTTCTGCTTGAAAATGTAAGCAGGCATGATAGGTGAGCTTACCTTTGAGAAGGGAATAAGGTTAATACCCAAGGATGTTACGGGAAGAAAGAATAGGCCACTGTGGCTTCTAGGTTGGAGTCACATCCTCAGACAATGAGAGGTTCAAAGGGTTACAATATTTATCCTTTCTAAACCAAATACAGCTCATTATGCGAGATGGGCTATCTCCACAGGTGCTGTAGGATCCCAAGGCCACATCAGAGATTGTGGGACTTGGTCCTGTTATCTTTATTCATGTCATACTTGTGGGTAAGGCTGCCTGAAGCTGAAAGAAGGCATCTGCTGGGGGGGGGGGGCAATGTGGAGCAGCTGTGTGCTTGTGTTGCAAGATCTGATGTAAATGCAGCCTGTTTGACAGCTAACTGATTTCAGCTGAATCAGGCTAAACTGAAAACCTCTTAGTCCCTGAGGATTATATGGGGCCAGGACCTCTTGCTTAATTAAACTCTGTGGCATATAAACTGGGACTTCTCTGAGCAAGCTGGAAACCTCTAGGCCTTTTAATAGCAGTGAGGGATGGATTGTCTAACAGTTTCAGTCGATAAGAAGTCATAGATGTAATATCGATGTGCTGAAGTAGCTTGATTTAGTTAGTTTTGTAAATTTTGGTGTTGGTGAACAGAGGAAATCTCTAACTTACATAAATTTCTTCATCTTTTGCTTTCACTGCCACTTCCTTTTAAATGTTTAATTGTATTGAATAAGAGAGTTTTACTGTAGCAGTAAAATAAATGCTACTAGGCAGCTCTGTCCCCTGTTAGAAGGAAATGGAGTGTAATCTTGTAAACACTGTTATTTTTGGTAAGCTGGGTAAGAATGCTGCGCAGGTTGGGTGACTTAGCCTTGTGCACGCACCGGGAGGAAAGGAATGTGGTCATACTGCTGCCCTGCTCTGCTTGGCTGGGACTTGAGCTGGTGTCATTTCATTATGAAAACCTGCCAGGGGTTTTACATTCAACCGGGACTAGAACTGTAGCTTTGAGAAGCGCTTAACCTGCTGTCAGGCCAGCTTTTTCCAGCATGGGGTTTTTAAACCGATGAGTTCCTAATGCTGAAGTGCTGCCTTCCCCTGCTCCCTCTGTCTCTTCCTCTCCCCTCCCATAAAGAAGGAAGAAAACCAAAACTCTAGGAAAGGGATTTTTTTCTGCAAAGAAGCAGGAATTAGCTAGCAATTCATTTTAAAATAAGAGATATGGTCAAATAGCAGAGGCCCAGAAGCTGACTACAGTTAAAACAGTTTAAAAAAACCTCACAAACAAAACCTCAAACCCAAACAAACACCAAAACCCACCACCAAAACAACCCAGAGCTCCAACAAAACAAATCCAAAAACTTGTTTCTTGAGTATATTATGAAATGCCTGTCTGCCAGATGTTGTGTTGACTGGGCAGCAAAGTCAAGGTGCGTATTTGTAATTGTTCTGGATTTCCTCCCTTCATTCTTTTAAACCCTAATGACTGCACACTGGCAGGGTGCAGATATTTGTCAGATATCTGATTTCTAGGAATTAAGAATCTTGCCTGTAATCAAGAATATCTGCAATTCTGAGAACACTTGGCAGGATATGGGGAATAATTCCATGAATGAGTTGTGCTTTGCAGTTATGCTACAGTACCTTATTTTTGTGCCTGACTGCATGCATTAGTGTTGTTCCATTGGCGCTGTGCCAACTCAAGGCAGGTTTTCTTTTTTTGATGCAATTTACCTGCTGGAGAAGAGCAGAATTCTTTGGAATGGTGCACAATCATACCACCCTTTCTCCTTTGACAGATTCTAGTTTTGAATAATCCTGGCTTGAGGATGGAAGTACATCCATATAATCTGTGCTTTTCTCTGTGTTTTTAATTTAAAGCAGTTCAAAGTCTTACTCTTTTTTTTTTTTTTTTTTTTTTTTTTTTTTTTTTTTTTTTTTAAGCGTGGCAGGATTTTGGAGAGATGGGAGTGATGAGTGACCCTTGGTAGAATGTGTCCTGGGGTGACTTCCTTGGTGACTGTCAGTCTGGTGACTGGTGTGGTGGGGATGAGACTGGATGTGAGGCCTCGAGGGTGCCGCTCTGTGAGGCTTGGTTGGTGTCCATGTGCACCTAAGGTGGTCACCGTCGCTCAGGCAGCACTCTGCTCTCCTGGTCCCCCACGCCTGCCAGGCGGCTTGTGCTTGTGTTCAAGGTCTTCGGAGGATGGAGCAGCATTTTATCTTCCAAGAATGAAGTGATCTGGAATATAAACTAACAGCAAGGAAGAAGTTTTTTGGACACATTGAAGGGAGGAGAGCCAAAGGAATTTTTTGGGGGTTGTGCTTTGCTTGCAGTCATCATCTTCTATTCATCCGGTTTCTCTCTTCGAAGGGAGAGAGAGTATATTGCATCTCCTTCACACTGTGGAGTAACTTACGTAAACTGTCATCAACTTTTGAAATAAGTCAGCAAAAGTATTTAACTTTTTAATCATTGAGAAATTACAATAGAGATGTTGCTTCACATTTTAAGTATTTTATCTTTTTCTGCTGAACACCAGCCAGGCTTCTTTTCTTCCTAGCTTTTGAGTGTGTCTGTATGAAATCTTGCTTTCTTCTGTTAAATGGAAGTGGAGGTATGTCACTCAAACATTTTTGTGTGTTTGAACAGACTTAATAATGACTATTTAAAAAAAACCCACACTTGAGGAGATGGTAAACTTCCCTTCCCTGGCTAGGAAAGCTGATTCAGGAGGACAGGGAGTGGCGAGGTGAGGAGCTGAGTGCCTGAGAAGGTGTGTGCATGGTGCTGGAGCTGCATCACTGCTGATGTTGTGTATCCTCGGGCATAGTTTTGCATCGGTGCCTGTGGGTAACTGCTGCAGAGCTGTTAGAAAGTGGAAGAGAACTTTGTATCTCTTGGTCAGTGATACTTCTGCTCTGCCTGAGGCTGCTTGAGTGCTGTACAGTGCCATTTGTTGCAGTTTGCAGCACTCAAAGTGCGAAGTATCTAGAACTTTTGGGGTGGTTTTCCGATTGTTTATACATTTTTTTTTTATTGGAATGCCAAAACTAAGTATTCTGTTAGTATTTTCAAGAAGTGTATCAGTACTATACATTGCACTGTACTAAATAGGAAACTATACTGTTTTTAGGAATACAGTTACTTACCTAAACTTGTGAAAACTTTATGAATCTCGTCAAGTTAATGAATAGTAGCATTTTCCCTATGGTTAGGAGACATTCACCAGTTGACAAAAAATGGTTGCTCTTAAGATGATATTTATTTTTTGTGTATCAAAGGAGCTAAATTAACGTCGTTGCTGCTAAAGTGGGGAGGGTAGATGGCTTTGCTTTTCCTTTACCCTTCCTTAGCTCCAGCTAGCTCCCTGCCATTTGTGCTGGCACTCTTCTGATATCAAGGTAAATTGATACAGGTTAGCAAAAACGGATTAAAAATAAATCACAGTTTAGGACAGGTTAGCTTTCTACTGTTCCAGTGAATTGCATTTGCCTGCTCTGCAGTCACACAGCCCTGCGTGTCTCGAATAAGCACTGAAAGCATGTGGTTTGGTGGGTGGGAGAAAGACCTTTATTTTCAGCCCTGCTATTTGTATTGTATCGGTTCCATCTGGCTGAGTCTTATCACTTAATATTTTATTCCTTGTTTCCAGTGTCCATCAAAAAAAGTTAACTCCTTGAGGTCAGGAGTTCAGTGCTAAAAGTTCACGTGCAAGTTCAGCCAGGACTGTAGGTGAGCAATGCCTGCTCCCACAGCCTTGGCTTGAGTAAGCACTTCTCGTTCCTGTTTGCTGTGCAAAGGAGCTTTGTGGTTTCATTTTCCCTTGCAGGGTAGGGTGGTCTTAATGATACTGTGGCACACCTGTGTCCTGACAGTGTCCTTAATGGTGACTCACCGGCACTAGCTATATGAGCAGAGGTTGACTGGGTAGCACAGAGAGTAGGATGAGTCTTGTTTACTGTCTTCTCCATCGGTAGTACCTCCCTGCCTCTGAACCTCATGGTCCTCCCAACGGGAGGGCTTTCTTCTTCTATTTTGTTGTCTCCTTGGCTAGGTCTTGTGCTAGTTCTCACCCACAGTTCTGGTACTAATCCTCTTCTAGCAGTAATGTTTGGTAAGATACTGGTAGGAGACAAGTCCAAGAGTATTCTTATGAAAAACTAGATATCCCATGGGTATTAGCAGCCCGGGAGTATCACAGGCATTTTCTCTTCCCTCACAAGCTTCTTTCTGGTTGTGACCATAGCTAGCTGTTAAACCAACAGCCTTTGCTGTGCTGTTTCATTGTTGCTTCACTGAAGTCTTGATCAGTAAGAGCTACAACATACATTTTATGCAGCAATTTTTTTTCAACTCATCCAAGAAATACACTCTGTTAACTTCATGTGGTGCTACCTTTGGTAAGCCCAGAATATTTTACCTGCCATGAATCTCCTTGTGCATCTGTTCCTCAGTTTGTAGTACTGTTCCACACTGGGGCAGAGAGGTTGAGGGGTCGCTTTTGAAGACCCAACTGGATGGAGTCCCGAGCCAGCTGGTCTGAAGTCAGTGCTGACCCTGTGGAGCAGGAGCTTTGACTAGAGATGTCCCTTCCAATCCAAATTGTTTGATGACACTGAAGTACTGTAATGTGAATAGTTTCTCAGAGCATGATTTTTCCACTTTTCAGAGTTTATTGTGTTCTAGATTCATGTTGTGTGGCTTGGTTTGTCCTACTGATTTGGAGGCAGCTTTGGGCTGACAGACCAATTGGTTATTCTTTTGAGTGCTTTTCTGACAGTAATAGCTGTCAAAGCCGAGCTTTAAAAAGGCACCTCCTTTGCCTGGTGACCCTTTGCCCAAAGAAGCAGTGGAGACTTTTGTTTGATTTCCTGGTCTTCCTCATCTGGCTGGCTGTGTTACTTGCACAAGCAAACCATTAGAGCACTAGCAGCGTGTTGGGACTCCTGGTAGTGCTGTGTGGATGCTTGCCGATGCCACAGAAACTTGAGGGCTGGGCAGAAACAAAAGTGGTCATAACCTGGCCACTAGTAAGCTGAGCTAAAGGTCTGAAAACCAGATGTAGATGTGGGGGCCAGCAGTGTTTCAAAACAGCCTTTGGTAGAAATAGTGGGCAGTTAACTTGAATAGCTTTTTTTAAGGTAACACTATATATATATTTTTGTATGAAGTAGGTTATTCTGACAGTGCTGTCCTGTTGCCTCTTTTATCCAGAAGGTACTTTCTCGTTCAGTGGTCTAATTAGCGTGATAAAGAAGCTCTTGCATTTTTCTTCCTTGATTTGAGGATTTGGTTTCATTTGTACCTGGTTCAGTTTAAGGCCCAGCTGCACCCACAAGGGTGGTGGCTGTGCTTTTCTTGAACCCCATGAAGCTGAGGAGATGGTTGCTGTGAGGACCATCTGGCAGATCTTCTTGCTCTGCAGGTACTGGGCTTGCCAGCTCTGGCCAGGGCTGGGGGCTGAGGGTAGAGCTGCGCTTTGCAGAGACGTCCTGCAGCTGTACCAGTGGTCCCATGAAGTGCAGCTGTGCAGTCAGGTGTTTTATTCGTGTCTGACTAGTTGCTGTTGTAGCTTAAAATGTCAAACGTAAATCAGGTTAAGTAGTTACAAGCTGGGCATGGGTTACCTATGAGGCCCAAGGGTAAGGGAAAAGCCTGTCACTCACAGAAGGGCTTGCGTTGGAAGGGACCTTAAAGACCATCCAGTCCAACCCCCTGCTGCAGGCAGGGACACCTTCTAGTAGACCAAGTTGCTTCAAGCCTCATCCAACCTCTGCCAGTGCCACACCACCCTCACTGTAAAGGATTTCTCCCTTGCATCTAGCCTAAATCTGCCTTTTCAGTTTAAGCCATTTCCCCTTGTCCTGTCACTATATGCCCTTGTAAAAAGCTCCTCTCCAGCTTTCTTTTTGGCCCCTTTATGTACCTGAAAGGCTGCTCTAAGGTTTCCACAAAGCCATCTCTTCTCCAGGCTGAACAACCACGACTCTCTCAGCCAGACTTCACAGGAGAGGAGCTTCAGCCTCTGATCATCCCTGTGGCCTCCTCTGGACCAGCTCCAACAGGTCCATACCCTTCCTGTGCTGAGGACTCCCGAGCTGGACGCGTGCTGCAGCGGGGGTCTCAACAGAGTGGAGCAGAGGGGGAGAATTGCCTCCCTCACCCTGCCGGCCACACTGCTGGTGATGCAGCCCAGGACATGGTTGGTTTTCTGGGCTGCGAGTGGGCATTGCCAGTGTTGAACTTTTCATCCACCAGCACCCCCAAGTTCTCCTCAGCCTCAGTTACCATATGCCTGCATGCTCTTACTGCAGCATCCTGGGAGAGCCCCTTTTGGAAGCTGTCAAAGCCATGGGTCCTTCATAAGCGCTAATGAGCAGCCTCGAAGTCCTCAGAGTTCAGATGGTAAAGTTGGTAGCTAATGTGTTGTCAAGTCTTGTGGAGATGTTCTGATATTGCATGCTTACCTGTGTCACTTTTGTTCATAGAATATTGTCCAAAATTTGGGTTGGAACTGTGCATGTTTTAAAGCATTTCAGTCATGACTTCAGTCACTGTGTTTTGATGGATGATGTTGTGAAAGAAATGCCTCTGATACTTGCTTGAATTGATTTAGCAAGAATTTGCATTGTTTGCTCATCCTGCTGACACAATGAATTTTACCATTAATCCATTGTGCTACTGACATGGAGTCTGATTTTAAGTCCAGTCAGTTCAGTTCTGAACTACTCATAACTGCGTTTGTTTTTCTTCATTTCACTCCAGTGAGACAATGAGGTGTAATTTGGCGCAGGTAACTGTAACCTGTGCAAGTGTGCTCTGTGCTGCGCAGCGACCAGCGAGCTGGCTCTGCTGCTATGGGCTGCCTGCCCTCGCTTGTCTGTGCCCAGCAGGGGTGGAGGTTTTGTTTCAAATTCCTCACACTTGCACAAGAAGCAAAGCCGTTAACCTGCGCAGCAAAGCCATGCGAGAGCGCGTTTGAAGGCGAGTGGTGAAATGACTGTTGCAGCCGGTAACTGGTGAGGGTTGTCACTAAGCACTGTGACCACCTTTGGTTTCTTTGCAGCTTAGGCTCTATACTTCAAATGCCAGGACTACAGCGTTTGGAAAATGAAATTAGGGTCCTCAAACCGGTGTAACTCCGCAAGCTGGAATACAGATGCCGATAGTGTTTGATAACACAAGAGTGTACTACAGAAGCACTGTGTGTCATTGGTAGCATTGCTGTGAAAACCTGAATTTTAGCAGCGGCTTGTTTCAGTGCGTTTAACACTCAGTATCCTGACGTTTATCGGAGAGGTGAGGCGGTGCTGCAGCTGATGTCCATCAGCCTGGAATCGCATGCCAGGGCTGGTGGATGCTGGGGCTGCCACGCCGGTTCTGCTGGATGTCTGACCCGAAGTAGTTCCTATCAGGAGGTCAGATGGTCTTCAGATGTGTCCTGCAGCTGGCTTGGCTTTCCAAGGCACCTTCTGCTAGGTTACCTCTCTGGGCTGTTGGGGAGCTGGGGTGGGCTGGAGCTGCCACGGGGATGCTGTCCCCCGAGGGCTGGGACTCTTGCCCTGTCCCTGTGGGCAGCCCAGGGCTGCAGTGGAGGCAGAGCTCGCCGGAGTGCTGTGGCAGCAGCGGGGCTGCCGCTGGTAAGAACAGGCCATGGGGGGAAGAGCCGACTGTGAGGAACACACGTGTTTTTGCTGTGTTCCCTGCAAGCGTGGTATCTCTGAAAATCCAGGACCTCTGTGTGAAAAAAGTCACCTGCAGCTCTTACCTGGACTTCCTGACTTTTTCTTGCTCTGGCATTCACACAACTCATGTGTTTGCCTAGCAACAGCTTTTTACATTTTGAAACACTTTCTGGGTTTTCTTTCCTGCTGGGTATCGTGATCTTGTTTCTGCTACCTGTGAGACCAGATGGTTACACTCTTCTGCTCCAGTCACTGGGGACTGCTGTTAAATCCACTTGTGAACAAAGGATTGAAGAATAAGCGTACCTGCTCTTTGCTGTTAAGGACTGGTGCGTGAAGATGGGTGCAGTTCTTGACCTTTGGATTTCATGTCTGATCTCTGATTGTAATCTGTGCTTTTTATGTCGTCTTAGATAAAGGTGGTATTCAGAAGGGGTTTAAGCCTTTCTCCACTGTTAAACTGGCTGTTAATATCGCGTAAGTCCTTAGTCTTATGTAGCTTAGATTGAAATAGACTTGTGGTTTTACTGACAGTAAAGAGATTTTTCTTTTTGAATAATCAAGAGTCTTCCAGTCAAAGGGACAGACATGGTTGTTGGTAAATGGAAGCAGAGAATGACCCACACTATGCAATCACCTTAGAGTAAGTGAATTTTCATGGAGAGGTTCCACTCCCCCATATTCCATAAATGCTTTCAATACCTGAAAGGTGCATTAAAGGCAGGAGGTGTATGAGAGCACAGGGCTGGGGATATGTTGATTTATTATTATCTTTTACCATTTCCTGACCTCACTTGAATGATCAACACTGTTTCCAGCACAAATCCAAACCATAGCCCATGCTAGCTACTATGAAGAAAATTAACTGTACCCCAGCCAAAATCGGCACAAGGTTTTATGGAAGACTGGATGAGGAAAGAATAGGATGGCCGTATTGCTATTTGAAAGCTGAAGTGTGAGGAGATACCACTTTACTGCTGAGGGATGCAGAAATATTTAGGTATTCCCATCAGAAGATACTAGTGAATTGAGTAGTAGGCTTTGCATGTCAATGAAGCAGTCTGCTGGGTTGGCCAGCACTCTTGAAGAATATTAAATAAAAATTACCCTTTTGCATTCAAGCAGTGACTTGGGAAAGACTACTTGTGAGATTGTTCCATTTATTTCAGCTGACTTACAATTTCGTGGTAGTTCTGGCCATGCTGCTGCTCAGATGGAGTATGGTCTAGTTGGAAAATCACTGAGCTAAGAAGTTTCTTCCTCTGAGATGATAAAGATGAGACAAGACAAAGTTGTTGCAAAAGGTTGAAGGCTTAGTGATTATTCTCGCTCTCATTACTGCCTTACGTCTTTGGCAACCCACCTATTGTGCTGTGACTTTTTTCTGTTTTAGTCATCTTCCCATCCCTTGGCAGTTACTCCTTGCATGGGAGGAACTTGTACTTTTCCTCTAGCGCTGTTTTCTCCAGCCTGCTTGTTCTGTCATTCCCTGTGGCATCACTCTGTGTTCACCAGTTTGCCTACGTATCGAAGTTTTGTGCCTTGTTGTTTTTTTTGAGGTTTTTTTTTCCTTGCTATGAAGATGCTTAGGAATAGAGAATATACCTGCTTCATAGAGCTGTTACGTGGCAATCTGTTTCTGTAGGCCAGTGATTTTCAGATTTCGCCTGGTAGCAAAACTTCACTTGATGAAAAGGGCTATGATTTGTGCCACACAAGCTGCTATAATTTTGTTGCCCAGGGCTGGGACTGCTCCTGTTACCTCTGCAGCCTGTGCTGGAAAGCATGCCCAGATTCAGCACATATTAGGTAGTCCTGGGTGCCAGGTTGATGCCTTGATATAGGAATTCCTGCCGTGGACTTGCAGACCACCTCTGGACAAAATGGCTCTGCTGTAGTTGTGATCCCTTCTTTGCCCGGATGCAACACTGGATTGAGAGTTGCAGAATTTTGAGCAGGCTCCCCTGTTCACCAAACCTTGTTTATTTTGTATTTAGCAAACCTTTCAAGCTATTTTCTTCCCCTTCTGTGTACAGTAAGAATGTGTATACTACAGCTTCCTACCAGGGAGGCCAAATGCCAGGAAGGTATTGAGCGTGAATGGTGGTGGAGAGGCCGAATATCTTGAGGGCAATTGCAATCAGGCTTAATTCAATATGCACAGTTTGGGTCTTTCACAAGAGTCCACTGCCCGAGTTTTTT
The DNA here is from genome assembly GCF_017639655.2 of Falco naumanni. Taxonomy (NCBI): domain Eukaryota; kingdom Metazoa; phylum Chordata; class Aves; order Falconiformes; family Falconidae; genus Falco; species Falco naumanni. Next base: position 86,068,387 of record NC_054080.1, read on the forward strand.
TGGGTTTGGGGTTTTTTTTCTCCTTTTTTATTTTTTCTGGTTTTGGTGTGTTAAAGCTTCCTTTTCTTGCTTATAAATTGTTGATACCTGTACAGGTTAGCTTAGGGGTCTGAAAGTCTGTTTGTTCTCTTGGGAATAGTATATTGTGCTTAAGTCACTTTCAATTTAGAAGGCGGTTCTTCCCTGGTCCCTCTGTATTGCTGTAGCATTCATCTGGGGGACTCCTGCATGAGTGAACACACAGGGTAAAACGCTGGGGTTTCTCCTGTTTCCAGTGCTCAAAGTTAATTTGTCTTTTAAAATGTTTCCTGCAAAACACAACTTCAGTTGTGTTTCTTCATGTGCCTTGTAGGGGTTTGGTGAAAAAGCCAGAAGTTTGACAAAATGTTCAGGTACTTTCCCTAACTGAACTTCTTTGGCGATTGCTTGCGGGTTGTACCTGTTGTTTCCTGGAGATCTTGCAGGCAGAGAGGATGTGTTTTTACGTGAGTGCTCACCGCTCCCTGTGGAACCTGGGAGGAGAGGACAGCCCCAAAGAGTTTGTAAACAGATTTAGCCGTGCAGTTTGTGTATGCTGCGCTGGTTCTGCCCCCTCAGTCCTCTGTCTGAACCTGTGACAATGCTGCCGCTTTGGAGATGATGCTAGTTGTCTGGGTGGTGTTCCGCTGGGTGCAGGAAGGTACCTGGATTGTATAGCACTTCTGGGAAGCTTGATGCAAAAAGGTAAAAACCCAAGCTTCGTGCTGGCCAAAGAAATCTCAGCACAGCCACCCTCATTGTTATATTGTGGTTGGTGATTTAAAGCAGTCTGTCTGAAGTCTTAGGAAACAAAATAGCTTGCCCTGGTATTGTGCACTAGCACTGCCTGGGTTTTGGGGTTCCTTTGGGCAGTGACTTAGAGCTCCTTTTAGTTAGCTTTGGACAAGTGTGGCTGAGGGGAGAGGAGAGAGAGGGATGTTTTTGTTTTGCCTTGCAGCACTGCTGGTGCCTGTCAGCTTTACTTTTATTCCTTTGCTGATAGATTTGGCACTTTTCAGTGTCATGAGTTCCTTACCAGCAGTTCTGTTGTCTGGAGATGTTACCTGATCTTCTGGGCAGATATTGCTATATTCAACATAAGCAACTGCAAATATGAAATTATGTAGAGGCCAAATAACATCACATAAAATGTCAAAGGCTGTATATTGTTTTGAAACTCCCAACATATCCAAAAGCAGTAGCCTGTTGAATGATGCAGTTCTGTGTGCATTTGGATGTTGGTGTCTCTGCAGCAGCTCCTAGCTGTTCCCCTTCCACTTTGTGCAGCCACAGTAATTGTTTAGAAGCAGAACTGGACTTTCTGTAGGTAGTCTTGTTATTTCTGGAAGGGGACATTCATTTAAACCTGCCTGGAGGAAACAAAGTGTGTTCTTCAGGCTTCTGTTAATTTGTGTTACTCCAATTTCATTTCACCACTGTACTTCATTTGCTGTAATACTCATTTGTTGTCTTGGAAAAAAATAATCCAATCCTTGAGTCTCAGTGTTCCTGACAGGTCTCTAAAACTGAAAGACTTAATGGTGTTAAAGCACATCCTTCGCAAACAGCTCTGTTAGATCCCCATGCTGCCTCATAAGCAGGCTTCTGCTCTTCCAGGGAGAGATGTTGTTTTATGCTGCAAGACAAGGCTCAAATGATGAGCTAAGATGTTAGTGGTTGTGAAAATAGCTCGTATTTGTAATCCCAGGCTGCTGAGTTAGATACAGCTAGGAAATTAATATGAAACTCTGAATCTTGAAAACTTATACTAGTTGTTTAATTTTGGAACCACAGCCAGTTGTGGTGAAGAGATTATTGCTTCTACCTGCTTGTTACGGGCCCTGTGTCACATTGCGAACACGACAGAATATTGAGGTAGAAGCTGTTCAATTGCCTTGTAACTTGGCTAAGGAGTTCTGCATTTCTGTGCCCTCTGCTCCCTTCTTTTTCTGCTTCTTCCAAGAACAGGCATCTGTGTTTCTCTGGGACAAGGTCCTGCTCTGAGATGATGAATGACTGACCTTATTGCAGATCTTCTGCAATACATTGATTCTGAATGTGGCTTTTGTTCAGTGCATTGAGCCACATTATGTATCCAGAATGCCTGGCAGAACACAAAGTCCATCCTTTATTTTGGATAATGAGTGTTGAATATTTTAATGAGTGTTTCTTAGTTTGTCAGTGTCAAGTACCATTTTGGGAACAAGTGACTGAGCTAACCTCCGAGCTTTGTCCGGCAACAATCCATTTATTTATAGGATTTCACAAATTCTTAAGTTCCCTATAAGCAATTAATGAAAATAAAAAACCACTCAAACAAAACCCACCCAAAACCAAACAACACTTCAAACCCTCCAAAGCAAAAACCCCACCACCAACTCTGAGCTTTCTACCATCAGTATGTGTGCAGAAATAGTTTATTAATGTAAACCAAAAAAGCTCTCAGTATTTTTTTTACCTTTTCTTCATTTGAGTTTCTTTTACAACATGGAAAAAAAAAAGAACTTATTTCATCAAAGGGGGGGAAAAAAAAAAGCCTTGGGTATTAACAGCATTTCCATGGTACAGATACAGCTACCAGTGCATTCTGGCTGCCTCCAAACTGACTGCATTGCTCACTGCTCTGCACATTGAAAATAACAGGCAATGTAAATGCTGCAAGAAGATTAGAAGACTTTGACTACTGTGTAAGTGTAAAGTACAGGCTGAGCTCTTTTCAGATGTCAGGTTTTCAGTGTCTCCGAAGGTCTGGGGTCTGTCTTTGGCCTCTGGGTCTGTATCTCCATGTTTCACACTGTCCACTGGCTTGCCTCCCTGGCTGGGTAGACCGATGATCCGTGCACCTCCCCTGCATCTCGCTGCATTGCCAGGGGAACCGAGGTGCAAAGCAAGGAGGGTACCCTGCCAGCATTGCCTGGCTGCACAGGGGATGGAGCTGGGGCTGTATTGCTGTTCTCCTGGATCTGTTGGGTTCTTCTCTCTCCTGCGGACAGATAGATGCTGATCAGTGGTCGGACTTAGCTGAGGGGCCCTGCAGCGTGCAGCATTGTTGTGCAGCGGCTTCTGGCTCTCCAAGGCACCTTGCAGAGAGCAGAAACATCTATCCTGGTCTGCTTTGTCTGCATGCGTGCATTTAGTAGGAAGTAAGAGTTTGTGCTGCTACATGCAATCTGTTAGGACATCTCCTCGTCTCAGGTGCTGTGGGCTATGCCACAGACCCTCTGCTGGAGTTGCTGCCAGATGTGGTGGGCCAAGGGGACTGAGCCCCATGCCAGCTCTGGAAGGGATACCTGGAGACCGTGTGCTCTGGCCCTGGCTCTGAGCTGGGCAGTGTCAGAGCAGGTGGAATGGGGCTGTCAGCAGCACCCGCTGGGCCCCGTCCCAGTCCTTCGCCACCTGATGATGTGGAAGATGTGTCCTTTCACTTAAATGGGTTTCTCTGGTTCCAGCTTGCACTGGTTACTTCTTGGCCTTCTGCCGCAGGCCTTCGGGGGTGGCGGCTGGTCCCTGCAGAGGGCTCTGGGTGGGCAGCAGTTGCAGCCCCTCTGCCTTCTTTTCTCTAGGCTGAAGAAGCCCACCCACCTCCACCTCACCTGCTGCTTTCACCCTCTCAGTACCCTCTGCCCACCAGGGTAGCTTTGACAGCAGTAAATATGTTTATTCCCCAATCCTAAAGCTGTAAGAAAAGCCCTGGCTTGCATCAGACACTCGGTGGGCTGTTAAGACAGGTGACATATGGTTTCTGCTATCCCAAAGTAACTGTAATGTAGCCTGCTTCTCTCTCTGGCAAGCGCTGATCCCTGCCACGTGTCATTGTGCCATGCAATGTGTTGCAGGACCTGGCTTGGAACAGCTGGGACTACTGGCTGCTGGCTGAGCAAGGACCCCAGACCCAGGCATGCCCTGCTCTCTACGAATGTCAAGTGTCTTCAGAGCGATCAAGACCCATGCAGTGCATTTCCAGAACACTGCTAGACAGATGTTCTGGTTGCTCTGACTCTTCTTCTGCCACAGCTGATGCTCTGGGTTTCATGCAATGTGTGTGAGTCCTGCTTGTGGTGCAGGTGGCATGTGGTTGCTGGGTGCCTTCCCGACCTCCTGTTTGCAACACAGACCTCTTCTGTGCAAGCTTCTCATTCTTGTTAACAGTTTTTGTAGGATTCTGTGTTTAGGAATGTTTTGTTTGACTGTGCTAATCATGGGCTTCTGCAGACTTTCTTCCTTCTCCACACTACAAAATGCATTATTTCCTTTGTATTTTGGTAAAATATGCAGTAATTAAAATAATTTTCTTTCAGGCAACACATGTATATTTATATATATATCTGAAAATACAGGTGTTTTGCATTCACCTGGTTTAGTATGATGTTTTAATTTAACTCAGTAAATCTGGAGAATACCTGATATACTCCACAGAGCACCGAAGAAATTGGTGAAGGTTTCCAAAATGCATCAATCCAGCTCCCAGTCAAATTCTGGGATTACAGCCTAAATTTCAACCTTTTTACCTTTATGAAGGCTTGCTATGAACCAGGATTCAAACAAGGTCTTTTTGTAGTAAATTATTACACTGAGCACTGAAATTGTAGAATAGGGTTTAGTGCCAGCAATGTTTGCTAGTCTTTCTAAAATTGCTTTCAGATAGGCATTTTGTATTCGTTAGCACTGCATATTGCTTTTTAACATCCTTGGTTATTTTTCTGCCACAGCTCAAACCAAGATGAATAGGAGTACATCACATTATGCCTAACAATTTACCATATTGTTAATTGAGCAGTAATTTCTATGGCATTGTTTTCTTGGTATGTTTAAAGTTACAACTGCTGAATGCATTGGGATGAATTACAGTAGATATAAGTATCCATCAGTAATTCATGATGGGAAAGCATAATTATTGATGTTGCGATCACACTTTATCTCTGGTTTGAGCAGAAGAAAAAAATGAAACTTTGTAAAAAAACCTTGGATATTTCTTTATGTTTTGCTCTTTTCCAGATTTTCAGTTTTCAAGAGCTTTTTCCCTCTTCTTGATGTAAAGTGTGTGTGGAATCAGTCAGGCTTGAATATAGTGTCTGCAGTATTTTGCTTGTGCATCTCTACAAAGCCTTTTGAAAACAAGAACTTTAATTTATGCATTTCAGTGAACCAAGGTAAAGCTCACCCTGCCCTCTGCTAAAGCAGTGTTAGATCGTCAGAGCAACAGATCCTAAAGGGGCAGGTATCTGTTTGCATTCTGAAAATGTGCCTGATACTGCACCACTTCAGTTTCAGAAAATACTGTAAGGGGCTCTCCTTTTAGAGGTATTTAATGTTTTAAGAGCCTTACTGATATTTCTAGTCAGTTAGGGTAGTTTTCCTGCTATCAAAGTTTTTTCTGGCAAAAGCTATTTAAGGAATTCCTTGTCCTGTTCCCCACATGCCCTCCAGATCGTTCTCCTTCTCCAGGTGATACCACCACTGCTGCAGCTGTGGAACAGGGCACTGCCATTGTCTGGGTGAGAAATGAGCCTCCCAGCACAGTTTGTTGTTGGATTATCTTTTTATTGAATCTCTATTCAGTCATTAAACAGTGCAGCTGTGATAAAGCTGGCTGTTTATGGTCTAAAATCATTAAATATCTAACAAGAGTATAGACTGTGGTTACATAAACATGCTTGTGTGATCAGTTGGCAACTAGTTGGGCTACTGGAATGAATACAGCCAAACCTCCCCCATTTGATGTGGGATCTTTTGTGCATTTTGTATGCATAATCAGCCTTTCAAAATGGCAATAAGTTCAGTAGGTATTTGAGATTTACATGTCTTAAAAAAAAAATAATTAAGCTGATGACCACCATACTTGTGAATGTAAATCTTCTATGCATAAAACTGTAAGATACCAGTTGTTTTAGTTATCTGCAGCCACTTCCTAGGCTTTTCACTGAGGGAGTGTGAACATTAACCTGTGGCATGATAATAATCAATACTGACTTTTTTTAATCTCGGTTGTCAGTGAGAGTTTAAAGAAGGTAACAGAATTTTTGTAAAACATGCTTTAAACAAAAGATGTCTAGAATATCCTATATGCATAAGAAGCAGTTGCTTCTCTGAAACTTAAGTATCTTGAGGTTTGGTCTATCAGAATATGTATATAAGAAAATAGCATCTTGCATGGAATGGGAGTAGCTCTTCCTCAGAGAGTGGTAAGTGAGGGGGAAATCCTGATGACTTCCAGCAAACTGCCAGTGTGGTTTAACAGCCTGTCACGTGTGCAGTGTCGGGAAAGGTGTTATCTCAGACTTGTTTTCAAGGTATCATATGAAATGGTAGAAGCTTTCAAGTTGAATTTGAAAGCACGTGAAGTGGCAGAGATAAAACACATGTCGATAATGAGCATAACATGAGTCAAAAAGGTGTCATTTTCTTACGGTGTTTGTTTTTTTTCTGCTTAGCTGCTGAATAGTCCATTCTTAACTTCTAAAATTAACTGTTGACCATCGCATAGGCTCTTAAGGAAGATATTTGAATACGTTAATCTGAGCTGTAGTCCCACTTTTCGAGAAACATCTGGATCTCCAGCACTGGTTATTACTCATAAATGAGTTTCTGAGGAAATGTTCTCATGTTGTGGTGTAGAGGAAGGCATTTCATCCGTTTCTGCCAGGAAACGCACACTTCTCGCCAGCCGATACCCACAGCACATCTGCCTGCCACTCAGTTCTGCTGTGTGCAAAGGTTCCTTGGGGCGAGTCTGTGTGTGATGCAAGTGCCCAAGCCTGGGCAGTGTCACACGTGCAGCTGAGGACAGGGCTCCTCTGTTAGTTCGGCAGTGCTAATAGCTGGTCAGGATGAGCAGCACCAAGCAGCTGGAGGTACCTGCTCCCCTCTGCCGTGTGTCTCACCCATCTTGTGTGTGCTTGGACACACTGCTGGCAAACTCAGATGCTGCTCTGTTTGGCAGTGCTAAGGGGGAAATGAGGACTGTGCCCCAGCGAGGTCTCTGGGCGCTGCAGAAATACAGCAGCTCTGCTTGGTGTGCTTCTAGTAATGTTTTGGTCTACTTCAGCAGGTGTGGGCTGGGTCTTGGGCTGTAGGTACCACTCCAGTTCTGGTCAAAGCTCTCCTGCTCCTGCAGTGTTTCAGATCATCAGTTAATTAAACTGACAGTGCTGTTGAATTTGGGGTGGGGTGTGTGTGCATCAGTTGTATTAGGATTGTGTGGCCTTCACAGAAATGTAGGTGAGTTCAAGTTTTATTCTGCTCATGAACATCTTCCTCCTTTCCTAGAAAATGAACAAATGCTCATCAGAAAGTGGATTTATTTCCTCTGTGAGGGAGGAGCATCTTCTAGAGATATTCTCATACTGCTGTTCCACCGTGAAAACCTAATTCTATAAGTAATAATTATATATAAGAAAAAAACAAACAAACCCAGACAAATAAACATTAAGAAACCAAACCCCACAAACCAAACCCTACCTCTAAGCATCTAACAAAATTGTAAATGTTTCATAAGCACATCAGTGATCTTCTTTTGACTGGTAAAACTACATTCCCACTTCTGAACTGTTTTTTTTTTTTTTGTTACAGTCATGTTTGTATTGCAAACAAAGTGCATAAGTCTTAAGTCTGGTCAAATGCCAAAAAGAATTAAAATTTTGGTCATGGAAAGCAAGATAACACACACTTTGATATGGTAATTCCTTGGATTTTTGTATATATAATGATTTATTCTTGTATGCATAGGAAACTCCCGCCTCTTTACAGCTGATTATTGTTGTATACATACATGATTGCACGTGGGAGTCATTGCCTGTGTGTGTGCCGGCAGATTTGAGGCCATGCTGTTACACTGGGGCCCGTGGGCATGGAAGGGTCTGTGTGTGTGTGCTGTTGAAGTTGCTACCGTCCAAGGAGGCTGCCACGTGCAGACTGTGCTGGGCATGGTTCCCATCCTGTGCTGCCTCCTGAGCTGTGCTCAGACACCGTTTGGGAGCATGTGTAGTGCCAGGGCAGGTGGCAGAGCCCCACTGCCTGGGAGCATCTCCTGGTGCTGCGTGGTCTGCAGGTACAGGCACGGCATTGTGTGTCTGGAGAGACATATATGCAGACACAGATACGTATAGGTGTACCTATATATGTACATATTAGACATAAAGACTTACCACCCACTGTCAGATGGTTAGTGGATGAACGTGTGCCGAACCTGGAGCAGCAGCATTGAAATCATACTCGTTCTAGTTAATCTTAGGGTCCGATGCCTTGCGATCATGCAGTGCTACTTGGGGCATCCCCTGGCTCTGCAAGCAGAGGGTCCGTAACACTCGCTCCATCTGGCCTTATCTGAAATAGTCCTAAAATGCAGGAGGAGTTTCTGTTGCTGAGGTACATCCTGAGACAGTCGTTCTCTTGTGTAATAGCTACTTACAGAAGAAACCTGCTGAGAATTTTCTTTTTTTTTTTTTTTTCCTTGGATGTAAACACAGTGACACTTGCAAAGGCTCAGACAGACCTTATTCTTACTGTGTGCTTTTCCTGGGATGGTTTGCAATACATAAATCTTCCCAAATTCATCAATCTGGTGAACTTCAGTGTGGTTTTGACTCTTGCAACAGTAGCAGTAGTAGTGATGTGAGGATACTGTGTGTATTAAAATTCAGTTTAAACACTTAACAGTAGTGTTACGAGGGAGCACTGGTGCCATTCTGGGTGATGTGGAAAGCTTTTGCAAACCATGAGGAGTAACAAAGCACAGCAACAGCTACCCGGGTAAGTGTTCCTAGCAGCAGCAAGAGCTGTCCTTTTTCAGAATGGCTCTTGGTTGCCTGCAGGTACAAGTTGCCCTTTGTCCAGCAGGTTAGCTTGTATCTCCTTCAAGCCCTGCACATCATTGCCTACAAATAAAATCTGTGCTTAATGTTTTCCTACCTGCCTGATTCTTAACCACAGCGGTTTTAAACCTGCTCTCCTACCTGCCTGATTCCTGACTACAGTTGTTTTGAAGCTGTTTTTCTGGGAATTCTGTTTTTATCTGTTTCCTAATGATCTCCAACTTGTCATTTGTAGTATTATTGTTATTCTTTAAATTTAAAAGCACTGCCTTCCCTTTTGTGCCCCGGTCTAATTTGTTCTTTGTCAGCAAACTTTGAGGTGGAGGTGATGCAAACTGGGAGGAGAGATTGGTGCACTGGAGGGTTGTGCTGCCGTTCAGAGGGACCCAGACAAGCTGGAGAAACAGCTGTGCCAGCAGGAATATCGTGAAGTTCTGCAAATGAAATGCACGTGCTGCAGCTGGGCAGGAATAGCCCCATGCTGCAGGAGAGGATGGCTCCTGGCGAGCTGCAGAGCAGCTCTGTGGAGAAGGCCCTTGAGGTCCTGGAGGATGGCACATTGAGTAGGAGCCAGCAGCGTGCCCGCCCAGGCTGTGTGAGGCAGTGTGTTGCCGACAAGGTGGTGGAGTCCCATCCCTGGAGATGTGCACGTGCACAGGGTATGGTGTGCAGCAGCTGTTGGGGCTGCCTGGCTGTGAGCCATGGGGTCGGAGAGAGCAGCTCGAGGTCAGTCGAGCTGCATCCCTTCTGTGATTCTCTTTGAGGTCTTACACACTGCTTACTCGTGGAGGCTTTCTGACAAATCAGTGGATTTTTATGAGAAGTGGTAGTCTGAAATACAGTTAAACCTGGATTTGTGTGGTGCTTTGCACAGGAAAGATTAAGAGGATTATGCTAAGTGTAATTCACAGGGTTTCACTTCAAAAAAGTATGAATTTTAAAGGCCTGATGGATTTCATTATATCAAAACCTGCAACTCTAAGATATTTAATTTTGGATTTTTTTTTTAATAAAAGTTTAATTCTTTCAGAGGTTGGCTTAGTGAAAGATAAAAACCTAATTGTCATGCTAGAAAAGATGCTTTGAAAACAAGTCTGTTGTGTCCTCCTGTGGCTTCTTACCGCAGGCCCTTAATTGGGAATTTAGATGGTTCTTCATTACTAGGCAAAATTGTTAGGCATACACTGGGGAAATTGTTTTTTTGTGTGTTTCTCTTTTGACTTGTAAGTCTTGAAGTACTGCTTTCTTCTGTGTGCTGGAAAGTAATAGATCTGTCTGGACATTGAATGAATATCTGAAATTAAACCAGCTGGTCTTGTTTCACTCTGATTGGCAAAGCTTTTAGGAGCAGCGGGGCCAGCGTAGTGTAGTCATCCCACACGTAAAAACATTATTTCTTTATTTTATGGTAGTTCATACTGGAAGAGCTATTTTTGAATGCTAGGAAGTTAGATGTTTGTTTAAATAAAAGCTTGAGGTTTTAATGAATCAACTGAATTTCTGTATCTCCTAAGGGAAGGAAAAGAGGTTACTTCAGGTTTTCATTTATGCATTTTGTTTAAACTTGCAATAAACGTTCAATTTGGATGCAGAAGATCTTGATGCTGATCTCTGGTGCAAGATCAAGGTTGGGCGGTTCTTGTTTGTTGATTTTGTTATTATTTTCCTTTTAAAACTTAAGTCCATGTAAGAGGGTCACTTTCAGGTCACAGACTTCTGCAAATGCACCAGGAACTCCTAGTGAAAGCTTTATCTTCCTAACAGCAACGTGTAACAAATGCTTTTCCTGTTTCTTTGCTACCACCCAAGATTACATACTTCTCTTGGCTTGCCCAGAGAAAAGCAGATTGAAGTTTCCTTCATTAAGATAATTTCTTATACCATAAATCTGTGATGCATACAGGTGATTCAGCAAATGTACTGTCTTTTCTCATGCTACACTATTTTTTTCTTTCCTTTGAGATACTTGCCACAAAATGGTGCTAAGTTGAGCAGACCCAAGTGATTGTTGTGCTTCTTATGGCAAACTTGTTATGTTGCAAGCTTCTCAGGGGTAGTTCTTTGGGTAGTATTTGTAGCAGGAGTAGGTATTCAGGCCAGTGGCTGTCTATTTAGGTGGAAGAGCCAAGAAGATGGAAATCCAAGTAATCACCGAGTCTGAGCGCAGAGCAGGAGCAAGTGAAGGCGAAAGTCACTTTGGCAGAGGTCGCGACTCCTTCCCAGCCACCGTTCTGAGTGCGTGTGAGCTTGAGGCTGTCCAAGGCAGTGAGGCCAGTGGAACTAACCTGACTTCCTTCAGTTCTTGTGGTCTCTGCTGTCAGCGGGAAGGGAGGAGATGGGAACCTCTGGCAGTGTTAAAGACCAGAAAGCAAGCTGCTGGGTAAGAATTTTTTTCTTGACTGGCACAGCTGGGTCTAGAAGACATCTGCATAAGACTACTGGAGAGTTTAATGAATTAGGTTATGCAGCAAACTACGTGCCAATTAGATGAATTCCTTCAGTGAGTGATATAAATAGGTCTAAGTGTTAAATAAGGAGAATAGAGTCTTGTGTAGTACAAGAGGTCCATTAATTGAAAGTTCTTTTGCATTCTCTTAGGTATTTCTAAAGACCGCAGGTGGTGACCTGGTTCAACGTGCTTGCTCACATTGCTCAAGTATATCTAGCTGCATGGAGTTCAACGGATTTTTATAAAAATAGGTCACAATTCACCTGGAACACTTTTTTTTTTTTTTTTTTAAAACATGCAGTAAAAATACCTTGCAGACACATTTTCTTGAGGTCAGTACTGTGATTTGAGCCTGTTTCTTCATAATGTGCTTTCAACATAGGAGTGGGAGTTTTGAGTCCTGGTTGCTAACCCTGTTGCTGATATGCATGGACCTTTGAACTCTGTGTACTACTCCTGATGTGCATGTTTTTAACTCGCTCACTTCAGTTTTGTGTGCTGTTTTGTCCCCGTGTAAAAGCAGCATGGCGGTACTGTTCCTCTAAGGCAAACATGTGCCTTTCTGAAATTTTGCCTGCTGTTTTTCCTCCCAAGCTGTGTTAGTCTGGCCAAGGAAAACAGGAATATGGTACCTATTCCTAGAGGTCTGAAGTCCTAGAAGTGGGACTTGAATCATTATTGTAAAACATTTAGTATTTTTCTGTCACGTGAGATTGATTCCCACAGGTCTCCAAACTCTTCAGTTCTTCGAATGCTTACTAGTTGTTTGCTTGGTCTGTTGATGTGAATGCTCTGATGTGCATTAGTAAGATAGCCAGTAAAATGCAATTCCATAGATTTTGTAGCATTGTGGGATAATCAGAGCCTTTTAAGCTTAGCCTAATGTGGCCTGGAGGAGCTTGGCTTCGTGTGACCACCCTGTGAGGTTAAAGCCCTTGTCTTTCCTGCCAGCCCCTCAGACTCACTGCAGAAGGAGCATGCTTGGAGCTGCTGCTGCTCCAGCTGCAGCGCAGTGAGCTGATGGATACACGCTTGCTCTAGCATTAAGGCAAGCTGGTCCTCCTGTGCTCGGGGCGTCATCATGTGAGTACGAGAAGCTAGGTTTTGCTCAGCCGCAGAGCTCTGATTTCCTCAGAACTTGGGTTCATCTTGGATTTCACCACTGTGCTGCACAGGCAGCCCTCGCCTTGGCCTGGAGGCGTGCTTGGGGCAGCTGGCTGGCTCTGTGTAGCCAAGGAGATCTCTGTCGTCCAAATTACATGGTAGTCTTGCCTCCAGGAGCTTCTAGGTTTACTTGTTATGAGATCGGCTTTAGACAAAGTCATGTGTTTTGTTTTGTGGGTTTTTTGAAATACATTGCGTCATGCAGCAGGGGTTGAGAATTTCGTGGAAAAGGCACAATTTGTTGTAGTGTGGGAGTTCATGAGGAGGACTGGGATCAACACTTGGAGGGAGGAAGATCTGAGCAACGTTACCAGGTTGCTTCTGTTGAAGCTGCCTGAAAGGAGATTTTGATGTCCGTGCTTGAGCCAGGTAAGTAGGTGGCTGTAACCCAGCAACCTTTACTCTGACTGTTTTCCTGTGCTGAACTTCACAGAGGAGACTGGAGATGCAGTTCATACCCTTAGCGCATGTTTTTGTTTTCATTGCAGAGCTGAGATTTTATCAAAGACTGTTTGCAAAATTGCCACTGACAAATTTCAAGATTATTAAGATATCACAAGAATTATACTGAGACTCAGCAGGTACTTTTGCTGTGGCCTTCAGAAGGTCACTGTGATGTCCCCAGAGGTTGAGCTGTTGGATACCCCTCCTCTCCCTGTATCTCCAGAAAGAGAACTGAGTTCTTCCTGTTCCAGCTGCCTGTGCCGTTGGGAGGTGGCACGGGTAGTGGCGTTAGTATGGTGACTGACTTCTCACTGCCGAGTAGCAGCGTGATGGCAGCGCAGGAGTGCAAGCTTTCCTCGGCTCGGTTGGTGCGCGGGTGGCCAGTTTCACTCTGGGGTGATGGCAGCAGGCTGCTGGCCATGCATCCTGCTTTGGGCCTCCCTTGGAGGTTGCGTCATGTTGTTTGGTGTTGGGTAGGTGGCTGTATGTCAGAACGGGATAATCTGATCTGGTAGCACTCTGTGTAAGAGGTTGATGTGGAATAGCTTCCTAGAGTATGAGTTTTTTTCCACTCAGCTGTAATGTGGGTTGGTTTAATCCAGCAACAAATCAAAGTAAGAATCAGCATGACTCTTCTGCAATCTAACTTGGTCATCCATGTTTTCAGTTGCTAAAAGATTTAGTAGCCTAATGTTAGTCATCTTGTCAAAAACCTTTTGCCCTTCTTTTTTTAAGTAGATGACAAATACTCCGTTTTGAAAGTGCAAAACCACACAAATGAAAGTGTGATTGATTTTTCACAGTAATAGGGAGAATGGAAGAGCAGCTTGTTTGGGTGACCGTATGTTTTCACATGTCCAGCACACCAGGGGCTCTGCATGTTGTGTGTTCTTTTTAAATTCAGGATAACAAAAGTGCCAACAGTTAAAACCTTGGGTTAAAGATTTGTTGTCTTTTCCATTCTGACATGTTTTGCAAGCAGAATATTGAGTTAAAGATATGTTGTCTTTTCTATTTTGTTATGTTTTGCAAACTTTCAGGTATAATAAAAACAGAGATGAGGTACACAGCGGGTGAAACTGGATTCACAGAGTCTCTGCTTGCAGGTAACTTTCCTGTATAATCTGGTTTCTCTCCTTAGAATCAGTGGAAATTTACCTTGCGGACGCCTATCTTGGTTTGAAATCAAAAATGTCTCTACACATAGAGAAAAAAAACAGCCCCACAAACCAAAACCAAACCAACACTCCCCCGCTGCTGTTCATGTTAAGCTTTCTTCAGGTGAAATCCTAGATTGCTGTCCTTTCACCTCGTTGCCTTGGTGATGGACATTTATTGCCTCCGTCAGCCAGACTTCCTGGCGGCCAGTGTCCCTGAACCACAGCTGTGCCCCCGAACCGTGGTGGTGCCCCCGAGCCACGGCGGTGCCCGTGGCACGCTCCTGGGGACGCGGCCCTGCCTGGGCTCTGCTGCTGAAGCAGCTGGGCAGCGCTCGGTGAGTTCGGCACTCGGTGCCAGCGCTGGGACCATGGCGTGATGCCTGGGCGACAGCCAGGTTCGGGTGTCCGACGTGGGGTGACAAAGGCTGGCTGGGGTTCGGTGCGACTTGGGAAACGTGAAAGGAAATTTGTCCATCTTGAGGGATTTGACTTAGAGATGGTTTTATATAGCTTTTATAAGGTAGCTGTGGAAGAACATGTTAAATGTTTAATCTTCTCTGGTTTGCATGGCATCTGTTCAAGTATTGGTTTGCATTGATCCAAATGTTGTGCCTTTCACACTTGTCTGTTCATTTTAAAAAGCCAAGCTTCTAATTTTATACACATATTGATTGTTATTTCAGTGCTGTTCTCTTAATGCATACTCTAAACGTATCATGGGATTTTCTGCCCTATAGGAAGTTGAAGTCTACAGCTCTCCTTCTTACTCCAGACCGCATATTGCTGATTTCTTTTTATGTGTATTTAGAACATAGAGATGTGCATTCCAAAACTTGTTTGGGTTGGGTTTTAGAGCATATCCATTTTGGTTTGGCTTGTGTGGACTAAGCTACCTCTCCTGTATTATTCTCTTCAGGGGCGAAGCTGAGGGGTGGTGTTACATCCTCGTCGGTGGGGAAGAAGCACACAGCTCAGGGCACTGTGTGTCCACATTCTCTCCCTGTTGTTGCTGTAACTCTTCCCTAAACGTCCCAGCTCCAGGGTATTTTGTTAATCCCAGGGCAGGAGGACTTTTTAATAAGTTTTCTTTATGTGAATGCTTTAATAGGTGTTAGAAATGACTGTGCTCTTCAGAGCACCTGAAGGAAGTGCATGTGGTATTCGTTTAAAAGTGATGTGAGTGATACATATAAATACACATACAAAAGTCTTGTAGGTCTGTAAATGCATCTGCATTCTCTTGCCTGTTTTCTGAGGTGACCTGACATTTGTTTGTTGTTGGTGAAGTTTATTTTTTGCTGCACAATGGGCTTTCAGCTTCATAGCTTGCTTCCACCTAAACCGGCTAAGTCTTCTAAAATGGCAGAGTGAATTACAGATGAGAAGACACAATCATTGTAAAGGTTATCCTTCAGCAAAGAAGAAAACTATGTAACCTCTGACACTTTTCAGGGAGGCAAGAATACATAAACTTGGTGTTAATCATTGGACAAAGCAGAAATAAGTATGAACGTGATTAGCAGTAGAACTCAATGTTAATGCCTAACTGAGCACTTTATGGCACCCCTCCTGCAGTGGGCGAGGTAGGCTGAGGTTAGAGGGGTGAGGGCAGAAGAAGTATAGGCATAAATAACTTTGACAAGTGAGGCTTCATAAATGTTAGCATTTTACTGGTTACTGCTAAGAGCCAGCAAAGACAGCCATCCCGATGTGCATGCACAACTTTGGATTCCTAGCAGAGCATTGCAAAATTTTTTAGTCAGGGTACTGTGAGCAACATAGTTTTAAATTCCGAGACATGTTCTGCATTGTAGTTGAAAGAAACCGAGCGAGGGAGGAATGCAGTTTCAGGGTCGTACCTCAGGCTGTGCCGGAGCTGGTGTCAGTGCTGTGGAGGAGCGTGCCCTGGCCTCTGGAGTCAGGAGCTGTTGAGTTGCTCAACTGCAGCTCTCGAGCAGACTGGGGAGTGGCAGCACATGGCATTTTAAGGAGACCCTTCCAGGCTTAGTATGCTACAGGCAAGGTTTTAAAACGACATAAAAATTCCTCTGTGGGGCAAGGTTAACTTCCTTTTCAAACAGTGTATTTCAAAAAGAAGTTTAGGCTATCTGCTTTTCAAAACAAACGGAATTCAGTGCAATACAAAAATTGCAGTTAATGTCCATCTTGTCTGGTTTGCTGTTTGTCAGTGGCTAATACCAGTTGTTTCAGGCAGTGCAGGAGTTACACAGAAGGTAGATACAGTTTAGTCTTGCCACCAGATGAGTATTTCTCTTTGATGTATTTCAGCTGTGAACAGAACCAGAAGAGCACCTTTTATATATCCACGCAGCAAGATTACAAAAAGTGATTTAAAGATGGATGCAGATGATAATTTGCTGCTATTAACCACTGTCAGTGTCATAGCATTTAAATCATCTAAACACCAGTTCTCTGTGATTACTAAATAAAATTAAGAGGAAGGAATCCAGGTCAAAAGCTCCCATCCATGATGTTGGGGAAGTGGGTAGAGGAAAACATACTGTTGATTTCAAATATTCCCATATTCCCTTTTGCATTTTAGTGCGGATGCTGTTGGAAATGGTATGGCTATGCAGCCAGTGTAAAGGTTGCATCCTGTTGACATGGAGTGAAGCTGTGAAAATGTGCAGCGTTGAACAGTGACCTTGGAACACCAAGTATTAACTCATTTTGGGCAGGTTAGGGTGGGCCAGTGTGGACTGCGGACCATGAACTGTTTCTAGAGTGGTCTTGTGTGCTGCTGCCTCTTTCTTAGACTGTGCTGGGAACGGTGCCTCAAGCAGCAAGGGGCTTCTAAACAGCTGAAGTCCTCCAGTGAGGGTAGTGTTTCTGTCAGGTGGTTTCAGCTTTCCTGGCCTGGTCTTCCCCTTACCAAAACCCACTTGCACATTGTTGCCTCCTGATGCCTGTGATGTTGCAAGAAGGAAGATGCAGCTGCCATTGGAAAGATGGGGTGGGGTGTTGAGCGAGTGAGGGTGGGTGCTGGCTTCTTGGGTGTGCAGGGAGGGAGGAGTAGCCCAAGATTGTGTCCTGAAGCCTGGCCACCTTGGGGGGTGGTAAGCGGTTGCCCCTTCCCACTTTTTACTGACTCAAAGGGGTGTTAGGTACAGTTGCCAGAAAATGGAAGTTTGTTTGTATTGGGAAAACCACTCTATGGGGATGTGTTAGGTAAGATTGATTACTCATGAAAGTTTTTCAGTCAAGATACTTAACTGCCAATAAACTCTGTTCTATTGGATTTGTGTGTATCAGGTTGTTGTCTAGACAGGTTAAGGTTGTCTTTCTGCTCAGTGGCATGTCAGTTCACATGGCACCTAAAGCTATTTATCTGTAAAGAACTCATGATTACAGTATTGCCTTATGTCATCTGTTTCTTTTTTTAAAATATGCACAGGCAAGTTAAGCAAGTGCCTTTTTTAAGTCCAACAAAAAAAATAATTTTGCTGTGGTCAGGGACCTGTCTAGGATCCCTTTCCAGTCTGTGTCTGATGCTCAAGGGAGAATATGTATGATGGTTCAGCTGTGCTGGTGTTGGAGGCCTTGTTGGAGGTCAGTCTGTGATCAGCACACCAAGCGAGCATGAACACTTGTGTCCCTCGCTGGGGAGCTCTGCTTCTGTGGTTTGTATGTCTAGTTTCCTGATACAAGTCTGATACAGAGCTGTGCTCGTGAATGTCTCTCTTCTGACCAGCCTTGTTACCCTGCTCTGCATGTTCTTGTTCATTTACTCATTTTGGGAATTAGGACTCCCACCTTATGTCTCTCCAGGTATCCTTCAACCTCACTGTGGACCCTGTCTCCCATGCATGGGACCCCAACAGGAACCATCGTTTTGCATCACATCACTTCTTAATCCTCCCACTTTCTTTCCTTACCCCATTCTCTGCTTGTCTCTGGGGTTTTCCTTGCCTACTAAATGCAGCCAGCTCAGACTGTGCACTGGGTGCTCGTGGGCATACATGTAGGTACTTAAGGTGGCACTGGGCTTGGCTCTGCTGGATTACTGTCTCAGGTCAGTAATTACTTTTCAGAGGCATCAGTCGCCCTGTGCAAAGGGTGAGTAATGAGCCCAAGCTTTATAAGAGGTACTGGCTTTACTAGCAAGTAGTTTTGTTTTATAGTTAGCTATTTCTGGAGTGGTTAAGTCTTTGCCTTTCTTTATTTTTATTTAATCCAGAGGATGTGTCCAGGTGACGCAGAACTCAGTGGAGACATTCTCCTGCACCCTGGAAATCTTTGTATTTGGAGTGAAAATAAAAGCCATGTCAGCATTTTCTAAGCCTAGCAGAATATTGGTGGGTGTTGTAGACTGAAGTCTTGAATTTCTGGTCTTGGTGCCACATACAACTTTGCACAGCAGTGCTGGCTTTTAAGCAACTGCGTCCATCTACGCGTCATCTCTGGCTGTCCATTTCTTCCTCCTCCCGTCTTCAGTTTCATTGGCATGTTGTTTGTGGGCTCCACTGGCTCAAGGTGTTGACCTGGGTGCAGAAAAACCTGTGTGGGAATGGAATAAACTGGAGGGAGAGGTGTTTAAATTGGCACTTTCTACTGAAAGAAATAAATGCGTCCTTATTCTCAACAAGCGTAAATGCTACTTAACTAAAGATTACCTTGCCCTCAAAGCTGGAGGGATCCCTTTATTTGGGGTTTGGATCCTGGGTCTTCTCACTCAGAATTTTTCCATGTTGAGTGATCTTGTCTTGGCTACCCTCTGTCGTGCTTTGGGTTTAGAAGAAAAAAACAACCAAAATCCTATTTTTCTCTTCTTATACAGTCTTTTCAGAAGAGGGTGGGTGGAAACCGGTGTCAGGTAACTGATGCTCTGTTTCAGGTCTCTGGCTGTGGCTAGGCAAGCAATCCTTTACCTGATTTTTTGGTGGACAGTGAAGTGAGATTACCTCCCTATTGCTGTGAAAATTTAACTCCTTTCTTTACCTAGACACAGCATACTTGGAGATAAATGAGGAAAGTGGGACATAAGGAGAAAGCATAAGAATATGAAACTCTTAAGTTTTTCTGCCCTTCAGTCATGCTGTTTGACCCCGGCAGCATTCCCGGCTAAGGAGGTGGAGATTAGGCAGTACAAAATCGAGGTGTCAGCCAGGAGAGCTGGGAGCTGCTGCTGGTACCCGCTGCTACCTGTGGTGATGCTTAAACATGCTTAATTTGGGAACCCTTCATCTATATAATTTGAGGCTTTGTGTAGTCGCATGAGCTGGAATATGCTTTTATTACACTTTTTATGTGTCTGTGTGCACATGAATGTAGCTGTGTTGTTATGCTGCTTTTGTGAATGCTTTTAGAAAAAACGGTACAGATAAGAAAAGCTCAGTTCATTACAAGAGAATTATTTTACAGACAAGCTGTCTGAACAGCTACTCGTATGGCTCAGAGTACTATATATAAAGTATCATCTTCTGCCAAAGAATTTTCCATCATCCAAAATCACCTTGCTCCTTGTATACAATTGATGTTATCAAAGTAAGTGTCTTACTAACTGAAGGGAAAACATTGAGGGTGGATGGGTAAGGCCTTGTTACTAATTGAGGTTCTTTTAATTATTTTTTAAAATATTATGTATGTTTCATGCATAGGAAAATTTGAACAAACATTTGCGAAAGCACTGTTTCTGTTTGGTAAAACTGAGTATTTGGCAGAGGCTGGGGGCCTACATGCAGGGAGGGAACAGCGTCATATCTTCTGGTGTACTTAAAGTCTGAAGTGAAACTTCAAATATGAGACACTATCTATTTAGGTAGTCTGGAGCATCATCTTTTGTGTCGTACAGAACCTGAATTAGGGATCCTTCCTCCTGCGATTTTTTTTTTCTCTCTTTTTTTTTTTTTTTATTCAGTTCCTATGCAGAGGTAATTTTAGTGCAGAAATAAGATGCTGCTATAGCAAAATTGATGTGGGCCTTTGTACGAGGAAATCTGAGTAGCATTGATAATACAGTAACTGTCAGAAATCCCTCCTTCTGTCCCTCTCTACTTAGTATTACAACTTCTTAACCTCCGGTTCTCCTTCAGTAAGGTCAGAATAGTCTGCGTTTCTGACTTCCCCCCCCCCCCCCTTGCTATCCTATTTTCTCTTAATGAAAGTGTTTTCATGATCAGAATTTGCAAGTTCGTTGCCTTGTGTCTATTAAAACTGCTCTAGAGGACCAGACATGTTATATTGACATTAACGGATAGAAAAAAGTTGACATATTAAAAAAAAACAAAACCCAGAAGTACTCAATATCCACTAAGATAAGTCCATTGAATTGTTTTTTTTCATATACTGTTTTGTTCACCTTTCTGGTAAGCTTTACGCTCCTTTTGGAAGGAATTCTGTTTTCTTAATTAGAAACTGCTTTGGACAGTGTTAAGTGCTGCTGGAAAGAATACCAACAAACAGATTTTCTGAAAGGATTTAAATCCTCAAGCTTTTGTTTTAATGTAGCACAGTTACTATGGCAAGATGTGTGTCAGGGTGAAACTCACCCTGCAGGCAGGTTCAATGAAACTTTTGTTTTTCATTCTCTGAAGTAATCTGTTTCAGATGCCTTCTAGGGGAATGGTATTAGGCTGGTCAGGTACGGCTTTGCTTCTGGGGGGTTTCTGGC
Source organism: Falco naumanni (assembly GCF_017639655.2). Taxonomy (NCBI): domain Eukaryota; kingdom Metazoa; phylum Chordata; class Aves; order Falconiformes; family Falconidae; genus Falco; species Falco naumanni. Next base: position 86,089,063 of record NC_054080.1, read on the forward strand.
CTTCCTAGTAATCTCAAAAATCTCAGATCCAGTTAACGAATCTGTGTCTTGCTTCTAGCTATCTAAAGCAGATAGACCAGGCGTAGTGCAGTCATGCCAGCATAAACCTGTGGGAAAGTGTTATTGTTTTCTGAACAAGCTTCAAGGAATGGAGTCTCAAATTACTGTAATTGAATCTTCGATCTTGCAGTTGTGGAAGGCTTATCTGAGGAGAAAAAGGTATAACTGATACAGGTGACTGCAAAACCTGTTTCTGTAGAATCCTTTCCAGATATAATTTTGGTGGCTTCTTTGTGTAGCAAAAATAAACTGGTCAAACAGGGTGGGGGAAAAAAAAAGTAAAAAATAACATTTATACCGGTGTTCCTCAGGAGCTTAACATAATGAAGGGATAAACTGAGCATTAGATTGAGTCCTAGTAATATATATCTTCAGAAATTGGAATGAGTCATTGGAAGTTGTATATACCAAGGTGGTGAGAAAGTTTTAAAGAATGTGACTTCACAGATTTATTTTTAACCTTGCATCCTTTTTTTTTAAACTGCAGACATCTCTCTGACCAAGATGCACTGGTATTTCGGGGCAGAAGTATTATGAGTGTTTTCCCTTGTGTTTGAAGAGACAGCTTTAGAGTCTAAGCAGAATGAATTTCTGTGGAATATGGATCATTTAGGATGCAAAATGGACCTGTTCAGCAAATTGTCTTCTACTTTTATTACTATTATTGTTACATTACTATTACTATGATGTTATTACTGTTACCAACTCTTACTCTGCTTTTATTTGACTCTTAACCACTCTGACTGGAGTTGGATGCTCTTCATGTTTGGACTTGAACTGTTCTGTAACAGAGTATAAAACGTGTATACCTCCTTCCAAGAGGTTTTTATTTTCAAAATCCTACCTAAGGGAGGCTTCTGCTGTCTAAAGCCTGAGAGTTTTTTCACTGCTTAACCTTTTGCAAACTGTTGATCTTCAAAATAATTACAGAATAAACATTAAACCTGTTTTCTTTTTTATTGACAGGAGGAGTCTCGTATCCTCAGGGTAAAGGTGGTTTCTGGCATTGATCTAGCGAAAAAAGACATCTTCGGAGCCAGGTAGGTGTTCTGCATTGACTGTTTTATGTGTTTAAACAGAATAAACTTAGCAGAGCAAAGAAACTTCATAATTGATTGTTCATAAATGTGAGAGATTCTGTTACCTGATTACAAGCAATGCAAATTATGGACTATGTGTTGGCAAGAAAGCCATTAATCACAGCGGTGGCTGTTCACACCCTCTCCCACCACTGGCAGCCGTTCCTGAGTTCACTGTCTGCCTTCGCTCTGCAAGCATGCAAGGAGCAGCTCAAAGCTCAGCAGGGTTTGGCAGTACATAAAATGACTCCCAGTTGTCTCCCTGTACGCCCTGTGTAATGCAGGAAAGACCAGGAGCCAGCAGTACACTCTCTCCTGTTTTGAGGAAGCTCTGTTTTCCCTGCTGGCTTTCAGTACTGGTCTCTCAGGTGCCAGGCATCAAAGTCTGACTTGGTAGCCAGACTGCGAATTGTCTTGGTCTCAGACATATCCAGGTGCCACTGTTGCAGTTCCTAAAGATAGGGCCTTTTTAGAGAGAAAGGCAATAAAGGCATTTTCTCCCATTCAGCCTACGCCACGGGAAGGCTAGCAGCAAGTGCTAATGTAGGAAAGATTTCAGAGTGAACTGCACTGACTTGGTGCTCTTCTGTTAGGCTCTGGCAAGCCTAGGTTTTCTACTCCAGTTGAGCCTTGAACCACCTGAATTTTAAAGTGGGGACCTGAGAGGGAAAAGAGAAGTTTTTCTAGCACATGAGGCAGTCTTCGTATGATTGCTTTCGTGTTCACCTGTGTATCAAAAGATGAGGTGTGCAGACCATAGTTTGCACTGTTCTTTGCCAAAACAGCACTTGTCAAACAAGAAAAATGGTTTTAAATGGTCTAAGGGAAAGGTACAACTACAGTCACTTCGTACATTCTCAAGCCTTTGTTCTGGAAGAATAGCTTTTCTCCAAGTCTAGGCTTGCTGTGGAATGGCTTAAAGAACCAAATCGGGTAGCAACTAGGTAGAAGCTGGTCTTGAAGCCAAAATGAACTGGAAAGCATTTCCTAGCCTCCCTCTAAAGCTTAATTCAAGTTTGACGTTCTTGTGTCTCAAGCCTAAGTGTGAGGAAATTCTTTACTTTGACTGCTCCAGTCTACTTAGAAGTTTTTTATCAGTTTGAAATTAGTGGTATCCAATTTAGTTTTTATCGAAATGACTGATTTCTTAGTGTATAAACGAGCCTCCCTGTGGATTTTCCTGTATTTCTTTAATGTTGCTTACATATTATTTATTAGCTTGCATATCTAGCTTGAAACTACATGAAAGCAGCAACAGCTTTAATTTTTTTTTGTAAAATTTGCAACAAACGTTCCTTTGGTAGCTGTGTGCAGTATACGGTAAGAAGAAACTTTTGGGTTTTCTTTCTGCAAACTTGCTGTTTTGAAGAACAGCTTTGATGCTGACCGTGAGCAACAAAAGCAGCAGCCGGTACATCAGTGTAGCTGGACACGATGCTTGCTGAGGTAGATCCAGGGTGGTACTGTTACTGGTGTTGCTGGGTCCCACTATGGAATGCTGCTGCTTGCTCACAATGTTAGCATCTACCTCGTAGAGTCCTGCAACTGGCGTTGAGTTGCTGCAGTACTAAGGTAAGAGAGGAGCAGCAAATTCTAGAGAAGAGGTGGGACTAAAGCACAGAGAAAACAAGATTTCTGCTGCAAACACTAATGCTCAAATTGACACTTTTATGTGCAAACTTTGCTTTTTCTAGATCTTGTTTAGTTTGGCCTTCTCATACAATTACAGATTTTTGGTTTACTTGATAGATTTCATTGGCTGGATTTTATTTCTGCATTATTTCCAGAGCTTTAAATGTTACAACTTCTTTTTAAAAAATCAAAGCTAGTGGCTTGAATATTGAATCTGCTCATTTAGAGGAACTTTACTATATAAATATTGAAGTGCTGTCGCAAATTCACAGTAGTAATCGGAGAGAAGTGGGAATCTTTTTAAGTGTTCACTTGATTCATTAAATAATATGTTGGAAACATCACAGCTGAATCCCCAGCACTGTAGTTATCTCCTTTGGCCGTACTTCTTATAGAACTTTTGTAAATATTTAAGATGTTGTGTTCAAAAGAACTCCTAGAAGTTGCTTAGGAATTGTTAAATTGTAAAAATACCTTTTATCTTCAAAATGCGTGAAGTTAAAACTGAGTGAATTTTGAACTGAGTTCTGTTGATGTGGCCCTTAAATAGTTAAGTAAATTGGTCTCAAGTCAACAGGATTTCCATAAAACCAGAGAGAGAAAAACATATTCCAAATTTATGTTTCTAACTTTGTTTTAAACAGTTCTTTAGTAAAAGTTGAGACTAACAGCATCATATATTATAAGCTTGCATTGGCAAGCTCTCAGGAAGTTTTCTTTTTTTTTGGCTGAAGTGCCAGTGTAATTTTTCTGTTTGTTTTAGGGACCTGGCATACCTTGCTGAGATACTAACATTTCATGCTGCTTGAATCTTAAGTATGATTTAAGTTGCTACAGATGGTGGCATTCTAATGTAGTTGTCGAGAGTGTGTTGTATGTTAACTATCCTGTTAACAGCTTTGTTGAGGATCAGTATGGAGTAGATGATTAAATTCTTATTTGGGGCAGCTGAGGAGAAACATTGAATGTTTGACCTAAGCAAGAGGATAAGGAAAATGTACAGGTGTTAGAACTGTACACAGTTCTTTACTGTGTAGTGTATGTTCAGGATCCCTAAAAAATAGTGATAACTAATCCTGTCCGTGTGTGTATGCTTCTCTTGGCGTGGATGCGGACCCCAACACTCCATTGTTTCCCTCTCCCATAAATAATTTCCATGAGATCACAGATCTCTTTCAAGTTTGTTTTTGTGATGGTGTACCTGTTAGCACGCAGCAATGGGCTGATGTCTCATGTGAAAGTAAATCATTTGAGTCTGTAAAGAAGGCGGGTGCTGGCTGCTAGGTGGTCCGTGGTAAGCGAGACCAATGTCAGCAGAAGTGGCAAAGGATGAAATAACTGAGAGGGCCATGCTGAGGATCTCCTTGATAGGTGCAGGATACCCCTTGGTGCACCCAGTAGTGCGGCTGGGGAAGGAGGGGAGGCTGACTTCTGCGCTTAGCACTTCTATTGCCCTCCTTGTACTTGCAACAGAAGGTGTCTCACAGCAGCTGGTCTCCTCTTAAATCTTCCTCCTGCTTCCCTCATCCTGTTCTTACCTGCGGTAGTTGGAGACTCTCTTCCCCAAAACTCCCTTACCTGCTTTTGAGAGGTGGTGACACCTGAGTGTCCGCCCGGAGCCTTATGAGCCCACGGGGAGGTGGCAGGAGGCTGCAGCAGCAGGGTGGGGGCTGGATTTCCCGAGGTGCCCGTGCTGGCTGCAAGGGGGACAATCTCTTCCCGTCAGCCCAGGGGACGCACGCGTGGAGCAGCAGCCCAGCACTCTGCTGTGGTGGGTGACTGCCCCTTGAGCATGGAGGGTGCCAAGATGGCAGGGGAACGCCACTGTGGCTGTGCATCAGCAAGGGTGACATGAAGGAGGCACAGGAGCGAAGCTCTGGGGCAGATGAGTGGGCTTTTCTGTCTTTGGAAGTGTGCGGATTAGTATGCCCTGCTTTGAAAAATAAACTTGTGAGAACAGCAGAAAATACATCGTGATTCATGCCGGTGTAGATTTGGACAGGATTGACTTACAGGGTTGTGTGTGTGTTTACTGCTTCACAGTGAAAAGAATTTGTCCGTGCCCAGAGACACAACAGCACAGCCTCAGGATTTTAACACACTCATGCTATCCCACAGGCAATGAAGTGTTAAGATTTCTGCATGTTGTTCCTAGCCAGCACTTCTGGATTATGGGAAAACACGTGGGTTTTTGTCTCTTTTCAGAAATTAAATCAACTGTTGAAGAGGACAAATTCCTGATCTTTGTAACATCCTTTTTGGGAGAAAGAAGGTCAAGTGACTGCCAAATATTTTAGATAGTTACACACTTTAGAGTGAGTTAATCTAAAGTAATTTGAAAACATGTTAGAATTGCAAAGTTACAGCCCCAACAGCTGATCTGCCTCTTCATGGGAAGAGTCATGCAGGGCTTAATACTGCGGTGGAATAGTAAGTTACCTTGGAACTGTGAAAGATTAACTACAAGGCATACATTGTGTTTTGCATCTTGTTTTTGATCAACTTCACTATTATAAAACACTGCCTGTAGGCTTGTAGAGTCTGAAAGCCATTTCGTGCCTGATTAAATTGAAGGAAGGTCTCTTACCAGTGTAGAGCACTGGAGAAACTGGTATTTTTCTACTGAAGCCTGTAACAATGAAGAAGACTCCGTGCTTTTGATTTCACTTTTTTGAAGTGTTTTGACTTAAGAAATAATTTTGATAGTAGCTAATTATAGATAAGGAGAGGTGCTTGCTCTCTGTTTTCTTGCTCTCTACAACTACCTGAAAGAAGGTTGTAGCCGGGAGTCAGTCTCTTCTCCCAAGTAACAAGCACTAGGACAAGAGGAAACAGCCCCAGATTGCACGGGGGGAGGTTTAGGTTGGGTATTAGGAAGAATTTCTTCACTGAAAGGGCTGTCAGGCTCTGGCACAGGCTGCCCAGGGAGGCAGTAGAGTTACCAGACCTGGAGGGATTTAAAAGACATATAGATGTGCGGCTTAGGGCCATGGGTTAGTGGTGGGCTTGGCAGTGCTGGGTTAATGGCTGGACTCAATGATCTTAAAAGTCTTTTCCAACCTAAATGATTCTATGTTGCTGTAAGAGTCCAGAAATTCATAGAATTCATGCATTTAGCTAGTGTTTGTATTCTTGTATGTGAGTAAGTAATGCACATTATAATGTAATCAATCCTAGTTATGCAACATACTGAACAATTACTATTAGTTACTATTATTTTGTTTTTACTTATACTTTAGGAATGATGCTATGACTATCATCAGTGCTGAGGCTGCACTGTGCAAGGTCAGTGCACGCCTATGTAGTTAGTGGCTAGAGAACCTTGGAATACAACATGAAGTTTCCTCTCCTGACCATCTTTACATATTAGTGAAAACTAAGTAGAAGTACTTCTCCAGTGACTTGTTCTATGTGCTGAATGCAGCCTGACTCAGTGGTCAAGTTTCCGTCTTTCCCTGAAGGTATGTCCAGTGTGGACTTGGGTTTTGGATTGCTTTTTAGAAACATAAATAAAATACAGCACTTGGTATTAACCAAGTTTGGTTGATTTGCCATACTGGCGACACTTCCTATAAATACAGTTTCTGCATATACACGCAAATGCACTCACAAGTAATAAGGGTGAATGCATAAAAATGAGAAGAAATGTCTTCTGGTTATTATTGGTTGTGTGAAATAAGACACTGTGGTGTGGATGTTCTTATTTAACAGTTTGGAAAGGAAGAAAGGATTGTGTGTATCCTGTAAATGGGTGTATTTGACAGAATTAGTTGCTGCTTTTGCCTTCTAAATCATCAGGTATGTGGAGATTGTGGCTGTCTGGAGGTTGCTTTTCTGTTAAAATTAAGGATGTTTTTCATTAATAGGAAGCTGTGCTTCTAATGACATGATAGCTTATTATGGGTTGTGGTTGCCTCTGGGCTTATTGCTTTTACCTGCCCTTTTCTGAAAGGTACAGCTGAAATGCGAGCTTCTTTTCTGTTTGGATTTCCTGGTCTAAGATCAGTGATTCAGCAGTAGTGTTAGTGCTAGGTCATGCAGGCTCCAGGCTCCTACAATGTACTCCTCTTGAGAACAAGGCTGCTTGAAATGTGGCTGAATTTTTAAATTCATATATATTCTGTTATTTTTAATAACAGAACTAAATTAATTAATTACTGTGGATTGGCAATGGAAGGAGAGCCCATGTGACTATGAATGTGTCTTGTAGACAACAAAGATAGCAAGTGTTTACCTTTTAGCTGTTCTTTTAAGACCACTGTCACTATTTCCAGTCCACTTTGAGTTATGGTATGTCTTTGTTTAACAAATAGAAAAATTCTGGTGACAGCTATACTCCTGGAACTATCCCCCCTAGCGAGTGTGCTACCTTGGGACTGGGTTTTAGAAACAGCAAAATCAGCCTGTTCTCCTTCTCATACTGGTATCTATCCTTTTTCAAGTTATTAATAAGTTAGTTGAAGTGTAATGCCTCAAAAATTAACCAAACATTTTTAAAAAATAATCTGGCTCGTGATGAACTGCCTCTTCCATGCTTCACGAGTGCGCTGTCAGAGGGAGCGGGAGCAGTCACTGCTCTGGCTGTTTCATACGGAGTCCAGCAGGGAAGGGCTTTTATCCTTAACTTATGTTTTCTTTAAAATTCACTGTATGTAAAGACAGGCAAAACTCAAACTCTCAAATTATATTTTGTGGTGAGCCCAACAAAATGGGTTGTGACATCAGACATTAGTAAAAAATTTTACCCACTGAAATGTTGCATTAGCTAGATTCATAGAAGAAATTTTTGAAGAAATGTTTCAGTAGTGCAAAATGGCATATATGCGAGAGTAAAAATACTGCCTGTCTTCTTTCTCAGTGAGTTCCTGGAGGTACAGCAAAGCTAGAGAGCTTTGTATTGCAAACCTCTCAAATGACCAAATTCAACAAAGCCGCTTGACTAGATGACAGTTGCTCAAGTAGGATAGAGTTCATACTGTGTTTCTTTTTCCTTTTTCTGGTTTGGGGGGGAAGTACAGAAAACAACTTTTCTGCTGCTTTACGGCTTTGAGAAATGGAATATTCAAAGCAGTACAAACCTTCCACTCTTTTAGTTTTGTGCAATGCCATTGATTAATGAAAGAGTTTAGTCTTAGTCATGCTTGCTGCCTATTTTTGCTTTGTGTGCACTGTAGCTACTTAATTGCTCATTTGCCATGCACTTCCTATGCTTCAAGTGAGTACTGGGCAGTCCAAGTTGAATTTCACTAGAACACCTTGATCTTGATGTTGATCTTCAAAAAAAAACAAACAACCAACCAAACAAAAAACCAGTCAAATAAGATTATTCTTGAGGAACTTGTCTGGGTGCTCTCAGTCAAGTCAGGCATTGGGATGAAACCATGATGAGTTCTTGTCACAACTATCTTTACTTTTTTTAAAATGCTGAATGATTCAACACATGGTTGTTAGTTATAGTATTGCTTTGGAGGGGGGAAGTTCCCTGGCAATATGTTCTAAATGACAGCTTGATTTGCAATGAAAAAAAGAAAGTTTTTTCTACTATAGTAGAAATTAACATGTAATTTACAGAATAGGCAGAAGGGAAAGAAACCAGTTGAAAGCTTCATTAAATCTAAACCAAGCTGTACTTCGGAAAGCAAAGGAGTGGGGGAAAAAAAAAAAAAGAGTTCAGAGACGTGATAGTAAAATACTAGATGATGAGGATGTCCTGAGGAAAGCAGCCTCTTTGACAAGGTAGCATCTGCTCTTCTTTAGCAAGTGCACACAGCTTGTGCTTTACCTATTAAATTAGTATGCTTAAATAAAACCCACAAGGCAGTCAGAGCTGCCTTGGGCAGATGTTGAAATTAATTCATTCACTGTTGTATCTAAAGCAGATGTGCATGCCTGCCTGGAAGGGAGGAGAAATGGACCTAGTGTAAGCAGAGGTGGCTGTTTTCCAAAAGTAATTGTTGTCAGCGGTGGTACATCCCAGTAAATGCAATACATGACCTCAGTAATTGCAAGAAGCCCAGAGCTGTTTGCTTCCTTCTCTCTACTACTGTTCCGTAAGTTGCCTTGTAATTTCTTGTCTTGTTGAGCTTCTCCTGGGAGACCTGCAAGATACATGCTCAAATAATTGTATCAGGTAGTCCTGGGGCAGACCCTTCGCTGTTGTTTAGCAGTTTTCCTCAAGACAATACCAACAGTGTTGCTTAAGAAAGGTGAAGATGCTGCAGCCTGTGTATTTGCGAGCAACAAAAAGCCCAAGTTCCTGTCTGTCTGCTCCAGCGGCTTGTTCCATCCCTACACCATAGTTTGATTCTGTTGAGTTGGCATAGTTTACTCTGTTGCTTCATGTGCAGCTGCTCCTGTAGTGACTGGGTTTACACTCTGGTCTCACTGGCTTGACAGAAGGGGACAGTGGCCCACAACCTGCTCGGAGGCGCAGCGGGCGATGGCGGAGCAAGCCAGGAGCTCCTGGCATGTAACCTCAGACTAAGGTCACAGAAAGTGTTTTGGGCTCTGCTTCAAGAAAGCACTTGAAGGGACAGCAAAACAAAGGCTTGGCTGAGATGTACGGCCAGCGGATAGTAGAGGGTGATGTTATCAGAAGAGAATAAAGTCTGCTCAGAAGAAGTATGTTGGATAATAGATACTTTTATTTATGAAACCTTAATGTTGATTTTGCCTCATAGAGGTGAGTGAAATGAAGGAGTATTAGGCTGCCAAGTGTGGGCGTAAAGTATATCAGTATATTCATTAAATTAGTACAATGTCTTTAATTTTATGCTGGAGGCTTCCACGTGTCAGGTCCAGATCACTTTTGGTGGCTGGCAGCAGAGGGCACCAGAGAATTTCCTCAGCTTTCACTACAAACTGGTACTTCGGCGGCTTTCGAGGAAATTAGGCTTTCCTGTTTTTCACCAAAATCAGAAGGGTTTTATCCGTGTATGTATACTGTGTTCTTCAGGATGCACTGGGTATATATTTCAGTGGCTGTAAATGGAGAAATACTGCTTATTTGAGTATGCAGTCTTGCTATTGAGTAAGAGGACTTAGTAATAATTCCTGAATTTTATGTCATAGTGAAAAATAATTTTTATTAGATAATTGCTCAGTAGAAATGTTTCTCTGTACAGATACAAAAAACTGTAGAAGTTTCTGATTGTTTGAAATAGCAAGCACCTGTATTCAGCCAGTCAGTTATTTCCACCTGCCTGCTGACTGCTATAATCTATTAGTTCACCTGAATCTGATATTCTTAAAAGAAAAAGGGGCAAAAGGGCAAAAATCTTTGAGGAAAACCTTTTGTTTTATATATTTGAGGCAGAACTTCTGTCTTTTCTTCTTTAACATTTTGTTTTAAAAAAATCCACTTGTCTCATAATCATATGCTACTCTGTGCGGCTGTGTAGGAGGGCAGAAGCTACTGCCTTAAAAGAAGAAATGAAGGCACCTTTTGAGGGAAAACCTTGCATCATGTTACAAAATAAAGTGGCTGCTCAGTCATAAACTTTCAAAGATTTGCTGAAGCCTTTCCATTAACCACTGCAGCTTACTGAGGCCAAATGTTATTTGTGACAGCACATTATCCTTAAGGTACTCAGTACCTCTCCCTGCATAGTTCAGAATGTCGTGAACAGAACTGGTAAGGTGAAATGCTGTGTGAATGTGAAGGTTCCACAGCTCTTGACACCAAACAGGATGGTAGTGCTGCTCATATGGAGGTATGGTTGGACCTTTCAGACCATGAACTAGTTGGGGATTCCCTCCTTCCATGCTGTTCTCCTTGATCCTGCTAACTGACCTCCCCGGGCATGCATTTCTCTCTGAAGCATGACTGACCTGCTGAGGGCTCTGTGACTTTATTTCCCATCCTGTCTTTTTCCAAGGAAGTCTTCCCTCCGCTTTCCTGAGGTATGGAGGAGGCCCTGAGAAGCAGAGAACTGGATGCGGTTTCACGGGAAGGCAGTGAGCAGGCCACAAGACTAGCATCATGGCTAGGAAGTGATATTGCTGCCAAACAGCTTATTTTTTGTGCATAGAGCTATGAATTCAGTATATTTCTTACCAGGTGGTGAAACACAAGAATCTGTTTCTGGGCCTGTCAGTTCCCTGGCCTCGTCCCTGTCTGCGTACTCGTTTTCCCATATGCAATTACAAATTTAGCCGTGTCTGTACTGATAACATGTGAGTCTAAATGTTGGTGTGGGTCACACCTCTCTTGTCCAATATACATGCCATGATTTTGGTTTGGTTCTTTCATGGAAGAACCTTCTGCTCAAACGCTTGGACATGAGCCCTACGCTGCCTCACATTTCTCTGTTGACAGCAGCATTACTGCCTGTGGTGCATGCCTGCATCAGTTGTGACTGTGTGTCCAGTCTGTGAAGTTTGCAGATTTCTTCAGCATAAATTAATAAATTGGAGCCCTTAATTACTTCCACATCCTGCTTTTCTTGCTTGGGTTGGTGTACATTGAATTGTTTGCTGCAGAAGGACCAGTTTTCCTACCTTGCTGCTTTGACCATGTCACGCTGCTTTCTTTGAAACTGCTGCTCTCAGTCATCTGAGGTTGTTAGCTACCATCAGCGATTGCTTCGTGAGGTCTGGCTCTCAGCAACCATTAAATTTTTAAACAAGGTTTTTTGCTTACTGTACTTCAGCTGTGTTGGTCATCATAAAACACTGTTTTGGTGTTGAGTCTTGCAAATGCCTAGCTAACAGCCAAAGGGACCAGTGCTGATATATATCCTGTTGTGCTGCCTGGTGGTGTTTGCTCTTTCCTTGTATTCACCCATCTGTTTCTGTTGTATCTGATCTCATGCTTGGGCTGTGTCCCCTCTTAGGGCCATGGGCCATCTTTCTGTTCTGTATTTGTCCAGTACATGGGAGTTCTTGCACATTTAAAGAAACCACAGCGATTTTTTTTTTCTGCTTTTACAGAGATTACAATTGAACCAATAATGTATGTAAGTGAAAAACAAAACCAGTTTTGAGGTTTGAGCATCTCCTTGAGTGACAACAAGGTGTGGTAACTTCTCATGAATTGACAGAGACTAATCAGAGTGCTGGGAGCCCTGGGCAGACTTGTGGCAGGTGTGAGGTGGCCCAGGGTGGTTAGCTTGAGCCATGCTGGTATGCTGGCCTGGATTTCTCCAGGAGGGGACAGCGGGGGCAGCAGCAAACCCCAAATGGTGGCGAAGGTGGTGTGTGGGCCTTTGTGTTGCCCCAGACAGTACTCTGTTCCTGCAACTTTACCTTTTGTCCCAGCTGTTTCCTTGCCCCTCTGAAGTTGTCCAAATCTTCACCTAGTTGGTAACAATAAATATGTAAATAAAATAATAATTTGTGATTAAGAACGTGCTCCAAGTTTTATGGAAGGCAAGACCAGTGAAATAGGGAATACCAGGGCTGTGAACAGTGCTTTTTGCCCTGAGAAAACTTGGAGGAACATCTTGCACATCTCGGTAGCACAACGGTTTGGGGTTTTTTTTATTGATACAAGATGTGTGGAGATTCTGATGCTACATAACTGTCTCAAACCTAATGAAGCTGCTAGAAACATTTTTCATAAACCCTAGTCCTTTCTGCAGCAGTTCAGTGGGGTGCTGAATTGGAGCAGCCAGGTGTGCATGTGTGGTCAGTACTAATGATAAGGGGCTGAGAACAGTTAATTGCTGATGAGCAGCACATGTTGATGCATATAAGTAGCAGCTGCTGTGGTCCTGTTTGCCACTTGCTATGCCCTAATGGCGTGGGTCTGTTTTCTTGCAGAAGGGCGAGCAGGACTGCACGTTGGTTCAGGGGGGTGGTTTGGCCGAAAATGAATGTATGGTTAAAGCCGTTCGGTAGCTCCAGGAGGTGGCATATCACTTGGTTGCAGTAGGAAGGATGGGAGGACCACAGCTGCCTGACGTCAGGGACCCTCTCCATCGGCTGTGTGTGGTGACTAGTGTAGCTGTAGCTGTGGGTGAAAAGGTGAGCTGTTCCTGGTTAGTGGGAGCTGGTGTCCCTTGAGGTGTTTACTTCAAAGGGTCAGTTCAAGACAGCCTGCAATGCAGGACAAACTGGTGTGTCCCCATTTGTGTGGATGCCCCTCTGTGAAGCAGCTGCCCCTGTCCTGTGCCTGCTCTGTGGTGAGGGGGCAAATACCTTCTCCCCAGCTCTGGAGCCAGGAGAGCCGGACTGAGGGGACAGCCAGCCCCCAGGCGGTGGTTTGGCTGGAGGCTGTGGCTGCAGTAAAGGCATGGATGCTGCTGAGGTGGAGATCTGTAGAAAGCTTTGGGCAGCATGAGCCATTGCAGTGTAGGCAAATGTGGAGAAAAGAAAGTAGAGGGAAATGCAGATACTTCCAAAAATAACTGCTTTAGCACTGGTGGTTTTCCCCCCCGACTTCTCTGTGAGTAACTGGAGCAGGTATAACTTGGTGGTTAGTTTTTGTTCTGGTGCTTTTAATTTTTCTGCTGGCCAATATAGTTTCTGTTGCTCTAAGTGCTTCTGATGTGCATTAAAAGACAACAGATTCTACATGCATTTGTCATTGCTGGTGAACTAAAGAACTGAGTTGTTTCCCTCCTTGCTTTCCTCAGTGGAAATCCTGATGCAGGCTTAGTATTTGCAGGGGATATATTTCAGTCAAGATGAGTTTATCCAGGAAGTTGCATGTATCCCAGTTACTCTTTGTGGGCATAAAAAGCAGGATATAAATGCATCTCAGCCTGTCCTAACTTGTGAGCTCCATTTTTGAAATAATTTTAAAAATAATATCTCAAAGAGCTTGAATATGGTGGGATGCAATTCATTGTTCGATGCCTGCTTTTGCTACCCAAGAGAAAGGCAGGCATCCACCCAGCTACCTCTGCCCATGTTTTACGAGGTAATAAATTCTGGGTCATCCTTCCAAATTAGGTCTTTCGATGCAAAGTTAACCAAGTTGCTGTAACTACTCGTTTCTCTGTTTCTGCCTTGGAAGATTCCTGGGCTGGCACCTGTGGTGTTGGGGTACAGAAGCCGGATTTAACATGCCTTCCACACAGAGGGGGATTAGGAGGGGTGTTGAGGGTAGAGCATGTTGGATGCGGATCGGCAGGTGTACTAGAGGTGACCGTAGCTGCCCTCTTTCACAAAGACAAGAGCCCTGCTGAGGAACAGGTTCACTGCTTCAGGGGCCTGGTAGCACCAGACTTGGTGCTGGGTCCACAAAGTACTGTCCTGAATGAGCTTATGGACCCAGACTTCCATTAGCCCAAGTGCATATGTTCCATTTTGTGATGTTGGTGAGCCTGCATGGTTGTTGCCTGTGTGACTGTGCAGCTGCCACTCCATCTTGCTTTAAAGCCTGGTTTGTTTTTTCCCTTCCCTGGGGCAATCATGTATTATTACTCCATAAATAACGTTCCACTACTGTGGGGAGGAAGGTGATGTGCACTCTCAGCCTGAAGCTTTGTTTTGGACACTGGCTGCCAAGAAACAGCCAGTCCCTCTGTATTCTTACGGCTTTGCTATGAAATCATCATCGGGTGAGTTGGGTACAGGGTGGCAGACATAACTTTTGGTTCCCTTTTTTAGTAGACTTATTAGGACTGCAAAGAGTCTGCAAGTGTATGCCTGCATGTAGCCCTTGTGACAGGGTGTAACAGTTGTACCTGAGGATGGGTAAGGCAAAATTATGAGAAAAATCCACTCTGTCTCCTTTTTTTCTTTTCTCTACTCTAGCAAAAGTAAAGCTGTGCTGGGTTTCATGTTGATTATGTTTCCACAAAGCAGCAGTTTTATCAGATTAATGCTTTTGGGGCTATAGAAAACCAAGATGCTGGTGTTCTTGTTTTGGGAAGGAAATAAAATAATGTCCTTGAACTGTTTTATGAATAGAAGGTAAATTAGAAGATATTTCAATAATACCTATCAGGAAATGTTGTGCTAAATTTTCAGCTGTGTAGCAAAAGTAAAAGACCATGGGTAGGTGACCAAGGTTTAGGTCTCCTTTTCTGTTCCTTACTCTTCCAAACAGTGAAGAGGATTGCAGGTTTGGGCTCCTTTGTAAAGAGCTTTGGAGTAGATACATGGAAGTGCTGCTCTAGAACTATTATTTTGTGAATAAATATATAATACTCAGTTGAAAATGAACGTGAATAAATTGATGGAGAAATAGATCAATAAATATTATAATGCATTTAAACAACATTTTCTTATGTGATGGTATTGAAGTGTTGCTCTATTGTTTACAGGGTGTCAGAAGATAAAAATGTTATTCTGGTAACATTTAATATTTTTTACCTGTACTTGTATACTTTACCATAGAAAAGACTTCAGTGCATAACTTCAAGCATATCTGGATTTTCATGATTTTCTTACAGTTTGAAAAATTTTAGATTTCATTTAAAAGTTTGTTTTCCCTAAGTTGTATTTTGAAGTAGAAACCCAAGACCAAGGTTGGTTTTCAGGGGATAATTGTAGTTTGATAGTACAGAGTAATCCCAGGGTTAATGGCTGTGTCATTGAATAGGGTCCCTGAAAACAGAGGGTGCATTTCTCTTAAAGTTTCTAACAGTGAAGCTGTTTCTCAACTCTGAGGTGGAAAATTGAGCTCTCTTGACATGAGAAGCCACTAAAGCAGGATGCGTATAGTTTGAGGTTGAATATTGACACAGACCGAGACCCCACAGTCTCTGGGCAGCCTCTTCCAGAAAAGTAAAAAAAAGATATTTCTTGTTTCAGATGGAATTTCATGTGTTTTAGTTTGTGCCCATTGTGTCTTGTGCTGGCCGAGGGCACCACTGAGAAGAGTCAGGCTCCCTTCCCATCCAAGTATTTTTATACAGATGGATAATGTCCTCCTGAGACTTCTCCAGGTGAACAGTCCCAGATCTCTCTCTGTCCTTGTACGAGAGTCCCTTAATTATCTTTGTTGCCCTTTGCTGGACTTTCTCCAGTATGTCCACGTCTCTTGTGCCCTGAGGAGCCCAGCACTGGACCCCAGTACTCTAGATGTGGCCTCAGCAGCACTGAGCTGAGGAGGAGGATTGCCTCCCTCGGCCTGATGGCAATGCGCTGCCTAATGCACCCCAGGATACCATTAGTCTTCTGTGTGGCAAAGGCACATTGCTGACTCGTGGTCAGCTTGGTGTCCACCAGCACCCCCAGGTCCTTTCTGCAAGAGTTCATCAAGCATGTAGAGGCATTTCTGTAGAGACTATAAGTCTGACTGTGCTACAGCTGGCTTAGAGTGCCAAGGCTTTGTTCTCCTTTTTCTGCCACATACTTTGGATGTTCACTTGTACCTTTTGTTGGTGCAATTGAAATGCTGTTCAGTCAGTTATTTCTCTACCCAATGCTCATTACTAACACAGCAAACTGCGACTTTTAACATGGTGTGCTGCATGTGAATGTTTTAGAAATTGATACAGATTTTATAAATTTCTACAGAGAGTAAAGATAAAATTAAGAATGGGGCTTATTCAGGATACATATTTGAGAGATAATGTTGAGCTATGTGACTGGAGTTGGAAGACTAACCGTTTTAAAAGATCACTTTTTAATTTTAGCAGTTCTGTATCAAAGATGATGTGTAAATATTTACTGAGTAGCACACCGTAGACTGATGTGAAAATGTCCTGTGGGGAAATTGCTTATCTTAGCCCTGCCACTGTCTTCCCTGGCACCCTCCTTGCCAGAAGGAGCAGTTAGATTAGGTGGAAGGTGTGCTGGTCCATCTCATCAAAACCTCACTGCGTCGAGTAATAGCACACAAGAACAAAACTGAACTCCCCCTCTCAGTTGATTGGTGGTGTTCCTGAAGTTGTTCCATTAGTAATCCATGTCTGCAGCCTCCCTTTGCCTTATTGGAAAGCAGCTGCCTTCTGTTTTACTGATGTAGCTGCAGAGCTTTGACAGGCAACTGCTAACCTCTGTACACACGAGCTTTTCTTAAATCCATCTTAATAAATACATTCTTGTGACAAATAACCGTCTTTGTAACTAAGAACTTAATCTTAGGTGATGACTCATGGCAAATTTCCTATTGTCTCTAAAACAAGGAAAAATTTTTTGACTTGATTTATTTTTTCTTCCCGTTCTGGCATACTAAGTGTTGCTGTTGAGTATGTTTCTGTTACTAAAGGTGGCATTTCTGTTGCTAATGGTGCCTTGTGAATTCAAGATGTCACTTAGTTCATCCTGGAACTGCCGCCTTAATGCAGTTGTAGAGAACATGTGTTTTGAGTGTCATTAGTGTGATGCCAGCTGAAGAGGTTTACCTTTGCTGGCATTGCTTCTCCTTCCCCTGGTAAAGGTTATTACTCCTGCAGACCTGCCAGCCAGACTGCCACACAACCTGTTGCAGTCGGAGGGCTGGCTTTGGTGAAGCCTGCCTGCTTCTCTCAGGGTAGCTCAGGCTGCTGTTTTGGGCAGGAGCAGGCTCTTGACTGGGGACGGGAGTGGGACTGTGAGTGGGACATGATGGTGACTGATGCTGGGTGGGATCTCTTCAAGTCCCTGCTGGAGGGAGACGTGGTGAAAGCCATGCCTTCCCTTAGCATCCTAAAGCATAGTCCTGTTGGCTCCTCTAATGGCAGAAGTTCGCTTAACCCTGTACATTTATACATGTTTTTTGGATGTGATTGCGGTAGGGGTGAATACTTGGTACCTAAAATCCTGTTGTGAGATGGAGAGGAAATGCATTTTTATGTCTACATTTGTGTCTTTAAGTGCTGTCTTTAGGAGGTGGATCTAAAGGGCCTGCTCCAGTCTTCTGGAATCTGATGGTTCCAGGCAACACCATGGTGAGACATGAAAACGTACCTCCAGCATTCATCTCTCCATCTGGGGAACAGCTGAGGTCTGCTGGCTCACCGCAGGCCCCTGACTGAGCTTGTGCCAGTTCATAAACTCGCAGCAGGGCTCGGGCCGGCAGGGACCCTAAAGCCCCCCCGGGCTACCCCCTGCCCAGGGCAGGGCCACCTCCCCCCAGCCCAGGTGGGTCCCAGCCCCAGCCTGGCCTTGGGCACTGCCGGGGACGGGGCACCCACAGCTGCCCCGGGCAGCCGGTGCCAGTGTGTCATCACCCTCACAGGGAACAATTTCTTCCTAAGATCCATCTAAACCTGCCCTCTGATTCCTGTTGGGCCATGTGCTGTGAGCCAGTGTTGTTCACTAACCCAGCAGAAAGTGGTCTGCCTTCTTTTTGGGTGGAAAACAGGGGAGTAGACCATTTTTTATTGAGTTCAGTTGATTGAGCCACCTCATGATGTTGTCTGACAGTATCAGAGCTGATGCAAACTATAGTTCACATCTGTGTGGTGTGGGGTACAGGAGCAGCTTACTGTCTGCCAGAGCGACATTAATGTAGACGTAGGATTGTATGGAATAACTTAAGTTCTCTTCATAAACTGCAGTTTAAGTGTGTGGGCATGCTGGGTGCTGGTGCCCCAGCACTGGTAGCAGTGCTGCAGGCCCCTGCGAGGGCAGCCTGGGGCAGCCAGGGCCAGTTCTAGCCAGTTTGGCAGCTGCCCAGCGCAGGGCACAGCATCGCTGAGGGAGGTGTGTGAAAGAGAAGGCAGAACCGCTGGACCCACGGAGGAGTGAGGGGGAAAAGTGAGAGGAACAGCCCTGTGAACATCCAGGTCGGAGAAGCAGCACAGAAAATGGGGTTTTCTTTTTGGTTTGGGTTTTTTTTCCACTTTTCAGTGTCTTGGATAGCTAATTGTAGAATGTGGAAAAATGGCCCTTTGTTTCCATGGGCATTGTGGAGACTGGATTAATACCTGTGAAATAGTCTAATACCCTGGGAATTGGAGACTGAGAAAAGTCTATATGAGAAAATGAACCATTCAGTCTCTAGAATAAGGTTAAACACTGAATAAAATAAACTGGGATGAAATAAAAATTGTGGGCTCGTGTTACACACAAAGGTGCCAATGTTGCAGCTGTGGAGGCAAAAGCGTGTGTGACTGTGCATTTGCAGAATCACCATGCTGCTGCTCAAAGGTTCCGCAGGCAGTTTGGCCCTATTTTTAACTGCTTTGTAAATGTAATAACACATTTGATATAGTTTTTGTTGCATTTTCATAATAAAAGGCAGAGAGCTGTTAGAACAGAAGGTATCGGGAGCTGCAGTTTGCCGGGGTGTGTGTGGCGAGGTGCGGTAGGAGCAGCAGTGGTCTGGGGTGTCCCGCCTAGCCCAGCCCCTGGCCACCAGGCCTGGCAGCATGACTGTCACGCTTTAACACAGGGTGTTCCATTGGAGTATGAGGAAGAACTTTACTGTGAGGGTGATGGAGCACTGGGACAGGCTGCCCAGAGAGGCTGTGGAGTCTCCTTCTGTGGAGACGTTCAAAACCTGCCTGGATGCGACTGAGCAACCTGCTTTATTTAGCAGAGGGGGTTTGGACTGGATGGTCTCCAGAGATCCCTTCCCACCCTGACAGTGCTGTGATGCTGTCAGGTGTAATGCAAGAGCAGCTAGAGACAGAATCACCTGCTTGTTTGCATAAGGAATTTCTCATTTATATTGATGGCATCAGTTACCAAGTGCCCGATGCCATCGGAGCTTGTACAGCGTTCAGTTTAGGCCCTGCACCATGCTGGAAACGCAGCTTCATGCAGAGGATTGGAGTTTGCTGTCTGCTGAGGCTGAGGAGACTGGAAAGCAATGCAAGTCTGACCTGTGGGTCTGAGAAAAGAACAATCCTAATCAAGGTGTTTCTGGGCAAGGTTATGCATATTTCCACTGGTGTGGTATTGAGTGTTGTACTCTCACTTGTTTAATAGCAATTTCTTTTTAATTAAGTAGACTTCCTGTGGCACTCACAAATGTTGGTTTCTGGGAACTTTTGGCAACTTAACAGTTGCTGTCCACCCTAGATGTAGAAGGAAAATTTAATTAGACTGCAGACTCAGAAACTATCTTGTAGATAGTAAATGCATGCTGTCTTGAAGCTGTAGCTACGTCTGCACCAGGACATTAAAAAGTATCTTTCTTTAGATCGGGGATAAGTTCTGTTCAAAAGTATGTCTCCTGCATTTCTGGGAGAAAGCCCTTAGGAAGGGCAGCTCAGACAGAAGTTCAGACTTACCTTGTACAGTTGGGTGAAGAGTAATGTAGCATTTCTTAGAAGTAATAAATGAAATTTTGTTTCTGGGCAATAAGCACATGATACGCATCTCCTTTTCTGGTGGGTGCAGACTTTTACATAGCTGTATTGCTGCATGCTTCAGTAGCGTTAGTTAGAGTAGCTTGCCAAGGGCAGTGAGTAAGAGAGCACGCTGACCCTGGAGATCACAACCTTTTCAATTTTCATGTAGCAAAGACAATAACATAATCAGATATTTCAAGGAGAAAAAATGGAATTATAGACATTTACATAGCAGCTTGGGGTGGTGGGGGGGAAGGCTGATTGAATAGTGTTTGTGTAGGGTAACAGGTTTGGCCTTCTACCTATTAATGACTTTAAAGGTTTGTGGCCTTTAATAGTGCATGTGCCATTTAGATGTTTATGTGGCTGATGAGGATGGGGCTGGCCAGCACCCATGAAGCATACAGCTGCTTCTCATTGCCTAACCTCTAGGATGTCCTTGACTGCTACTCATTGGAAACAGTAAGAGGCCAGTTGCCTTCTATGATGTGTTTGCATAACTTGCATTTTTCATTGAATTGTTGACACAGTAGTCACTGGGGAATTTAATTCACTAAACCCAACCCTTGTTGCCAAGTTCCCCTCCTGTTGTAGAGGTCAGTGGTTCAAGTCTCTTAATGGTCGGCCTTTTGTACAGAACTTGCTCTCTTTTGTATTTGGGATAAATAGCAAGAAACTTTTCCTTCTGCTGCTTTCCTTAAAATTTAAACATAATAGAAATGTAATTTATTTCATACATTTTTAGTTTATGTCTCCATCTATGTCCTCTGTGGCTGTTGAGATTCATGATTTAAAAGATGTTATATGTTGTCAGGACATGAGCTCAAGCACAGCATGTTGCTTGTCCCTTAGGTACGTTCTAGCAATGTAGATTGTGGTGACTGAGCTGCCTGTGCATCTTTGGGCCTTGTGATTACAGATGCTGTTAGGAAGGCAGCTGGCAAATGCATCTATCCAACAGTAACCACATGACAATATATTGCACTGTGAGACATTATAGGATATGTGGTGATCTGTATCTTTTTTTCTGGTCTGGTTACTGTTTCACATTCCCACTAACACACGGTGTGCTTTGGGGCATTTGGAAAGTGGCTTTATTTCGTAGCAAACTTCATGTTGGTTCTACCTGCACAGACGATGTTCTCTCTGAAAGACACAAATGAGGCTTGCCAGCAGCAGCTGTGTACTGCACTGAAGTCAGACTGGTAGAAGAGGCATCCCAGGAATAAGTGATTTTCAGTGTTAATGTTTTCTTCTTTCTTGGTGCTCTTTAACCTATGGTACTGTCTCCCAGACTTGTGGGATGAGTTTGAATGGTGCTGAAAGTGGAGGTGTCACTGTGAAACCTGTTTGCTCTTGGTAAACGCTTCATATCGGAAGGGGATGAAATAGCTGGAAAAATAACCTTCCTCTCTGTCTGTGAGGGTATTATTTCTTTCCTAGTGGCATGTTACAGAGCAGGAATGACTGGATATATTTAGATGAAAGATGGTCAGCCTCTCATTTTGCACTGGAAACCTTATACTTGGCAGGCTGTCCTGAGCTAACTTTCCTTTTAAGTCTGAATTCAGGTTAATCTGAGGAGGTTGAAAGTCTGGCCCTTCACAGTGATCTCTACCAGCTAATTCAACCTGTATTAGCAAGAAAATAACGTGCTTCTCTAAGTTTCAGGTTTACCTCAGTAACTAAAGATTAACATCAAACTTCAGGCAAGAGGATTCCAAAGTTTTTGATGTAATTAGCAGATTATTCTTATTATGCACATGACCGACTCGGTCCCTTTGGAACCTGGCTAATTCCCTACACACAGTGAATTCCATGGGCTAATTGCAAGTTTCCTTAGCTTTCTGCCTTTTTTTTTTCTTTTCTTTTGTCTTTACAATCAAATATTCTGCTCCTGTCTCAGGATACGCATGGCTGCCTGCAGCAGCTGAGCACACAGGGCTCCTGTGGCCTGTGGATGGGCTAGCAGCCTTGGTGCTGAGCCAGGCTTTGTGAGGATGAGATGACAATTTACACCTGCTGAATCTGTTTGGCCAGAGTCTTGCTCATACCACTCTTTCCTTTGCTGAGCAGAAAACCTAGCAAAAATAGCTAACAGTTGTCTTCAGTTTGGTCCTGTGAAATAGCTCACTTTGTCCGATCTGACACAAAAGGGGGTGGCAACAGTGGGACTCTTTAGGGCAGAAGGTGAGACCAAAGCAGTTCTGCCTCAAAGCCTCACCAGGCCCACACATTGCATGGCGAGGACAAGTCCTGTCATCCTCTGACTTAGCTGCTCATTCCATCTTCCACCAACCAGCACAAGCATTTGTGAGGCTTTGCGGTGAGCTGGATGAAGGATCTAGTCTGGGTTTATGACAGCCTGGACTGAAGGAAGAGGAAAGCTTTGTAACCCAAGTTGATTTCCCCACCTGTTCCATCTCTGTGTTGTGAAGTGTGTGTTTGTTGACAGGAGAGAGGATAGCATAGGAACTGGGAGCAAGTGATGGGGTGGGCCAGCTTCTAGCAGCAGTGCTCAGTTAGGTCCTTTAATATGTTTCTGATGTTGTGGCCTCTCTTGTCTGTTTGTGTCAAGCTGGATAAGCCTGTTCCTGAACGAGGCCAGTGTGTGTGGTATTTGTTGGTAGGGATGCTGCCTGGAATTCCTGAATTGAACTTTTCTGATTCAAAAGTCAGGTGTCATTGAATTCCCACCCCGCCACGGATTTTAGAACTTGTCAAGATACTTTGGGTGTGTGAAACAGCACAAGAAGAATTCAGATCTAGGGGCTGATGTACGCAGATTCTCTGTTGGAGCATTCTTTACCTTAGCCATACAATCACAAAAAATGGCCTCAAGGAAGATGGGGGGGGGGGGGGGGGGGGGAAGCATATGTTTACACTTCCATCTCTTTTACAAGATCAAAAGATACTTTTTTTTTTTTTGAGACATACTCAGAAAACTAAGCTTTTCTTTGTGCTCTGGGAGTTTTCCGGTACAGGAAAAATGCAAAAGGAATCTGGTTTTATTACTCCTTATTAGAACATAGCATTTTAAAGGAACAACCTAGCAAGGTGGAGACACTGTAGGTGGAGTTTAATACATAATTTTTAACTCCCTTTTTTACCCTCAGGTACTACTTTGCAGCTGTCTGTGATGTGAGTAATTATTTCTAGCAGCGCTTTGAATAAAGCCTTGCTAAATTTCTTGTGCCAGATGAGGTGTGAGCCTTTGTTTGGAAAAATAAAAAAACTAAAAGGAGAATGTGAGGCCTGTAAAAATTTCTCTGGGATTTAGTATGGAGAGGTGAGATTTTAGGATGCTTAGACACAATGGATTTTAAGTTTGGCTTTTCAGTGAAGGATAAGGTAAGGTTTTCTTTTCTTCTTGAAAGCAGATATTCCTTTATTTAGCACAGTTGATCACTTCATGCTTTGCTTTAGTCACAGTACATGAGACTTGCATGACAGTGAGAGCAAAATCTTATTTCTCTTTTAGAAAAACTCGTAATGGATTTTATATGGTACAGACATGAAGGTGAACCCCAGAAGGCTCATGCTAAAGTAAAATCCAGTGAGCAAATGCAAACTATATACTCTGAAGCATTTTTTGTAGTCAATTTCAGTATATTTCCATTGTATTTCTAGCTTCTTACAGTGCCAGGAATGGGGAAATTCACCAGGGAAAATTATTATTGGGATAAAAATGATAGTGACTGTGAAAGATATTCTGCCTTATAACATTGTTTTTACTACTCTTCATAAAACTTTGTTAGAAGGGCTCATTATTATTCTAACTTTATTTAATGATGTGTATTTTGGACTTTGTTTCTGTCCTCTCTTTGAATCTAAAAATCACCAAGCAAAACATTGGGATTTTTGAAAATTATTGATCACTTTTTAAGCTCTAAGTGCATGCACACACAGAGTTGTCTCTTAAGTGTGTTTAAATGATTCTGTAAAACATTTTCAAGGGACTTGAACTTCAAGGAACTTCCTCTTGCCAAGTATGATCTGCTTCAGCCCTGAAGTTAATTACTGTTCGTGGGGCTCCTGTAATTTTATGGAGACTCATTTAGATGAATATTTTTGAAGACAGTATATTTTACTGATTTGAATTTAAATTTTTAAATTATGTTTTTGAAGGCATGTTGGCTGTAAAAGCATATCTGTAATAGTTCATGTAGACCACGGTCTGTACCTGAGTGTCTGGTCAGAGTAAATTAGTTCATACGAAGGGCTAAGCTGCCGTGGGTAGAGCTAATTCAGACACCTTTACACATCTAATGCTCTAACTATAGCATAGGTGCTTCTCTAGGTGCTTGTACCAAATGATATTCATGGTTGTTCACATGAAAAAGTTTTTTATAGCAAAAGTTTTGAAATACTGAGCCCTTTCTCGAGAAAGCTGTTTCAGGTAGTACTGCCGTGCCATTTTAAAAGAGCACATCTGGAGACACATGCAGTGGCCTTCAGCCACATCCTAGCTTGGCTCTTGACTTCCCCAGCCAGGTGTCTTACAGTTTGGGAGATTCTGTTTGTAAGGCACAAATCCTAGCGTGAAATGAAGGCTAAAGTTTACTTTGTCTTGAGTAGCTGCGAGGATTTTTGTGTGCGTCTTAATGGATTGTGCTAGTGCTGGAATTTTCTAATCTTTAAAATATCCTGGTAAGAATAAATATTACTTGTTTTAAGGCTGGGGTAGCATAAATATGTTATTTTAAAAAAAACTAGACAAAACTGGTGAGTGAGTACTGGCGGGTCTGTTTGTGCTGATGTCCCTTTCCCTGTACCTGTACTTTTGAATTCTCTTGTATTAATTCTGTCATGCCTGGGAAGTGGCAGGATGGTGTGTTTCTGTTGTTCCAATCAAGGAAGGGATAAGCACTGGCAAACTGCGCAGAGGTTCCCCAAATTACAGCTCAGTAATGTAGGACAGTAGGAATTTCAAATGCATTCTGCTTATTCTCCTGCCTTCAAATTTCACAGAGGTTAAGCTGAAATACTGGAATTCTGTCTGTCCTGGTCTGTCTCAGTTCTGGCTAAGCGTGACTGGTGAAAGCCAGCGGTTGCAGTGGCTGCTCTCTGCAACAGCTGAGAGAGGCTGGCTTAGGGCCGCAGGTAGGTAGAGTGAGTGATGCTTGCTTCCTTCTTTCTGCGAAGTGATGCGAATGAATCTTGACAAGTCTCAGACTTCAGAGCTAAATAGCAGAAACAGATCAGTCTTCTGCATGTAGGTTGTTAGAACTGGACATGGAGGATTCACAGCAATGGAATAGAATATTTCAGCTGGAAGGGACCTACAATGGTCATCTAGCTCAACTGCCTGGCCCCTCCAGGGCTCACCAAAAGTTAAAGCACGTTGTCAAGGGCATTGACCAAATGCCTCTTAAACGCTGACAGGCGTGGGGCATCGACCACCTCTCCAGGAAGCCTGTCCCAGGGTTTGAGCACCCTCTTGGTAAAGAAATGCTTCCTCACATCCAGTCTGAACCTCCCCATGCGCAGCTTTGAGCCGTTCCCAGGCGCCCTGTCCCTGGATCCCAGGGAGAAGAGCTCAGCACCTCCCTCTCCACATCCCCTCCTTGGGAAGCTGCAGAGAGCAATGAGGTTGCCCCTCAGCCTCCCTCTCTCTCCAAACTAGACAAGCCCAGAGTCCTCAGCCTTCCCAGTTCCATGGGAAGAAGATGACCTGAGGTCTACAAATGTACTTGACATAAATCTGAAGTTAGTAATTTTGGGGAGTGTTAAAACACATAACTCTGTATTGCTCAGGAATAGAGGGAGGCATCTGCCTCAAGGGGCTCAAGAAGGATTTTATTATATCCCCCATCACTGGTCACTAAAGAGAGGGCAGGTAGTTTTGATGGGGTGAGCAAGTGGGAAAAGCTGTTGAATGAAAATTGACCAACAGCCTAATAGACATCCCCTCAAGACCATGGAGAGAATTGAATTTGGATGTCTCTTCAAGAAAAAGCTTTCTCTGCCTTCATGTTTGAGGCTGTTAGGATTTCTTGATGCAGAATTACATGAGCTGTTGATGAGTTCCTTTCATGTATGTGGGACAGAGGTGGGAAATGGGTAACATGGAGGCAGTTTGCTTGCATTTCTTACAGAGGCAAAATTATAGTCTCATACAAGACTTACTTCCATTGAAACAGTAAGGCTATTTTGAAGTAAGAAGTTTGCCTTCGTGTGTCAAGCTTGGCATGCATGCACTTGCGTAACAAGTGATACTAAATTTTATACTTGGGGGGGCGGTTTCAGCTTTTAAAATAAAAATAGAGCAGTGTAGGGCTTAGTAGTTTCATTGTTCTTGCACATATGCCTGCACTGTCCATCCCCTTATTTTGTAGCTTAAAATAAATAAATAATACATTAGGTCATTGGCAAAAGATGTTTTGAGACTTGCTTTCAAAGCTGTTTCAAGCATATATGGCAAACAAAATTCCAGAATCAAGTGAACAAATAGGAAACTGTTCATGGGCCCCAGTTTCACAGTACCCTGAAACAGCATGATTTTCAAAGGATGCAGATCTTTTTGGTTGTTTTTTTTTAAATTTATTTTATTTCTTCCCCCCTCCCCCTGCCCAGGGTTTTTAAGTCATCAGTGCTTTCTGTTGTCCTCTAGAAGAAGAAGAGCTGGAAGCTTGCTTTTTCAAGCTGAGGTTCAAATGAAAGATGATAATTATATATCTGCAATTGCTTGAGCTTTAAAAAAATAGGAGATACTGAGAGTTAGCAAAACCATGGCAAATGGATGGTTCTGAATCACAGAGGGATTTCAGAAGGCCAAGAGAAGGATTTCTTAAGACCTCAGATTATTGTTTTTTCTTAATGGCTGTTGCTCTGCCAAACTCTTTGCGCTAATTTGTGATTATGATGAATAACTGTTCTTATTAACATCATTTTCTTAGGATTCCAATTTATTTTGGAAAGAACTGTTAGCAGCTTCAAAGTTCTGCTAATCTGAGCAGGCATTGACATTCTTTTTAGGTTTAGGCTGATCGTGTCGGGATAATGAGACTATTGTTTTTGATTATTTTGGGATTTTGTAAAGAGGAATATTTTAGATATGTGTTCAAGAAATCAACTCCCATTCATCTCCCGTCACTAGTATGATAGTGACTGGGCTCATTTTTCTCTACAAAAACCTGATTTTAAAACCCTGCTTAGTCCTTTGAATGCCTAATGATAC
Organism: Falco naumanni; assembly: GCF_017639655.2. Taxonomy (NCBI): domain Eukaryota; kingdom Metazoa; phylum Chordata; class Aves; order Falconiformes; family Falconidae; genus Falco; species Falco naumanni. The sequence goes on from NC_054080.1 coordinate 86,116,134, forward strand.
ATACTGAATATATCCACTGACTTCTGATATTAGTGGGTCATGACATTGTCAAGTGTAAGAAATTTAAAGCATTAAAAATTGTAGCCTTTTAGACTGTGAGTATAGCTGTGCCTATCTCTTTCACTGCAAATGGACTTTGTTTTTTGTTCTCCTTTTTATTATGTTGTTGCATTTTACTATGAATACACCTTAGGCTGGCTCTTTTAGTATAATTTCTGCAGCGCTCTCTGGAAAGAAGGAGCCCTATAGTGGGTAAAAGAAACTTCTGTGTACCTCACTCCCCCTCCCCATTAAATTTACATGATAAAAATGGCTTCTCTTTCATCAAGAAATACCTCCATAGATAAAGAAGGTATTATGAAATTACTCTTTGTTCTGCAAAATGTAGGTTTATTATGTTCTACTGTTATAGTTGGGTCTTCTGTCAGTGGACAGCCTCTTGGTCATGGTGACCTGGCTTGCACTGTCTATCTTTGTCAATCTGTCATCTCTCTTTGTTGGCATCCCTGGTGGTGTAATCCTTTTGTCTGAAAGCCTGCTAGTGTAAAATTTGGTACAGGGCTGGCTTTAAAGAACTGCCATCTGTACTGTCCCCAGGCTGCAGACTTACCTTTCATTTTCTGTATCCACTTTCTGTTATGATAGTAGTTCTGCTAGAACACCTGTGTAAATTTTCACGTGGATATTAACTATATAAAAAGCTTTAAATAGCTTTCTAGAATTCCATGACTTTGTGAATTTGTCATGTTGCAGGTTTCATTAAGATTGGTTTTTAACACTGGTGCTGGTGTAAGAATTCTTACAGATTAAGTTTTCAACTTTATTATTTTGCTCCATTTCTTCATTTAATTTTTTACTCTCTTCCCAAGACAAAACCAGTACTTTTTCTCAAAGGTACCTTTACAGCAAGTTTTCCAAGCCAATTGCGGAACTCACTTCAAACGTGTTATATCTATGAAATCATCTACATTAACTAAAAGGTTTGATTCTGCTCATCCAGTGTCATGCTCTTAAACTTATCTAGCATTCAGTTTTAAAACCCGTTGCAAATCAGCAGGGATTCAAGTCAGACTGATGTTCAGAAGGAACTGTGGGATGAGTTGCTTTATTTTCAATTTATTTTTAGAGCACAATGGAAGTATTCATACATCACATGTAATTGTGGTTACCAGGAGTGCGATATGGGGATTTTTATAATGCTTTCTTCAAGAATGAATTTGTCTGAATTATAAAAGTCAAGAAGACAATTGTTCATTTTAATCGCCTGCACACGCCCCGCTGCCTTTAATCCATCAGTTTCAGGGTGAAGATACCTGGCAAGCACAACTTCAAAACTGATCTGAATCTGCTTTCTGTGGTTAAAAGTTCCCTCTAACCTACTTGGTTTGTTGTTTTTTCAAAGTACTCTCAGCAGGTGTCTCATTTATTATTGTGTCTTTTGTGATCTGGGTCATCAGGATTTCCCCTTCTTTAACACCTCTGCAAATAACTGCCTTTAGACAGGAATCTGGTACTTCCTCTTGTCTGCGTGTGTATTTCATTCCAATTTGCTGGTAATTTTTCCATGATTTTTGAACAGATCAGATGCTATATTCTGTTCTGCAAATTTTCCTCGATGTCGCTTCATGTTGTTGCCTAATAAATCTTCCTTGTCAGTACAAGTTTTACCTTTCAGAGATGCCATGTTCATCTAGAATACTTCTTTTAGGTGGGGCTTCCGAGTGCAGGTAGCCATTGCAAGGTTCCTTCCGTGGTTCTGCTGCTACTTTGATGTTTCATGTCTGTTCTCTGGGATAACTTCTATATGTTTTGTTTTGCTACTGTAGTTATAGTCTTAATTATGCACCTGTGTCTTCCATTCTTTTCCCATTCTTGGATTTCATAAGACTCAGAAGTCAGAGCTAGTCTGTGTTATTTTGCTTTGTAACTTGTTTAGTTTTTTCCTTGTAGATGTATGATCTCTGGAACTTCTGTTGTGTTACTTAACAGGGCAGATAACATACATGTGTGGGATGAGATTTCTTAATAATCAGATGTTAGAGACCAGCATCATTCTGCAGGCATTAACCTGTATCTCAGTGTTAGGCACACGTTATTTTAACTTACTAAGACCTGGTGTGGCTGTATGTATTCATGGTATTTAAAAAAACTATTGGGATTGCAGGATATCTGGTATACTTGGCAGATATACGGACTGGGAACAAGAAACTGTGTGTTTTACTAGTAGTAACAGTTGATTTGGTTTTGCTCGACACCCTGCTGAATTCCATCTAGTTGCATACGTGTGTGTAATCAAGCACTACCAATGCTGAGAAGTGCAGGGAGAAGAGTTTATGAAAGTTCATGCAATAACTCTGACGTAGCGCAGCCTTGAAGGATGAGTTACAAAATCCTGTCTTGGCGCCCTCTTAACTGGGCTACTACTGATGCGGTCAGTGTGTTTTTTTTCCATATCGCTGTATTTGTTAGACACTGGGTGCAGAAAGGTGGCCGTAGGTTAAGTATCGGCTGTAACAGAGAGAGAAGCCGATCAGAACCTGTGGTTGTAGTGTTGGGGCACTGCAAGCTCTGTGGCAGTTGATGTGTTGGCTGCAGCAAGACGGTAGGGCAGGCCTTCTCTAAGGCTGTTGGCATGCAGTTTGTGATGGTTCAGTTGAAGGGGTTGCTGACCACAGCTCTCTGGCCTATCTGCCTTGCAGCAGTTGTTTCCCTGGTGTTGGTGACAGCTGAGCAGCTTGTGGTGCACCAGCTGAGCTGCTGTTTTGCAGCCGGATGTATTAGCTGAACCAAACTGCTGGTTTACCTGAATATGTTAAGAAGTAAACTTGAACTGTTTGGGAGCTGAGGTGGGAGCAGCTTAGCCAACACTGCACCAGGAGCATGCTGGGCTTCTGGAGGAGTTACGAGTTTCAGTCACTCCACCTTAATTCCCTGCAGAAGATCTCAGCAGGCTGGGCCTGGTCTGGTGTGTGTAGCACAGGTGGGCTCCCCAGCAGCTGGGTGCCTGTAGCTGTGCACCCGCACAGGCAGGAGCCGCTGCCTCTGCCAAGCAGCACCATACCCAGCGGCGGTTTGACAGCAAGGTCTGACCTGGAAATGCCAACATGCATGGAATGCATGTGGTATGATGGTGAATTCTGGTCAGTGTGTCCCTACTCAGCTGCAGAAGCGTCTGCTTCGTGAATATAGATGATCTTAGCAAAGATAAATCTGGGGGTTTATTGTATTAAGGATTCATTATGCAACAAAAGCTTGTGGTGGGTGTTTTGTGGTTTGTTTGGGGTTTTTTATTGTGTTGTAGTTTTGGGGGATTTTAGGGTGTATGTGTTTGTTTTCTTAAATGGAAGGCTTATTTTAATGTTCATTAAGAATCTGAGTCAGTTCTGACTTTTTCTGGTTCAACATATTCTAATGACAGGAAGAGATTTTCAAATTATTAATTACTTGGCAAGGAGTAGATTTAAAAGTTTTATGCATCAAAACATGTGGTGGGATAGTTAAAGGTAGTGGAAGGAATGCTTTCATCCTTTCCCATTTTAACTGGATACAGTAAGTACATGCTGTTAATGATTTTGTTATATAACAAGTGCAGAATTTAGAAACTTAACAAGATACATTGCTGAATATTTTCCTCCACAAGAATAGAAAAGTATTGTTTTTAATATTATTCAGATATATTATAATCACTAAGAATGTATGTAACTGCAATATAAAGAATTGCCAAACTATATTTGACTGTTGGAAACTGTCATGTTACTTCAGAAATTCGTTGAAGAACAATCAGAATGTTGCATGGTTGGCTTGCTGAAACATAACACAGAGGAGCCAAACGTAATCAGAAGTCTGGACACTGGGGAGTAGCACCAAAAATGGAAGAAAAAGGGAGAGAAAAAAGGGTTAATGTGTGCTGGATTAAGGACTAAGTTGCAGTATGATTACTTAGACCATTCAACAGTATTTTTGTCTGATTTATTAATCAAAAAAACCCAACATAGCCAATTCCTTGACTGTAGTTACACTGATAAATACTCATTTTTTAAGGTGTTCTAAGTGTTCTGTATAGAACATAATCTAAATTAATGAGCTGCATACAATATGATTTGAAACTTCACATTTGGAACAAGAAAGTTGTTAATTTCAACTTCAGATGAAATACAATGGGTACTGAGATCTGTAAACTATGATCATAGGGACCAACTATGAAGTTGTTTGGATGTGTGTTTTAAAAACTGTGGGATCGAGTGCTATTATTTTTACTTGAATATAATGATAGGACCATAGGAAAATTCAGTCTGGACTGTGTTTATGTATTTCAGAGGCATTCTGAAGTCCTGAATCTTTCATCTTAATTTCTTGTGTGTCTCTTGGGTTGTTTTTTTTCTGGGAGTCTAGAAACACAGGTTAGATGTGGTGGGTTGTGTTTGGTTGTGCTTGTTTTTTGGCTAAATCAATGTGTGAGAGCAGGTGTTGTAGTGATGGATCCATATTCTTCTGTTTTCATGACTAGAGTAGTTGAATGTTTCACTTAGATTCACTTAGGCTAAAAGAGGGACATGACATTTGTCATTACAGGCCTTTGAACATGCAGTGAGCTCACTTTGTTAAAAGGCTCCTCATCTCTCATGTATGTTTTCATTACGGAGATATTTCACTATCCTTACTCTCCCATGTCTCTGCCCAGGGATAAGTTTGAATTTCCTGAAGAAGTTTTGCAGGTAGTGCTGGAGTTCAAAAGCATGAGCCTTCATTTGTGATCAACAGAAGTTTAAAGATGGCATGGCACCAGGGTATAAGAGGAATGTTACAAAGAAACTGTAAAAACCAAAGCAAACAAAGGAACAAAATCCAGCCTTAATTACTGTAAACTGGACCATTTCTTTAACAATACTTGCCAGGAAAAGGCCTTTAAGATTAGGAAGTCTAAAGTTAAAAGTGTCCGAGTGTTCCTAGCATTAAAAAAGTGATGATTTATTGTACAGTAATTGTACAGTAATGCCCCTACAGCGGCAGTTCTTTAATGGCTCCTCTTCAGAAGGAGTATGCTCTTTAACATTGACACATTCTGGCTATGAGGTGTCTCATTGTTGAAGCACAATTTTGTGGGTTTTGGAAGTTTTGTTTAGCAATCTTGCTGTAAGAATCAGTCAGGAGTTTTATGGGGGGAAGTGAAATCCTTGTGGAAATGTAACATACAATTTTAGCAGTATTTTGAAAAGAGACATGGTTAGAGAAAAGTTGCAGTAAATATTTACTTTACCTTGATGCTATTTACCAACTTTGTCCAGGATAATAATGAGAAATAATGGAGAGGCTTGCTCTCTGCAGATTGCTTCTGTTACCTGGAGCTGTGGGAAAGGACATCGGTAGTGTCTTGAGTTTTCCCACTGCCTGAGTAGCCCGGGTGCTGGGATGCTATGGAGATCAGGGGGTGTAGGCACCAGGCTGCAGTGCCAGTTCTGGATCCAGTGAATTCTGCATTGGCCCTGCTGGTCAGGGCCAGTCTTTGCATAGCGGGCTTGGAGCACCTGCTTTCTTCTTCTTGGCATTTTCTCTTTTGGTGGCTTTATCAGCTGAGTTGCAACCCCATTCAAATGGTTGGAAATAGTTAGGTTTGTGCTGAAACTGATGAGTCTTCTTAAACTCTGGAGGGCTAGATACTGCAGTAGAAAGACACCTGAATCATCCAATTTTTAATTTATTTTTTTTTAAGATCTGCAGATTCAGCAACAATGTATTTTGCTGTATTTCAATTTAATTTAGACACTAACTTCACTGAAATTACATGTAGTAGAACGCTATCCCCAGTGGAATTGGCTGAAACCTGTGCGCTATAACAAACTGTCTTGTTTTCCCTAAGACGTTCCTTTGAATTGATTACATTAATGTGAAAACACAGCTTTTTCCAAACAAAGATGTAGCTTGAGGTTTCGACTGAAGTGGTTCCTTGAGCATTAGGCTTCTGTAATATCTCTTGAACGAAGAACTAATGTGTGTGGTGCTTGAAAATAAGTTTAAATCTATGTTTTATCTGGACATAAAAGGTACCCAGATTCATGATTTTGGAAGTATGTCTTGTTTTAGCCCTTGTCATGACTTGGTGTGATTACCGTGATACTGCATCCTAATGAAGAAAAATTAAGATGATGTCCTGTAAGCTTTTGCTGGGTTGGTTTGACCTGTGTGGTGAGAGAAGCAACGCAATAGATTTGAACGATATTTCTTATTTACTGCTAATTCCAAGTGGAGAAGAAAACTGTTAGAAATTCAGTGTTTTGTCCTGTGGCATCTGGTAGTCACGTCCTCTTATTTTCTGATGGCGTGAACAGAAGTTGTGTGTGTGATGATTATTCTTGAGATAACTAAACTCTTTTAGGAAGCTTTAGCCTGGAAGCTACAATCTGTGAAGGAGATGCTCTTTGCAAATTAGTTTGGCACTCTGATCCTCAGTTCCTAGAGCCTTTCACATGAAGTTTCACAGCTGTTTGGGAAAGATCATGAGTTCAAAGCACAGGGAAAAAAAAATCTGCCAACTGTCAGATTTGTTTAGGCAGCTGCAGCTTCCAGAGTTGTGAATGAAATGCTGAATTTAGCAGTATGTAAAGCAGATAATGTGACTTAACCTTTTCTATAAGCTATCGTCAAATCACATCAGTCACAGCATCTGGATAAGAAACGTAAATCTCAGGTCTTGTTTCTTTTCCTCTTTACTGTTTACTTATTTTCTGTTTAAGGCTTCTTTTTTAAATGCTTATTGCTATTCAAAAACCTAAAAACAAACAAAAAAAACCAAAAAAACCCAAACAAAAACCAAGTTGGCAGTGCATTTCACATGGCTTAAAGATGTCCTTAACGAGTGTTATTTTCTACTTATTTGCAAGGTTTAGTTTGTTGACACAGTAAGTCAGATGATAGACTTTAGAAAACATTAAGATGACATTGTGACTTAAAAATAAATGCTTCTGTCCTTTCCCTTGATACCCCTTCCCGCCTCTGCTGTGTATCCTCTCTTTCCCAGAACAGCAAATGTTAGTGCATTTGCACACTGAATGAGCCAGGATAGTGATGGGGCTGGAACGTGACCTCTCCTTTCGCCACTGCCTGCTTCCTTCAAGCTGAATGCTTGCTCTGATCTGTTCCTATGCCCAGCTCTGGGCAGAGGTGTCCTGCCACACAGAAAGGGGCAGTGCAAAGGCCAGAACCAAGTGGCCAGGGTAGAGGGGGTGTGAGACGGCTTTACTCAGAGCAGTGTCATCTTATGTTGATTTATAGTATACGTCCAACTACGTGTTCATTTTAAGTAAATGAATGCATGTAAGTAAGCAGTGTTAAAATATCTAACCCGGTTCACATTCAGGAGTGAGATCTTTGCTGGTACAGTTCAGTCTGTCCCATTTTTAGAGTAGGCAGAGATGTCAGTAGCCTGTTCAGTGAAGGCAAAATTTTCTTTACTGAAATCTATAATAAATTCTTCTCTTGTTTAAAAAGAAGTCTATTAAAAAGAAAATCTGTTGCCACCTTCAAGTTCTTCAATTTCTGTGGGCAGAAGATTCATCCAGGATATTTTTAGGATTAAAAAAATCTAGTATTTCTAAGGGTTCGTGAAAACAGCATTGCCCAAGAATGGATTGATAAGTTAAAACTAGGAGGGTGTTATTCCCACCTCTTTAGCATTAAAGAGTCTTTTCTTTAAGAACCTTCACATTTTTCAAGCGTGCATAGCTAGTAGTGTTATGTTTAGATGTAGGTCCACCTGTACCCTTGTGGTCTTTTTGTTTCAGTTTTACATGTTACTGTCAATGTCTTGTGCACTAAAATTGTCATCAGAATAATACTTTCTAGGCTTCAATTCCAGAAGTAACTAAGAGTGAGGTTTTACAATTAGTTTAAGCTAAGCTGAGTCCATGCTTCCATTGGAAGTGAGGTCCTGCCCTCCCCTTATCCCAGCTGTGTGTTTCTTTTCCTCCCTGTCTTCTGGAAACTTTTATATGTGAAAACTCTCACTTTATAATTACTGTTAGTATTTTTGTAGGGTTTTTTCAGTCACATCAGCTGTCTGATCTGATTGACTAGCACTGATGCAGCAATATGCAGCCAAAGGTGGAGGAGAGGATGGGTTAACTTCAGCAGCAGCTTAGACTAGCTAAGACCAAAGGCAAAACTACATTCCTAGACATGAACTTAAGTGTCCAAGCACTGAATTAAGACTAAGGGCCAGGCCTGCAGAAAAGCTTGCATGTGAGATCCACAAACATGCCTAAATGCTTCTGTGGATTCAAATGTTAACTACCTTAGTTTCTCAGTGTTGAGCAGTGTTGGATTTGGGTTTAAGACTTTCAGAGCCCATTGAAGTCCTTGACCTCACCTTTTAATCCTTCTTCCATACAAACTTCTTCCTTCACATAGGCTTATGTCAGAAGGGCTCTGTTTGATTCTTCCCACACACAGCAAGCTGCAGGTTTCAATGAATATCTAGTTTCTATTGGTTCTTGTAATAGGCTTTTTTGCCAGTAAATATTAGGCAGCACAGTATGTTAAGCAATTCAAAGCATTATCAGCATTTCTTCTTAATCACGATTCTTTGTTTTTTTTTTAAAACCTTGGTGCTTAAAGCTGAATTTAATTGCAGTTTAAGTAGATGCATTTATGTGCATCTGCTGATATAAATAATCAATCCAACATGATTTCTTCTTTATTCTTACTTAATTTTCACTTTACTGTGGTATTTTATTTTCCAAGTAAATTAAGTATCTAGTATAGTGAACACTCGACTTCTGGTTATTCTGTAGTGATAATGCCACAAAATTGTTTTTTAAATCTAAAAAATATCAGAGAAAGGTATTTGAGAGTGTCTGAATCTCTGAACGAGTGTCTGTTATTTATCCTTCCTTCAAGAAATCATAGCCTGGAATCCAATTGACAGTGCTGCAGTCTCAAAAGAGACGCATTAGAGCAGTTTGGTGTCCTGGTTTTACTCTTCTACCCATTTCTTCTTTTCAAGCAAAGGCACTGCTCCAGTTCCACTTTCTGTTGTTATACTTGTATGAGGTTAGTCTGTTTCTGCAGAATGTTTTCCTACCAGTTGGATCCTTTCAACACAGAATCACAGAAGGGTTTGGGTTGAAAGGGACCTCAAAGATCATCCAGTCTAACCCCTTGCCATGAGCAGGGACTCCTTCCACCAGACCAGTTGCTCCAAGCCTTGTTCAGCCTGGCCTTGGACTCTGCCAGGGATGGGGCATCCACAGCTGCTCTGGGCAACCTCTGTCAGCACCTCATCACTCTCACAGGGAACCATTTCTTCCTTATGTATAATCTAAACCTCTCCTCTTTCAGTTCAAAACCATTGTTGCCCCTTGTCCTGCCACTACAGGCCCTAGTAAAAAGTCTCTCTCTGTCTTTTTTTATAAGCCTCTGTCCTGGTTTCAGCTGGGATAGAGTTAATTTTCTTCTTGGTAGCTGGTGCAGTGCCGTGTTTTGGATTTGGTGTGAGAACAATGTTGAAGTTTTAGTTGTTGCTGGATAATGTTTATACTAGGTCAAGAACCTTTCAGTCTCTCAGACCCTGCCAGCGGAAAGGCTGGAGGGGCACAAGAAATTGGGAGGGGACACAGCCAGGACAGCTGACCCGAACCAGCCAAAGGGATATTCCGTACCATAGGATGCCGTGCTGGGTATATAAACTGGGGGGAGTGGGCCTGGGCCTGTTGATCGCTGCTGGGGGACTGGCTGGGCATCGGTCAGCAGGTGGTGAGCAATTGTGGTGTGGATCACTTGTTCTCTTCTCTCCCTTCTCTCTCCTTTCCATTATTATATCTCAACCCTTGAGTGTTGCCTTCTCATCCCCCCTCCCTGATTCTCCTCCCCATCCTGCTGCAGGATGGTGGGAAGTGAGTGAGAACTGCATGGTACTTAGTTGCCAGCTATGATTAAACCATGACAGCCCTCTATATATTGAAAGGCCACAAGAAGGTCTCCCTGGAACCATTTCTTCTCCAGGCTGAACAACCCCAGCTGTCCCAGCGTTTCTTCACTGGAGATGCGTTGCAGCCCTTGGATCATTTTCATGGCCATGTTAGTTTATTCCATAAAAGAAGGGTTAGATTTGAATGTATTACTTGCGAATACTGTGGAAACTGCACTAGCATACTTAAGGTTGCTGTAGCATACGAGGTTCCCTTCTTCAGATCTTGTGGAGTCCTTTAATATTTAGACCTCCGAACAGATGTAGCATTCTTTGATTGGTACTGGGAAGGATCTAGCAGACTGTCTCGTACTGGTGTCATGGAGCTTTCCTCCACACCACCCCTTACTGGTAGCGACTGTCTTCCTGCTGAAAGGAATTAGCACAGATTTGGATGGTAGAAATCCACAGCACAGTAACAGTGATAAGCAGCTGGAGTTAGGGTGAAAGCAGTGACCTCCTTTAGCAGAACGTGTTACATCTGAAAGGTGTCTGATGTAGAGAGCTGTATGGTCTTTGGACTATCTCTACTTCCTTCTCCCTCTGAAGAGAGGACATGAGGTTGGTAGTGGGGTGTGTGTGGGGTGTGGATCTGAGGCCAGATTTGCCTATGCTGGCGAGTTCTGGCATGGTGGGCAAGATTTTCCCTAAGTGCTGGGAATGCTTTCTAATGGAAAATAGCTTTAGTGGTACTCTGTAGAGCTCAAGGTAGTGGTTATAATACCCCATAGCTGCAAATTTAATGTTTGTTCTTCTTCATTGATCTTGGAAGTTGGATTTGAATGGAGGCTGAAGCATTTGTGCAAACCTTTGTGACAGTGTTTCATCTTCAGTGCCCTGGTAAATAGAAGGGCCTGGAAATGCTGAAGCAGGGTCAGTGTGCTGTATTTGGAATGGAAGGAAATGAGGAAGGAGGGAGCATCTTCTTCATTAAGATTATCAATGATGCAGGTGAGGGGCTCAGTGCCAGTGGCTGGAGTGGGGCTCTGGGTCACAGTCCGGATGATGGCTCTTGGGGGGCAGAGTATCTCCCCCCGAGTCTGTATCTCCCCCCAAGCTGATATGCGTGGGAGGGTAGATGTGGTGCTCACTAGCATACCCCAGGCTGGACCAGCCAGTGAGTAGGAGGCCCTGGGTCCAGGCAAGCATACTAGATGGGGAGAGGGTCCATGACAGCTTTCAGGGGGCACTCAGGAGATGGATTGCCTGTGCGATGCGTGTACAAGCATCTGTTCGCAGTGAGCACCACAGTGGACCAGAGGAGGAGACCCATGGCGTGGGTAGGAAAGCTCAGGATCTAGGCAGGGGTGATGGACAGAAGGGGCACACTGGTGTCGCCGATGATAGCCATGCAGCTGGGTTTTATGGTTCAATAAAATTAGAACCACTTCTTCAAGGTAATTCCTGTTCCCTTTCTTCTCAGCCTCTAATGGTTAGTTACAGTGAGCATCTTCTAAAACTCATGGCTCAGAATTTTACTTTACTCATTTTAATGGACTGCTGCTCATCTTGATGAGCTACCAAGTGGTTCTTGTCCATAGCAATGGGACAAGCTGCAAGTTAAATTATCTTTAATGCTGTGGTCAGTATTTAACTGAGCATATTCAAACACATATTTTAAAAGTTTCAGTAGTTTACTACAGTTACTAGGTTTCACTGAAAACACTTTCACTAGAGGTGTTTAGAGCTGCCATTGTTATCCAATTAAATGACACATTGATACTGAAATGATATTTGGCTGTAAAATTATATTCTCATTAATTATGACAACTTCTTTTGCAGTGACCCGTATGTGAAACTTTCCTTGTATGTAGCGGATGAGAACAGAGAACTTGCTCTTGTGCAGACCAAAACTATTAAAAAGGTATGTATATACTGGTTTTCTTTTATTACATTTTTTAGAAGTATTAAGAATACTGGAATGCAATTCTATGACAACACAACACTGAAATTGTTGCATACATGTATAGCAACTGAATAGTGGGGTTTTTTGCTTGGCTTGTCAAATCTCATTACATCATTCACTGTTTCTTTTATCAAGGTCATATTTTAATGAAAGACAGAGCTGAAATAAAGAACTAAGAAACCAAACTTAAATTATGGTTTATTGACTTTAAGCAAAAATGATCACTTTTTAATGTTCCCTTTCAAAATTTCCTTTTTCTTAATATTGGAATTTAAAGTAGCCAAATGACAGAAGATATGCTCTAAGAAAAGCCTGGAAATACACTGAAAATTTTTAATTTTTAAATAAAACAAAAATTAATTTTTATTTGGTTTCTAAATTTCATTCCACAAAACAAAAATTCCACCGGGGATATTTATCATTATCAGCGCCTTAAAAATTTTAAAGGGTTTATTTTGGTTTTCTCTTTTTTTTTTTTTTTTTTTTTAAACTGGTAGTGATGGCAGAGAGAAAAAAGTGATAATCCATATGAAAATAAAGGGAAAATAACAACTCTTCATTTTTATGAAGATATTTAGAATCAACAATGATTCAATTGAGATCAGTATTGCAAAACAGAATAATGAGGAGAATTTTTTGAAATTTTGTTGAAAATACAAAATAGAATGATGGTGTTCTAAAATCAGAACATTAGGTGTCATGAGAAAACTGATTATGAAATCTTGGTAGTGTGGAAGATGAAAGCAGAACTTTTCACAGGACCCAGGGCATGTCTGATATTGGAAAGTAAAGTAATTTGTAAAGCATTTTCTGATTAGCCATTGGCACTTGTTTGGTAATAGCACTTTTACATTTATTGTATCATTTTAAGTGTGTTCTTGATAGCCCATCCAGCTTAGTTTTATGTAAAGTTTTTCTCACATAAAATTTGTGAGAAAAAGGTTAACTTTTCAAAAAAATGAGTACCTAGTTTGTTACTATAGTAAAACTATGGACTGTCATTTTTTTGTTTCCTTAAATAAGTTCAAGATTTATTGCCAGTTCCATACAAGTATGTGGGAGACTTTCTTACGCTATGTGTTTCTTGTTTTTGTAGAGTGTGCTTGTTGTTATGCTGTTTCCTGGGACATAGTTGCATAGCATCAAGTCCTGTTCTTGAAATCAAATGAATGGAAAATGCTTAGGCTTGAGAGGTCGTTTTCAGGCTGTCTATTATAATTCTGGTATAATTTTGACTAAGGTGTTCTTGCTGAAGTGTGAGACTGATTACTTTGTCTCATGGAATGGTAACATTAATGAGAAACTATTAAATCAGTACACCTGTGTCTGTGTAGTGATAAATGTTTATTTTCATCTACTCCTTATATTATAAGAATGATTGTATGTGAAGGTTTATTTTCTTGTTTAAAAAACAATTTGGACCACTGTAGTAATTTTGGATCAATAGCGGTGTGGGAGTAGACTTTACCAGCTACAAAATGGCAACTCATTTCATCTGCAGAGGACTCAGTGGCAGGCAGAGGCACTTCAACAGTTGCACCCTATGAACAACCTATTCGTCTGCTTTCGTGGGCGTGTTTGCAAAATGTATGCTTCAGGATTACTGAAAAATAATGTCTTACTGAAAAAATGACTGTCTAGACAAGTCTAGTTCTTGTACTGCTTATTTATTGTCTCAAAAATAGTATGGTAGCTTCTGTTAATGGACAGATGCCTGAAGATGGGAAGGAGGTTTTCGTCTTTCACCTTTCACTTCAATGAAATGGAAGAATTTCGGTGTGAGGTGGTGTAAGTCTAGATGTTGGAAAGGACCTTTGGAGATCCTCAACTGTTCTGTAACTTTGTGACTAAAACTGAGGACAGTTGTGATAGCAGAGAGGATATGAGGCAGGTCATGAAGGTGCAAGGACCCTTTGGCTTTCAGGAGAAATCCTTTGTAGCAAATCCATGAAAGGGGGGGGGGGGGAGGGGGGGAGAGGAGACAGGAAGAGTGGCATGGATATAGGACTTTATCTCCCCCCACCCCCACCTTGCTTCTTAGGAAATAATGGTAATCACACCCAGAGTTTTAGTCAATTTCTGATTCCTCTTTTAATTATATATATATTTTTTTACTTATTAAGAATAGCGTCATCCTTATTTGAAAAGGTGTTGCTGGCATAAAGGCATGAAAGTCATGGCATATTCGGCTCCTACACATTCAAAATGTAATGGCTGTAGTGCAAGAAGTTAGGAGAGATTGAAATGAGAGCATTAGGTTGAAAATAATGTCGTAACATCAGTGCTGATCTGAAGCAATACTTACCAGCTTTGGATCCATGTGAAAGGAGAATAACAAAGCTTCTGAGGAGACCACCATGAATTATTAAAAAATAAAAGTAGTAAAGAGGTAAAAGTATTGTATTGAATGTATCAAGGGAGAGATGAACTCATGGATGTTAGGGCTGCCCTAGGAAGGGAGAGAAAAAGGATGATGTTTGCACAGCCACCCAACTGTAGACAGAGGGCTGAGGATGAGATGATGACAATGGATTCCTGGGATTGCATCTGCCTTTTTTCACTGTTTCTTGTAACTGTTATTTAAAGCCTGGGCTTTCTCAGTAATTTCCGTAATAGTAATAACAACTCATTTATTGGAAAGTTCTGGTTAGTGATTTCTGGTTTGAATTGTTAAATTTCATCTCAAGACTTCTGCCCTCAAAGCAGTATTCTTCCTATGCAATTTGCAATCTGTTTATTTCATAAACGGCAAACGTCATTAGTATATCTTGTTTTTTGAATTAAAATTATTAATGAAAAAATACCGAGCAAAATCAGTCTCAGGTGATTCTGAAAGACTGCCAGTTGACTCTTTCAGCTCTGTAACTTTTCTTTTTATATGATGGTGTCTAGCCTTTCACTAGCTTATTTTTACTTGGTTTTGTCTTCCTCAGATTAAATGGGTAACTTATGTCCTGCAGGAGTGCCTTCAAGAAGGCAGAAGGGACTGCATTTCCCCTTTTTATTTTCCTTTACATTACCTGTGCAGTTGTCTTGATACGTATCCTACTGTACAGTGGGACCTAGCCGTATTGAAGTGCTTAGCTACAGCCAAAAGGATTAAATGCAGTTTCCTTACTCTGAAAAAATAAAGTTATCAGAAAAAAAATTCAGATTCATCTGGCATGATGTAGCTGTGTTGAATTTCTGAGGCCTTTTGTTTTGATTTACTTCTCTCCACACGTTTAGTTATTCCAACTGTAAGATTTGATTAATTCCTTGTGTTTCCTTCTGGAGCTGTGTTTTGAATAGCCTGCTAGAAATGCTTTCTTCTTCCTGCAGCAGAAAAAGCTGTGTTTGCTGTTTGCCATCTTATGATCTTGTAAGATGCCAAGTATGTTCTTCAAATTCCTGCTGATAGGCTTGTGATTTCATATGTCAATTCTTCCAAAATTCTGGATGAATATTAACCAGTTTCCTCAATTTTACTGCGCTGAGCTCTGAAGACTTCGCTTCTACATCAGTTGGGACAACTTCTATCTTCGTACCAAACCCTCTTAGTTAGTCTGCCTTTCCCATATGTAATGTTAAATATAATTTCCCATATCTAAATATGCTTAGTCTCCCCATTGAGCTTCATTGCTTAGTAGCATCATTTCTTTCCATGTTCTCGTTTTATTTGGATGGTTGAAAAACCTTTGTGTTTGTTCTCATATCCTGTGGAAGATCTAACTCAGCTTGACTCTTGGCAGTTCTTTATCTGTACGATACTTGCCCTTTTTAGGATGTAGCTCTTCTTGCTGATGAGTCTTTTTGTTGTTGTTTCCCTGCTAATATCCTTTATTAATTTATTCATGTACTTATGTCTGGAGCCTTTCTTTACCAGTGTTTTTCTCCTTTGCTAGGATTCCAGTGTTAGTACTTTCTGACTTGACCTACTAATTGCCTGACTTGCAAGGTGGAGGAAATTTCTGCCAATTACCAAGGCATTTACCAAAAATGGTGCTGCCTAATACATCAAATATTTCCTGAAATTTGTATTTGTGGTTAAGCTGCATTCAAAATAAATGTGTTATTGATGGACAGCAGTGCCCTCAAATTTAGTATGAGACCATGCTTCATTTGTTAAATTACATGGAACTTCTCTTGCCAGTAACAGCCACATTTGATGAATACAAGTATTTAAATTTTTTTATTACTTTTTTTTTTTCTTCTGAATATGTTTGTGTCTCTTAAGGCAAAAAAGCTGAAAGTTTCTCTGCCCTCAACCTCTATCCCTACCCTTCACCTATACTCATTTTATTCTTTTTCTCTACCCTTTACAATAGTGTTTTATGACCTGTTTTCCTACTTTCTCATAGGATTGTTTAGGATAAGCAAGTAAAACCTTTCTGAGAGTATGACTGTTAACACCTGCATAGCTGCCTATATAGGTTTAGAGTTTGATCTTTCTTTATGCTATTATTTCCTTTTGTCGTCTTTTTTCCCCCTAAATTCCCTAGAACAAGGTTTTCAAATTTCATTGATAATTAGTCGCATACATCTTGGCTTGAGGTTCAGCCCTAATTCGAAGCAGAAGGGAGGATGTACAGCTGTTGGCATGATGTGATCCTAGGAGTGCATGCAGACCTACAGTATGACTCCTATATTTCCATTTTGTAGAGGAATGCCAATGTATAGAAGGCCACTGCATCCTGGACATGATAAATCTATTGTATCTATATCAAGGAGTTAAGATTCTCCTCTGCTATAACAAAATTCTGGTGGTTGTAGAGCCAATTCATATTGTCAGCTCTTCTGGTGAATCTCTGGTATGTGAGAGAATGAGGGAATGATTTGGCGTGAAAACAAACCATTGGACATAACATACTTGCTTTTAAACTTACCCAGATTTGAATTGCACAGATTATTGTTTGTGGTTCTGATGTCTTTTAATCAATTTATTACTTCATGCTTGATCTCCCTTCAGGTTGCAGTCTATAAATGTATCTTATTCAGACTATTAAAAAAAAGAATTAAAATCCTCTACAGGCTGAGGGAGATTAGGAAGAGTATCACCTATTCAAAGGAAATAATCTTTTCTTTTGTCTTTTTTTTTTTTCCTATTTACAGTATAATTCTGTCCTTATTTTTGTAGCCCTAAAGTTGCCCTGTGTTTAAGAAATTTTTTTTTTTTTTTTAATCGGGGTTTAAATGCATCTTGAGAATTAAACGTCTTCAGGTTTTATTTCTGTAGGTTCTCAGCATTTGCCTTTTACTCATAGAACCCTATTTATACTTAACATCTATTATAGGATAATCTGACTCAAATATCCTCCCACATTTGGTTTGCTCAGTAAGGAATTTCTAAATAATTTGATGGTAGTATTTTTTTCAAGTTTTTATGACATATTTTTTTCTTTTTTTTCTAGAAAATTGTCACTTGCATGCACATTTTGATGATTGCAAAATGGAAAACCTAAAGAAATTTCAGTATGTAAATATGTTTATTTCTTTTACAGACACTGAATCCAAAATGGAATGAAGAATTTTATTTTAGAGTAAGTTTCCCTTTACTTGCAATATTTATTATAACACATACAGTTAATTACAGAGTATTTTATAAGGTTGGGAAGAAACTTATTTTGTATTTGTTGTTTATATATTTACATTAAAAAGACTTGGCCTGATGTTAGTGCTCTTCTGTTCCTGTAGTGATGGAATGATCAGCAGAAATTGGCATAAGATTAATTAGAAATAGACAATTTCACAATTTGAGATTTTATTTTAGAGTAAGTTATGAGCTAATTCATCTGACCAATAAGAAAAATTATTCTTACTTGAAAACATATTTTTAGCAGAGCATGTTTGCTGTGGTTTTAAAATGTTAATGCAGTAGGAAATAATCAGTTATTTCCAAGAGTTGTATGAAGTTTAAGTTATCATGGCAAAAAATAATGAAATAGAAAAATAGAGAAGGAAGATAAAAAAAAAAGTAATTTCTCTTGGCCTTTATGTTACTTGCCACAAGGACAAAATACGCTTTTTTTCCCCCCATCATTCCATTTTAATCTTTCCAGTTCTTGCTTAACATTAAAGCCAAGTTATCCCTAAAACTGAGTGATTTGTATCGCAAAAAATATTTTTAAATATTTGAAAGTGGTAAAGGAGGTGTTAAAATAGTGATTATCAAAACCAACATAATATAAATGAGAAGGGTGATAACTTTATTATTTAGTTGCTGAAAATGTTTCCAAAGAAAAATGGCTTAGTTTTAACCCAGCTGTAGCTTTCACAAGAGAAGGGTATGTGGAATTTCAGTGTTTTTTAAAATTTAATCTTAAACAAGTGCTTGAGAAAAGACGTCATTTTAGAGTGTTAAAAACCGGTACCGTATTGAAAATTTTTTATAGAGTATTAGCAATTGACTGTCTTGCTAATAGGATCTTTAGATAGATAGTTCACACCAACAGAATTGTTAATACACAGGTTTTTGAGGTTCAAGTGGAATTTATATGTTTAAACATGTACCAGATAACTTTTCTAGGTTTTTCAGCTGGGTAATACGCATCTAAAGTAATTTTATCTAGTGAAATATTTTGATTTTTATAATGTACTCAGAGGGGAAAATACAGACTTACACTTTAAGAAGTTACATGGAGTTCATAGGAACTGTCTTGACACTAAATTACAACTGAACTGAAGGTTTTCTATTTTCATCACAATGGTTTTTGATGTTTGCACACCCTGTTACAGAAGTTACCATGAGATAAATTAAGCTACATGCCTGTAAAAATACAGAGGAGTCTTAAGACTGTAATTTTACTAGAAAGTCATTCCCTACTACAGGAGAATTTTCTGGTGAAGTGTTCAAATGCCTTGCCTTCAGCATAGAGCACAAACTATCCAGGGAGCTCACGATCGTGACTGTTCCACAGTAAAGGGAAGTGAAAGTAAGTTTTAGACTGTTGATCTATTTGAAGATACTTCAGGCTCTGCCAAATTTGATCCTGACTGCATAAGTGATTCTGAAATGGATGACCGCAGCACCATGAGCCCATCTTTATGAATATATTTATCTATATATCTATATCTATCTATATATATATTTATGAATACTGGTCTCATAAACATGCAGAATAGTAAGAAGGCTGTAAGGAGCAAATTCATATATTTTAAAGTGAAATACATTTGCTCAGGATTAAGTAAGCTTGTTAGGTATATTTATGCTTATAATTTTAACTGATATTATTTGAGGTAGCCTTTTTAATAATTTACTTTTTCTAGTAAAAGAGAATACACAGAACTGCCACAATTCGTGTTGCTTAGATGACATGTATAGCCCATAGAAGATCTGTTAAAACACCTTGAAAATCCATTATTGTGGAATACTATTACTAAATTTTCTTAATTAAACAAGTTGGAAATACTAACCTGGCTTACAAAACTTTTCTGAAAAAAACTATCAAGTGGATCAAGTAACATACAATTTTTTTCTTGTTTAATAGTCACTGTTTTTGTCTTCCTGCTAGAGTTCTTTGTTTTTTCCTTTTAAATGTTGGTGGTCTTTCTGCTTAAATTTACTGCAATGTGAATAATTTTCTGGAGGTATATTTGCTGCTTTCAAGTGTCAGAGAGCCTTCTGTTGGGTTTTCCACAGGCATGTGTGATAGATAAATGGTGAGTGATGGACAGTCATATAGATGACTGTGAAATCCTGAAATAAATAGAGTAAAACTCTTACTCCCTACAGTTTAGTTGAGCTTTGCTGCTGTAAAAAAAAAAGAATCTGGGAGTCCTGATAGTCTTTCCAGCCTGGGACTTGTTCCCAAAACACAGAGCTTGTCACTTCGGTCAGGCCACCTTTCCTGAGACCAAGTTAGCTTTGTGGTGTGCCCAGGGCAGCTGAAGCTGCCCCATTAGCCCTTCCTGGCTGCAGCATGTGGGGCTGTGTGGGGTGTGTGGTGCATGAGGGAGAAGCAGCCTGGTTTGCCTGGGGATGTCCTCTCCAGATTCTTCTCTACAGTATGACAGAATGCTGCTCAGTGGTGTGCCACAGCCATGCCCTTTCATCTTTGGAGCTTTCTGTAGAAAGAGAAATGCAGTGACTGTCTTGCATTGAACACAGTAAATAAGAGCTTTTAATGTTAACTGCTAGGCTATTTCTAGTTGTACTGCGGTTTAGAAACAAAGTGTTCTAGTGCTCCAGTTTAAATTTAAGAGTTTCATAAAACCTGTTAGTCCTGTTCTGTTTGCCTTGGTTTAATCACTGTATTAACTAGTACACATATGTTGTTATCATCAAGCTAATGAACCTAAAGTGACATTATTTTAACTTTCTTACAGGTAAACCCAACCAATCATCGTCTCCTGTTTGAAGTGTTTGATGAAAACAGATTGGTGAGTGCTTGTCTTGATTGTCTTTTACTGATCACAAGGCTCTGCATTAACACAGCTGATGAAATGTAGCACATCTGAAAGGTGTATTTCTGTCTGTTGTTTAAGTAAGTGTTCTAAGAAATGCAGATAGAAGCATAAAAAGCATCTGGGTTTGGGACTAATAGAGCATTAAACACAAAAGTAGTACTCTGTTGGGTCAGACCAAAATGTTTCTTCTTAACCCAGTATTCTGACAGTGAAATCCTCATCATATTCTTCCTTAGGCTTCTCCACTGCAAACCAATGCAGTCCCAACCTTTTCAGTCACTTAAAAAGCAGCTGCTTCATCCCCTGATCATTTTGGCATCTCTTTCCTGTACCTTTTAATACTTCGGCATCCTTTTTTGGGATGTGGTTACCAGAGCTGCACTGAACTGAGCACCCAAAGTGCAGGTGTATGAAGGTCTAAGGTAACAGCAAAATAATCCTCTCTGTTATGTTTTCAGTTCTCTGCCTCATAATGCCCAGCATACTGTCAGTGGTTTTGGTCTTGAACTTAATTTGTCTGATGCAGTAGCTCTTCTAGAGAAGTATTCCAGTATCTTACTGGTTCTTGCTTTTGTTATGATGTAGTTAAGATTTCCACGCAGACATACGTGATATAAGTGATACTGTCATTCTGAACATACTAGGTTAAATAGGCCAGTGCAGTGGCAGACTGGGTGACTGACTTGTTGGGTTCTTATCTTTCAAAAACTGTAACGCCATCTCTTTGTTTATGAGATCAGGTATTAGCATTTTCTTGGCTGGGTGCAGTACAACCTCTAGTAAACTTGTTTCTTTTGTGAAGATTAGGATCAGTGTTGTGAAGATCTTTTTATTCAAAAAAACCTCAGTATGGAAACATCTGTCTTTAAAAACAGTATATGCTTTTCCTCTGTCTTCTTATTAAATGTAGACCAAAGGAAAACATAAAAGCTGTAATATTCCGGGGAAAAAGAAGACATAGAGCAAAATGATTATGTCCTCCTTCAGGTGGAAGTCAATCAGAGCAAAATGATTATGTCCTCCTTCAGGTGGAAGTCAATCAGTAAATCTGTGTTTAGAGTGGGCTGACTGTGAGCATATTTATTGACATAATGATTGTAACAACCACTTGCACTATTAAAACTGTCCTATACCTTTTGAACTTCAAGGAGATCATCTGTCAGTTCTTCCAAGCTTTAAGGCCCTCTTCCCCCACTAGCTGATACAAACAACACTGAAGCAGAAATACTGTAACTGTGAGGCAGAGTATGTAAGCCCAGGCTCAGGACTGCGCTGATGTTACTGTGTGGCTTGCATGTGTCTTGGGGGATGTTGGAGGAGGTTTGTGTCAGCATGAAGGGCAAAGTGGAACTCATGGAAGAGGCTTCACTGGTTCACAGAATGGTGGCATGCATGGGGATGGCTGTGGGTGATGGGGAAACAGAGTGGCGGTTCAGAAGAAATATCTTATGTGCAGTGACAGCTGAGAAGAGTCTTGGTATACTCATTTCAGATATATTGCTTAAGAATTTCCAAGTGACTGTATGCAGTTCTGGCCTTATATTGACACTTTTGGTACTACTTTATTGTTGAACTGTTTTCTGTTTCTTCTTGTGGTCCTGCTCCTGTAGACAGTCTGCCCTTGAGCTCATAACCTCCCTGCAAAGGTAGCTTAGGAGTTGTTGCTTTCCTTTCAGAAGGTGTTCTGATCTATTAACAAAGCAAGTATGTCGGGGGTTTTAGAGCAGTAGGTTTCCATCAAGTGGTGTTTACAGAATGAGAAGACATTGAGCTGATTATTTTGGCTTTCCTGTGAAATACTTATTGCCAATACTTGCATGGTTTTATCACAATAACTTTGTTTCTTATTCATATTCCCAATTAGCAAAGCACTTTCTATCTTTGCAGTACATCCTTTCCTTCCTGTCCCTCAATCAAAATAAAGAATATACAATGCAAGCTTCATCTTTGGTGCAAAGAGAGACTGTGTCCTTGGATAGTATGTTTTCTCTGAAAAATAATATAAAATAATATTAATAACTGTGCTTCCACAAGGCAATCTATAGTACTATTGCTGTGTTGAAGCTATTCCTGTTTTTCTTTTTGGCTTATAGTCTGCTTAAAACAATGGGGGATTGTGCTGGCTGCTGGCACTTCTATCGTTTAAAGCTTCCATTTGTCTTGTCATTGGTCTTTTTCTGTCTTTTGAAAACAAGCTGCTTGCAAACAGAGGTTTAAATGTCTAGACAGAGTATTGACCCTCCACGTACAAATTTTCAGAGCTGTTGACAAAATCTACACTGTCAGGTTCTCCTAGGGAACAAATGTCCATGTATTGCAACGAAGCCACACTTCATGGTAAACAGTTTCTTTTCTAGTACATGCTAGCTAACAAGTGTGAACACACTTCAAATGTGAGTATCCTCAGACCACTGGATTTCTGCAATCTAATAGAGTTGATTTAGGATCTTTGCTTTACATTTTGGTGTATCCTGTCTGTCTGTTCTTTTTCTGAGGTGTTTGACTCTTGGAGAGCGTAACTGTATTCCATGCTGGCAATTGCACTCGTAATATTGCTAACTTTCTCACTGGAGGCTGGCCAGCAATGGGCAGAGTTTCTGTACAGTGTTTGAGACAAATCAGTACAAAACGACATGCAACACCCGTCTCCGGTTTTCCCTTGTCTTTACTGCCTGGTAAAACTGAAAAAGAAACTTTCTTTCCTGCAATCTTGCATATTTCTGCTGGTTTTATTGTGTGAGAAATCTTTGCCATGTGTATGATTGCTTTGTTTGTTGTGATTTTTAATTATTAAAAGGGACTGTGCAGGGTAGTGCAGGTTATATTGTGTTTGTAGAGACAGTGTAAAAGTTGTGGCTTTTTAAAGGCAAGAAGTTTCTTGCTTAATCATGTTATGAGCACAGTTAAAATTGAAAGCATAAGCGTGCTATATTTATTCATGTTCTGCCATGACAGCCTAATGCTGTAACAGACCAAAATGTTAAGCTTGAAGTAATTTTTCTAATTTGCGTGTGGAGTTGACTTAAACTTTTAACACTAAATTTAAGTGGTTTTGTGGTAGTTAAGTTTGTGTGTGTGTGTGCTTTATATGAATGTGCCTTGTGAATATGATGTGGTTTAGATTTATAGCAGTGCCGAGTGTGTTCGCTGCCTTAGTCAGCTGTGAGAGCTCTCCCGCTGGGGCCGCTCCTCTCTGATGGAAAAGGAGCAGCTGTGAAGGTGCTGTTTCAGGCTCTTGCTGGCATAAAAAAAAAAAAATAAAAAAAAAGAAAACCCCCACTAGCTTACATTGGAGAGAGGGAACCAGGCCACGTGACTCCCACCATCCTACCCTATGTCACAGTGTGTAGGAGCACTGAGTGCTCTTACCCAATCATGCCTGGAATGCTGCTTGCCACTTGGGCTATTTCTGCTATCTGTCGCTATCAGGGCTGCAGTGCTAACAGTTTGGCAGATGGGACACTTTTTCTTGGAGTTTCTGTCTTTGGTTTTTAACTTCTGGCAGTGCCTGAATTGTTGCTGTACTCCCTCTCCTTTTCTTCTCTCTGTAAAACCATGGCCCATCGGCTGCGGTTTCATTTTGGCTCTGGGAGAAGCAACACAGCCCCCGAATCAGAGATCCTCGACCGGGAGAGAGAAGATGACTTTTTCATGACATTCCACACTTTGCCAAGAAGAAACAGTCCTCACACTTTCTCCCGACATGGAGCAGATTATGGTGGTGGCAGCGATTTGCAAGAAGTGGGCTCCTTAAAAAGGAGTACATCCATGTTTATTCCCCAGCTGCTGAACAGTATTGATGCGCGTCCAATGAGAAGCTCGTCAATGCAGATCTCTCTTCAGCGCAAAGCTGCGAACGGCTGTGCAGATGAGTACGCAACCCTGGAATCTCCTGAGAAGGCACTTCCTTGTAAATTCTCAGACTTCAGGGAACTTTATGCATCCCCTGTTGAAAACCGTTCTTCTCCAAGCTGTCCAGAGGTGACTCCCGAAAATTCTCCACCCAGGCTGATGGAAGAGTTAGGGCAACAGATTAATGGGACTGTTTGCTGTCATCGTAGAATATTTTGTACTATTCCTTCCAATAACCAGAGTGAGGATGCTTCATCAGCTACCCAAGAAGGTGAGGCAAATGAGGCAGCTTCAAGTTTAAACATAAGTGGTCTGAGAATTCAGCATCGGGCTTCAAGTGCAGACATGCCTCAGGTTACTCTACTACCCTTTGGTACTGATGCTCAAAATAATGCTCCCACCCCTGAAACCCGGCGTTGGTCTTTGCAACATGTGCCAGATATGTCAGCAAATTCAGGGAAAAAGTTCTTTGTTCTCCAGTTACAGCAACCACAGACAAGTGGTACAGGTGCAGGAGGTGAATATAACTTTGGTTTTACTGGAACGAAAGGGGACAGATTGGTCAGGTATCCTCGGATACGGCTAGAAAGGAGTACTTCCTACCCTGTCCAGCCACCAACAGAAGAAATTAGCACCACAGCTGATGGATTGAATTCAGAACTGCATGGAAATGGCAGGAACGGGTCAGAAATATCTAGAAGCGATTCAGTAGAGCGGATTCCTCAAGGGCAGGGATGCTTGTTTAAAATCAGACCAGATCAAAACACAAGGCAGCAGCACTTCAGAATTCTTGTCACCCGTGGTCCTGAAGAACAAAATCAGGTTGTTGGTAAAGAGGGTCACGGCACCCCTGGTCCTATAGCAGCCAGTACCACAGTAAGTATGATGCTGAGTATGCTACGCTACTAAAGTACAGAATTGCCATGCAAAGGCTTCTAGGCTTGAGGCAACTGAAGCACTTCCATTGTTAATGCTAGAATGTTCTGCATTTCTCTGGAGCAAATCACAAATCATCTCTATTTCTAATCTAACATAACTTTGCTCTCCGTTGTGATTACATCCAGTGTAATATTTTGAGATCGTAATGTCACATGTTTCTTAAGTCATTGTTACATCAGCTGGAAAGATTTTGAAAAATCAGAACATTCAAATGACAAATTAAGTGTTCATGTTAATATAGTTGGCTGAGACCTTGCTGCATGAAGAATTCTTCATGCACACTTTTTAAAACCAAATACTTTTACACCTTCTAAGTATAATGTACACATGTGTATGTGTACCTCTGCATGATTTTAAAGTATGTATTGTAATGCAATATTAGCTAAGACTGTAGAAATCTTACAGTAATTCCAATCAAGATACTGACTTAGATTAGGTACCAAGAAGTTAGGAAAAAACCACTGCCTTTCACAGTAATTTGTGTGGTTTGGGGTTTTTGGTTGGTTTTTTTTGGTTTTTTTTTTTGGGGGGGGGGCAGGGGGGGACACATTGCTGGTAATGAAAAATGTGTCCTCAGTTGTTGTGTGCCGGAAGTCCTGATCAAAGAATGTACAAGTGGCTTGGCTGAACTTAGTAAACTGTTCTGTTGTTTGTATTTGCCTTGATTTTGCTTTAAGATGACAAAATTAATCTTCTGGGTTTTCTATGTTATAATGGGAAGGTACTGATGCTTTATGTTGTAAAGCTGCTTTTTAAAAGACCAAAGTAGGAATAAAACTTAAGGGTTTAGATTAGTCATTTGCTTAAATTGCATTACTGTGCAATTTAACACTGCCCACTTGAGTTCCTAAGCTCAGTGATGCTGTATATAGAATAGTAAGCACTCTGTCTCCAGCTGTGAAAATGGATTCACTACAAGATATTTTGTTCTTCGTTATTTGTGTGTTCTCGTTCTCCTGCACCTTTGTTTAGTGAAAGGTAGCATAAAAGACAGCTGCTTACTGCAGCAAGGCTGTATGATGACTCTGCAGCTTTCCTATGAAAAAGCTAAGAGTCTCCCAAGTTACTCCAGTGTAACCTTCATTTTAGCTTTTCTGTAGGCATTGTGAGTAGAAAATCAGAAAGTATCCCTAAGCTTTTATTTTTAAAAAGTTTTTTTAAAAAAAAATATCCCTTGCCAGCACAGATTTCATTTCAGTCTTTGCAAGCTAGCAATTTTGTTAAGTAGTGTATGCTATCTTTTCTGCCAGCCTGCGAACATTTCAGCAGGAAAATTTGGAATGCAGAAACTTCACTGATTTTCTTCTTCATTTGACTTTCATTTATGCAGTACAGTGTGTTAAGTGTTTTCATACTAGAAATGGGGAAAAAACCCAGTATGTCTAATTTTCCCTTGCCTATTTGCTATCCCTTGTTCCTTTCCAGTAATAGCTGTTCATGGGGAGCCACCATAACCAATTACATAAGTAGCTATAGTATGTCCAACCTAGTACGAAAGCATCAGAGGTTTACGGATCAATGCAGCTTGCAGAAAGATGTCTCCCAGTGTCTCTGCCGTAGTACACATTTTTTTCTGAAGGATTTACCCCCTGAAGTCACTTCTTTGAAGTTCACTGTAGTAATGATTCACATACCAAGGACATATTTCAGTGTTTCCGGAGAAGAATTATGAAATTTGTTCCTACGTGCTGTTAGTTATAGTTACCATGGGAAATCAATTTAGCCAGCCGTGAAGTATGGCAGTCAGAGACACTCAGTCCAAATGGTACTTGCATTCTTCAGTGCAAAAACTTTGAAAAAACAAAGAATTAATTGAAACTTAAAACTTCTGGGTGGTGTTTTCTCATGTTTGTAGTAAGCCCAGAAACATTGTGGGTAGAGATAATTGGCTAGGCAAGATGCCATAGGAAGTGTGGAGATTGAAATCATTTTGGTGAAAATCTTGCTTTATTTTGTCAACATATAAAACATTCTTTAGCAAGGTGTCAATTTTAATCTATCCCACAGAACTTTCTTTGGAGGACCTATGATGCTAATTAAGGATGTACCTGAAATATTTGTTCTGTTAAGCTGATGGGAAAAGTCGCTGTGTTTTATAGCTGTTAGCATTTTAAAAAAAAAAATAATTCTAGACTCTTCCAGTTAAACAAGTTTGTGTGTATTTGATTGATATAGGGCATGGGCCTGGGGCTGTAAGCAGCAGCTGCTACAGCCTTATTTATCTTGAGTGAAAACATTCAAGCGGGCGTCTGCAGTCCTACTGCTACCAAGTGTTTATGACCTTTCAAATATCTTCAGTTTTATACTGAAGTATTTTTTGGCAAGCAGGATGTATTTCATTACAAGTCGTTATAAAATATTAAGTAAAGTATGAGCTTATGTCCAATTGTGAAAAATTTTTTTTGAGAGCCTTGTTACAAATTCTTTTGACTACTATGTTATTTTATATTTAATGCAATAGCTACTGCTAAGTGTGTATATATACCATGGCATATAACAAATACATTGTTTATAATTTGGGGTCTGTGAGTGCATAGCTGTATTGCTGGGAAACACTTCAAAAATCTTGCGTATTGGACAACTGTTTTAGAGACTTGACAAAGGCATCTTTGTTGTGATAAAAATACAAAGTGTCATAACAAAATGTTGTAGTAGTAGTAGTAGTAGTAGTAGTATTGAGTTATGTTTAGTTAAGAAACAGAAATGGCAACTCTCAACTCCATTTCTCACAAGTCAGCTTTATTTTCCTGTCTTGGAAATAATTTTAGAATAAATATTGTTGTGAAAGTACAGAGACTCTACTTAGGCTCCTAAGATATCTAATGGGTTTGGAGCACGTAAACCAAAAAGAGCAAGCTAGGATAAATGCAACTGGGCCAAAATTCTGCATTTTGCACTGCCCAGGAGACTTGAATGTGGGCACTGAGGTCCCATGCCTTGTTTGGGCTGTTGCCCTGTGGCAAACCAGCAACTGATTGCCTGAACTCTAGCTGAGACATGCTGGTAAAACTGGTTTATCTGAAAATGGGTGACCATGTGCAGTGCACGTGATGGCTTTCACGTGGAATCTATGGGAAGTGGTTAAAAACCTAATCCACAGAATGTGTAACTCGATGACTTGATGAAATTAAGGAACTAGAACTGCTACTTCTCTGCTGCTGCCTCTCCCAAAGGCTGTAACATCCTCTTCCCTGCCTTACTCTGCCCTTTCTTATAGGTCATTCAAAACTGCATTCTTAAGTTGATGCCCTGAATTTTGGTGGGAAAGGGATCCAGTTCCATTGTTTTAATGGGAACGCTTTCGTGGGAGACCTCTGCCTGTCATTGAGGCAGTGAACTTCAGATGGTGTCAATGGTGAGCTTTGCCTTTGATCAGGAATAATTTTCATCACCTAGAGCAGAGCCAACTACTGTTAATAAAGCTGTTTAGGGGAAAGGCAGAGTTGTTTGCTAGAACCTTTCTACAAAACTAGTAATTAGCAACTGACAATTACATGACTGCAATGCAGATGAGGATTAATTTTATTCAGAAAACTTCAGAATCATATAATAATGTATTTTAATGTATCGTTGTATTATATAGCACAAGGATGTTGCCTGTTTTCTAGAGGGGATGAATGCTCCTCTTAGTTATTTTGTTCCAGTTTCAGTGATGCCTCCTCAGTGTAAAAAGGCTGCTAGTAACCCCTTCATACCTTAGTGACTTCCTCTGATTTGGAATAGATTTCTTTGAGGGCAAAACTTTGCAAAGACTAGATAGTAATCCACTCAGAAAATTACTGCTGCTAGGCAAATTTAAAACCTTGAACCATCTTCTTTCGTATCCCACTAGGAGAGCTGTGAGTCAAACTTGTTTAATCATATTGGGGATTATTTATTCATGTGTTTGACCTAAGAGAAAGCAGGTCAGTGAGATTGCTGATTGATTTAGAGGAACTGCTGGTGAAAATTTACTAGTGTTTAACAGTGTTACTAAAATAGTACCTAATGTTAAATCATATATATATAAGATGCTCATTTCTGTTCTATCTAGGATTAGAAATGTAATCTAAAGAATTCAACACTTCCATAGACCTTCCTTACACAGTGCAGCCCTGCTACAATATTTCTACCTTAGTTGGACTGTGAATTAATGTCAGATATATAGGAGCCTATGTTCAGAAATGCACAAAAATTCTCTGTGCAGAAAAGTATGTATAGTTGATCCATCAGCTGTATATATTATCAACAGTTTGTCAGAAAAGGGATGTTATTGTGGCATACTATATCATATATTACCAAATAAAAGAGAAAAATGCCAATTGCCTTACAGATTGGTGTTTACTGTTACTCCATTTTTGGTCAAAAGCTCTTGACACATCATGCTCTAAGATATTCATAGTCTGTGATATGGAAGTCTTGGGATAGTTTGGGGGTTTTTTTATGGCTCAGGGAAAAAATAATCAAATTATGGAAATACAGTTTTATTCAATTTTACATCTTTGAAAAAATGTAATACATGTAAATAAAAAAAAAAAGAATAGTTAAGGGATGACAAGGTTGTGCTTTTTGTAGCTTGAATATTTATTTTGTAGACAGTCTCACAAATTATGTAGTTTTCAATAGCAAGTGTCCACTTCAGTGCTACTGTGCTATCACCTTTGTATTTTTATATATCATTGCCTCATGAGTTACCACTCTCAGTATTGTGGATCACTGTTCTCTTAACTGGAGATAGTTTTCTGTGCACAGTGATGAAGAAGCATTTCAATCCCCATTAGCTGACTAAGCCTTTCCTGTGAGAAGCAAAAGAAAGTGAAATAAATTTGATTGTTTGCAAGCCTTTGAAGATGATGTATTTATAGAGGAGCCTCCGCTGGCCACATCTTCAGGCCATGTTTCTGCCATAGTGTTTACTTTCCATATCTTTTTATTTCACATTTCTAGCCTGTCTTTGATCCAGTGGGTTGAAAAAGAGGAATTTCTTAATTAGCAGTTCTATCCTGTGACCTGACTTAGCTGTAATGAACAAGTAGCAGTTCTCTATATTGCCCTGTGCTAAGCCTTAATTTGTAACATACTGCTGTATGACATACATGTACCACTGTATGACAACTGAAAAGGGTCGTGGAGGAATAACATTGTTCTGTATTTTTACCAGTGGTGTTTGCATAATGGGACATATTTTGGTTAGTATGAAATTCAGTTCTGGATTGAGTGTTCTGGTGTTTTTACTTTTGTACATAAACTGATCTGTTTGATTTAAAAAAACAAACAGTCCTCCTGTGTTTTTGTGCCACAGTAAACTATGTCAAAGTCTGAAAGTCTCTTTCCTGAGATGGTACTGAGACCCCAAGTGGTTTAGGTATTGCTGATTGGTACAAGAAAACTTGGTGGAAAGCTTAAAAGATGAAAGGAAAAGGGCTTCCCCCCCATCCCATTCAAATAACCATTGCCAGAGTTCATTTGTTTGTTTGGTTAGTGCAGTCCACAGGGAGAGATCTTAATTTTCTCTTTCAGTGTTTCTCTTCTTACCCACTCCTGTAGTCATTCACCAGCCTGTCATTGACACAGTATTTAGCACTTAATATAACGTCATTCATCATCTTTAACTAGCCCCCCACACTGATACTTTTTTAGGACTTGAGTTGGTATGGGAAATGGTAATGCTTTTGAATTGGAAAAGAGGTTTAATTGCTTCTCTTATAATTTTTGAACCAAGTCTAAATGTCTGAGAATTCCAAAGAATAAATAGACAAAAATGGAACAAATCCTTTTCCTAACAATCTCACTGTTTTATCTCCTATCCTGTTTTCATGTGGATGACAAAGGTATATTAAAACCAGCAGTGACTCTTATTAAAATCTAACACACAGAGTGAAATGTACTTGGCATGAGAGACTTTCCTTTGTCCGTCTATTCATCCATCCATGCAGGTATAGTGAGAATTACCTGTGGAAAAAGTTACAACTGGCTGCATCCACACCTGTGGTGCTGGGAGTGTGGTGTTCATGGCTGAGCTGTGCTGAACTGCTTCTGCATCTTCATTTCAGAAGCATCTACTGAGTGCAGTACAGCACTCTAAATGGTACAGACCAAGAAAAGTCAAATTGTTAATAGTTTATTTGCTAACCTTCGTTATACCAGGAGCATATTCTGAAAAAATGTAGACAACATCTAAACCAAGCAAAATCTGTGTCAGAAGCAAGTATTTCTTCCCAGGTCTCTTTAAGGATCGCTGAATCAGTACTGGAACCGAATCAGCTCACCAGAACACCGGGGCATTGCTAGGCAAACCATGTGGGGCTGTTTAAAAGGTGTGTAGATATGGCACTTTAGGGACGTGGTTTAGCAGTGGACTTGGCTGTGTCAGATTAATGGTCTGGAGTCTATGATCTTAAAAGGTCTTTTCTTACCTAAATGATTATATGGAAGTGTTCTGCCCTTTTAAAGGCTGCGTTCTCTTCCAGTGGTACCCAGGACTCATGCTGCCCAGCAACTTTATTTTGTATATTTCAGTTGTCTTAAGTTTGGAGACCTACTTCAGGGATTGCTAGACTCTTGGTAGGCATTTCTAGAACATAATTTGTGTTGCCCTTAGCCAGATGTTTAAAATAGCTCAAATGAACGGTGCTATGAATTTCCTGTCTCTCTGGTTGCTATACAAGGAGTGCAAATGACTCTCTGGAAAAACCTCTGTTCTGTGGAGATAAGGACTTGGTTGACATTTGCAGGTAGAGGTGATTAATTCCATCCCTCAGGTCTTTTTAGGTTTTCTGTTAAGGGCAAAATTGGTTCTCTTCCCCTCCTCTCAACAAACCTCCCTCTAGATTGCAGTGAAAGAAAGGTGTCTCCCAGACCACGACAGACTGAGCCTAGAAACTGCCATCTTCCCATCCTTTTCCGTTCAGGGATCTGCCACACTTGGGCCCTTCCTTCATGTGTAATCTCCCCCTCCCTTTTTTGTTCTCCCCCTCCAGAAATCACCTGCCTCCCTTCTTCATTAGCCTTTCCATCAGTTTGCACGTCTGTTCTTAAAAGATCTTCCCATCCTGGAAGGGGCAGACTATCATGTTCAAACATGTGCAGAGCAGAAGCTAGTTTTACAATAAGGAAGGTACCAATGAGCAGACTGATTTTGGGGTTTTTTTTCTTTTCTTTTTTTCATGTCACTGGAGAACAAATATCACACTGTAAGTAGTTTGAATTGGGTTGCAGAATCAAGAAATCAATACGTAATTTTTAGTCAAGCTTTCAGAGTCAAGAATTGGCAGTACTATCTATACCCTGTCCTTTCACATTCTTAAAATTCCCTGGGAAACTTCTGAAGTTTATTAGAGTTCATTGTCAGGCATTTTTCTTTTTCTCCCTGAAAGCTGTATCATTTGGTATTTCCCCGTAGAGAAAACAGAGTAAAACTTTGAGCAGAAGAGGTGGAAATGACATCTCTTTTCTTTTTTTTTCTTTTCTTTTCTTTTTTTTTTTTTTTTTAATAGCAGTAACAAACTTTTTGATCCTGCATGGAAAAATTCTGTGCTGAGTTTCAGTACAGAGTTGTCTTTTTAAAGCTGAGTTTATAAGGCCTTCACTTCATAATGGAAATGCTGACAGTCTTAACATTGAAGGTGCCAGCCAGAACAGCTTTGGTATAGATCTAGCCACAGGAAAATTACAGAAAATAAACCAGATACAGTCTTGATCACTTTTTGTACTGTTCACCTGTTTTCCTATTTGAGATAAGCTCTCAAGTAATGAAGAATTTAGGAATGTGCATGTTTTATGACTGTTCTTGTTCAAAAAGCTATTCCAAATCCAAATCTATCCTGTTTACTTAGTTTCTAGATTAAATCTCATTGTAAAATTTATTACTGCATACATTCATCTAAAATCTGGTGCTTTTATGTTTGGGTTTTTTTCCACCTAATAGAAAGGCATTGGTAGCTTCCAGAAGTCAGCAATAATGTACAGAAAAATATATTAAAAAAATCAGCAGTCTGACCATGCAGGTTTCTGTGTCCAAAAAGAACGAATAACTAAAACCGAAAAATCTCACCTTCACTCTGTTTAAATTCTCTGGTATTATAAACCTAGCAAAATGCTGGACCATGTCTTACATCTGTGGGAAAAGCTGAAGGCCCAGGCACTATCATTACCAAAATACCGTTGCATTTTCCAGGTCTGTCATGTTCTACCTCCTCAAGCTTTGCGGGTGCGGGGGGTGGGGCACAATGTGTTGGCCGTGAAAGTACAAAGAAGATTTTGCTTTTGGTTAGATGAAGTGTGCAAATAACATGTATACTGCACCCTATACTGTGGTGTAAACCCAGAGTTGTTTTGTTGCTTTGGTAGAAAGCTTAAATCTTCCCTTTCAGCCGAGGTTGAAAGCATAACCTCCCAGGTGACTAGCATTTCCAGGCAGTATATGTATTCTAGAAAAGAATAATATAATACAAATTCTAAGGTGAGATTTTTATCTTCAGTAAAAAAGAGATTCAGCTATAATTTTTTATGATCTGACTGGCCTTCTTTTTGGTTATTTGTTGAAATCTTACATTCCTGATCCTACTACGTAAAGAGATTTTTTTTTTTATTGACAAAAAATAATATATAATCACTGTTCATAATAAATAAGGCAACAGGACGCTGCTTTCTCAGCATTAACTTTAGTATTTGACAGATTGCTGGATACATACAGAAGCAGAAAACTGGACTATGGTATTTTAAATGCTTATATTATCAAAAGCAATCTACTTTACAACTAAAAAGGAAGGTATTCATCAAACAGTGAATATCCTTTCAAACAAGACATTAGGGGCTGGTAATAATCTTCCTGGAGTAAGCTATAACTTTTTACCTGGAGTGAGTGTTTAAAACGGTTTACGTAATTAAAAAAAAAAGGTTGTTTGCTTTTAAAATTATTTCTACTCCACATCCTTTAAATAAAATCCACAGCTTATCAGTATGTGGGAATAGCAATATTATTTAAGGAATTATGTTAAATCACAATTTTTTAAAGTATTTATGTTGCAAATAAAATTTAAAGCTTTATTATGAAAGCTAAAAGTTATATCCAATATATTTTGCACATATCATCCAGGATAGTAAAAAACTGCTCGTATTTAAATTTTGTGCATTTTAGCAGTAATATGTTTCTCTTTTAGTACTTGGTGTTGTAAAGACTTTAAATTACAAATATGGTAACCATTTAGTTACTTGAAATCTGCATCAGGCATGGTTTTATATTCACAGAATCATATTACCATGAAACACATATTTGCTTCAAATTCCATGAAAGTGGAACTAAACTTCATTGTTGAAAAGTTGAGCAGAATCTCTTTCAATGTACACATACACAGTCTTGTGCTTTCTCTTCAAAGATTTGGAAGTGGAGGCTGCTGTAGTTGCTGTATTACTAACACTTAATTATTTTTAGAAATTCTATCACATAGCACTTGCCAGCACGCTGAATTATTATGAACACAAGTGAACTATACTTGTTGGGAAGTAAGCGTGGTATATTCGGTGATGTAGCTTGCAGTTATGTAGCAGTGTGTTTACTCACATTCAGCTTTTAATAATTCAGTAGTCTGTAATGTGGGGTTTTAGCCCTAGACAGATGCGTAAAGTTTTTTTTTTTAATATTTGACGTTTTAAGGTATAGGTTTGCAAGAAATATTCTATAAGGCAAACTAATCAAACTACAGAGTAACTCCGAAGGATTTTGTTTATTTATTTACATAGTTTACAGTACTTGTGACATTATCATCTTTCCTGATTCACTTCCCATCTTGGGAAACGGGCTTTTGGATGTCAGGAGTGCTTTGCACTGCCGTGTGACTCAGTCTTGGCTGTGCTGTGGAGTGAGTCAGAGGAGCAGGCTTCTGTTCCCTGCAGGCTGAGATAAAACCTACCACATACAAATGAGAAACTAGCTGGGTGAAAAAGGGGTAGGAATTGCTTCCTGTAAAGAACTGATCATAACCACTGTGAACTAAAATGTTTATTGAAGATAGCAAAGGTGTCTGTGCCTGATCTTCTGGGAGGTCCAACTCACTTGTGTTTCACACACGTTGAAGATTCAGGCAACATTGTAAGATTTTGGCAGGTGGCTAAATGAATCCTGACCGGTCTGAAGTTGTTGGGAATCCCGACATTGACTTCAGTATGATGGATGCTGCAGTCACGAACCTCCTTTTATTACTCTGTTCTTGTATTTAGCTATAGTAATTCCAAAGCCTTCAGTTTAATAGCTCCTTTAAGGTAAATGGAAGCTGCTCGGACTGGCTACGTAGTCACCACTACGTTTCACCATAGGTACAGTCCATACTTAAATGCTATGCTGCATGTTAACACATATGTGCTAGGGCATGGGACAAAATCCCAAACTAATCAGAGTGCAGTGATTCCAGCTGAAGTCCTGGTCAAGACAGCAGCAAACAATTCTTTCAAACCGGATGAGGGGAGGCAGAGAGGGGAGACATGCAATTTAGGACAGATACAAGCTTTGCTGAAACAATATACCTTCAAAGCACAGTATTACCTGTTTGCCACTGGGAAAGCTTGCCAGCCAGCAGAGCTACCCTGTGGAATTTATTTGCTCAGTGATAAGTCTATAGGTCCTAATTTACTGCATATTTTAGTCGATTCTCTATTGAGAGTTGACTGTGCAGAAATATCTAATATCTTCAAAAGTGGTAGCAGGGTTTTCAGTTCTCAAGATTACACTTGTCAACTTCGGCAATTTTTAACCTGAGTCACTGGAAGAATTTTAACTTTTGCATATTTTAAAGTAAAAAAATATTTGGTTTGTTCATAAATTGGCAACATACTGCAGATTGTCTGCTTTGTCTCCTACTCTAGATAAAGTGTTATATCATTCAGCTCTGTGAGGAAAAAAAGCAAATTGAGCTTCCTCTGAACATACTTCTCTGTGGGAAAGATTCAGTAAATGAATGCTACTGAATGAAGGATATATGCTGAAGATGGTTGTTCATCTAAAAGGACAATCTGTACTCTCAGTAAAGGGTTTCTCCTATTTGCATAGCAACCATAAGGGAAGAAAAACTGTTTTGAGGGAGATACGCAAATCGGTCTGCATTTTCCTAGTGTAACTCAGGCTGATACACGTTTGAAAAGGTAGGCTTGGCTGTTTCTTTGACAGTGAGATATTTATGTACTTAATATTTGCTTGTTTTATTGATTTACGTTCATAAATATGTTGAATATTTTCTGTTCCAGAACAAATGGTATTGTGGCATTATGATTCAGTAAGCATCTCAAAGACAGACATTTTATTTTAAGACTAGTCTTCTGATTCTGAATTTTAGAGAACAAACCTGATGCCACCTCTTTGATTACTTTCACCTCTTACCTTACGTCTGCTGAATAGTCAGTCTCTATCCTTGTTTCTGACATTGTTGCCCTTTTTGCTATCCAGTCAGTTGTGTGCAGTCACATGTACAGCAGTAATAAAAAAGAACAAGTAAAACAAGGAATATTTGGAATTACAATAGAAGTAGTTTAAAGCATAATTAATTACCAGTTTGGATGTGATCCAGGGCCTAAATACACTTTTGTGAGTTGATTCTGAGCCGAAAAAATTCATCGTGTATTTTATAATTCCATTCGTAATGAAAATTGTATTTCCACTTTCAAACAATTATTATTTCTTTGAAACGAGGCTGTATACTAGCAACTTCTGAAAGTTTTGAGTAATACAGGAAGTATGAAATGCAAAAAAAGTAGCTACAATTTGGTGCTTAAAGCCAAAACCAAAGGGGTTTTCAGAAATCAGTTAATCTGTGGTGACTTTGAGATCTGTTACATTATTTTTATTTACTGTAGTAAAATATCGGATCTTAACTAGGCAAGTGAAATACAATTTATTTTTTTTTCTTTGCAGATGTGGGGTTTGTGGTAATGATGTACTAGCTGAGTACGGGGAAATGTTAAAGTAGCAGTTTAGATGTGGGCAGCTGGTCTTAATAGATTTGGTTTTGTCTGATGTCACTGCTTTTTAACATATTTTTGGCCTTGCAACGTCTGCTCTTAATGCAAACATCTTAACGCAAACGTTACTTGCTTTGCATTTAATGAGAGAACTGAAAATAAAATTCTTACAGTGGCAGTCCCCACAGTAAGCTTTGTGGTGGTTTTTATCTCAGGGAGTTAACATTATAACATGTTGTATTGGGTTTTTGATATTTAGTTTTCTGCTAACTTAGGAGAAATAAAAAAAGGGGCATTGAGAAGGGTTTCTGTAGAGAATTTGGTTGCTCTCCCTGTATAGATTTGTAAATACTGTGGATTTGGTGCAATTAACTAACTGCTTAACTTTGCAGAGTGTATCTGTACATAAAAATGTAAAATATTTTAATTTTCCATTAAGTAGGTATGTCTTTATCCCACAGTAGGACCGGCTATCTTTGAAATTTTTCAATCCTGCCTAGTTTTTCCTGATATTTAAAATTGGGTGTTGTTCCAATGCACATCCAATTTATTACTTTTGGGGTGTTGTGGAGTGTGATCTTACCTTAAATAGTTCCTCTGTCATAAAGCTAAGAGCACATGGAAACAGAGAAGCCAGTTAAACTTTCTAACAGTGGGGTATACAACATGGTATGTCACAAAGTGCCATGCGGGAGAGCAATACCTTCCTTTCCCGCAGAAAACCCCAGTCTGCGAGATCTATTTGCAAAACATGCTTTGTCTCTGGGAGCTTGCACATGACCTGTTCCCTGCACGTGACTTCTGAATACTTGATTCTTTTTACATCTGTTACAGTCCGCATTTGTTACCAATTTATTTGTTCTGTGACCCACTACACGCTGCCCGGACAGTTTGCTGTCAGGCAGAAGCTGGGGATCTGGGAGGTGACAAAGCGGCAGTTGCGGATGGAGGGAAGGTTCGCCGGTGAGTTTATGCTGCTCTGTTTCAGGATGCAGTTCCACGTAAATGGCCTCTCCTGTCCCCAAACTGCTGAGCTGTCTGCCTGCTTTTCAGGTTTGTTTTTGTCTTGAACAGTGAGTTACAGCAGTACTGGATTGGGCAGGTGACATCAGTTGGATTTCTTGTGTCAGATGCCAGCCAAAACAGATGCAGGAAGAAGGGAGAGAAAAGAATTTGGAGTTGTTGGTTTGCAGTGCCAGCTCCATTCTCCATGGAGCTGATGTGTGTGTTTTACTTGTTTTGTGTTCCCTTCCACAGCAAATGCAGTCTCCTTCAAATGAGTTTCTGTGAGCTTGGAGTTGGAGAGAACTCTTTTTTGTCTTTTGTTATGTTCCTGAATGTTGTGGGGATTAGCATTTCTGACCAAACATTTGCAGCAAATAATTCTGGAGTTCTGGTCTTCCTTCTTTTTTGTTAAAATCAAATTTTAAATATATAAACATCAACTCATTGTGCAGAATCTCAGGATACAAACAAAATAGATTGGTAGCCGATATTAAACAGTGTGCACAACACGAAACAAACTTTGCAAGATTTTTTCCCCATGTTCTTTATTTTTCTTCTTGAGAGATTATATTGCTGGTTGCCTTACTGTGTTGCATTTTTTAACTGACTGAAATTTAAATTAACAACTACCCACCATAAAGACCTTGGAATAAATATTATTGACTGACAAGAACTAGTAACTTTCCTTTTCTTGAGTAATTAAACAAAAGTTTACATTATCCTAAGTCAAATTTTCATAACTTCCTAAACTGCATTAAAACGAAGTTATATTAGAGGGGAAAAAATCATTGACCAAATGAAACAGTTAAAATTGTTATGGTTTTGATTTCCTGTCATAAGGTGTGAGCAAGGGCAAGAATATAGATTGTTTAGAGGGATATTTTTTGTGTCAGCTTGTGAACTCTCCATGTCACTTTGGAGGAATCGTCTAGTAATAGCGTAATTCATCAAACAATCCAAAGTATAAATATAACACATTCTTCCTCTGTGCAAAATGTAATTCCAGTTGAAAAGGGGCACCTCAGCTAGTTCTTGTGGGGAAGCACGGGCATGTCTGTTTCAGAACTGGAAATGTGAAGGACCAGTAAATCAATATAATCTTGGGTGTCCTTTCTGTTAGGAACAGATGTGTTATTTCTAACTTAAAATGTAGCAGGTCTCCAGGTTCTTTGTCTCAGCAGGAAAAAAAAGTGGTGTAAATGATCATTCTATTAAAGAAGTTAAGACAACTAGTTAACTGTCTGCTAATCGGCATTTCGGTGGCCTCAATGTAAAAGTAGCTTTCTGTTTCTCTCTGGTCAGTGCATAATGATGTTTCCCCTCAGGGTCCTAATAAATGATAGGTATAATGCTTCCTTGTGTCAGATAAACTTGGCATTTAGAATTCTTACACTGTATTCTGTGTTTTTTTTCTTAACATTAGGAAAATCATTAAAGCAAAAATGTTATGTCAAATATTGCCAAGTCTAATGCCTTCTTGAACAGAAGTGCTACTTGGATCAGACAGTTGAAAGGACATACTTAGTACCTTTGGAAAATTTTGTCTGAATAAATGTCAGCATGCTTTCTTTGATTCCATTACTGCTATCTCTTTACTTTGCCTCCTGATTCTTTCACAACTTTTTTTGTCAGTGTTGCCTTTTGTTTAACCTCAGTCGATGACTCTTCCATCAGCCACATACCTTAAAGTACTGCATCGTGGTCTAAGATAAACATGTTGATGGGTCCTAATGTAATAGAGTGGCATAGTTGGAGAAGGTGCTTAATGTAAGTTCTGCTCCCTTTCATCCCTGGCAGTTTACAGGGCACTCACATCATTTAGGAAGAACAGAATTTTCAAAGTACTGCTGGAGCTCTAGCATGTAATTTTAAACAAAAGCCTGATCTTGCTTGTATACTGAGGCTGTCTTAAATTGCAGTTTTCTTGAATGTTGCTAATAAAGATGCACCTTCAGCTTCTCCAGACCAAGAGAATTCAGCTCTGAGGTGAAGGAGCTGTGATTCTGGTAGCTGGCTATAACCAATGCACTCTCAGTGGGAATTGTAGCTTGTATAAATGTTAGTTGTTGTTTGTCTGATCGTAGAGCCAAGTATTTTACTAAGAGTTCGTAAGGGGTCAGATAAACATTTAGTGACTTTCAAAAACTGTCTCTGGTCATTTGAGTATGTTGTGTTATGTGGTCAAGTTACAGGGAATTTCAGAGCACCGTGGGGATTGCTGGTCTGGGATTGCTGGTCTTTCAGACTGTCTTGAACTGTTTATAGTGGCTTATGCCCAAAGGGTATGGCAA
The DNA here is from genome assembly GCF_017639655.2 of Falco naumanni. Taxonomy (NCBI): domain Eukaryota; kingdom Metazoa; phylum Chordata; class Aves; order Falconiformes; family Falconidae; genus Falco; species Falco naumanni. Next base: position 86,156,401 of record NC_054080.1, read on the forward strand.
GTTTAAGGAAAGTACGAAATAGTACAGATTAGTGTGTCTACTGAATGGAAAATTGGCGACTTTTATTTTGCCTTGATTCATGTTTTGTTATATTTTACTGCTACTTTGAAATTATTAGGGTAGTGCACACATTTAGGAAAACATTCAGGAATAGTACAGTAATAAAGGAGTATTGCATCAGTGTAATGATGTGTGTGATGGATGACTAAAAATACGATCCTTTTTTTAGAGTTTTTTTGCACCATTGAAACAGTTCTTTGCTGCAAATTATTCTAATTTATATGGAGAAAGACAGTAAATCTGACCAGAAATTGTGGAGAAAGAACTGTAGAGAGAATCAGTAGTTAGAAAACTTATGAAGTACACTGTTTTGATTGCTCACATGTGTATGCAGAATATTTATCTATCATGCCTTATGGAAGTGACGCACCATTAATCCCTTTATTTTCTGACTTTTATTAAAAGAGCAATTATCCTTTTGACTGATTTTAAGAGAAATTATGACTACTGGAGTTTTTTCAGCTTTGTCCATGTTCAGTTCACTAGAACTCACAATCTTAACGTTTTTCAAAGGCAACTGCATTCCAACCAGCCCTGAACCTATCATTGATTTCCCCCTGTCAAATCTTAGTATTATGGTCAAGACAACACAGGAGAAGATTGCCATCATGCTTGTCAGCTGCCGCCTTCAATAAGCAGGTGGAGGCAAAAGTTAATGTTTTAAGAGAATGTGATGTCCATTTTTAACTACTTTTGCTATCCTGTTGCTAATCTTTCAGCATGGTGGCAAGAGCTGCGTACATTTCCGCACCTTGAGCTCTTGCATCTTTTGGTTCTCAGTTGCCGCAGCTCCCCAGTATGTATTATAAGCATTGGAATAGCTTTAGAGGGTATATAAATCCCCCTGCAGTACACGAGAGCATTTATACTTTTACAATACTTGGCTTTTCTGAGGGTTGTATTTCTTAATTGCTTTCTGCCAAGAAAACATGTACATAGAAAAATTAGTCATGACAGATGTATAGTGAAATCCAAAAGTCTTAAAAAGGGCTGAACTGCTGTTGATGGGGGGAAAAAAATCAAAAAAAGTAGGATGTCTCTGTGAGCAAAAGAAAAAGGTAGGATAAGTAGATTAGTGAAGAGGAAAAAAGAAGAAATGACAGTAAAGATAGTAAAAGGTAAAGGTCTGTGTCATTTGAATGGTTCATAGTGTCTGCAACACAAGGCGATATTAATGAGCTGTTTGCCATCTAATTACACTCTTTTTGATGTGCTTAATATTGTGTACCATAGCAGAGTTTCCCAAGCCTACCTCACTTGCTTACCATTATTGGCAGAAATAGTTCCCAGCTACAGTTATACTTGACTTTAGAAATCCATGTTAGTTTTGTGAATTACTGGTTTCTGAAGGTGAGCTGTGTGAACAGCAGTACTTCATACTGAATAATTCTGAAAGGAAGTAAAATACATGCTTGCCAATACACAAGGAGCGTTTAAATAAAATGGGCATTTCAGTGCAGTTATTGGAGGCTTTGGTTCATCACTGTTAGAGGTCTGAGCAGATCTGAAAATCCATTAATCCAGCTGAACCTGCATCTCTTCACTTGACAGAGGGAGCTGAAGGCAGCTGCCCCTCTATGTTGAGGGTCCAAGTTAGCTAGAACAAAACTTGACCTAGGGTCTCAGTCTTTTTAGATCTTTGCCAGTCTGCACATCTGAAAGAAAAAATGCATTTCTCTGACCCTTACTTGGGCCACACTGGATCCCACAACGATGGGATCCGATACGTTCCATTTAACTGTATTTTGCAATCTTTGTGAAATTTCCTGACTGTTTAGTCATTTTCTTCACACAGTCACAGAAAAGGTTGTTGGTGCTTCCTGTGTCCCACACTGCGTTATTTATCATAATTTTTCTACAGTATAAAATTGGAATTCCAAGATCATACCCCACCTACATTACTAGTTACATGATACAAGTAGCTGTGGGTAGGTTTTGTGTCAGTTTGCAAATAGTGTGCTGTAGTTTGCCCCTCTGCATCCTCCCCAGGGTCTTCGCTCTCCCAGGGAAGAAGCAATGCTAAATATGAGTCTGAGCAAATGAAGAATTTTTGAGCCTCTGTGAAAGTTCCAAGTAGTGAAGTGCAGCTGTTTGTACTTTGGAGAGCCATCAGCCTCTCTTCCTGGGAACAATCCTCCTCCTGTTGTAAACCTGGCTTTGTTTTGCTGACTTTACCAAGTTAGCCCCTCATCTAAAATTTTTCAACTTTGAAGTCATTGTTTTCTAAATTCTGTATCTTTTTATACACAAAACTACAGAATTTTAATGAAGTTTACTGTTAGATATGATGGATAGTGATTCCTTAGTGAATGCCTTCTGTGCAATCTCAAACATACTAAGAGTATGAAAAATACTTTTGCCCCTATTCCCTGTACCAGTGGCAATACATATTTAATTTCATAAAGACAGCAGACTTACAGTTTTGAGGGTGAAAAGTATTGGGGCACTCAGTAAGAATTTTTAGAGCCACTAAAGTATTAATGGAAAGACTAATGGTAGGGTAATTGTATATTGCTAAGATATTTCCCCCATGTTTGATTCTTGGAACACCCAAGAATTTCAGGCACAGTTTAGTAAGCTGTTCTTGGAGAGGCCTCTGAAGTCTGACTGGTATGCTCTTTGAAATTTAGTAATTCCTCAGATATTAGAAGATGCATGTGTGTTTGTGTTATATACCATTTGCTGGAGCACTGCATGTACTCTGTGTACCTCTGTTGTAAAACAAACATTTCTCTGCTGTTCTGAAGAGCAGCATTTTTGAAATCTGACATCAAGCAAGAGCGTTACTTTTTTCCATTTTTCTGACTCTCTAACTCAGGTAAGGAGGCTTTCAGGACTTTGAACAGAGGGAAAGGTTTGCTGCCCTGGACCCACTGGCCAAGTTCTTCTGTATGGCAGCACAACCACCTGGTTGGTCAGCTGCAAACTTACTGAGGGTGCATTCTCTCCTATCGTCCAGGTCACTAATCAAGACGTTAAACGCTGCAAGACCCAGTATTGATGCCTGGTGTACCACTATTGACTGGCCTTCAGCGGGTAGATGGCTCAGAAATTTTGACTGCTTGCAGTGCTTTAATTCATGAAATTAAAAAGATTTGACTTCAAAAAGCAAGTTATAGCATCATGTCCTAATGCTGCTAAATATATAGATATACCTTGATTTAAAATAAAGTCATCAATCAAGCTGGGTAGATGTGCAATTACATAACTTGAATTTACTTCATGTAACTCTGTCAAGAAAAATGGGCTTCAGCAAGAGTTCTTTGAAAAACTGTCCTTATAGTGCTGTCCCTTTCCTAAATGTGACAAAACCAGTGTGAAGTAAACAGGTTAAGATTGGCTTACACTGTTACACAGGTTTGCAAATTAACTGTCAAAATGCAATACCTTTAATGCAGTCTGGTGATTGTGAACTGGTGAACTGGTCCAGACAAGATTCTCTCTGGAAATAGATCTCTTTTGATCTGTGCTGCTCCCCTTAGTGCAGCTAACTATGGGAATGCTCTTTTAGCATGATGTGCTGAAATTACCAATACAGATTGGAGAGGTCAGGTTTTTCTATTACATCACAGAGCAGATTGTTGTGCAGAATTGCCCCACCAGCTTACAGTTCTTACTGTTCCTTCTGCATTAGTGGCTGCTTCTAATGCTGGAAGGTGGAGATACATTTGTCCTATCTATTTTCAACCATGGAAACTTAGGTTAAAAGAAAAATTATAGCTAAATGTTACTAGCAGGTTAAGCATATTCTGTAATACAGCTGTGGTTGTCCAGCAGAACCCTTTTTGGTGAATACTTTGGGTTCTGCTGTGAGAAACTTACACAGGCATTTCCTTCAGGAACAGAGAAGTGTATAAACAAAACAAAAGCTGGTAGGAGTGGCTTCAAATCAATACATAAATAAGGCTGTAGGAACTTACTCTGGTAAGGATTTCAATTTTTGCCATATCTTTGTCTTCCATTTTGTAATTACAGCTGAGTTTCTGTCATCAGGAACATACACTCTCTCAGCGTTTGGACTCCTTAAGTAATGGCTCCTTCTGTGTGGTGATTCCCCATGCTAATTTTAATGAGGGGCCATAAACTTAGGGGTTTGCTTGTTCATTTTAATTTGTCACCAGTGTGATTTCAGCTCCTGGGATGCAAATGAAATCAGCTCTTGCACAGTATTTTGAATGTTTTGGAACTTAGTGGTGCTTGCTTGATTATCACAGTGTGAATCTGTAGTCCCATTTCATTGTCATCTTCTTGCTGTGCTTCACTCTTTTCTTGAAGAGCTTTAATGAAACTTCATAAGAAGATTATTTCATTTTTGTTCTGAGATTTTTTTTCCCTGCCAAGATTTCCTTCATTTCTTATCAAACAATGGACAGAATCTGTCCTGATATATTTAATTTGTTCTAGACATTCTACGTGTTCTTTCACTTATGCAAAATTCTGCTCCTATTTTGCGAATCCTGTCACAACTCAGGCCTCTTTCAAGGATCTCTCAGGCATCAGCTCTTTCCTGCTGAGGCTACTCCTTTACTAATTCCCCATTTGGTCTATTCAATCTCTAAGGAATAATGGATTATCATCTTGTCAGAGGCTGTTCGTAATGCAGTAATACTAATAATAGCAGGTATTCATTCCTGTTGTATGTCACAGATATACCCTTTTTAACTGTTACCCAGGAAATAGAAGTCTGTTTCCAGCACTCCTGTGTGTCATACATTTAATTATAATAGGGATCTAAACAGGAAGCCATTTTATTATAATGAATGGAATAAATCTTCAACTTGCTGTCTTCTCCCTGGCATTGTCCAGAGATTTTTTTGGATCTTACTCACCTTTCAGGAATGCATCAGATCTTGGCATAGGTACCCAGTGTTTTTTAGTATGTTTAAATAAGCAGTGGCAACACAAGAGAAACATTTTAGAATTTAAATCATTTATGCTCATGTACCGCAGCTTGCTTAATCCGTTTAAGTAAGGATCGAGTTGTCGTGGTTGTCCATGCTTGCTAGGAAATCTCTTTTTTCACTCGGCTCTGACAGTTTTCAAGCACTATTGCCTCATCTCTGAAATTGCAACTTGAACATGATGTCTTTTATTTCTAGTTTGAATCATGAAGGACCTCTGTCTGCATGTTACATGTTTCTGTCTTGTCAAAGATCATTCATTTTGTGCAGGCATGGCAGAAGTGTATGCACTATCCTGGGAACCAGTTGTGTAGTGTTTCATCTCAATACACTGTCCTTAATAGATTGAAATTATACCAGCGGGTTTACAGTAATTAAGTCTTAAAGGAAAATTCTTAACATGTGATTGATCTGGTTGAATGAGAATAAATTAATTCTGGTGTGCAGCGGAATTCTAGGGGGTATACATATGAATCTATGGGAGTCTATTAATATACCTGATGTACCCTGTTTGTTTCTTTACTGTTTCAAAGTTGTTACAAAGTATTGGAGATTGACAAACTTAAAAGAGCCAGGGTGTAGTTGGCAGGCATTGCTCACATTAATGTGTCCCCACCATGGACTTGACTTTGTGTTGAGAGAGAAAGCAGTATGGAAACTAAAATGTAACTGACACTGTTCTTGTAGAGGAGCAATAGCTAATTGTTTATTTTTATACAAAAGAATAACAGAAGATAATTGTTTAGGAAATAAACTGGTCTTCGTAGTTTGCTCTACCTTCACTTAGAGATTTGGAATAGGAAAACTTGCTACCACCAGAATTTCTTCTGGTTTATTCTGTGGTTAAATTGTATGCCTTACAGTTGAACACAAACATTGAGTAACTTTAGATTACTGTTAGGTAGTAAATTCTTTCCCCAAATCAAAATTTAATGTAAAGCCTCTATCAGCAAGAGCTATTTGTAAAAATGAATTGAGAATAGAAAATGCCAAGTAAAAAAAATTTATACATTCAACAACAAAACTTGTTTGCAATATAAAATATTTTTTCTAAAATATTTCACTTTCTAGAAAGACTTATTGAAACATCTTTATTTTTTATAACAATCCTGAATGTTTTGTGTCAGAAAAAGAAACAGTGAAAAAAACAGATCAAAAATTAAAAATCTAGCATTCAGGTATATTATTGGCTGAAATATGCTAGCTATTATTTACACTTAAAGAATCTCACAGAAGCAAGTCAATAAATCATATATGCTATCAAGTCACCTGTTATTAGTTAGGAAGCAGACTTACTAGGTACTGTTATCCTGAATGTGATGAACAACCTGTTGAATTAGACATTAAAATAAGGAATTAGAAATTTAGGATGAAAGTAATTTTACGAAACTTCAGCTACCTAGAGATTAGGCATTTTGTGATCCTTGTGATCAAGGATCCAGTTTTGTTCAGTAGAAAGACATCCCCTATTTGTTTTGGGCACCTGCCGTAGTATAGGGGTGATCCCAAGTCTTTGGGATCATAAGCTGCTTCTACAGAAACACAAAATTTGCAGTATTTATTTAGGAGTTAAATTTTCTAGCTGCATTCTTACTATACCAGGGAAATTAGTAACTTTTTGTGTGTGTATTGGACATGGCCCATTTGCAACCTGCATATGAGAAATTAGTATCCCTTAGTTTTGATCGCCGTATGTGAGAGGAGTAAAAGCCACTTTTTTGTGCACTTTGTGTATCAACTTCCATACCATCATTTTTAGTTGCTCACTGCAGTTTCCATTGTCATGCCTTACGCTGCACAGCAGAGAGGCTACCTCTCATTTCTGCTTTATTCTGTCTGAGAAGAGCATGTAGTAATTTGAAGGAAGAGGAAGTGTGTGAAGCACCGGGGATGTCAGGGGATGTGATGGGCTGGCTGGCATCACCAGACATTGGTATCTGGTATGTTTTGTGCCATAGGGCAAACCAATGCTTAGCATTTCCTTCAAAGTGCAGCAAGGGGGAAGGAAGCCTTTTTGTGTGTGTTCTAAGAAAGATGCAGTCAAATTTTATGTACTGATGGTACTACCTAAAAAAGTTTTTAGTCAATTAAACATTTGACACTTCTGCCTTTTCTCCATCTGGCATGAAGTCAAACGATGGTGTGTTTGAAGCTTACAGGAAAGAGGAGTGCTAATAGTACCTTCATTGTGATTTGTATCTGACACAGATAAGGTAGTCAGATTTGTGAAATCTGGGCAGGATAGTAATAAGGAATCTTGGTATTTGTAGAGACTGGAAACAGACAGGGTATCTGATTTTCTGTTGAAAGAGCTCCCTCGTGAAGGCAGCATTGGTAATGAGCAAAACATTTTACAGTGCAATGCCTTTCCAAATATGAAAGCAGTTAGTAAGGACTGATGTAACTACTGCTTCATGGTGGTTGTGCTTTTAGGAACGCTAAGTTTAGATTTATAAATACTTACCTATTTTGTTGGTATTTGGAATACAATTAAAAATGCCACCTTTTACATACATACTAATAACTAATTCCAGTAGTAATAAACTATAATTAGTTCTAATGTAATGATTTCTAATCTGATAATTTTAGCGCTGACAATTCCTCCTGTTGCATTTAGTTCCCTACTTTGTCATGTCTCAAGTGCAGAAATAAGGCATGAGTCCTGTATGTGAAAAGCTTAGCCTTTACTTTGGTAACAATGCAATTTTAGTAAAGCTTGGTACAGGAATAATTTTACAAGGAAGGAAGTGTTTTTGTCACGAGTGTGGAAGGAGGGAGAGACTGCAAGTTCAATTAGACAAATTAGTTAATTAGACTGGTGTATCGGACTTCCTCCTTGATTGAAACTGAAGTTTAAGGTTCTGTCATACAAATTCATGTGACTGTGTTTGAAATACACTGGAATAATGATTATTTCAATTACTGCCATAGAATTAATCTTTGAATTCATATCTCATTAAATGAGAATTTTCAGTTAAACTTTTGCGAATTCTGGGAGAATGTCTTTTGTTTTCTTATATATTACTCTAAAGTGATAACCGTTTCAGCTCAGATTTTAAGATATGACCATTCAAACCTTAATTGGTTAGAACTTTTTTGATAAAGAATAGATTAGTAAAAATCTTCATGGCCAGGTTTCATAGATACATTGAAAGAGTATAATAAGTTGCCATTATTATCAAATGGAAAAATGCAATTTTAGTTATGCTCGGGAACCAGGAAGTGTTGTTGAAAATACTTTGCTTAAGAAAGGAGAGGTTATAGTGGCAACTGACAGAATTCATTTCAGTTTATATAAATGAAGAGAGTTTAAGAGAGAAAAAATATTCTGAAATTTGCCAACTAAGAATTTGATTTTGGTATTCCTTTCATCAAATGATAAATGAATATAACAGTATTATTGATGTAGCTTTTTCGTGTAAATGAGTTCAAGGAGTTGATAATGCCTTAAGTGTAGAAAGACATCTTGTGATGGCTAGTTAATATGTTAAGATTTTTGTTAAGATTTTAGTAAAAAGCAGTTAAAGATAAATGTGCTTTGCTTCAGTTAATAAAATCATGTTTTGCTGATAGTCTAAAAATATATTAAAAAGTACTTTTTGAACACAAATCTTTTGGTTTTTTGGGGTCTCTTTGATTTTTAAAGCCTGCAGTAAAAAGTACAGTTCAGTGTTTTCCCTATTCAGCTGCATTACCATAAATCTAAAAGCTCTGGGAGTTAAGATACAAATTAAGGATACTGGAGATCTAATTGTATTGGTAAGGAGAAGGGAATGTATATGTCTTAGTTTGGAATTTCTTCTGTTGTTTTCTTTAAACACATTCCCCTCCTGAGGAGGCCAAAATTATTTATTTTTACTGTGCTATCTGTAAAAGTGCTTCTAAGGCGATAATGGCTTTCTGTACTGGAATAATTGCTCTTACAAAGTCAATTCTGGTCTTGTTCTTAAAGTAACAAAACCAGGACTTCGCTTCATTGTTACATCGCTGTAATGTGTTTCTGTGTTTTCTAATTAATGGGGAAAGAGCTTTCTCTGTCAGTGTGAGATGTGGGATTTCATGTAGTTTTATGTAAAAGCAGCAGGTATTCTCTGCTATTGGGTTGGTATTTTTCTTTCTGGTATGTGCACTCTGTTGTATTTATGTTGTGAAAATTTAGTGAGATATGTAAGTTAAAACTCTTGGAATGTTTCCTTGGCATTTAGCAGTGATGGTACATCATATGTCAAGTGCAGGGCTTAAGTAATACATAAGTAAAATTTGCTTAATTCTTGCTTAATTTTGCACTTTGTATTCTAACAGTTTGGCTGCTGAATTTGCTCAGTGGGGGTAATTGCCTCTTTACAGTCTCATGTTTTTCTTTGCCAGGTTCCTTTATTTTGCCAGTTTCTTCCAGCTTAAATTGTGTCATTTGCTTTTGGCTTTTAGAAAACATCAGCTTAAAGCTTAGTTGTACTTCCCCAAAGCCGAGTGTACTTCTGCACTTTGAGGGGATGATTTAGACTGACATACTGATCATTCTTTGCAACCAAGGCTGCCAGTGTTAAAATTGTCCTATAATGATAATAGCTGCTCAGCCTTGTTTGGTGATGTGACAGGGCACTTCACTGCAGTGGATTGCACTGTGTGCTTTGCTCTCTCCCCCAGCACCAGGAGCTCCTGGTGTTAGGCTGAAAGAAAAATGAGGAGCTAAACAACAGAAAATAAAGACTTAACCCTTAAGCACCCACTGGACATGAGATCTGAGTTTATAATACAAAACATTTTATTATGTAGCTCTACAGCTTGAGGGTCTAGCATTTGCAGGCCTCCAGTACAACCCAGTCAGAGTTGATGAGTACAATGCAGAAGTGTGCACATGCATGGTTCTGCAGTCTTTTCCATGCATCTACCTCTCCATCCAGTATGTTTGTGATGAAGTGCTGCAGGGAGAGGGTGATCTCAGAATAGTTTAATATTGCATGCCCTTTGTCATCACCTGTCCCTGAAAGTGCACCCATCAGACCACTGCCTGCACAGGTGCCTATGTTGTGATCCAGGGCCACCAAATTATGTTTGTGTGAATGTCCTTCGTGCAACCATTCTTGTCATATTAGGTATTATCCACTGGTATTTCAGTGATTTGAAAAGTTTGTAAAGAGCATAGCTTTAATTTATTGAGAAAAAAATCAAATATAAGGTGCGCTCTGAACCTCATCAGACTGTTTCTGCTATGAGCCCTGCATAGTCCAGACCCTAATAATTTAGGCACATACTTGTGTGCTGAGAGATGGTGCAGGGCATTTGTGGTCTGAGAAGAGTGTGGACTTCAGAGTATTTTACTTTCATCAGAAGCTGCAGGGATTGAAAAAATAGTAAAATTTACTATAGGGATTGTGTCAGGCAGCTCTGAATTCAAGCAGTATCTGGATTGGAATGTGGCATCTGTTTAAACAGTGCACAGTAATAGGATGCAACAATTTGTAGGTCAGGAAGCTGAGAACATCATGATCAACTGAAAATGCCAAGGGAAGGTGGGTGGAGTGTTATTACCCAATCTGGTATTTAGCCAGGGAATCAAAACATCTCTGAAAACTGCAGTGGGGTTGTTGATTGATGATTGGTCAGGACTCACATGCACATCACAGGGAGGTGTTAACATACAGCAATACAGATTCTGTTGTATCTTCTAATTATTTTTTTTTCTTCTTGCATCTTCCCTGTCTCTGTTCAGTACTTCAATTTCACCTACAAATGCTGATGAGACGTCACTCCAGTGGTTTGCAGGTTCTCAGGACGAGGTGACCAGAGTACATTTGCACATAACAAGAGAACATTCAGTGGGAACCCATTTGTGATTGTTCCCAACACACATCTGTCCTACCCCACCTACTCTGGCTTATGCCTCTGTGTTGCACTGTCCATGCTCCACAGTTATGCCAGTGAAATTATTAGTAGGGTCACTTAGCAAACTAGATCAGGCAATTAATGTTCTGTTTTTAAAGCCAGCTTAATTTCTTGATCTAGTTCATGCAAGCACAATGGGAGGTACAAGATACTCTACAGTACCAAGGAGGGAACAAGCAGAAAGCATGGCATCAGGAATTACTTGATCTGCTTTTGTCACTGTATGTTAATTGTAATGTAAATGGAAATTTCATTGCATGGATTGGAACTCTTACATCAGTCAATCCTTTATCTAAATTATTTCCTTATGTTTACTTAGTGAATGACTGGATGCAGCTGTTGATATATTACTTACAGTATCTTGTGAATGCCTGAGTCACACTGTTTCACAGTCATATGTCTTCATTGATACCATAACAGCACACAGGTGTTTGAGGTACTACATCTCAGGTGGTAGCTTGTAAACCACTCGGTGTCCTGTTGACTTTTTAGATTCATGTCACTGACATGAATTTATTGACACAGAAATAGTCTGAGTTGTGTATTTGGCATAATTACATACATATTTATGAAGCTTTGCTGCATAGCCAAAATATTTTTTTACTGCTGTTTGGACACTGTAAAATTTTCAGACACTTTCAGAAGTTTGTGCTGTGTTACTTGTGATCAGTTTTAACAACATGGTGTATTGGTCTGTTTTTAGCAACAGGAAGGTTTACAAAAGTACAAGACCCAAGGGCTATGGAGACAGTTGTTGATGGTGGAGGTGCATCTTAGGGGTCAGAAGGTGCAACAGGATTTCACGAATTTGACCTATTGTTAAATTGCAACATTAAAGTCTTTGCTGGGAGGAGAATTGTGTGTATCAGGAGTGTTTGTGTACACATATGTGGGTTTTTTTATAGTATTTTTCTGTTGATTAGGATTGTTTTGCTTTTCAAGTTCCTCTAAGACATACCAGTCGAATGATAATGTGTTAACTTGCCATCTGGCTGCTCCCAGACCTTACATGGAAATATGTATGAATAATCATTATGAAAATGCAAGATGAAAATAAAAAGATAAACCAGAAAAGTATGTGTGAAAATTCAGCAGGGAAATACGTTAAAAAAAAACACTAACTGGGGAATTATCTGCTAGAGATAACTGCTGAACTAGAGTATGTCAGGCAAAGTTTGAAGTAGTTCTTGAGTGTCTGGAGCTGGAAGCCTCTGCCTGAGCACAGGTCCTAGGAGAGAACTGCAGTTGCTCTTTTGCAAATGCTGGGTCTTTTGTCGATGTAATATGCCTACAGCTGGTCAGGCATGACCATACCTTCTTGCACAAACTACAGTAATCGAAAAAGAGGATTTTTTTTTTCTACTTAGTAGTCACAGAATCATTGGGTGGGTGATGCTGTAAGGGACCTCTGGAGATTGTCTAGTCTACCCCCTGCTGAAATCCAAGTCAGAGTTGGTTGCTCAGGACCTTGTCCAACTGAGTTTTGTATCTGCTTGTGTCCACAGAGTATCTGCTAGAGGTAGAAAATCCACAGGGGTTTTAGGCAGCCTGTTCCCAGTATTTGATAAGTCTGACAGTAGTAAAGATTGGTCTGATGTTGAAATGGAATTTCCTGTGTTTCAGTTTCTGCCTATTGCTGCTTGTCCTGTTGCTGGGCACTGCCAAGTCTGGCTGAATCCTCTTTACTGCCCCCAGTCAGATATTTATATTCATCGCTAAGAAGCTTAGTCCCTGTTGTCAATACCAACTGTGGCAACCAGTTGTTGACCTGCAAGATCTGCCCACTCCTGTTGCTGATCCTTTACATCATTCGTGCAACCTTTTGATGAAAGTCCACCCTGACCTGTTGTGCTTTGTTATTTTTGAACTTCTGATTTCTATTTCGGCTGGAATAAAGCTAAGCAGATTTAGGCTGCCTGTAGTAGTTACTCATGTGCATTCAGCTATTACTCAGATCTTGTCTTAGTTTGCAATGGTTACTGTAATTTCCTGGTTTATCTTATAGTGAATACTATATTTAGGCATACTTAAAGGCTAAGATTAAATAACAGGTGTACATCTGAGGTAATATTTATCTCTTATTCCAAAACTGAAATAAGCAGGTACTCCTGCAAGAACATGTCTTACAAGAAAATATAAGGGAGGAAGACTTTGATTGATGCATGCTTATCTAGAATCTCTTACTGAGTTGTGTTCCAGTCTTGGAATTTTGTTTAAGAGGTACTTTATCTGTGTGACCCTCTTTCAGACAAATTAGTATGTGGGTCATTCTTTGAAGCTTATTAGAACCCTTCTTGAAGCATTGTCTTTCTGAATTTGAGATTATTTTGTAGTTTTGTTAAAACAACTAGTTGTCAATTATTAAGGGTCAATAACAGCTTAATTGTTAACTACAGACACTTTTCCTTCTGGAAAACAACGAACTTAAATGTTTGAAATTAAGATTAATAAAATGCTTTTGTCATACTTTTTCTTTCTGAATATGACTCCCGCTTTGTGTCAGTACCAAGTAAAATTGAGCTGCATGTATACCATCCTTAGTTTCAACTGTTTGTTTTGCACCTAGATGTTGATGAATGCTTTCCTTTCTATACTTTTTACTAGACTAAGGGCTTTTAGGGTGGTGTAACTTTATCCCAGGCTTTTCTTACTGGCTTTGCAGCTTGGATATATATCAAGTTGCAGACTAATTTTTATAAGCATTTGGCTTGCGAGTGTCACCTTGTCATCTAAATCTCACATGCTGAACAGTTGTTTCACATTGTAAGTTTTTTGGCACAAGTTAGAATTTTAAAGTAGTTCTGTTGTTTTTTAAAACTTTTTAAGTCATTACCTACTTAAAACACTTAATAGTAATGAAGTGTTTTCTGGTGCCGTTGCCCTTAATGATAGCTATCTTCTAATCTTGATCTTTAATGATTCCATAGGTAAAAGAGAAACTCTACTGCATAGTAGAATTATACATACATTTACTCTGTTCTAAATATGTTTTAAACTAGTATCTTTTTTTCTTCCAGCACTTATTCCTTATACTCCTTATTCTCAATTGCACATCTCTCCTCTTTTATATTACCTTGCTAAAAAGGAAAATCAGTTGCCTGAACCTTGGCTCCCAACAACAGTACCTAATTCTGAGACTTACTTCCTTTTGAAAGTGAAAAATAATTACGAGTATGGAAGTATAAAGTCCAGTGTAATGGTTCCTTAACACAAAGTCTGTGTGTGCTGTGTCTAAGAGGAAGCAATTAGTTGACTTTGAAGTTTCCTGATGGTGTTTGGGAGATGGGATGGGAGGGAATAGAATATGGAAGGAGAGAATGAATTATTCCATCACTTCTGGGTTTTCTGAGCTTCTGCTACTGCCTGTACTGGCTGGCTTGAGATATGCACAAGGGTTGAGTGGTTGATAGCAAAATACTTCCTTCTGTTGGCTCTTTACCATGCAACTTTAGTTCTTTTTGCAATGGGGTGGCATATCTGTATGCAAACTTTTGGGGTTTTCAGCTCAATTTGTGTAAGTTTTGGGGTAGAATGGGTGGTTAGTTTTTCTGTGTTTGGGACTTCTGGGAACTTTAAGGGCCTGTGTGGAGTGGTTCTTGTACTGCATTTTATTAAATTTGCTCCTGACCAACAGTTGCTCAACTTACTGAATTTTTGGTATTGTTTTTTGAGGTGAGTAATATTTGGTGATGAATTTAACTAGCAGTTTGAATGAAACATTTAACATTAGATTTTATTTTAATGTAGAATTGACTCATTTGAGTATTGAAGCAGGATTGTCTCCCTTTATTTTCTTTACATTGGACATTGCTTAAAGCAAATGTATTGCACTGGATGGGTGCCATGAACCTCACCAGATTAGGCATCCTTTTTCCCATTATAATTTTCTGGCTGTCAGAGGTTTTGTCTGTACTTGGGATTCAGTGATAGTGACCAGGTTTCATTGTAACCTGTGTCTGTGTTGATGTAACAGATGGGCAGAGCGACTCCAGGCATCCCGCAGCTGTGGGTGCTGCTGGGGCATTCTAAAGAGGAAGCCATATGTTGAGAGTGACTATTTCTGACAACTCCAGCTGGTCATTAAGATTTTCTCATAAACCTGAAACAATAAAACTGGCGGTAAAGTTTTTGCTGGCAGCTGCAAGCTCTCTCCAGTGAACTAACTTTTTCTTCTGTTTACTGCTTAAAAAAATTCACTAACAGCTTATCTTCATATAAGGTTGTATAATGACCTATATAAAATATAGCTTATAAGGACACATATAAGCACCATTGCCTAGCTGTCAGCTCTAAAAAATTGTTCAGCAATTTTGATTGGTAAAATCTGTTTCAGGTTGTAGGTTGATAAGCATCTGCATCCTGTGTCTTTCACGTTAGGTGTGGATTAGTCACTATCTTGAAGGGGGAAAAAAGATCAGATCTGAGCAGGAATTAGTGTAATATGCAACTAAACAGGCAAGCTTGTGGATTGGATAGCCCTTTTTATTTTAGTGAGAAGGAGGTTCTTGAAACAGACATTGTGTAATGAGAAATGTGAAAAATAAGGTACTGGAAATTCAATACATAATAGAGTAGGAAAAGGGTTCGTGTGGCTTGTGACATGCCTTTTCTGGAAGCAGGAAGCCCCATGATGAGAATGCCTAAATGTTAGAAACGTGGAGGCCTGCAATAAATTTTTTTCATAGAAAAAAATGTCCTAAATTGCTAAGCATGACTATACTAACTTCCCTTAAATATTTTTTCTTATAAATGTACGTGCATAGTCAAGCGTTGTCATAAAGATTCAGTTTTACAGGAACCTTAGTACTGGTGAAGGGTGATCATATTCATGCTAGGAGTAGCTGAGGAAGTCTTGGGTTTTTAACTGTCGCTGCTGCTTACTGGCAGAGCCAGGCTAGAACTAAGGATTTTCCAGTTCTACTCTAAACTACAGACAGACAGATTTTGTTGGTTCTTTACAGCTGCTTTAAAGGCTGTAAAAGATTTACTTTTTACTCCTGAAATTCGGTCTGGGTAGAAGGGAAGACTTTTAACATCAGTCTGGACTTTGTACCGTTCTGACAGCCCAGGTTACCATTGCCAGACTGCAAAGTATCTGGATGTACCAGATAAAATCAGTTATTCAATGGGGATGCAGCAGTTCTCATGATTTCTAGGTATGTTAAAATCAGATAAATATGCGGTATACTTACAACATGTCTACTTACAGAATCTATCAGATACCTCAGGCTTGTATGTAAGTCACCTGTGTGTATGTCTGTTTAGAAATACCCTGAGGAAACTTTATTGGCTTGTTTCCTTATACGCCCACCATCTGCACCAGCCTACGGTGTGGTTTCCTCCCCGTCTTGGGTGCAGAGAAAGGACCCTCTTCCCCACATATATAGTGAAACTGCATCCGTTTCTGGTCCCAGTTCTGCTTCTAACCAACCTGAAAATTTTCATGAGTTTGGTTTCTTTGAACTAAAAGCTGCATGAACAGATCTAAAAACAGGTATATCTTTTCTTTCAAGTAGCCAATATTTGAGTAACTGTATTGAAGCAAGAGGTGGAAGGTACTTGGTATTTGCCAATATTGAGGGAGAAATATGTTAATTCTCTTAAGAGCTACGCTTGCTGCCAGGTTTTTCCAGTAATTGCTAGGAAGGAGATTAATTGTCAAAATTCAGTAGTGAAATTCTATTAGCTATTTTTACTTAAACTTGGAAAAAATAGAGGCTCCTTGGTGCAAATATTCTTCCTGTGTTGTTCCATGGGCATATAATGCAGCAGTATGTGTCAACGCTTTGGGGATCATGGGACTTTATGCTATCTTTGAGGCAGAAACAGAATTGTTACTATGTTATCATATAAAATATGAATTTTAATATTAAACTTAATGCTCTGCTATGAGAAATGTGTGAACTTGGGCTTTGGAGCAGCAGTATGCACTTCCTGGAATTCCGTGCATAGCGTGGTTATAAATAAGCAGCAGGTTATTTGGGAATCACTAGGGCTGATATCTGGTATCATAAACAGTATCTGGGAGAAACTTTTCCCTGACAGTTGATTTTTGAAGAATGCAGTTTGCTTTATTTTGAAAATTCCTATCTTATTAATGAATGCCAAGTATACATCAAGCACAGTGACCAGCTCACAAAGCAAACACATATATGCTATTTAATAACTTTAAACTTCATCTGTTGCCAAGATTTCATTCCTTTGATTATTGAATATAACATCTCCAATCAAGATTAGAATTCTTCACGTTTAGCTAAGATACTAAAATGGTAAGTGTATGATTGCCAATGTATGATTTAAGTCTGGCTTTAAGATAAAATATTTTTAAAGGGAGCTATCTTGTTATTTGTGCATGTGTCTATAGCATTGGAAACATATTTGTATTCAAATAAATAGGCTTTTAAAAGTCTTCAGAAAAGTATTCCCTTTGTTGTTGAAGCTCTTGAGAAGTTACAAGAATTAGTGTTTTCTGCTTCATTATTATGTTTTATTAACTTATTCTTATCTGATGTATAACATCATGGTTATAGGAGAATTTGGGGGGTGGAGTAGCTGCAAGAACAGAACCACTCCATTCATTGGCATAAATTTTAGATTTCATGTATTAAAAAGGTCTGGGTGTTACGAGCAGGTGATTTCTCATCAGAGATTTCTGTTTGATGCCCCGCACTCAGCAGAACGGGCCGGGGAAGCCTGGCCCTGTACTGGCCTGGCAGTGCCCGGTGCCCTGGGCTCAGGGACACAGCCTGTGTACCCCCAGCAGCCTGCCTTTGCCATGGCAGTTCCGCTTGGGTGCAGCAGCTGGCACTGCCTGGGACCCACGTATGCACCCCTACCATGGCCTGTTCACGTTCTTCACTTCTTCCCAGGTCCCCCGGCGGGGCTCTGGCTGACCTCTGTGGCTTTGTCCCCATGACGCAGGTTATTGGCAGTTTCCTGGGTCACTGTCCTCTCTAATCTTCCTTCCCGCACCAGTGGTAGGGCCATGCAGCTGCTTGCAGTGCATGCCTGTTCCTCTCCTGCCTGTGCCACAGCCCAGGAGCCAGGCAGGCGCCGTTCCACTTGGCCTCCCCATGGTGAGGATCTCTGATCCCACTCTAGCCCATACCAGCCTTATCTGGTCAGTGAGAGAGGAGCAAATGCAGCTCAGGCCTTGTTTTGTCTGTGTGGTGCTTTTGGGTAGGTCTTCTCATTGACAGCTGTCCATATGGCCACGTCACTGGGTTACCTTGTGTTTGGAACAGCCTGTGCATTTTTGATTTATGAAAACATATCTGCATTTCAGGCTATTTGTTTCATTTGGGCACATTTCAGGTCAGAATTATTGTAAGATAAAAGATTTCCTGGGTCGTGGGTGGATTGTGAAAGGAATAATTAAGCACTGGTGGGAATTGAGAGTGTACAGCAGCATGACATGGCTGGTATCCCTCTTGTGTTCCCATCTGTGAGGACCCTGTATTCACCTCAGGAGAGCTTTTACAGCCCTGAGTGTAGGCGTTCGGTTAAGCTCCGAGGAGAGAAGAGTGGGAGATGGCTTCTCCTGGGAAGGGGCCAGAGGAACAAGCTCCCAGTGCCCCATGGTGCAGCTGTCACTTCCATTGGGGTGCAGAAGCTGCCCATATCCTCTGGGGACCTGGTTGCATGAAGAAAGGCTTGGAATTGCCTTCCACAGTGGCTCCCCTCAACAGAAGGTGATGCTATTAATCATAGAAATTATTAAATGCTCAAGTAGTTTTGAGGTGTCTGTAAGTGATAAGATTAACACTCAAGCAGTGCTTTAAAGTTGTAATTTACTTAAAGCAATCACAGTCCATTCAGTATGCAGATATTTCCAGCTAGAAATGTTGATTGAATATGTAGAGACAATATTGTTTTGTGAGAAAATTGATGAGAGTACACATTTTCCCTCTCAAAATTTATCGTTGATTTGTCCACCTCTGCTACTATTTCATGTTTCTTTTGTTCTGCCTGTCCTTGTAAGTGGATTGTTAGAAGTGCACTGAGATACCTTGTGTGAATTTTTATGCTCTTTAAAGTGGGTAGGTATGTATGGGTGGTTAAGCCTGAGCATCTTCAGGAATCACTTGAGTATTGTAAAGATCAGTTAGGTCTTTGAACTTCCTGAAGAACTCTCTTTATCCTGTCATCTTCATAGATGTCAAATGGATATGGAATATAGTTGGCAGAGTTATGAATAGTGGTTTAAATACCCAATAATAAAGGTATTGTTAGATGGAGACTAGGTCCTGCTGTGGCTTATCAGTGATTACCTCCGTAGGAGAAGGTGCCTTTGGCTTGTTCGCTCTGAGAGAAGGTGATGATCAGATAGTGAAGAACACACAGGAAAGTGGTGTTTATCCCTTCTATATGGACATAACTGTGCATAAGTGAATTTCTGATGGTGCTCTGTGGCTTGAATGTTGGTGTAACTGCATCCACATGCTTAACTTGAAGTGGCGTATGAATGGTTAAGTCTTCAAGTGGGAAATGCAGGATTGCTCAGAAGGCTAGTTACAAGGGTCTGTAACTGTTCCTCAGGAACTAAGCATATCGAATTAATGGAACAGCATTCTTTAAAAAACCCAAAAAAGTTCTGAGACTTTGCTTTCTGTTTGGTAAAGTGATAAAACAAGTGTTTATTTTGGAGAAAAATGTTTGTAATTAATTCAGTTCTGTCTTCACTGTTTCGATGTTAGGTTACCCTCCCTTCCCTGTCAGAGTTTTTCCTTAAAAAAGAGAACAAAGGAAAAAGTCCCTGAGGTTTGACACAAACATTTCAATGACATGGTGAACTGTAGTATCACTCTGCTTTTTGATGCATGACTGAATCATGGAAAGAGTAGATTATTACTTTGTGCTTTGAATTATGCATAGGTTGTCAGAGGAAACAGAATTTCATCAGTACATAACATACATACTGTGGACTAAGAAGCCATTTTGAACTGTCACAGAAAGTGCTCTGCTGAGATAGATAAATTATAACAACAAATAAGGTGCAACAATAAAGGGTTGGAAACCAGTAACTGCTAAAATAATGGTACTTGACCATCTTTATTTTTGCTTCATTGTGCATGGATTAGTGTTTATAATTTTTTTGCTTTTCTGATGTAAAATTACTCCTTATGCTGTCTTTTTTTTTTCGTATTTGACAGACTAGAGACGACTTCCTGGGTCAAGTGGATGTGCCACTTAGTCACCTTCCGGTAAGCAGTGCTTTGGTCTCATCATGCTCCTTTTTTTCATCACCAGATGTGAAAAAACCTGATGTTATGTAGATTTTATTTCCGTAAGTAGTCCAGTTAAAAGCAAACATCCCTAGCATAGCATTAGAGGCTTAAAAAAAAACGTTATGGACAACAAAGCCCCACTGTGCACAGGAATTGGGAGAAACAGTTCCCTTTGCAGAGACAAGGAATACAGTTGTGGTCTGTCTGTTACCTGTTAAATTCCTCAACATCCAGGAATCACTTCTTACTGGATTATTAAAATCCTGGTCTTGTCTGAGGCAGTTAATGATGACATGTGGCCAATAGGCTGGTTGTTTCTCACCTTGTTTCTCACCTTACCATTGGTGATTATTGTCCTATTAATCTTCTGGCTTCTTCCTTTTTATGATTTTGGTTGAAAAATGGTTATGATATGGTTGAAACAGCTGTATTCTTTCTTAGCAAACTCAGTTTCCTACAGAACTTCTGTTAAAGCATTGAAAAAAACCCACATTTTTGGGGTCCTATTTGTCTGATTTTCTGTCCAAGTAATATGCTGCTAAGGTTGTTGGATAGTAGTTCTGTTTGGGAAAGTGGGTAGTACATTTTGATATTGCTTCAAACTTTGTAAAGGCAAGTCATGGACTGAAACCAGAGGAACTGCTGAACCAGCATGACAGGATCTTAAGAAGTTACAAAAATTCAGTTCCTGTGAAAATTCTTTATTTCATGGGTAGATTTCCTTCAGATTTAGTTTTTCAGTATTTTGTGTGGCCTTTCCTTTTTTCTTAGCAGACAAGAATCCAAAATGAACTTTGCAGAAAATATTTGTTGCTAAAAAGCATTTCTTCTGTCTTTTGTATTCACATTGTGCTTCATCCTATGCTTCAAAGCTGAATTCAGTCACTGTCAAAAGAACTGAAGGTAGAAAGGGACAAGGCTCAGAAAGTATGAAACACTGCAGCTGGTTTTCATCTTCTTTGTAAATATTAAAAAAATACACTTTCTACTTCACAGTTTTCTAGTAAATTCTGCATATATATGTTTGTATTTATGCGGTGATTGCTTTAGACTTGGTATAAGTGTTTTCTGATACTATATTATATCTTGAATGACTAATACTGTCTGGATTTAGTTAATATTTTTTAAATGTTGAACGAGTTAATCTTACTTCCATGAACTTGGAGAGGGGTTCTTTGTACTTGAATGGGTGACCATGGGAACGGTGGAAGCTATTGAAAATGTTTGCATCAAAATAAGGTGTCAGTTTTAGTATGACTGTTGATATTTGTGTCTTAATTTGACTTCTTTCTATTGATGGATGTTATTGTAGGAGGAAAATGGTTTTGTAATTACTTTCACAGTGATGCTTATTTAGATATGTCTATTATGGTTGATCTGCCACTGTTGTGGTTGGCTTATAAACTGTAATAGTTGAAAAATGTGATGGAACAATCAGAAATGTATTCTGATGAAAAATGACTCATTCCTTTCTCATATGAGCTTATGTCTTGTGAGCTATATTGTGTGGTATTATTTTATCCATACTTGTGTGTGTATGGATGTATTTCCATGTATCCATATGCAGAGACATTATCTAAATAGCCTGTACTTAACCATAGAAGAAGTCCTCCAGTGTTAAGCTACATGTGTCCTGCAAACGATGTACTATGAAATATAAAATTATAAGGGACGTATTAGTGTGTGCCTATTTTGCGGAGTCAGGTAGTATTTTAAAGTTCCTTTTTAGTAAATGTTATTTTCAATAATTAAACATCATTAGCAAAATTTGAGATGGAGCTACAGAGATGTCACACACTTTCTGTGAGCTGTTTTGAGGAATGAGTAGCTTTTTGTTTTCCTTCTGTATTCTGTAGGAAGAGAACAACTCGTTTCACTGGGGGCTTACATAGAACGTGAGCATGCGTATCTCTTTCTAGCTCATATTTGAGCGGAATACTAAACTTCTTCAAATTGTTTTAAAGTCATCTACTAACTTTACATAGAAAATCCAACATTTAAAAATTTCCTGGGTCAGCTGCTCCACTGCTACTGAAGAACAAAATCCATTGTGCTAAAATGATGAAATTTTGTAGTCCAGAATCTTTGCATTTCCTTCTAGGCTCGCTAGAAAGTGAATGTGATTCCTGTACAATATCCTTCTTCATTCTCCTTCTTTGCAGAGAATTTCTTTGGCTCCAGAAGTTGCTTTTTTTCCTCCAAAAATTTTCTTTGGCAAAATCTGCAATATGTGTCTCAGAATAGTTGCTCTTTCTATAGCTGTAATGTAGCAGTCTCTCCACAGGTTGCATACTGCCTCTGGACGTGTTCTCATACTCTACTTAAGGTGTGTGTACTAATCTGATTTTCAGGGAAACATACCGTGTATCTTTATGTTCTAATCTATATTTCCTCATCCATCGTTCCAGTACCTTAATAAGAGCCATTGTGGTATATTTATTAACAAATATTTGCTTTCTCATTCTAGCTGTACTACTGATTTGTTTGTCAAAATCCTTGTTTTCTTTAATACTATCTAATAGTTAACTAAAAAAATTGGTAAAAATACCCAGCTTCTTATTTTATATGTATTACAGTTGAGTGCTAAAAAGCAGTACTTTTTAATCATGTGTGCCTTGATGTCCTCTCGGTTTTGTTAAAATCTACTATCTCTGGAAATAACATGAATTCTGTCTCTCACAGATGAAGTGGACACTCAGTGCAGGAAATGCCTTGCAGGATAAGAGTTCAGTCAGTGAAAAGAAGGTCTATATGGTATTTGATATAATACCTGAAATAATGAGTTAGGATTGATTTTAAAATTCTTACTTACTGACTTTGAAATACAACAGACAACAAAGCTTTTAATGAATAATAATCTGGGACATTATTTCGTGTTTAGGAAGGTTTAGTTAAAAAAATGGACTGGAGAAGTATTCCTGGTTGGAGGGCTAGGACAGGGAAAGGATTTACAGATTTACTATAATTTTCTTTTAGTGGATGGCAGACAGGCACAGTGTTCTGAGAAGCACCCACTATGTGCTCATTTTGAGAAAGTCTGGTGTGATCTAAGAAACTGGGTCTCTAGTCTTACTGTAGTGTCTGTTATAATGTGCTTGCTTTTACAGTGTAACACAGTTCATGCTTCCAATTTTGTCAGCCCAAATTGTACAATCCATACAGTACCCCAAACAATCAGCAGATCAGTGTGTACATGGATGTCTGATTCCCTTGTTTACCTCATCATTTTTAAATTCCTAGTTTTTTACCTGTAGCATTCATGCTCTCACAGACATGCAGGATGTAACTTATTTGATAAGAAATTCACATGTAATAGAAAGTTTTCAAGATTTAAGCCCTTATGAAACTTACAGTTAAGAGGAAATCAGAAGGATGTAATCTGTCAGCCTGGTAATATTACTTACGTACACCATAAAGGATTTAAAAATCTTTATTATTAATAATTTATATAATTATATACAATGTTAAATATATATTAATTTATGTAATTATGTACAATTAATATATAGTTAATTATTTGAAAGAAGAAATGAAGACCAGCTGAGGAGTTTTATTTCATTGCTTTCTAATGTGCAGAAAAAGTAGTGCTTCAAAATAGATGCAACCTTTTCTGATGCAGCTGTTGGGTGACGGAATGGAGTTGGAAGGGGTTTGTTTAGTTGGTCTTGTCCACCTTTTTCTGAATTGTGAGTGTTGTATACGCTCTATATGTAAGACTTGGTTCATGCCATCACAGACATTTGCAGTGACATATCTTGAGGGCTGCTGCTGTAGCCCTGGGCTAACATCTAATGGTCCAGGTCTGCCTGCTCAATGGTGTTAAAAGTCTCTTCTAGCATTTATACTGCATCTGGGATGTGAATGTTCTATATATGCCTCTGTACTTGTGGGTAAGCCCTTTAATTTGTCATTTTCTTAAATGCTCAGACTGAAGACCCAGCCATGGAAAGGCCATACACATTCAAGGATTTCCTTCTCAGACCAAGAAGGTGAGAGCGAGGACCTTTGTATTTTAAAACATTTCTTACTTCAGGGTTTGTTTTTTTAAGAGTTGTTGAATGAAATGTACTTCCTTGTCTTCTAGCCACAAATCTCGTGTGAAGGGTTTCTTGAGACTGAAGATGGCTTATATGCCTAAAAATGGTGGCCAAGAGGAAGACAGCAGTGATCAACGGGATGAATCTGAGGTAAGGCTTAACGTTTGTGGAAGCATTCAAGTTATTAGAGATTCAAATATAATTGTAGAAAAAGTTGTACCTTGAAAGGTAAAACCCTGGTAGCAGTGTTAGTAGCAGCTTATTCTTCTCCCCCTCTCCAGTATTTTTTGGTTGGTTTAACTGTAACCTGGTGTTTTCTCAACCATTTCAAGTACTTCAAAGTGTTTCAGCTGCCACAATGAATTCCAAAATCTGTCTGACTGAGCTTTTGATCAAGTAGAAGTGGAAGTCATGCCAAGCAGAAGATTTCAGAAGGTCTATGCAAGTAATTTGTAAACACTATGGTCTGTATTGGGTATCTCTTCTTCAGAGGCCATTTCAAAATATGTTTTATAAAATTTTTCTTTATTTTCTTGGCAGTGTTTGCTTTGCAGAGAATAAAACTCATGCGAGCAAAGCAGGTTTAAAGGCTTCTCAGCACTTTTAGCAGCCATCATCCATGTTAAGAATTAGCTGCAATTAGGGCTGTCAGAGTGAATGTCAGGCCAAGTTTGCCTTGCTAATAGTGTGCAGCAGTCATCTGTAACTTGGGAATGAGGGCTCTCATCCCAAGCCAAACATCTTTGAGTTCTAAAGTTAGCAGTTGATTCTCTTTGGCTTCTTGACTAGAAGTCTGCATCTAGCCACCATTAGAACAAACGACCACCCAAACACGTTCGGGAATCCCTGTTGTAATAGACTGATGGGTTTTTTTGTCATTGAAACAAGGTGTACACTGTAACCACAGAGTTTATTCCATTTCTATATGGTTTACATTTAAGTAATTCTGAACTTCTTTCAGAGTCTGCACCTATATGGTAATATAAGCAACAGTGAAATAACTTCTCTTTAACTTGAGCTTTAAAATTCTTAAATTTTTCTTTTTAATTCATTCTTAAGCATGGATGGGATGTGGTTGATTCCAGTGACTCTGCATCTCAACGTCAGGAGGAGTTACCACCTCCTCCGCTGCCTCCTGGATGGGAAGAAAAGGTGGACAACCTGGGGCGGACTTACTATGTCAACCATAACAACAGGACTACTCAGTGGCATCGACCAAATTTAATGTAAGTAGCTCTATAGTGCAATGTTTTGTGGATGTGTGCAAAATCATCAATATGAGTAGGTTGGGGTTTTTTTCAACAAACATAACCATTTTGAATTTACAAGTTCAAGGCTGGAAAAAGTCTCAAGACTTTTACAAAGCAATCGATAAGAGGCACACTGTTCCTTTTATCGTGATTTTGGTGCTGTGTACCTGAAAGAATATTCATGGAAACATTTTCACAGATGTGCTAGTAAATATATACTGGGAATACACACATGTATTCTGGGAAATTCTAGGAAATCTGAAGAGGTGGGAGGGAAGTCAGTGCATGTGCCTTAGAGAACTGGGAGACAGATGTGGTATTTTTCATTAAGAAATTTAACAGCAATAAATTACTTTCTTCTATAGAGACTGTTTAAAAGGTAAGGGGGGGAAAAAAGGCAACTCTATCAAGGTTAATCTGATTAGCTTTGAGGAGATCCTGATTATTATTCAGTGCATAGACTGCATTACCTATGTAGGCTGGTTGTGCTAGTATGGAGGTCCTCTTCAATTATAAATTTGTTAAGATTAGATTTATAAAGTTGTGGCAAGCTTACATTTTTAAAAATATGTGTAATTTACAATGTTAAAAGTTACACTGAAATTGTATATTAGTCAAACATCTTGCTTTTATGTAGCGACTGTTCTTCCACTATTGCTTATTACAACAGTAATGGTTAATCTTTCTTGAATATTCATAATCATAGCTATATTATGCAAGTGTGTGTTGTCTTTATATAAGGCACTATTTGTTTTCTTGTCTGAAGTGTTTATTCATAGCTAGAATTGAATTAATAGAATCATGGAATCATTTACATTGGAAAAAACCTTTAAGATCATTGAGTCCAACCATTAACCCAGCACTGCCAAGCCCACCACTAACCCATGGCCCTAAGTGCAGCATCTACACATCTTTTAAACACCCCCAGGGCTGGTGATTCCAGCACCCCCCTTGGCCACCCTTTCCGTGACGGGATTTTTCCTAACATCCAATCTAAACTGCCCATGGCACAACTGGAGGCCGTATCCTGTTGTCCTAGTGCTTGTTACTTGGGAGAAGAGACTGACCCCCCGGCTACAACCTCCTTTCAGGGGGTTGTAGAGAGCAAGAAGGTCTCCCCTCAGCCCTCTCCTCTCCAAGCTGACCCCCCCCCAGCTCCCCCAGCCACGCCCCATAGGACTTGTGCTCCAGCCCCTTGGTGTCTTTCTTGTAGTGGGAGGCCCAAAACTGCATGTGGTATTTGAGGTGCAGCCTCAGCAGTGCCTGTTTGTTCTCTATGTTTTGACCTGTTTACTATTGAACTATCTGAGCTATTTACTAAGCAATGCATATTTTGTCAAGTATGTCTCATCAATCACTATCAATATGATTGGTAATGATCAATAAGTGTCTATAAAAAAGCAGATTTTATAAATTATTTGATTTAGAATCTGCTTGTAATCTGATTGTGCTAAACGAAGTCAAGAGTACGTGGATTCAGAAGTGTTTGACTGGGAGATACCAAAAAGTAATCATCACTAGAAAGCATCATCATCAGATGGGTGTATAAAATGAAAGCCTTGGGGTTTGCTTTTAGCTAGGTATCATCACAGGTAGTTTGGAAAGAAATGCATAATTACTACTGATCAACTTTATGCATGGCACTAGGCTTGGTGAAGAGTGAAGATTTTAAAATGATGCTGTTTAGCCTTTAAATTCCATGGATTTATGAAACCACTATGAGCGGAAGGTCTTGTGAGGTTGAAAGTAGATCCTACTTTCAACATTACATAACCTCTCACATTTAGGCCAGTAACTCAGATACTAAGTTGGTCATCAAAGAAGGGCGTTGAATGCTTTACAGTCCATGTCTGCAGTAGGAACATGAGAGTAGTTTATTTCTCATAGTTATTTAAAATGCGCAGTGATAAAATGATTGCACAAAAAAGTTTTTGCTGAACATCACTGTCTTTCAAAGTTACGGTCCCTCATCCTGAAGGAAAGATTCAGATACAGTACTGCCTTCCAGCAGCATCTGCCTATTGAGTACTGAAGTAGAGGTTTATATCTGGCTGTGCACATTGCGGAGTCCCACCAGCCAGCCAGGTCTCCGTCCGGGGAACTCAGGTATTTTCCATTTCCACTACTGCTGGTGTGTGCTAAACTAGTGGATGTAGCCAGTTCAAAAAGTTATCCATACAGCAATAGCTTGCATTTGCTTTGGCTGTCACAGAAAGGAAAACAATAGTTGACATAAAGACAGGGACAAAGGTAAAATCTCTGGGTCAGGAATGATTCTGTTCATCACAGGAAAGGATGAGTAATGGTGGGCTAGTATATCTGAGTGTTTGACTTCCATTTCTGGTCAGCTAACTTTGGTGTATAAAGAATGTTAATTCATAATAAATACATATTTGTAATATAATATATAGCACGTATATTATGTATAACATATGAATAATTCATAATAAAAAAATACATGACAAGTATAAGTTACTCCTGGGGACATTCCAGCTGGATGCAAGAGGAAAACTTTTCACAATGAGAACAATCAACCAATGGAATAATCTCCCCAGGGGAGTGCTGGATTCCACAACACTGGACACTTCTAAGTTTGGGATGGACAGAATGCTGCTGGGCACCTTGTCTAGACTGTACTTTTGCCAAGAAAGGTTGGATGAGATGATCTTGAGGTCCATTCCAACCTGTAATTCTATGATTCTGTGACATTTGTGAAGTGCTTCCAGTTTTATTTACTTCAGATTGAGGGATTAAATAGCTGCCTATTCATGAGGGCTGACATATGCAAGAATAATGATTTTTATAATCCGAAGCATTAATGAGGTTTTCAAAGCAATGGACAAAGTAGGTATTGCAGTTTAACATTGATTATTTTCTTGTTCTTTTCTCTTTCACATGCTTTCAATTCCCCACTATCCAGTGATGTGGGATCTGATTCAGATAACAATATCAGGCAAATAAACCAGGAAGCAGCCCATAGGCGGTTCCGCTCTAGGAGACACATTAGTGAAGATTTGGAACCAGAACCTATGGAGAGCGGAGACATTCCTGAGGTATGTAAAAGTCTTGGGTTTATGAAGTTGACTGAACTTTGAGCTGATGTGTTTCTCATTTATAAGCTAATTAAAACCTACATAGGAATGTTTTTACGTGGCATTTGTGGAAATTGCCTTAGTGACACAATAAAAATCCTAAACAGAGCCATACTTTCAAGGTCCCATGCCTTTATGTGTGCCTGATAATACCTGTATAGTATTAAATACTATGCAAATGCTGGGAGAAACATTAATAATTCCAAGCATTGCTTGTTACATATATATCTTGATAGAAACACTTTAAATGTTCTTCTTTGAATAACAGTGGAATAAATTGTAAAAAGAAAGCAAGCATACTGGCTGGAATTGCCATGTACTTCAGTTTTCTTTAGTGTCTTGATTTAGAAAAAAAGAAGCTGCTGGGTTTTTTCCCCAAATATTTGGTTTTGGTTGGAATTCTGAGATGTTATTAATTGAGGTGAGTGTTTAATTTACAGCTAGACTAAAGAAATTATTTTTTGTAGATATTTGTAGGCCTAAGTGAGAGTTTGTGCAAAGCTCTAATCCTATTCAGCTTTAAGGAATATTTTACCATGTCAATCACAGACAAAATTCTTTGTGAAAGCTGTTTTTGCCTCACTAAATGTTATTCAGAGCAACAAATAGGTTGCTGAAACTGTTGTTGCACTTGTCACCTGTTAATATGTGATTTGCAGATACTAATGAGTACTTTCTATTATGCTTTTTATTGTAAAATAAAATATAATCAGTTGTTTCTTACAAAGTTTTAGAAAGAGTGCAGAATTAGTTAGTTTTGCACAAAATTTCAGATGGAACTACTTCAATGAGAGCTTTTTTTTATGCATCTTTTCATCTACGTCATTCTCTGTGTTAAATCATAAAGCTTTGTGTCACCATCAACATGAAGACTGTTTTGAAGTCAACATGAAAACTGTTTTTCCCTGTGTCTACTTCACACTGAGTAGAATGTTTGTTTGTGTGTTCTAGGGATTGGTTTATTTCATTAAATATTAAGGCTGGCTATCCTATCACACCCGTGTTTGTCACAATTAGGAGGTCACATAGAAGGCAAAAGGAAAGGAGACTCAGTCTGTCTTTATAAATCCTTAACTTAGTTTCTTCTCTTTTGTTAGCCTTGGGAAACCATTTCAGAGGAGGCAAGTGCAAGTGGAGATTCCTTAAGCTTGTCATTGCCACCTCCTCCTGCATCTCCAGTATCCCGTACCAGTCCTCAGGAGCTATCTGAGGAACTGAGCAGAAGACTTCAGGTCACTCCTGATTCCAATGGGGAACAACTCAGTTCTTTGATTGTATGTGACATGCTGCTCTTTCTATATAAACCTCTATTACTGTAATCTTCTGTTAGTTTGACATGATCTGAATAATTGACACGGATGGGTAGTAATTGCTGGTCTCAGGAAAACCTGAGCATACAGTTAAAATTATCTTTCAAAAAATGCATCATCACTTCACCATAAAGCAAACAGCCTTGAACAATAAAATTCCTCAATTTAGATTTAATGTTTTCTTCTGTGCGTTTATCTTCAGAATCTGCTGCTGTTACACCTTTAGTGAAACAAAATACATAATACTAGAGAGTATCAAGCTAAGAATGTCTAAAGGAGAGAGGAAAAACTGCTAATGCTGTTTCAGTCATCATCCATTTTACAAAATTATTAAGTTCAGTATTTTAACTGTACACATTTATATTAAAGCATGTGCTTTCTTACATTAGGCTTTTAAAAACCCCTCATAGTTTACTGGATCAAACACTTACAAAGTATTGGAAGTAGGTAGTTCTGGTGAAATCCTCCACTAGTTTGTAAATGGCTGGTCTGTAAAAAATTTGTGTCTCACCACAGGAGTTTACTTGAGGTAAAACCAAAAACTGTTGTCTATGTTTGTATTATCTGTTAGCTTGTCAGACTGATGATACCACAAAAAATAAGGATAATACAC
Organism: Falco naumanni; assembly: GCF_017639655.2. Lineage (NCBI taxonomy): Eukaryota > Metazoa > Chordata > Aves > Falconiformes > Falconidae > Falco > Falco naumanni. The sequence goes on from NC_054080.1 coordinate 86,186,777, forward strand.
CTACTTGCAAGTGGGGGAATGTCTTGCATCTCTTTGATAAAGAAAACAATTCCAGGTATTAAATAGAACATCATGCTGCAATTTGTTCTTTTTAGTGTTCTTGGTATATGCCATCAAGGTACCTTTGCAACTCAAGAGATAAGAAACCATATTTACTCTTGTTCTGATTAAATAGAATCTTGGTTAGGTGCAAGCTTTTCACAAAGAGCTTATGCAACAGGTGTCTTATAATTATTTGAATGTTATCCAGAGGTTAGTTAGAAAATTATATCTCTGATGGCTAACCATCTGCATAGAGTCTCTTGTGCTTTTGTAGATGCCTGCAGATTTTAGTAGACTGTCACTTGGAGAGGCAGGAGGTTAATCAAATTGTTTTAGTGGCAAGATCAGGGCCTACATTTTTGGTTTACACTAATACTAATAAATGAATGGTATAGCTGCAGAATTGTCTTAATTAAAATAATTCAAACTAGCTTTTTATAAGCCATTAAGTGATAGCATTTCTCTTTTCAGTGCAATAAAAATTATAATCAGACCACACTGGCAACATAAGAAATTGTCAAAGCATTTAAAATGTCCGTTTCTCTGCGTTATCCAGTGTAAGTGTGGTGGGATACTGAAAATAGCAGAAAAAAACAGACAGTGAAGTTACTCTTAAGATGCCTTGCTGAGGCACCCAGAAGTCTGCATACAGACCCTGTGTGGGTCAGCAGTGTTGAGTGTGTAGCCCCTGCATATCTGTCAGGGCAGATCCTCTCTCTGAACTGTGCTTCCTGCAGCTCTGGCCTCTGTGGGGGCTCACTGGCCTGGTTCAGCACTTAAGTCTGAGCTGATTCCACATGAATGGATGGATGGTGCTTAACCCGGGCTAATAAATCCTCCCAGTTTGGAGGTCGGCAAGCACAGTGCAGAGACATCCCAGAGCTTCATTTGGACTGACCCAGGTAGGCAGGAAAGGTTTGGCACTTCCAGCTGAACACACACGTTAATCAATGTGCTCTGGTATCTCCACATGACATTTCCTCTTCATCCAGATTTCTGAAGGCTTGTGAGATCAGCTTCATGACTTTGCATGGAGGAAGCATGGATCCAGGGGGGTTCCCAAATCAGCCAGCTCTAAACAGGCTTTACGTAAAGCTGGCTGAGATCTGCAGGTTCTGGGCTGAAACTAGAAGCCCTTACAACTGCATTCCCCCAACAGCATGCCTATTATATCCAGCCTGACTTTTGATTGTTTTACACAGAGACTGTTCCAGTGTCTCTACATCCATACATAGTTAATCTACAACACAAATTGCCAACAGATAGTTGAGGAGTGATTGTATGTGTGTTAAAGTATTTTGTCACTCTCCTCATGTATCTATGTAATGTCAGAAGACACTTCAGACTTGCTGGTCAATACATGTGTCAGACAAATCCTTTCACATTAATCTTTAGTGTAACATAGAAGCAAGTTGTAATTACATCTTTCTTTTTTTTTAATATGAAACTTTTAACAGAATGTGCTTTAGGACTGATGTTTTCAACTAAGAGATGGGAGTTTCTGATATGCCTCTCAAATAGTTTGCTTCATGGTGTTGCTTTGTTATCTTTCAGTGGTACATAAGGGTGCCCATGTGAGTGGTTATAAATAGGCTAGGTCGTTTACTTGTTTATTAGTGCATTCATACTTGTACCATTAATACCCAGAAAAGGGTAATGCTAGTCACTCTTTGATTAAAGATGAGGTATCAGTTATGCGAAAGAGTAAGTTTAAGAATTACCCAAGGCTTGTTTCTGTACTTGAAGCTTACAACCTCAATCAAATCACACAGAAAAGCTGTGTGAGAAAATGCATTGGAAGTGAAATGCTACTTAGATGCTGATTGATTTTATGGAATACTGTATGAATGCTGTATTTCATTGAATATTGGTCAGCCCTGAAGTGGTCAGGCAGTTGGACTAGATGATTCTTTTGGTCTCTTCCAACTGAAATATTCTATTCATCGCTTGCTTTGTACCATGATCATGAAGGATGTGTCTTGGGAGGTTCAAAAATGAGAAGGCAAACAGGAGAATTAAGGCATGATTTTTTTAAAAAAGCAATAATGTAAATTTTTAAGTAAATACGTTTTTAAGACTCTCATTTTAAGGTCTCACCCTTAGTATTTGATTTTGGATTTGTTTTTTAAATACCTAATTTTTGTCAGTAATGCATGCCCTCTGTGAATTGCACCATGAAGTAATGAAAGTCATGGTGGAGCGCTCACTTCCTGAAGAGCTGTGTTAAACACTACAGTTTTCATTGCAGTGTCTAGTTTTAAGAGAAGTGTCAATGCTTGTTTTTTGTTTAAGAAACAATGCTCTTAGCTTAATTACTCAGATTTTTTTCCATCCCTCTTAAATTTTTTTTGTACCAGACAAATTGGACTGCACTTACGCTAAGATTCCCTGTCACACTTAAAAAATCATGGGGGACAGAGGATTTTTAGGGTAAGAGTTGCCCTTTCTGGTTGACCTTTCCAAAGAAATTCATAGCAATTCACCTGATTCTCATAGAGTTTGAACCAGAATTCCTGGAGTTAGTATTTTGACCCAGATTAATAGTGCTGCGTTTTGCCACTGTTTTATGATAGTAGGAAAAAAACCCCACATCTCTTCTTCCTATCAGAATTTGTTCATGTTGACATTTCTGCTTTAGAAAAATGAATGAGTCTTTTTATATATATATATATATAAAATGTATGTGAAGTGTCACTGTCAACAGAGAAATTGTATATACCACTACCTGGTAAAAATAGAAGTAGATACTAATTGTTTACAGGAGATTTCCTTACAAAGTGGTTTGTACTTGTGAAATATAAGTAATCTGTCTAGTAATTCAGTATATTTTAATGTCCTTTTTCTGTGTGTATTATTTATATTGTATTTATAGGTGCCCTAATGATCATTACAATACAGACTGTAGCAGTTTGGGTTTGTATGAAATTTCTGGATTAACTCCAGCCAGCAAGCCTCTGAGCACTTCTCTGCCATTTGTTACAGTAAACAACAGAGGTGTTCTTAATGTTACTATTGAAGAGTAAGCTAAGCATCGTGTACTAATATGCAAATTTGGAAATTTATTAGTGTACCAGCAGATGATCTCAGCAAGGCTCCCACTGTGGCTGTTACCCAGTGACAGTTCTGCAGAACTTGCTGCTTTCCCAGCCATAGGCTCAGGATATTGTAGGCACAGGAACCACATCATCATCCCCTGTGTAGGACTGGCATCCTCTCCTGTCTCTGTGCATGTGATGCATATGGGTTTAAGTGGTACAGTAAGCCATATGTAGAGTTTTGTGACTGTAGCCTACTGATTTTCCAAGGACTGCATTGCCAGTATTCAACCAGGAGTCTTACATTTTCCTTGTACTGCTCATGTTCCCTCCAGGTTCTCTAAAATGTCTTCCAAAGATATTTGAAAATATTTTTTGCAAAAGTTCCATGGCATTTTCATGTCCCATTTATGTCTTTAGTTAAACTACCCCTTTACTGCTGATTCCACAACTGTTACTTTTCCTGCATGTTTTTCCACATGGGATGGCCTATCCTCTTCTGTTAGATTAGGTCAATGCAACATTGTAACTTGGATGCTAAAGATGAGTGCAAGATGTGTATCCAAGTGCTTTCCTTTTCTCCCTTAATCTGAAATAGTCCAGGATGGAACGCAGAGAATTTATGTTTTTCATTGCTTGCCATGTTTCTGTAGAAGTATTAAAACTAAAGACACTGCATCATAAGTACTATTTTTTAGGGGTTTGGATTAAATGGGAGAAAAATAAAATTATTGAATAAAACACCATGTTTTAAAACACCTTAACTTAAAAGACATCTTTTCTTTCTTTTTTTTTTTCCAGCAAAGAGATCCTTCTTCAAGATTAAGATCTTGCAGTGTAACAGACACAGTTGCTGAACAGTCTCAATTATCCTTGGTAAACAAAAGCTAACTTCTATTTCTTTCTTTTTGTTTGAACATTCTGTGATTCAGAATAATATCTTTTCTTAGGTCAGTTCTAGTCAGATATAGATCAGTCATCAGTATGGGCATATGACTCGCCCAAATAGTAATGGATACCGAATTAATATCATCATGGTCAGCAGCTAAAATGAGGACATTCATGAGAGAGAAAAACATTCTGAGACTGAGAGCATAGTCACACTAGCTTTAGTTACATAACATGGAATTTAGTTCACTACATTGTAGATATCTAGTCAGTGGAGAGAGAAAATGGTTCCCATGGTGGTTTTTTGTATAAGATTCTGACATGGTTATCAGTGATTGATGACTCAAATTTTTTGTTATTATCTTAAATGCTGTTTCCATCTAATTTCTCTCTTTTAATGAATCTGTGATTCCTTACTCCTAAAGATGTGACAGTAATCTGTTACCTTCATCATGAAATATACTTATCTGTAACATTAATTATCATTTAACAGCAGAGTGGTCCATCTAGGAGAGCTTGTTCTTCAACTGTCACAGGTGGTGAGGAACCAATGGTAATAATACTCTTTATCAAGCATTATCTCTAAATAAATGTGGGTAGATTTAGGTCTTGTACAATAAGGAACTTTTTTTCACAATCCAGCATTGTGTTGAATGAAAAACTGCCACTGAATCAATAGGGTTTGGGTCTTTTGTTGTTTCAGATTTTCTCAACTTTTCTCACTGCAGTTTCACTCAAATACGAGCATGTTTTAATGATGTGGATGTGCCACTGAGTTTTAACAAAGCTATGCGCTAAGGAAATACCGTAGGCCTCTAAAACATGAAAGATACAATACCTAATTCTTTAAAAACTGGTATTAAAAGAATCAGGGATTAAAAATACCAAGTCAGTATACATGTAGCTGTGTTCTTAGCTTGCGTCTATCTTCCCTTATTCTCCATTAGACTTAATTCATTTTAATTCTTAAAGTTGACCTTAATTTGAAAACTGTGGAGATACAGTGATACATCATATAGCTCTTATGGTCTTAGTGCCAGTTTTCATTTTCCAGTAGTCGTTCAGTAGTCTAAGACTGAATTTTTAGTTTGATCATCCACTAAAATTCTGGAAGTGCTTTTCTGAAAGTGTAATACAAGGCAAGTGATTTTAATTTATATGGAACTTTGTCTAAAACATCTCGTTCTTTTTTAACCTGATTAAATGTCAGCCTGAAGCAAGTTATTTGATAGAAATAATTTTAAAGTATCTATCATAAATAGCTTCTATGAATGTATGTGCTCCTAGATAATTTATTTCAGGGACAGAAATATAATTTAAACTTGATATGTTTCCTATTTATATGTTGTAATGTCAGATCTTAATTTGTGTGTTGATGCATCATTCTGTAATACTGTCTATATTTGCTGTTTTTTGAATTGTAGAATCAGAGGAGCATACTTGTATTTTGCTCCTGCAAACACCAGATTGTTTTGTGTCCTTGCAAAACTTGCTTGACTTACTAAGCATTAGGTAAAACGTGCTATATTGAGCTGTAGTGTAAAGAAGGTCTTTTGTTGGCAGAGCATCTTGGTTTAATTACACTTTTTAGAGCAAAATATTAATACTGTTCTGCAAATAACTGAGTTCAGATTCACTGACTCATAATTAACACATCTAAATTATAGATGTTTTACTTAATTATATTGCAGCTTACTAATGGAACCCTACTCCCCCACTTTGTCTTGCTTCAGTGTCATTTATACTCTGAAACCCAAATCTGTAGAGAATTTAGGACTTAAATAGGCCTCATGCATTTAAATCCAAAAGTATTATCTTCAGAGGTTGCCATTCTCTTTGTCCTTCAGGCACCTAAAGTTTGTAGAGATATAGTCTCTCAATAGTAGAAGTTTCTGGGTCACTTTAGTTTTGCGTTCAGAATCCCTGCAAAATCCCTTTCTGGCCCTGGACCCACAAATCGGATGTTCATCAGCCTCCATCCCTAAGGAAGCATAATTCTGCAGGCATGCTGGGCGCGTGTCCAGGACAGTGGCACAGGGGTGGACTGCACAGAACAGCGATGCTGTGGCAGCTTAAGTGATGATGCCCCTTTATATAACCGGCTTGGTTGAGGTACTTAAAGCAAGAAGCACCAAGTTCTGTGCCTTCCTATGTGTGAGATGATGTCAGTCTTTCATGGCTCTTTCTGGGCTAGTCCCAGTACAGGACTGTCTCCTCTTGAATCTGTTTTGCCATCAGAATGAAAGATGCATTGTGCTAGCAAGGCAGTGATAGCCGTGCTTGGCTCTTTAGCCTGATGACCACTGCGTTCAGCGAGTTGAGCCCCTTTAGGAACAGCAGTTGAACCCAAGAGTGGCGTATCCTGACAAGATTGCTCTGATTGCTGCTGTTTTGAGTGAGAGTTGATGTTACTGCCTTACTACTGATACTACCCTATCTGCTTTGGAGTGTCAGAAACAGCCTGTGTTGCTTTGTGGTCTGTCTTACCAACTTTGGGGCCTGAGGAGGCTGTTAAAGGGCATATTTATACAAACTAACATTACCTGATATTTTGTTCTCCTTGTAGGTCCAAGCCTAAGCATTTAGATAGCTCCTACGAAACTGGTACACTAAATATTATGTGTAACTGTAAAAATGTTGCATCTGCCCTAGTTAGTGTGGCGGACACTACTATATTGGTAGCAACTGTATTGGGCAGTGACACAACATGAGTAAATTTGTTACTTGAGTGTGTGTGATGAATGTAGATAAAATGCGTGTTTGGGTAAATATGTCTGTGCTTTTCAGGATATTTTTTTTTTTAAGTCCCCAAGGACCTTTGTCATTCCTCTGTGAAGGGTACATGGTAAAAGTAGTCTGAGCAAAACCTAAGTTAATGCATCATGTGTCCCAGCATCTTCATTCTCACGACATTTTGTTCTTAACCATAATACTTCTTTTCCTCACACTATTTACTGAAGGCAGTTGTTACAAAGTGTTCAGGTTTTGGGTAGAAGGCTCTTATAAATCTCACAAGTTTCTACTCAGCGTGGTAGAATATTTTTTACACTGGTATGTAACATACAGAAAGGAGATTGAAGGGCAAACTCCATTGTGCAGATTGCAATATGGGTTGCATTAACCTACGATGTATAGTAAGGAGAAAGGCTGCTGATAGCTGAATTTATTTTGGTGGAGTGTTAAAGAGAAAGGAAACATCAGGTGGCATAACTTGCACATCTTTCTTCTGTTTTTGTATCCTCCCAGTCAAAGTTGATAATTTGCAGCATGCTATCATATAGTGAATTGATTGTGTATTATTACAACTTAATGGTTTGACTTTAATTTAAAAACTCTGAATTGTCCGCACCTTATCTTTACTCTGTATTGTAGACGATGGCCTGAATAGAGCAAACGTAAGAGCACTCATAATTTCTCCCAAACTATCAGATGCCTTGATTATCTGATTTTTAACTAAAATGTTGTGGACTGTTTTCAGACCACTTACTGAGACCTTACTGACCACTGATTAATGGTTTGGAAACCATTAGAAAAGTCTTGGAAAAGGTAGTCTCCTGATCATTGTCTGCCAGCTCTGAGTGGAAAAATAGTGTAGTCTTTTCAGCACTTGACTGTTCAGGAAAGAAGTAAATCAGTCTCATTTGTTTCAGTGGGTATTACTTTCCTCATCTGTTTCACTGTTTTCTGTTTCCTATTGTAGTGTGTCAGCTTTCTGACTCATTCAGAAACTTTTTGCATTTCCTTTCTTGGTTATCTAGGCAGTTCTCCAGCTCATTCTCTCAACTATGCTCTTCTCTTAAAAAGCAAATACACACTGACTTAAGCAAGAGTTCTGGGAAGGAAAGAGGGCTTAAAAATGTGAAGCAAGACCAAGAATTGCAGTTAATTATTTTGCTGGAGCAGAGAATGTGGCATGTAGAAAAAGGATGTATCTGTAATTCCCATTGCTCTTGTGGTCTGCACAGTAACTCAAAGCATGTACAGTATATACTTTAGGAAAGAAAATACATTTTGCAGTAAGATGCAGAATACTTGCACTGAAGAATCTAGGTAGTAAAACAGGGGAAAACAGTGAAACTCTTGGAATTTTAGATATTAATGAATGGTTTGCAGGTATTGAACTGGAAATGGGAATCATACTTAGCCGTCTAAGTGTTACTGATTAATTTTGCATTCATCCTATTTATCTTACGTATGTTGTAAGTGTTTATAGGGTTTTCCTAAAACATCAGCCACAATGCAGTTGCTAATGATTTTTTAAAAAATTTGGCAGAAAAAGATTTCCTTTAGATTAATATCATTTTAATATAATTAAAAATCTTTTTGTGATATTTCTCCTTTTACTGTTTCATGGCAAAAAAAAATACAGCTTATAGTGCATCAAACTCTGAATTAATGCATCTTGCTAATTCCACTTCATTACAATTTTATAGTTCATCGTTTTTGGCATATATGTTTCTTAAGTAGTACTTGCATATGTAATTTGATAGTGACTACCTCAGATTTAAAATAAATTGAATAAAATGCACAACCATAGGATTGAAACATGTTTGATCAGGCTACATTTAAATTTTTTTTTTTTTTTATTAAAAGTATCCTTTATTATAGATAGACATAGATAATAGGAAGAACGTATCCTGAATTCCCAGGAGACCAATCTCAATGTTTCTTTAAATGTTCAGGGCAGTAGTGTGGTAATGTAGGAATTACACTTTTTCATAATGTTGGATTATGAGGATTAGAAATGTTTACATTGGATATACTTAGCTTTTTTCCATGACAAGAATGGTCGGTCATCAGTGCAGTTGTCACTTTACCAGGAAGACTTCTTTCTAAAACTAGAAAGCTTAACAATTGGTTTCTAAGCTATGTGAAGGTATTTGGTAATCTTCAAGACTGATTCTTCCCTTGATTTTATTTTAAGATCATACTAAAAAGGTTTAAAGGGTCTTCCTTGAGCATCTTTAATCTCTTACTCATGTGCATTTCTCTGTATTCCAGCATCCATTCCAGGTGTTCATTGAATTAAATTTGTATTCACCTACTGAGAATTTAAGAGCTCAGAGCCACGTATGAATGTTAGTACTTTGCAGGGCTGAGTCTTCAGTCCTTCATCTTTACCAAAATCATGTGCCTGTAGAGCTGATCTCCTTCTGCCTGCACTTCAGCTACTACTGGTATATGAATCAGCCCTGAAAGAGAGGCTGTGTTTCCGATGGTCATCTCTGATATGGGCAAAATACTCAAGAAAACTCGCAGCAGAGGCACCTTTGCTTAATCTCAACTGTTAACACCATGACTGTAGTGGTTTAACTCAGGCTCCCTAAGCATGGATGAAAAAATCTGTGTCTACCCCTGGTTAATTGGCTTACTCATTCTCTTGCTGTGAGGCTGAGACATACTACTCTATTCAGAGTTTGTGCTGGTGATCAACTCTTCCCAGCAATTATTTTATACTTGTAATAAAAATATCAGGTTCAGTGCTAAAATAATACTGTCACTGTGTAGTGCTGAATTTGTATTGACTGCCAAATTTAAAGCTGTCTCAGTAAAGTGACTCCTGTTGTTAACAAAATAAGCAAAGACTGCACAAAGTGACAGTGAAAGGCCTAATGTTATGCACACAACTTCAGCCTGTATGCTCTGCTTCTCCCTTACCTAGCACAGCAGCACATCATCTCCATGAGATGTCCTGAAATTGAAGAAGTGAAAATGATACACCTTCATATTTGATACATGAGAACATGTTTTCTGTGAAAGGACAGAAGGAGAGCATGACTGTAAATCAGAATTCTTTCCATTTTGGGCTTACCACCAAAAATGGAGGTTTGAGTGTTGGTTGGATTTTGGTTTCTTTTGTGTTGGTTTTTTTTTTTTAATGTAGAGTACTAATGTCTGAAATAAAGACATGCCTTTGTCTTCTGCAGTAGGCAGTTACCTTAAATATGTAGTCCTTTGTGAGGTGAATTGGGTTAATGAACACTGGAGTAATTTGACCTTTAGAGTGAAGGACAATTCATAGTATACATGTATTTCTGAGGCTTCTTCCCCTGTTAGGTCCGGCAGCTGCCTGTTGTCAGACATTTGGGTTTACAGTCAGTCTTTCTTCAAACCATGTTTTTAAATGCAGCATCCTGCTTCTTTCAGGAAAAGTCTTGTAAAAAAATCTCGTTTCAAAGCAGTCTAAAGAGAGTTCATAAATCTTCTTGTAAGCAGCAGGTTGTTGGGGGTTGAAGGAGAAGCAGCCAGAGCAGCATTTGGCATCTGGGACATTGATACAAGTTGTTTCTCTAGCTCAGATGTCGGTACCTTTTCTTCTTAATCTGAACACTGGCATTAACTATCACACCAGCTCAAGAACTCACAACGTTGTTAGAAAATGTGATGTTCAGGTGCAACAAGCACAGTAAGTTTAGTAGTTCAAGTACAAGTTCTGCTCTTCTGTCTGCTGTGCTGCTTTGCAGTTCTACCTGTCAGCATTTAAACCTGAAAATTTTTAAGGACCAGTAAATTCACATTTTACATCTCTAAGCAAAATGCCATGCACCTTGCTACAGCCTGTTCAGGGAAAGACGTGGTAAAAGCAGACAGCTAGATGAAGGTAGTTTGGTTCATTTTTTTAGCAGTAGAAAGCTGCCTATTTCTAAAGGAATTAATGTTCTTTATTCAACATTAAAGAACCGCAAAAAATTGGTAAGACACTGCAGTTCAAGCACTGGTTTTTAATCTGTTGTGGTATGAAGACCTTTAGGGTTCATCATCCTTCAGCTATCCAAGCAGGTATTTGGAAAGAGTAAAGCAATCTTTAGTATTGTAGTCTCCTGATAATTAATGTATGAGTGTATGTTTTAACGTGATTAATCTTAATACTTCAACCAAACACGTATTGAACCAAAGATCTAGACGTAGATGCTGAAAAGCACTTTGCACATGCCAGTACTTTGATGCAGTTATTAGTATGTGGGCTTCATTAAGAGAGCAAAAACACTGTTCTGCAGAGTTTAGCAGTTTGCTTCTATCTGCTGTGAGTAAGAGAAAAAGCCTATATCTCTCTCACTCTTGGTATTTCCATCAATTACTTGAGAAAAATACCTATCCTGAGTATTTTGATTTTCTTTTTTGCTTCACTGGCAGCCAGGATACCTGCTTGTTATACAAGCAAGTGATGTCTTAAAAGGAGTCCCGAACTAGAAAGTGACTAAGCTTAAGAAGTGTGTAGAGTTTATGGTCTAAAAACTGTAACTCCATGGGCATCCTCCTCTTCTAAAATACATATTCAGATGCAGACAGCGTCAGTGTTACAAATTCTCTCTAGACTGTTTTTCTTCAAGAAGCTTTGTCGTTTGTGCTACAGTGCATTTATTTATTTCTTCCCTCTGTATGTCCCAGAAAAAAAATGTCCAATTGGTTTAAGCATTGAACATTTTCCTCACAGGAAGTATACAAGACAACATCAGCAACATGTAATAACATAACTATTGGGTTGAATATTGACATAACTTGTTTATTGACAGTCAGTGCCTTGTCTTTCTCATGGAACTTATAGTAAAATGATCTTTTCATACTAAAGTTGGGGATCTAATTTGGGGTGTATCTTGTGTCTTCAGGACACAGACCTAACCCTAAATACAACATGAGTAACTATAACAAAATAATTACACTTCAGTTTTTAAACCCAGAACGGTTTCTTGCAACTGATTCAAGGCAAAGTGGTAAAGAACAGGACAGGACTTGAGATATCTTGACTAGGCTGCATGGTTAATGTAATTCTTACTTATCCATACTAATAAAATGGGAAAAAAACCCCACCTTTTTGAGGAAAAATCATTAAAACGCAAATTTCCTTTTTATCATTAAGTGTAATCTACAAATTAAAAAATTTGAGGACATATAAGCTTAGTTGTTTTGTGAACAAGATACCTGAATCTGTGCAAAAGTGAATCAAAAGGTCTGTTGTGAGAAAAAAATTAGCTGACATAAAGGAATATGAATAAGAGCTTATATTGAATTAAATCAGAAACAGTATTCTTCTGTATGTTTTTTGTGTTTAAGAATGTTGTAAATTAACAAGTTCCTTTATTTATAAAAACAACAGACTTAAATTTAGGGGGGGTTTAGCTATTATAAAGTAACAATACAGTAATTTTTTGCTTGAACAGCCTTCAGTGGCCTATGTACATACTACACCGGGCTTACCTTCAGGCTGGGAAGAAAGAAAGGATGCAAAGGGCCGTACTTACTATGTCAATCATAACAATCGAACCACAACATGGACACGGCCCATTATGCAGGTATGAAGATTGTTATAATGCTTAATTCAGATAGCAAACACTTATCATGTATTGAGTATAATGTCAGTTGAAGCAGCTCCTCAGAACTCTGAAATTAAAAAAAAAAATCCTAAGCATTGTCATAACAACTCAGGATAATCATAAAAAATTGCAATGATTGGGATTTTTTGTTAATTCTTTTAACTATATTAAGGTACAGATTAGGTTGATTGCTACAATGGAAGGAATTCAGAGAGGTACATATGAACTATTAAAAGGAGGCAAATGCATTCTTAAGATTGAATTTGAAAGTTGTGTTGATCTGTTAATAGTACCATACATTATTTGCCCCTCCAGAGGAATGAAATTAAATACTTGATCTTTATGAAAGTATATTTAACATTTCCTCATAATAATAACAATAATAATAAAAAAGAATAATTTCATCATTTAAGTGTCTACCTCTTGGATGTACTGTGTTTCTGACAATTTGCTACCTTGTGTTTTCTTCTGAAATAGCTTGCAGAAGATGGCATGGTTGGGTCATCAGCAAACAGCAGCAACCATTTAAGTGAACCCCAGATAAGACGGCCTCGTAGCCTCAGTTCGCCCACAGTAACTTTATCTGCTCCACTGGAGGTGAGAAACACTCTTACCAAGAAAAAACACTTATGTCTGACCTCTCATTCTTTGTTGTCCTTGTAACTTTCTAATTCCTTTTTAGTTATGCAACACAACTGCTTCTCCCTGTTACTGATTTTGCACTAAGATACTACTTTTTTCTTTAGCAGTTTTCTGTCTGCATCTTTAGATATATGTGTGTGTGTCTATATATGTATTCATATACACATGTATGTATGTATATGTATATAAATATACATAATATATATAATTGATATGTATATGCTGTGTGTATATATACTATATATATGTATGTACATGATACTATGTACCAATAGTATTACTGAACTTTTATGGTCATTGAATTGCATATTTTACATAGGATTATTTGGATTGGTCAGCTAAAACATAATCTGTGTGCATGTCTAAAACATATGTTTTGACTGCCTTCAAGTGCTATGAGTGTATAACATCAGAAATACTTTTTTAAAGCTGAAACATTTCTTTTGATGCCAATAACTTGAAAATAATACATGCAGTTGAGTTTGGAAAATCTTTCAATTAAGATACCGATTGCCTTTTATACTTGTCTTTCAAACGAGTATTTAGTTTCTTTTAAGTATCTAAAAGTAATTCAGAATGTTGTTGGGTGATGTATGCTGCAACATGTCTGAAGAATAACTTAAGTGGCTTCTTACACAAAGACAAGATGTGTTTTACTTCTGAAAGTGTGGTTAAAACTCTTGAATCAGTTCAACATGGCTCTGTGGAGGAGAGTAAGTTCTCAAAAATTTCTTCTTCGAACTTAAAGTATGGCACTTTATTTGTCCTTCTCTCTCACCGTCTCTTTCCTATTTGTGTCCCATTTGCCAACAATCAAGTGAAGATTGTAATATTTAGTTCATTTTATGCATCGTTCTCCTTTGTTCCTTATACTGAAATGTATTCAAACTGAATGTGTTGTTAAACGAAGGTAGGATTATTGGACAGACTGTAGTGAGGTGATTGTAGTTAATTTTTTAAATAAACTAGCTCTACTTACATGTAATTCAGATAAACCCTTTTACAAAGGACTACTTAAAACTACTCTTGCCAGTGTTAATTTTAAAGACCAAATTTATTACAATTTAAATAAATTTAATTAAAAGATTCTGAATCTCTTGAATTAAAAGGGCATTCATCTCCCTATTGATGCTTTAAATGGTTGAGTTGGTGGAAGTCACCAACTAAGCATCTGAAACTCGAGCTGGCTTTTAAGGGCAATAACTTATTCCACAGCTACAAAACTGGCATTCTCTTCACTTCAGACTATTCAGCTAACCAGTTTAGTGGTTAGTTTGTCCAGTGCTTAGAAACCCCAAGGATTCTGAAGAGCACAAACTTGTCTTCTTATACCTACCTCTGAATTAATTAAAAAAAAAACCAAGGTGTAGACTTACTAAACTTAAAATATTAAAAGAATACAATCATGAGAAAAAAAATAGTTCAACTTCTTTTGTTTAAATAGTCGTTTTATTGTAAAATGTTAAACTTCTTTGTGTACAAGACGTAAGGAAAGTTTTATTTAATGCAAGATATTTTAATTGCAGCTTTTGAACACTGTAATCTTAACTGCCTTTTCCATCCAAATGCAGCTCAGAACAAGCCACAAATAAGGGTAGTATAATTTTGTAAACATCCATATTGGTACCTCATTTTCTAATCTAATATTCAAAAATAGTAAGTAAATGTAGGCTATGTGAGAGAATTGCCAAAATAAGCATGCATAGATTTACTGAATGTTAATAATTAGTAAAATAAGAAGAAAACAAACTCTTCTCAGCTAATGAGAGCATGTTTTTAGAAAGTAACTGAAAAGTACAAATGCAAACGAGGTTTAAACATAGTACTTAAGTCTTGTTTTCTGATTGTGTTAGTTTGTGTTTTCAAAGGTGAATAAATCTGGATCAAATTTTTCAAGCTATTTAGGCATCTAAATGTGCATTTCTCCAGTGAAATTTAAAATAAAACCCACCACCTAATGTAACTTCTGTTTTTAACCAATAGGCATCGATCAGTGAAGCAGTTTTGCAGCTGTCATTACTTATGAAGAAAATATTTTTTTAAAATTGTCCAAAACTCTGTAACTGCAGACTTCTGGTTTTTAACAAACTTTAAGTTTAGAAATTTAATTTAGGTTCATATTTAAATATGTTTTCCACTTTTCAATGCATTGAAAAGTGGAAAACATCCCCTCACATTTAGGATACTCTCTTGTTGAAGACTGAGATACATTACACCATGAAGAACAAAGTAATGCTTTTATTTTTCCTTTGTAGAATGAAATATTGACATGTACAGGGAGCTGCAGTGGAATATGTAATCAGAAGTAAATACTGTGGACATTACCATTGTAGAGGGAAGTGATAGAACACTGTGTCCTTCACAGCAGGAAGCTCAGTATGTTACAAGGAGCGGAATTTAGCTAAGTGTGTTCTAGGAAATCAGTCCCAGGACTTATTTCTACTATTAATTACATCTGGAATGAAAAAATGTTTGCTTTGAAATGAAGTTTTATACCTTTACAGTATTGAGTGACATTTGACAACTCTTAGTATCTTTCATTTTCTTCAGGGTATCAAGGACTCCCCTGTGCGCAGAGCAGTGAAGGACACGCTTTCCAATCCACAGTCTCCACAGCCCTCACCTTACAACTCTCCTAAACCACAACACAAAGTTGCACAAAGCTTCCTTCCTCCTGGCTGGGAGATGCGAATAGCACCCAATGGCAGGCCCTTCTTCATTGATCATAATACTAAAACTACTACATGGGTAAGACATTCTAGATAATGAATTGTAAATCAGTTCCCATCTTTTAAATGTTTCTGTCTTTGTTTTCCTGCCTATATACCCCCTATTTTATTCTGGGTTTCATCTTGCTTTGAGAGGGGAATTGTCAGCCTAACTTGTCATAAAACTGCTCTAGTAATCACAGTGAATCCTCCATGCTGTACTGTACAGTAGCAATAGACTTGAGTAGCTAATTTCCTGAAATGACTATAGTGCTGCCATCGCCGTGCTTGGTGAAAGGAAACTTAGTTGTTCATATCCTCTTAGATTTTGGTGCATTTATACGTGATATATCATGCAGTAGTGCTTTACATTTTGTAGTTGACCTTTTTATTCTTGACAAATCATTGCATACAAGTAACTGCCATTTATATTCAACAAATGTGGGTTTTGAAGGCATACAGTGCAGTGGAGATTTGGATTGTAGTTCAGTTTGAGACTGTCCATAATTGTATTGTACTTCACTGTGACTAGCACTACTTTTGTATTAATATAATACGGGTTCATCTTCAGTTAGCAGAATCCATTTTATTACTTGTTTCATGTCATGAGAAGCTATACTTCAATAATTCTGCAACTTTGGCCAACAAATTGAAGAAATAACATTACACTAGGTAAAAAATGTCAAAGGCAAGACAGCATTTCACATCATCATTGAAATATGAGTTGCACTTCAATTCCTGAGGCGTCATTCAGATTCCCAGTGACCACTAGTTACATGACATGTTTTTTTAATGGTGCTCCCAGCTGCATGTAGGTAAATTATGTGTGTGGAAATCTCAAGCATTTTTTTGCCTAATATTGTTTTCTGTGACCTATTTTACTTGACCTTTTTTGCCTCATTTGGACATTGATGTAATAAACCTATGCATTAATAAAAATGTAAAGAGCTCATTTTCATCCTTTTTGAGCCTTTTTGTGACAGGACAGCCTATTTCTCTTAGGTTTCTAAGAGCCAAAAATGTGTGCATGTACCTAAATGCCCCTTATGGGAGTGCATGCGTTCCAAAGAACAAGGCTGTATTTTTTGAAGCGTACTTCTGGATAATACAGCACACTTAATGGAGTCAAAGTCTTGCATCACCCTAACTAACTCTTAACATTTAAAAAATCATTTCAGTATATGAATCCTAATAAAGTATGTGACATGTCCAAATACAAAGTGTTCTATCGCTTTCATAAATCTTGGTTTAGTCTCGAAAAGTAAAAATAAAAGCATAACTGTAATGTAGGAAGATTTACTTTCCAGATAATTCTGTGTTTGACTTAGTATGTAGATCTAACTTGATCTGTTGGTTTACAGTTCCATATTTCTGTTACAGGAGGATCCACGACTGAAGTTTCCAGTGCATTTGAGATCAAAAGCCTCTTTGAACCCTAATGATTTGGGCCCTCTTCCTGTAAGTGGTAATGTGTATGTATTTTGATATGTACGTGCTATCTTATGTCATCTGATCTATTATGGCAGTCATATATTGTACGTGGACACATACGTTGCTGACATCACTTTTCTGAAGATACTAAAGCTATGTTTATATATAGCACCAAAAAGCTTTTGTGATCTGTGAATCAGTCAGGCTCTTTGAAGCCAGCCCGTAGTATTTCTGAAACAATTTTGTGTTTCCTTGCGTATCTGAAGCTTTGAACTTTGAAGAAATTTCTCTATGTACTTTTAGATAATTACCTGTTGCTTTAGTAAAAAATGGAGTAGATTGTTCAAAGCCAGCTGTGTCAATATACCAGTATATTCAGGCATTTAGAAATCTAAATAGATTTTGATTTTTCAATGAAACTTCTATATTCTGCAGAGAATACATTGCTTAGATAGGAGGCACTGCATGAGAGTAGCTGGAGGGCCAGTTTACAGTTGTTCTATTAATTGCAAGAGGTAAAACATGCAGTGAAATCAGAATAGCCTGACATGTATCACTGGAAATACATAATTTACTAGTAAGAGATCTTAAACTCGGTTAAACTCCATTTTTGAGTGAGGTAAAAATGGCTACAGAATTTAACAAGAGTTTCTCAAAAAAGATCAAAATTAAATAATTTCTCATCTATATTTTATAGAAGGCTGAAGCTTATGTACAGCATATGGGTGGAATGAGTGCTAGGCTGGACAGCATTGCATCTACTAAGTGTGCCCTTTATTCTTCTTTCTATACTATAATTATTTGGAAGATGAGGAAAGGGAATGGATAAAATGGGAAGAACTGAGGACTAGGTTAGATGTTCTTGTCTCACTGTAATGAGATCCTGGCTTCTATACTTACAGTAAAAATAACCCACGTGTTTCAGAAGCAGAAACTCTCAAACCTAACCAGTGATGGATAATGTATTCTTTGTGATTGTTTCCTCGTAGTAGGGGATGGGTGTAAACCCTGATGCAAGAAGCTTCCACTTCCAAGCTTTAAAAAAATTACTTACTTTATTTGACATGGTCTACTGTATAAATAGCCAGTTCTTTGAATTTTTCTAGATTTTTGGCCTTAACATAATGCATCTGTGTTCATTTCATGTTTTCTACCTCACAGGTATCTATCAGGCAGTTTATGTAGGTGTGGATAATGTGTTGCTTTGAGCTGTGTGAGAGTGGTGGTATTTCACTTATGGTCTCTCTTTCTTTTTATTTCCCAATTCCAGCCTGGTTGGGAGGAAAGAATACATTTGGATGGAAGAACGTTTTACATAGACCATAGTAAGTAAGCACTCAGGTACTATAGCAAATAGACAAAGGGAGGTAATAAATATTGAAGTGAAAGCTTTATAATTTTACTCTTCATTTAGGAAGCCAGGTGTTGATATGTGGAGACATTGATACCAGAGACTTAGTGCCCTCATACGGTACTGTATATTCACTGAAAGCTTGCTTTTAATTGGCTCATCAAGCTTTGTCCCTCTCTGACTTGTGAAGCATTAACATTTCTTCTTTGTGGTTTCTTTTGTTCTTGTTGATACTTTGAATTCGTCGTTGTTGTTGTTGATGATCCCATGGCTTATTTGCACTTAATAAATTAAAATATACACTAGGAATAGAAAATAAGATGAGAAAAGATCATATAGCCACAACTCCACATACAGGCAGTGGAGAAATTAGCACTGACAAGTACTTTTTCGTCTCCCTTTAAGGTATTGTGGCAGTGCTGATTCTGATCTTATTTCCTATTTACAGCATGTTAAACTGCACCCAGCCCATTAATATTATTCAGTTCTGTTAGTGAAGTTCTAGTGTAAGTGATGTTTCATTGTAGACTTGTCTTATTACAGCATCTCAGAACTACTGTGTGAGTTTTTGTTGTTGTTTGAAAATGAAGCAACCCAGGAATGCTGGGTTGTTTCTTCTTCTTCTCTTGTTTTATTTTTTTTAAGACTTCAGCTGGACTTTGTAATGAGGTATTTCTACTGGTGACATAATCTTCACAAAAATGGATAACTCACAAAACCAGTAGAAGAGGGTATTATGCTAAGCAAAACTTGGAAGAATTAAAATCTTAAATTATTACACAATTTTGACAGTATTATGGTTTTCTTTCAGTATCAGTTACACTGACTCTGCTTATCTGTAGTTGTATATTTGACATTATTAAATCATTATTAAAAGACTGTCTCTAAAGTAATATGCATTTTAAAATCGTATAAATAGTTTTAAATAAAAATCAGAAATAATACACTTGTCAAGCACAAAGTTATCCTCTTTCAAACATCAGTACAGAATTATTGCTCTTTATACCTTCTGTAATTGTTTTTCCCAACAGATATCTAGAAATTTAAATACAGCAAATTATTCTAAACTGCTGCCACTGAAATGTCACAGGTGAAAACTGTCATGTTTAAAACATCTTTATAATTGTTCAGCCTCCCAACCTCCTTTAAAAAGTTTTAATTTTTCAGTCTCCTGAATCTACTTAACCATGTATTAGTCTCTAAAAGTAAATGGAATTTTAAAGGTGTATATTAATTAGAATTGCCCAAATAATTTATCATTGTTAAATATATTTGCATCTGAAATCTCTCTTTAGTCCCTCTTTTGATCTGAGTGGTTTTAGTGTTTTATGTAGCAGTTTTTACAAAAGTTTAGACCATTATTTTATAATGCTGCTTGTTTCCAACAAACGCTGGTTTGGTCTCAATGTGGTGCCCCGGTGCTACAGTTAAAGGTGGACTGTAGGAGCAGAGGTGCTGGCAGTGGTATTACAGTGGACACATTGCAGCTCCATTGTGATAATGTTGTGCTAAGTATTTAGGGAATGACTGCAGACAGCATTCAGTGCTCAGTGATTTATTTGGCTTGAGCAATATCAATAGTAGTATTTGCTTTCACAGTAGTGGTAAGGATTTGACCATGATAGGTTTGTGACAGAGCTGCTGGCCCTCACTTGTTTCATGGCTAACTTGAGAGCATACGCTGGAATCATTCACGGGTGTGATCAGCTGTGCTCACCGAAAGTATGCAGCTGGCCATCATTTTAGTCACTCTGCTAAATCGGTTAGTTAAGATGCAACAACTGTAGTCAGTTTCATTATTAGAATACAATATAAATGTTGCCAGTGTTGACAGACTGAGCTACTGATAATGTCCTGGTTCCCCAGATACGTTCTGTAATTCTTCTGCATAAGTAACCAATACTGTTGTCCTATTTTTGAAATGTTTTTCTCACCCCTGACAGAAACTGTAAAAACATTTAATGCAACCAGCACAGAGACCTCCTCTTCTGGAGCAATGCTAGCTGCTGTTAAGCATGCCATGTAAACTACTAAAGCAAAGTACTGTTAAAATAATTAGTTATTACTTGTAGCACAGTAGCCTGAAAATATAGTATTTTTAGTTTTTAACTGTAAACAGTTCTAATTTCTGCAGCAGTCAGTCTTTTAACAAAAAATACAGCCTCTAGTTCTCTGTGATTGGTCCTTAGCTAGCTAAGTCAATGTTATTTACTATCCATGAATAAAACAGTATTCTTTACTCATTGTAGTATGCATATACTTATGCATTTCCTAGGAGCCTCATAGGAAAATACTATCTACCTGTTGGAAGGTGTCATGAAGGAAAACACAAAGGTTTTCCAACCATATTCAGAACACTTATCAGTGGTTCACTGACAGAGGGATGGATTTATTAAGTGGGTTCCCCTCAAAGTCTGTCTTGGATCCACCATTCTTCAATATATCCATTAACGAACAGGATGAGAAATCAGACTGAGTCTGGCAAAATTGCCACTGTAGTGTGAAGTAAGATGCTGTTCAATAAGAATTGCAAAGTGTTACTCAGAATAAGAATAATAAACAGAGTTTTCGTGGATAAGGGCATGAAAAACCTCATCAACTGGACATGAGTTAACTCACCCTGTGGTGTATCAACAGGGATGTCTTATTTAAGACCTGAAATAATCCTTCTAATCTCTTCAGCACTGGTAATGATAATACTGTATCTAGCATGGCGTCCCAAACTTCAAGAAAATAGTGGACCACTTGGAAAGAGAACAGAGGAGAACATGGAATCCTCAAAGACCCCTAGAGCCTTATTTGTGGGGAACTACAGAGTATTGTATTTGTGCAAAGACTTGAGAGATGGTAGATTTTCAAAAATGTGCTGCAAAAGGAATGAATGTTATCGATACCCACTTTGCATAAGACAGAGAATCTTGAGCTGCAATTCCAGGTAGTGGTTCACGTTAGACCTTTCTAATTGTTGGGGCATTTAAGCTCTGGAATAGCATTTATAATATGAAGTACTCTGAAAAGCAAATGAGGCAAAGATTTGTCAGTAATATCATACACTCTTAAGTTTGTAGGGCAATAAGAAAGAATTGACAAACTTGCAGTCATTTCCAGTTCTATTATCTTTGATTTCATAGAAAATTACCACCATGATTTGTGGCTGTTAGGTTCAAGTAGGTGTAAGAGATGAATTGCTATAAAACAAACTTCATTGAAGGAAATTTGACTGAACAGGTTGAAGCAAGATGAAAAGGGCATGATTTGGCATCTCACCTGTATGGCAGGCTCTGGTCTGTGGATCTCATGTGGCTTCTGGAACTATAAGTCTAACAGCCTTCCTCCGTAATTTTGATAAGCACTAAATAGACTTAATGTATAAAGGGAAATAAAATAGTATTTTAATACTAAATTAACTGATAGATCAATTTTCTTGAAATGTGCATATGATATTTTTTAGTTTTCTTCAGTTAACATTCAATGAATGTCACCTTTCAAATCCCAGTCCATTCTAAAACTACCTTGGGCTGCTCAATACTTACAGGGCTTTTCCAACTGTAGAGACATGGAAAATTTGTGTTTTAGTGTAAGTGGGTTTGATTCTTTGCTTTTACCTATAGTAGCCATAAAAACAATTTTCTTGAAAGATAGTGTGTTTATTCCCAAACCTAGCAATTACAAAACTTAAGATCTGGACTACTGTCTTAATATACAGTTCATAACTCAAAGTATGTATGTAACAAACAGATATATTATTGTTACCCTTTCAGTGCAGGAAGTGGATGACTTAAACCTTGCTATTGCAGGTGGCATCTAGTTTGGTTTTTGGAACATTGTCTTATTGTTGCAACATCATCATTTTGTTGTGATTCTGTTGTGTTCAGAATCTTGTGAGGACCAGTTGTCTGGAGGCAGGGAGAGTTTCACCATGGTCCTGTATAACCTTACCATATCACCCTCCTGGTGCTCTTAAAAACTGTAGATGAAAAGAACTGGATTCTGTTGCATTACTGCCAAAATCTCCTTTGGTCAAAATTAAATGGTCTCCTATACCATAACTGTGTAATTTTGCCTCCCTAACCGTCCTTATATAACCTTTTCATGAAATCAGTGTCTAGGATGTGCGGGTTTTTTTTTTTATTAAAGAGATGTCTTTCCCTCCCAATTTAAATGCAGACTCTTTTTTTTAAAGTATTACATTTTGGCTATCTTTATGCAAAATTTCAAAAAAATAAACTTAGTCTGTCATTTGATAAAGGTTTAGGGTTCCTTTACCTTTCAGGCATGATGCCTGTGTATTTCTACTATGAGTTGAATCCAAGACCATGTTCAAATAGAACATGTCTAGTACAACAGACATTGAAATAAAAGCAGTGTAAATACACTGAATTCTCTTGTAGTTTTGCATTTTTGAATGAGTGTTTTCAACTAAACGATGTGATGGGTTTTAGATGTAGATGGGTGAATGCAGCCTTTTCTAACCCTGAAATACTAAGTTGTGGAAGTGGTAGGGAAAACAGTTGCAGGGAGAAAAAACCAACATAAATTCACATTGTGGTAATAAGAGAAGTAATAATATAATTTCTTTTGTTATTTACAGACAATAAAATTACCCAGTGGGAAGACCCCAGACTGCAGAACCCAGCAATTACTGGTCCAGTAAGTACTGCCATGTGTTTTTTTTCCATTAAATGCTGTGACTCACATACATTGGTACAGGCAGGAGGCATTACTGAGCAGCAGGTCATGCCTGTTCTCTAGATCAGTCAGACTCTGCCTGATGAACAGAGCTGGAAGCAGGACCTCTGCCTTGCATTGCCTTTTACTGATGGACACGGGATGCTCAGGTGCCTGCTTTTGTGAGTGCAAGGGCAGCGGGAGCTGCCTTCTAGTGGCAGCCTGCCAAGGTGC
This sequence comes from Falco naumanni, assembly GCF_017639655.2. Classification (NCBI taxonomy): domain Eukaryota; kingdom Metazoa; phylum Chordata; class Aves; order Falconiformes; family Falconidae; genus Falco; species Falco naumanni. The sequence continues at coordinate 86,210,088 of NC_054080.1, forward strand.
CCCAAAACTGATGCCTTGTTCACGGCATTCAAACTGTCGTACCACTCTGTGGACCCTGTTTTGGTAGGCATAGGCTGGAGTGCACTGGGGACTCTTTCTCTTCCAGCCTGCTGCCAGTGGGCCAAAGCAGTAGTGGGCCAATTAGGAATCACTGGAGCATTTGGAAGTACCATGCTGTGCACAGTATTCCCAGGTTGGACAATAGGTTCAAATTCAATGGGTTCGGAGGCTTTCCTAGCAGAAGCCACCTAGCCAGGGAGTTTTTCCAGTGGTGCAGTGTGGTTCCTGTCTTGCAGCCATTAGCATGTGAAGTTGACCTCTGCCTTGGAGTGTCTAGGAAACATTTTTGATCAGTAGATATGACAGTAAATCACAGAATACCTCTGCTTCAGTGGGGAGGAAGAGAAGGGTCTTCAGAAGGATAGAGAATCTTATTTGGCCAGTTTTAATTTTTTATATTGTTGTGTTACTTCTGAGTGAAGCTCTATCCATTTGGAAGCTGTATACCGAAATGGTCTGAGCGGTGTTTCACACTCTGTAACACAAGGAAACCCATAATTTCTCATTTGTTCCACTCTCCTCCTGCAGCCCAAAGCTTTCTGCAGTAAGTGGTGATGAATGTGGTTTTTCAAAGTGATCTGTTACTGACATGATCCCTGGCTGAACAATAAATTTAGTATTTCAGCATGGGTTTTATTGTTGTATTTACCGCTTATTGCAATGATGAAATTCCAGGATAAAAGTAGTGGAGTGATATCTTTAGCATACTCTTGACATCTGGATAAATGAATTGAGGGAAAAAGTGTGATGTTAAATAAATTACATCTAATATAAGTGTAAAATATTCTTCAGGTTTTTTCTTTCTCCACACTTGCTGATACTATAAATTACTTAGTGTGGAACAAACAATTAATATTATTAATAAATTATACAAAACAAACAACATTAATATGCAACATTAATATACAATGTTAATAAACAGTATTTGCATCTTACCTTTTGTTCCTCCAGTGTGTTAAAATACTGTGTTTCTACATAAACTATGTGATGGGCACTATATCTGCTCCAAATTGTAAGTCAGGAGATCTTGGGCGTTTCAGACTAAGTTCTCTGTACTGAATCCTCTGTTGTAAGTTTTTAGGTATTGGAGAAATGTTCATATTTACCTGTTACCTGGGTCATTACTGACAACAGAGCTTTGCTGAGCTGAGACATTGTGCTATTCATTTTTGGATTTCTGGATAATAAAAAGTTGTTTCCACTCGATACGGGCAAGCTGTGACTATGTGCATTCAAAGTGTAAAAAAGACAAAAATTGACTCATCAGTTTTAAGGGACATATAAGCTACTTCAAATAAACTAAGAGATTTCAGAATATCAGCTTAAAAAAAAAAATATGTGCTTTTGTTTTAATGTCCAGTTTTCAAAACATCAAATATATGGGGTGATTCTTTGACCTTTTCCTGCTGGTTTATGCCATTTTCTGGTATTCTGAGTGATCAGACTTCCAACCCTAAGGTCTTTCCAGGTGCCAAGAATACCTTTTTATTTGGGGTAAACCCTCAGGATTTTTAAGGGTCTCAGAACACAGCAGATTAACTACTGCATGGTGTAATTCTAACTGTTCTTTTTTATTAATAAGATTAATAATAATCACTTGTTCGAAACAATTGCTTTTGGAGTGATTTACCTATTTATTGTGCACTTACTGCTTGAGGTACTAATATACAGTATGCTGTACAAATTCTTAAATGTTTATTTTTCCAGAAATGTTAAGCATAAATGAGAAAGACTACCTGGGAAAGGTAACAAGGGTCAATCATGATCCCATTAAGGAAAAACCAGTTGTGTGTGTGTTTGGGGTTTTGGGTTTTCTTTAAAGTGAAAGCAAGATCGAATCCATTTTACAGTCATATAAGCATTAAGGATTCATCTTAATGCTTTTAAATAGTATTTTTGGTGCCATGACAAAAACAAAGAACTACTTAAATTGCATTTCACATTGCATTTAAACAATGGAAACATGTTGAAAGATTATTTAATGGCTGCAGTAAAGTCAGAGTGAAATGATTTTGTTTTTTTAAATTTTTCATGTCTCCACAAGAAAAAGACCATGCAAAAATATTTCCACCTTCCACTCTCACCTACATCCAGTCATGAATCCATTTCAAAACCAGCCTATACCTTCCCTCCCCCAAAATCCCAGTCCTCACCCAGAAACTGAACTTGAAGCAAAGCTTTGCAATTTGTGATTCAGCCTTCAGGGTCCTGTGGAAATTGAGATCATTCCTTTGCTTCCAAGAAATGACCCGTTACTTGTTTAGCTAGTTGGTTTACTAGGTCTAGCCTTTCATCTTGAAGGAACAGTAGAGCAGAGGAAAGTGAGGGTGTAGTTGGAAAATATGAAGGAGTCCAGGAAGCCTTCCCCGCTCCACCCCCCCAGCTCTTTCCAAACCCTGTTTAAAGTAATATTGTGTATGGTGTCAAACCCCAGGAAATTAAGGATCCTTAATTCTCAAAAAATTAATTGTCAAAAAAATTGCAGAGAATTAAGGAATCTTACTTAAATACTTAGCAGTTATTTGTTAGAGCCAGACTTGTACCTGTCATAGTATCATTTTTCCGGCCTGTTCCTGTACATTAGTTTAATTCACAACTGTTTTACAGCCATTTCATCTGAAGGCTGAATAACTTAGGTTGCAGTCATCGGCCAGGTGATTGGGAGTATGGATGGCTCGTATCTGTACTCCTGCTTGATGGCTGATGCACTTCAGTGCTTTTGTGTCTGGTACTACTTGGTACCGTCAGAGGCTTGGTCTTTTTGGGTGTTTGTGCACATATCCTATCTGGTGCAAAATCAAAGGAGTCTGATGGCAACCAGTCAGTAGCAGAAAAGAATATTGACACCTTACTGACTACTGTGATGGTCAGCAACTGGGTGGCTTATGGATTAACACCAAACATGGCAATCTTCTAGCTTAGCGTCAAATCCTTGCTTACCTATCCAGTATGTTAGCAGGAAAGAGAAGCGCAGGGTTCAAATAGAAATGTCTTTTAAAACACTGGATGACAGAGGTTGTGAGAACTTTTGTCAAACCTTGAGTTGTCCGTGCGTGGAATTGTCCTGAGAGGCCTTTTGGGTATCTGGAAATCCATGTAAATATTACAGAGACCTGTGGCATTTGTTAAGGGCTGTTTACATACGCCAGAAACCAATTTCCAGCTCTGCTGATTAATGTAATTCTACCAACCTCTACTGTGTCATCTTTTTTTTTTTTTTTTTTAACTTCTAAAATTGTTCTGTTATGTTGCTGTTACTTAAAAATGTGATCTAACTCACAGGCAGTTGCATTGAGTGAGTATTCAGATAAATATTACACAGTGACTTGTACTCGATTCAAAAGAACGTTAATTTATTTATGAAATGCTTTCCGTTTCTGGAGTAAAGTCATTATGAAGATGTGTATTTTCATTATAAGTTATTTACAAAATAGTTTTGATATAGTTTGATAACTGTTAAGAATTAATTTCATTCACGTTGGGCTGAAAAGATAATTTCTACCCATGGACATTCCCCTGCCTAGTCAACTCTGCTGTGTAGTTACATTGTTCCCTGTGCTTTTTGGAAGGCAAATGGTGTTCGTTGTTAATGTCATAACTTTACTGGAGCCCCTTAACTTGTTCTTAGGTTCATTTTTGAAAATTCTTTTAATTTTGTGTTGTTTTGAGTAGCACCGAACATGTTTAGCAGCTGTGCAAATCTATATTCTGTGGTAACACTAGTGATTTTTAAAAGTCTGTTATCATATGGCATGCTCATTATTTCCTAATAAGACACATGGATGGCAGCAACACATTTCAAATTTTTTGTCTGTGTTAAAAATTGCTTTTGCTCTTTTCTGTTCCTAAAAGCAGAAAAAAAAATAAATGAGGGTAAGTAGAGGAACAGAAGAACTGGGTCGAAAGCTTTCATACCTTTTAAGTTACACACTGAGAAATGGGGAAATTTTGGCTGCTGTACTTCATGAGTGGTGAGCTTTAGATGAACCTATGGCATACATATGTAGATAGCATGTCTTTAAATTTCTTTTTGGTTTAAATAATACTGGAATATCAAACTGCTGAACAGCTGGAATAATCTGTATTTATGATTCTTTCTCTGATAGGCAGTTCCGTATTCCAGGGAGTTCAAACAGAAATATGACTATTTCCGGAAGAAGTTAAAGAAACCAGTGAGTAGAAACGTGCTGCTTCATGTTGGAATCAATTACACTATGTCTGGGAGAAACACTACTATTCCAAGCATAGATGCAGAATGGGGTTGTATCTTGCTCTAACGTACTTGCCCATTTTTCTTGATTGTGCTACGACTGAAGAGGTTAAGTAGGAACCAAACAAATTAAGAGAAGTTTGAATTTGATGAATTTCTCAACAAAAACATTTACAGATCTTTAAGACTTACATTTTTCTACTTGAACGCAAAATGAGAATGATGAAGGCAGCAAGGAGGTAGCAGTGATTCACCCATTCTCATTGCAACCGAGACTAATTGGTATGTTAGTTTACAAATAGGCTTGAGAATTTATATTTCTCCTTCATCTGCGACAGTGGACTTTGAAAGGCAGAGCTGGAACAAGCTGGCAGAGCCCACAGTTGTGCTGGATCTGGCACAAGCTTCTAGTGTTCTTGTTGTGTGAAAAAAAGTATTTTCATTAACATCTTTAACGTAAGAGAGTGTTTAGTATTGGCTTGCATGTGATACTAACTCATAATTTAACAGTAAATAGCCTTAGCAACACCAACTATCATTTGAAGGGGGACTTGCCACTGTCTTTACCTGTTTATTGATAGCTTCTTGACTTCTCGCCTTGAGTTTGGCCAGTGATTGTATACAATAAGCACTTCAGTTGTCAGGAAAAAGCAAACCTTCCGAAACAGTTGTTTTAAGTCAGTTTTATCAGGAAAACTATACCTGGCTGTAAGTGTCATGTTTTTGTGTTCACCCAGTTGTTGTCTTAAAAATTCTTAATTTGTTTCAGTTCTGTCTTTTCTGAATTTAGCTCCCTGGGCTAAATTATAATGGGTGTTGGCTCCCTCCTGTTTAAACAGAGCTTCTGAAACATTTTGGTGGCCTGAATCTCATTTGTTTACATCTTTGCAGTTTGCTTCTGTTGTCTGTATGGGACTAGATGTGTTCTTGTGAAACTGTTCCAGCCTTTATAGATACCTGAGTAAAGTGTTGCATAAATCCTGTGCACTTGTTTCTATTTTAAGCTAAAATGCCCTTAAAATAGAGCATAGTCATATCATTATCACTTTCTTTGGTTTGTTTGTTTTCTTTCATTGTTTTGTCAAATATCATAGAAACCTCAGAACCACCACTACACCAGAGCTTACCTAGTTCACCATATACTATCAACCTAGTAGACTTGGAAAGCACTGGAAAACAAAAATAAGGGGAAACTTTCTACATCATATGATTTATCTGTCATTACCACTGGTCAACAATTTGCTTGAAGACTTACTTATTGAGACTAACAAGTATAATATAATCTTCTTTCACGTAGGCTGATATACCGAACAGATTTGAAATGAAACTACACAGAAATAATATTTTTGAGGAGTCCTACAGAAGAATCATGTCTGTGAAGAGACCTGATGTACTAAAAGCCAGGCTCTGGATTGAATTCGAGTCAGAAAAAGGACTTGACTATGGAGGGGTGGCCAGAGAATGGTTTTTTCTCTTGTCCAAGGAGATGTTTAACCCTTATTATGGTCTCTTTGAATATTCAGCCACGTAAGTGTCCATTAAAATGCTTCCATTCATAAGGGGATATATGTTAGATATTGCATGAGAGCAAAGTTACACTGGAAAGTAGTTAGATCATCCTTCGTGGTGCATCACTATGCACAGAGAGTCAAATCTCTCTGTTCTGTATTATCGTTTCTTCCTTGCTTTTCAGACAAACTTTCAGCTTGTCATTGAAATCTCATAAACCATTTTCATTATTAAGACAGTATTCGTTGTTGCCCTGCTTGCAGCAAAACTGCCATTTTTGAGGCTGGTAATACTGAAAAGAGCAATGTCAGATGAAAGACTTTTTATGCTCTCCCATTACATTGTGAAACACCTGCTGTCCAGAATTACATAATTAGCTTCATAATTAGCTCATAAAACAGCTTCTCATTTACATTTCAGCAGTCACACAACAGTGGCTTTACATAAGTTTAAATTTGTATTTGTCCAGTTTTAAAATCTTTGAGCAATCCATTACTTTAAATGAGAGAGCAAGTCTTTTTCTTACAGTACATTTGTTGTAATATACTGTATGTAGTTCCACATTGTCTACTTAGCTACACTGAGGATGGATTTCTTAATTGCAGGCAGTAGTTGTGATGGTTTTATGTCAGTATCTTCTGAAATAACTGTTGAATAGATTGTAAAGCAGATGAACAAAGACTGCATAATGAGAGTTTTATCACATATGTGTCTCAGAGAAGACACATTCTGCCATTGAAGGGAAACACAACACTGACTAGTACAGAATGTCTGTGATAATAGAGTTTGCTGGATAAAAATTTGTTTTGAAATATTTCCACTTATGGGATATAGGTCACTGTAGGCATTTAAAATAGAATGTTATTTCATTTTAGGTTCAGAAGGTAAAAATTTTAAAAAATATATTTTAAAAAGTCTACTTAAAACCCCTGTATCTTTCTTCACAGATTAAGAACATGCAGCAAATTAAAAATACTACCTTTACACTAATCTCTTATTGTGACACAACATTCACACAAGTCTTAATGTTCTATTACCCAGTTAAAAGCTCTTAGACCTTTGACAACTGTTTTCAATATCCTGGTGGTTAAGCGTATTTCAGAGACATTCTCTAGTGTCTGCAGTTTAAGGTGCTAGTAAGAAAATGTGCTTTATCCTAGGACAGTCAGACCATGGGCCTATACTTAATTCCTCTTCAGTACATTCAGATATTTCAAGAACTAAAAGCAACTACTGCAAAAAAGAATCCTAAAATTGTAAGCCCTGAAATTTGGCTGGAAAGAGTCAATAATCAAACCTGGCAGAAGAGATAGCTTAGGTGAAATTCTCATTCCACTGAAGCTGGTGGTGGAATTTTACTGTTTTTCAATGATGCTAGGCTTTTATCCTTCAAACAGGTTAGCACAGCCCTTACACTTGCCACAGGTGGAATCCTGTTGATCATAACATGACAGTTTGACTTAGGTCAGCCTACCCACAAACTGCGAGATACTTCTGTTGAGGAACACATGGAGAAATTATGTTGTACACTTGCAAAAATGAACAGGAAATGGCCCTAGGCTCAAATTATTTATTATTATATCTGATTGGCAGGTTATTTAAAGACTTGGTTACTTAGATTTTTTTTCTTTCCTCAAAAAAGGGACAACTATACACTTCAGATTAATCCTAATTCAGGTCTTTGTAACGAAGATCATCTGTCATATTTCACATTTATTGGTCGGGTCGCTGGTCTGGCAGTATATCATGGGAAGCTATTGGATGGTGAGTTATTACAGTTATTACTCTATGGCTGTGCTACTGTTGCTGGATTTTTATGAAATGAAATGCATCAATAATTCATATGCTTTAGAGGGTTTGTATTTCTGGAGACAAAGTCTGGGAGAAAGTAATGGAACTGGAACTGTTGGAAATTGCATTCCTGATGTGAATGGTGATTCAGGAATTATAGTGCCTTTCTTAACAAATATGTTTCATATGACATTTTGCTCCTTTCTCCACTCATGTTAAAACTACAGAATCAGCATTGCTAAATAATCACTATTTCTAAAGGAAAATGCTAAATTTATATGAGCCATTTCCATGCAAATCTGCAGCCAAAGCAGTTGTGTGGGTGTCAATTGCAGCGTATTTTGATCTGTGAAATTGTTACTGAATGATTTAATGAGAACATGTGATTTCTGCTGAACTGAAATCCCACAATAACTAAGCAAGCCAACATTATAAACTGACTAAATCTTATTTAGCAGTGGTGCATCACATTAGAAGAAGCAGCTCACTGTCCTGTTTTTCACTGTCCTGACATTTTTTAAATGGTGATTTTAGATGGCTTAGAGTACCTTGAGCTCTATTTTATGTCTCTCTGCCATTAATGTTATGGTGTCTAATGGGATAATTCTTGTAATTGAAAAATTGGACTTTATGTGCCTAGATAAAAAATGAGCCTGCTGTTTTAACTTGAGCAGTTACAGCACTGTTACTTTCAGGAGGTTTCTTCCTTGCTGGCACACTAGGAAATACCATCACACATTGTCCTTCAGCAGCCATATCTTTATGGAGGGTGAAAATGCACAACAGTGGAGGTAACATCTCCCCCCTCTCTGCCCCCCCTCTCTGCCCCCCCCTCTCAGGCTTCTTCATCAGACCTTTTTACAAGATGATGCTGGGGAAACCAATAACTCTGAAAGACATGGAGTCAGTGGTAAGATAATATTTAAATTGTATCAGCATTAGCAATTACATGGGGTTTTCCTCCAGGGAAATTTATGAGCTATCAATTCCAGTAAACCGCATAGTGGAAAACACAAGATCATGGTTGCAGTAACTTTAGAAAGGTGTGTACATACTTCTGAAGTAGAACAAATTTTCCCGGCTAGAATGTGGTTTCAGTACCAGTGTACTAACAGAGGCAAGAGGGACAAGGGAGAAAAGGTGTGAATAGGCCAGTAAGAAACACAACAGAAAATGTCTTCATTATACTCACAGATTTTCCACTGGGTCAGCTTTCTCCATGTTAAAAGGAGTACCACCACCAAGCCCTTCAGCCACCTTGTCATGCTGTGGAGCAAGAAGAGGGAGGGTGCAAGGGCTTAGTTCCGGCCTGATGACACGGGAAGTTGCCCACAGTGCTGGAAGGAGGAAGGGCTGCTGAATGATAAACAATTTTCTCTGAAATACACCTAATGAATGCAGCACAGCTTATGCCCTAATACCTATTTTGGTTTTGTTCCCTGCACTTTCACACCTTCAGTATTATTTGCAATCAAGTACTTCTGTGTTTGGCACTCCCTGGGAGAAAAGTTAGTAATGTCTTAATTTTGTATTGTGAAATGAAGAACAACAGTGAATAGGATGCCACAGATGCCAAGTTTAGGTGTGTAGCATACTGGTTTTGAAATACAGTGCATTGCAGGTGTGTACAATGGCTAGATACAAGTGGTTTACATTCCATTAGCAGGATGATACTTGGTTTTGTCTTTCTAACCTTTTGAGGTCTTTGCAGTTTTTCCACTGCTGTGGACTTTGAAGAACCTCAGAGCTTTTTTTTCCCCTTCCTAAAGCGTTCCTCTGTTACGCAGAGTAGTTTATCTGGGTAAGATTGCTGCAGGTTGCCTCTGCAGGGGCAGGGCTGGCTGTGAGCCTGGCCACTCTGCACTAAGACAGTCTCCAACAGCAGAGGCAGCTGACGCTCAAGCCCAGCACAGAAGGAAGATAAAAGATGAGATGGCTTGAGCTCAGGTACAAGCTAAAACCAACCTCATGAGAGACATACCTAGAAGGCTCTTAAAAGGAAGTTCAGGGTAGTGTATTCCTCCAGTAGTTGGGAAACCTTTTCCTTTTAGCTCTGCAATATCTGTGTCAAGTGTGCTCTGTGTAAGAGTAACATGCAGTTTATTCTTTCTTATATTGTAGAGTTTTACAGATTTTCAGTTACTGACATAAATGCTAGTTCAACTGCTTAATGTCTCCTCCAGCTCCCACTGTATCATAGTCACCAGATTTTGGCAGGTCATTCTTCTCATGGAGCGTACATGAGTTAATAATGTTTTAACTTTATTATTAAATCAAGTAATTTTTTTGCACTCTTGCTTGGAAATACTTAATGATAGCTATACATTTTGTTTCTGTCTGTTTTTTTTCTTGGGTCAGTCTTTAATTATGAAGCTGATATTACACAATGAAGATACAAACCTTTCAGGAAATTAGAGGGGTCTTTTGTTCAGCAAAATTTAATGCTTTCAGTAACAACAATGAAGCCAGTTATGGTGTTATACATTACTGATGTAATGAAGTGCCATATAAATTGTGTCAACTAGAATGTACAGTTTTACCAAGGCATTTTCTACCCAATTAATGTCACACCACTATACGTGTTTACCTAATAGATATGTAGTCAATTTATTGTGTTATATAATAATGCAATTACAAGTCAATTAAGAAAAGTTACATGAATCTGAAAATACAGCATCTAAGAAAAATAGATATGAATAAAGTAATCCATCTTGCTGTGCTTTACAGTAGCTGTGCAAATAAATGAGTTCTCATCTTCCCAGTCCCTTTGGATTTCTAATTTCAGATGTTTTTATTTGTTCAGTTTGAAGTTAAGCTATATATTTAATGTTCATATTTTCAAACTTTGTTTAATCTGCTGTAGGACAGTGAATACTACAACTCTTTGAAGTGGATCCTGGAAAACGACCCTACAGAGTTGGATCTCATGTTTTGTATAGATGAGGAAAACTTCGGACAGGTGTGTAAAGGTTATCCCAATAGTCCATCTTGCCTTCTTATTTTTGGTTATTGCCAGAAAGTAATGAAATACTGAGCAGTATCTCATGGTTGTGAACTTGATCAGGCTTATTGAATGCTAGTGATCAGTACAGGCAGACTATGAATATTGATCTCTCTTTCTTCCTGAACTGTGTTAAAACTGGGGCTGCCAAAGAAGGAAAATATGTGCTTGTCAGTGAGCAGTGACATCTTTGTGAAAGGCAGTATGTGAAGCTGGGTTGAATACTTGCAATGAGGAGTAATAACAGTGTTACACAGTCATCTTCAAAAACAGTCTCAGCCTGGGACTGTTTTGGCTGTTATAGGTTGAAGATGTTCTCAAAGGACAAAGTAAGTGGTAGAATGCGAATCAGTGAAGTGCTTTGATTATAGTGTCTTTCATATAATGCAGGCAGATGACACCACAAAAGGAAGCATGCCTATTTTCAGAAGTTGCACAATCTGTGGATAACTTTCTCCGTTACAAGTGAAAAATGTTAGTTACATTTTTAACAATTTGAGAATTAAGTAGGTGGGAGTAAAATTCATCAGCTGAAGTTGTACCTCATTTTATCAGTAGAAGCTGTAACAACAGCTTATAGTACACTTTGTCTGCGATACAGCCTGTCTTTACAGAGAATCCTATTAAAACAAACCTCAGGGATCTGTGTCAGCTTCTTCATGGAGAAAACTTGCGTGCAGATACATGTCTTGTACATAAGTATACGTGTTAAATTTTATTTGAGGACTTAAAGACAAATGAGTTTATTTACCTGAGCTTGGAACTTCCTTGCCTATCATGTCTGGGTTTTTTTAATTTATTTACAAGCTATGGATCTGAACCATTGTGTAATGCGTGCACAAGTGTAGTGACTAAAACATACTGGTTTTGTACAATATTGGGACTTAAAAATACCTACCTGTATCTCTTAAATTAATTTGGTTCTAGGCTTTCATGACCTTTCTTAGTGTTTCCACTTCATTTAACTCTTAGACCTAGGCATCTTGGCTCCAGGCACCACTGGTATTGTGGACCACAGTGCCTTTTTAAAAAGCTGACTTCAAAATTTCAACACACATACACACAGAGTGTACTGTCAGGAACATTCTGATAGACTTCTCGGTGCTCATTACTTTTTTCCTGAAGCAACATAAGGTTATCAGTTACACGGAAAACTAGGGAGAACATTAAAGCCACAGGATTAAAGGTTTTTGTAATACACTGGGTTGTTTGTTGGTAATTTTCGTTATCTTCTGTTCTGTAATGATTTAGCTTCAAGTTATTCATAGCCTTCCACTGCCAGCTTTCACTTCTGCTGGCAGAAGTTTGTTCTCTGACTCAAAGCGTAAATAACTTACTTGGAGATACTTTCTGCTCTTCTCCGAACTCTGTAATACCTCTAATAGCTAATTCTGGCATTGCCAGCAAGCTTGGGTTTTGTTTACTTTACGGTAGATGCATCTGATTCCAGAAGAAAATAATAGTGTTTCCGTCACACTACCAGTGAGATGCAAAATAAGCAGGACAGATGTTACTGAAGACAAGCCTGAATAGGCTCAGTAGTACAAGGATATGCTATAGTGAGGAGGAATTTCTCTAGCTAGAGACTGAAACATCTCCTCAGTCCAAATGCACACAAGACTCTCTCCAGCAGTTCAGAAGTGCCAGCAAATACTGACTGCATTGGCTGTTTCTGCCGGTGCCACACTAGCTGTTGCCAGCACTCTGGGGACTGCTCGAAGTCAAGGGACCCCAACTCACTGTTGGGAATCGTTTTGCCTCATCTACAGTTAAACTACTGGAGCTGTATAGAAGTGCACTTGGGAACCTGAGCAGAAGATGGTACCGCTTCCACCAGGACATTGTGTCTGTGCCAGGGAGATGTTTGCATTGCTATAAGCTTCTGTATTTATTTATACTTCATTTATCACCAAAACCTTTTCTGGAGCTAAAGAATCACAAGAAACCTTTCATAAATCTTACCTTCTTAATACCCTTCCTTACTTAATAACCAAAAATACGGTTTTGGTAGTTTTCACAAGTCTGAGAAATACACAGGAGACATTTTCAACGTCTGAAGGATGGAGAGTGATCTTCAAAAAGCAGAGCAAGAAAAGGTCTGTATTTCTCATAAGTTCTTAGTGGCTCTGGAATACTGATTTCATTTCTTAAAGAGAAGGTATCTTCGGGTGGGCAGGAAGAAACAGGTACCAAGAAGCCTTCTGTTTGTGCTCTCATGTCTGGGATATTCCTGACTTTATCCTATTTAAATTTAGCAGTATAGCAAGCCTTTTCTTTACTAGTTCTGCACTGTCTGGAATAAACTAAGGTTTCAGAGGTGTGTAGATTCCCTATTAATTAGTTATCCGTAATAGTATAGTCATCTTTTTGTTTCTATACAATAATAGGTACATTTATTCAAACAGACATATTGTACTGTTTTTCTCCCTGTTGAAGCATTTGGTGTTAATCCAGTCCTGAAAAGAGCTATCCAGTGTCCTCCTTTCACAGCTCTGTTTATTTGCTAATGAATTTACTGTCTTATTCAACCACGTCATCTGATTTAATTATTAAAGATTAATAACAGCTTTAAGAAAAGGCTTGGTTGAGCGTGGGTGCGCAGAGTCACCTCTTGGTTGCTTCCACTGGAACCACACTCTTGAGCTGATGAAGCAAGTTGACAGGAGCAACGTAATGAGTTACAAGCAGCGAAGTACTTGACTTCCCTTCTCTCCTGCCCAGACGGGACGCGCTCACAAGCACATGTGCTTTACAGGGAGGTAACCCAGGCAGTGTGCAAACACCAGCGGCTGCAGTCAGGAAAATGCCTGCTTTGTAGCTGCAGCTCTGGAGCGTAGGGTTTGGGAGCAATTTTGTGTTCAGCACTAACTGCTAAAAGCCACCAACTCTTAGCTTTCATGGTACCTACCCAGCATTAATTCTGTGCGTTCCTGCTGATAAATCACTTTCTTCACAAATAACTAACGTTATTTGGACTTGCTGTAGTTTCTTGTGAACTGTAAATGAATTTGGTTTTTTCAATCTTACACTCCATGGTGACACTGTTCTTACGAAATCTGTGCTTAACCATTTCTGTAATCTGTTTTTATACTTTACTTTTTTGACCCTTTTATGAACAGTTTCTCTGTGGATTCCCCACCCCTGCAAACACCCAAGCATTCTGAAAAATCAGAACACGTTTTTCTACCCTTGTTACAAGGGAACATGTTTTCTTTACCCAAATGAACCAGCTGTTTGGGACTAAGAGTTTGCTTTGGAATTATTTGCTCACTTGCTAATGAATATGATCAAAAATTCATATTTACAAGTGATCATATAATAATTTGTTCCTAATGATGCCATCTTTAAATGTGGAATGTTTTGATGTCTCATTAGCTTTTACAGCGTGATAATTTTCTGATACTACTTGTAAAATGCTGCTCAGGGAGAGCAAATTTTGTGAGAAATATGTCCTGAAATAATGTTGTGTTGTGGTTTGTTTTATTTCTTTCAAAATCCAGACATACCAAGTCGACCTGAAGCCAAATGGGTCAGAAATCATGGTAACGAATGAAAACAAAAGGGAATACATTGAGTATGTATACATTTATGCAATTTATCCTGAGTGTAAGAAAGCACAGTTGTACTTGTCTTATAATCTACCCCACTGCAATTACTGTGGTTGGTACTATGCTAGATCATCAGAGATCCTTTTAAAAGAAGATTGTATCGTTAACATTGTTTATACCCTGATCCTCAGCAAGTTTGAATTTTAACCTTTATAGTGCTGTGAATTACACTAATCGGGGCAGTCTGTGGCATAGTAGGGAACCTATTTTCTCCATAGGTAGGCACAAGGAACATTCAAGGAGGGATGGGATTCCTCTGAATAAGAAGTATCTGCATCTGAATTACTCAGTGAGAAGAAATGGCCTCTCTTGGATGCAGTATACTTTGTAATTTTATTTTCATTTTAAAGTAGACATACCAATTTTGCCCACTTTCAGGCCTGCCTGTCTGTTGCCTTAGTGCCTGGGGCAACTAACTTTGCTTTGCAGATCTCCAGAGTAGTGATGAATTTCTGCCCTAGGATTTGCAGGGTTTCCCAATTAACTACTAGGTCGCAGAATACAAATGAGTGCAGCTTGAACACTAAACTGGATCTAGAAAAAAGATTGAAAATAGGGTGTCTGTATAATTTATCAAGTTTGTATTTGCTTGCCGTCATGGTCTTCATTCAGGGAAGAACCTGGGAAGCCTGTAAATGTTTAAGCGTTCCTCTAAGAGGAGAACTTTGTAGTTGTTTGTTAATCTCATTTGCAGTGCTATGCTACAGTGATTTGGCTGTAATGGTGGAAAAATAAGAGATTTTTACTTTTATGGGGTTTTTTTTTCATTACTTCGTGTGTAATATATTTGCACCATCAGCTCTTTATTTTTTCAGGTGCATCTTTTTTGATGCAAAAATATTTTTGAGATGCAAAATATTAGACATTACAAACTTTATTTTAATCTCTGTCATAGTGCAGAAATTAAAAGCACTTTGTAAGTATGCAGGCCAGAATTCAGAACTGAGTGAGGTTTACATCTGGATAATTGTTTCATGGCTGGTCGCACTGTTTTTGTAACTTTAGAGTCAAGACTTATATGCTCTCATTTCGAGGTGATTAATGCAACTTAAAATGTTTCAAATATTTTTCCCTTTAATTGCATTACAATAGAACTATTCTAGTTGTACTTTAAAAACAAAACAAAAAGCCAGCCCAACAACACCTCCCCTGCCCCCAAATGGCAGGTGTAGTCACAAATGGGAGTTTGTTTTTGCCTCTGTGTCTTTACATAACATTCAAGCCATGCATTCACATGCATATGTAGTGCTTATGGGATATCAGGTAGATCATGAAGAACCATTGTCTAATAGAAGACCTGGTGGTTGGTTTGCATTATTTTATAATGTAATACTTACTGCAGAAAAGAAGGAAAATAGATAAACTGTCTGAATTTAAGCATCATGAGAAAATCACACTAGGAATTTTCTAGTAATCATCAAATGACTAGTATCTGGTGCTGTAACACTTCCTTTGAAAATTCAGTTTATTTAACGCTGGCCAATATAACGGCAAAATAGAGTAAAGTAAATTGACTGCTTGGGTTTCCTGAAACCCCACCTAGGAAATGTGCTTCTGCAGAGCCTGGCTCAGAGCGCGCCCTCCAGTGCAGCCATCACCCCGTCACCCTTCTCTGCTGCTTACACAGACCAGATCCATCATTGCAGTGTTGATATCAAGAGCTGGCCAGATCTTTAAATTAGGTTCAACATTAAGCTTTCTAAGTTTTTCTGCCTACCAGAATGTAAAATAATAAATTTAACTCCTACTTGCTGGCATTTTTAATTACTGCCTCTTCAAAAGTGAGAAAATATTATAATTGCTATATTTATGCAAATTAGGAGTGAAACATGCTTCAGTAGGAAAGGCATTGGATTTCTAAAGCATTATTTTTTTCCTTTGATAGTGCAGGTCTTATCTGTTTATTTATAGATAGGCTGGTTTATGTGACTACATCTGTTCTCAAATTTTGTGGACTTCATTGGGAATTGTTAATTACTCAGAGCTCTGGAAGAACAAATGGCTAGTCATTTAAGTACCTAAAGCTAACAGTAAATACATCATCCAGAGTCTGGATTACAGCCTCATTTAGAAAGAAATAAAAGCAAGGTGCAGAATTTGTAGGCTGTTTCAATCCAAGGCAAGCTTTTTTGCCATGTTCATCCTTGAGTTAATCTCCGTAAGAACAAAAAGGTTAATATCAGATGACATGACAGTGTCACATAAAAAATTGTTGGTGACATTGAAAAGTTTTAGCTAGAAAACATGGGAAGTATATATGTAGGGTCTGTGCTGCACACTAATGTGAAAATACTTATGCAGTAACTTGTTTGTAGGCACTGGGGTTTTTGCAGCAATTCCATCAGTCACACAAAATAAATTTGAACAGTTAATAAGTTATTCAATTTCCTTAATATCAGAGTGTGTCTGGGAGATGGACGAAGCTGTGAGAAACTGAAACTACTAGGGTTGCTAACATCTCTGAATGTTTAGTTTGCAGTCTTCTAATGAGTGTGCTTATGTGGTTTTGTTTATCTGCTACAGCCTGGTCATCCAGTGGAGGTTTGTGAACAGAGTTCAGAAACAAATGAATGCATTTTTGGAGGTAAGGTTCTTTAGCTGCCTTTTTGTCCCAGAAAATATTTTTATTTTTTATGCAGACATTTTGCACTTCAGTCAGTGTCTGTGTAAGGGATTGGGGAGCTTTGCATAACCACAAGAGTTCTGGAATACTTAGGTTTTAGGAATTTACAGTTTTACCTTGTAGTAAAATAGATAATCTTTCCCTTATAAGGTCATTCTCTTTAAAGCTTAAATTATTTGAGCTTGAAGTAATTTAGCGATTGATTTTTTTAAATTAGGGACTTGTACTTCAGGTAACTGAGTCCTTCATTCTCAAAACCGTTCTCCTGTCATTTACTTTGGTTCCCTGAAGCCAAAGATCCTGTTAGATAAAAACTTAATTTTATGCGGTATGTGAACTTTAACTTTGCTTTCTTTCAGGGATTCACAGAACTTCTTCCTATTGATCTGATTAAAATTTTTGACGAAAATGAACTAGAGGTGAGTTTGTTTTATTGCTGCCCAGAGACAACAGATCAGTCATGTTCACCGCAGAAGGATGTGTTATGTTCTAGGCTGATCAGTCATCACTTACAAAAGGTGAATTTGCAGACAAAGGTGCTTTGCCTGTAGTAGGACATGAGATTTTTCTCTCTGATGAATAAATCTCTTGATCACATAAATTACGCAAAACAGTGAGGTGGTTGAGTAGGTAAGTAGCTTACTGAATTAATGTCATTGTGCCTATACCAGTCATATTTTTAGCAAAATAACATAAAAGGTGCTGTCACATGATGCATACATACGTTGTAGTGTGTGGTATTTCTCCAGTAAAATGAAATGTTTTTGAGAATTCTCCTAAAGAGAAGCTCAAAGTCTCCTTTATGTTTGCATTTACATTTGCACAGCTTAGCTATTCACAAGGTCAGACGACAGAGGGAAAGCATAACCCTGTTTTTCTGATGAAGTGCACGCAATAACCCAATGCCATCTTCAATTAATGCCATAACAATTTACTTCCCTGTGCAGTTACTGATGTGTGGCCTTGGCGATGTTGACGTTAATGACTGGAGGCAACATACAATCTACAAAAATGGTTACTGCCCAAATCATCCCGTTATCCAGTGGTTTTGGAAGGTAAGATTGTTTTACCCCATCTGGCTTCTCTGACTATTCCTAAAAGTGAAAGTTTCTGTACTGTTTTGTGGAGTCAGTTAGGTAATCTTTTTTTCTTCATGCAAACTACTGAAAAATACATTTGTGCATGTTGGAAATGACAACTGTGGTGCTCAAGAGAGACTGTACTAGAAACAGACCCAAGACATGATGTTGAATCTCTGGTTTTAGGTGAGGGGCCTTGCAGTATTTGTAAAGTAAAATAGTTTTATGAAAAGCGTGTCTGTATGTCCCCAGAAAAACTACTAAAATGCTTCTTCCCATAATAGCTGTAGATTTTCCAAAGGGACATCTTTTTCTCAATAATACAGGAGTCTCGCAGCTTTGTGTATGCACTTCAAACTTTGCTTCCAGGTTTCTTACATCATCTCCGTGGCCACAGCTGGTCTACATGAGGAGCAGTACTTGTAGCCATCCAGGCTTGACTGGGAGGTCCTGCTGTAGCACAGTGCTGACCTTGTTCTCTGTGAGCCTTTTGCATCAGTCTCATCTCCAGGGCATGTTTGCGGTGGCAGTGCTCCCTTGTGCCCCTGCCTCGGGGCAGGTCCTGCAGCGGAACCAATCCGGAGCCGCTGGGAGCTGCCAGGGCAGTGTCACACTGCTGTGGCCCAGTGACAGCTGGGAAGGGATGCTCCCTAGTTCACCAGGGAAAACCTGCTGCGTGACCTGTATTGCGTCTTTCAGAGTTACATGCCTATTACAGCCTAATACAAATAGATCCTTTACTCAGTTTTTAACAGTGACCTCTACGGCTGTGGCACTGAAAAGACAGTGACTGTGTGTGTTTGTCAACAGGCCGTTTTACTGATGGATGCTGAAAAACGGATTCGATTGTTGCAGTTTGTTACTGGGACATCACGCGTGCCTATGAATGGATTTGCTGAACTTTACGGTGAGCCTCCTTCCAGCTGCTTGCAGGTTATACTCACCACTGGCACAGCCACACACCTTCTGTGTGTTCATTTAACCTGGGCACAACTGAAATGTAGCCGCAGCCAGCCTTTGGCAGACTGATGCACACAGGGGTTTGTACACTGTGGCTGCTGTGCAGATGCTCTCCTTAGCTCCCAGAGGAGAAGTTTAGGCTGACAACAGGAGTAATAATCATGGTAAAAAGAGCAGAACACATGTTTAGCCAAGCACTTTGATTATTAAATGTTAATGTCTGAACTTCTTTTGCTTTACACATACTCTACACAAAGGTGGTTAGATAAACAGAACAAGCTAACTAGCTGGGCCTGGAAATAACCACATTCCTGTTTGCTTTAATGTAGTTTTAATTAAGGGAGTTTGTACCAGGGGTGTAGTGCCAGTTGAAAAATCTAGCCTACAGTTTATGCAAATATTTAATGTTAAAAATAATAGTTAGGTGGTCTCTGTAGTGTCAAACAACTTATATTTCATATGATTCTTATTTTCAACCAGGTTCAAATGGTCCTCAGCTGTTTACAATAGAGCAATGGGGAAGTCCTGATAAACTGCCCAGAGCTCACACATGGTAAGTCATAAAGTCATAAAATCCCTAACTTTTTATAATTACTGCCAAGAAAGGGGGGGAACTGATGACCATGCTTCTCTCTAACAGACTTTAGCTTTGGATCACTATTCTGTACTAAAATGTTTTCCTTAAAACACAAAACAAACACCACAACAACAAACCAAAACACATTCCAAAATCAACCCATTCTCTTTACATTTCAGTTATCTGTTAGGTTTTGCAGGACCTTTTCACAACTTCCTTTCAGATGTTTCTTCTTTTGCCCCAGAGAGCAGAGTCTGTCCCATCACTTCCAAACACCTTTGCCGAGTCTTGGGAAAGCAGCCTTTGGCAAAGATGAAAAATTTTCAATCACCTAAATGGGGTGGTGCGTTCTGTTGGCTTTTTTCCTTTCTCGAGTGTTTTTTAGCAAATTCCCACTTCCAGCTCTTAAAGGAAAGCAGGCACGCAGTTACTTCTGAAAGCTCACTTTGGTCTGGGCAGGGGTGGTTTCACATGCTGCATGTGGGGAACATGAGCAGTAGTGGGGCTTGTCAAGGACATGGTGGAGGTTGCCCACATTTGGACAATACAACGCATTCTCTGTTAAGGCCCTCAAAGTATTTCACCTTTTCTCTTTCAGTAAAATCATATGCATTTTTCAATGGACTATTAAACAATTCTTCTCTTTCTAAATTTCAGCTTTAATCGCCTAGACTTACCTCTTTATGAATCTTTTGAAGATTTGAGAGAGAAGCTCCTCATGGCAGTTGAAAATGCTCAAGGATTTGAAGGAGTGGATTAAACATTGACCTTTTTCCCCCCCTTCAAGCAAGTTCTGCTTGCACTTTTGCATTGGCCTGATGGACTCAGAGTGACTATGGCAGAGCAGTTGCACAGCGTTGGTTCATGGAGCAAATCTCTTGAGGGTGCAGTTGCCAGAATACAGAAGTTTGAACTGTCATCTGTGGGTGGCTTTTCTGACATTTCCACAGCAGGTTATCAGCTGCATAACATGAACTGATCACATTTCAGCAGGACTTACTCTATTTATGTTGTGCCTCTGTAGGCAAAGCCCTTAATAAATATTTTACATAATTTCTAATGACAATGAATGGAATTAATCATTTTACAGGTATAGTATGACAACTCATGTTTACTTTTTAATTGATTTAGAAATTTTCAGATTTTATTTCATTACAATTAAATATACTTGGAGAAAGGAGCATTTTTCTTAATTTCATACCAGACTTGATGCCAGTGTTATTTTTTCAAAGTACATTTTGAGCCTTGTGTTCCCAAACCATTAAGGAAGTAGGAGACAGCTGTGTTGGAAACTTTCTCTACATGGGCTATATATTGAAAGCAACTCTTTTCATTGAGCACATAAATATTTTTCTGTATCCAGAAGTACAGACTGGATGTTGCATTTTTGTATAAATATTAGAATAGTTACAATTCAAGGGAGAATCATAACATACATAGCATGCCAAATCTCATGTTCAGTAAAGAAATTGCCTCATTACTGGTAATACTTACATGTACTATAAAGCATTTTGGGGTAGGGTTGGCATTAATCGTTTTAGGAGAATATGCTTAACCCTGTCATTATCTTTGTATAGTGATTCTTTTATTATCCTTTATTCTACTGTTTGCAACTGAGGCATTTTGAATGAAACCTGGCACTATGTGATTTGGCACTATGGAAAACAGATCTGTTTTGTCGCCTATTTGTATGCATTTGCTAATGATATCTAAATAACAATTTTTTTTGTTTGTTTCTATACTGCACCAACTCTAAAGGCACTTTATGTAACACACAGAAGTAAGTCATATCTGTTTTTTTATCATAAACATTAAGGTGATCATATTCCTTCTCACTGCACGTCTTTCTGGTGCAATATCTATCCATTGTGAATTTGGCTGCTGCTGATGTATAAAAAAAACAAACAAAACCACCCCATGTAGAGCTGAGCCTGCAGACATGTTCCTCAGCAATTGTTTTTGTGATTTATTTTTTACTTAATCACAAAGATTTATTTAATATACACTGCTATCTAATCAATTTTGTTACCTATGACATGTTGCATGCTTAAACTATAATGTCTGAGTTGCATCTCTTCTTGTGACAGATTAAAAGTGAAAGATTTGTATTTGATCCACTGAAGTTAAATGGTTACAGCACTACTAGAGTAAGTCTGAAGGTACAGCTTCAGCAATTTAACATTCAGTTTTCTAAGTTTTGCCCATGTACTTACCTATAGAAAGGCTGTTTCCCCAAGAACCCATTTAATGCTTACAAAGCAGGGTGATGCCACATGCCAAAACAGTCTCACCCCATTGCCAACAGCTTGCATAGCTCTGCCCTTACCCTCAAGCACAAGTGCAGTCAGCAGCCGAGAACCAGCAGCTGTAACACAGCAGTACTTCACCTGGAAAGGCTACTGGAAAGAAGCTTGAACACTAATAACATTCAGCAAATGGTTGTGTGCTAGCAAAAAGTCTGACAAGCTAACAGATGCATGAGGAATGTTATTTTCTTATTTGAACACAGGTTAAGATTCATTTTCTATTAAATGTTTCCTGACTTTCCCTTCTGACCTGTTACGTTTGATGAGCAAGCTTGGCCATGAGGAAGCAGACTGCATGTGAGACAGAGGGATGCTGTTCTGATGATTTTGGCTGTGGCTAAGAGTGTGGGGCAGGTGGGGAGAACAAGGTAACTCCAGGTATTTCCACCAAGCTCCTGTATCTTAACATGGGCTCCCTTAAGGGAAGTGTCATACTCCAGAATTTGTTTTCTTTCTGCCTTAACCTGGAGGATTTCTGGTGTGGTTGGAGGCTCTGTTCATATCTGGTGCCATCTGTTAGAACATCTGTCTGCTCTCTGCTGCACTCTTAACATAAAGCCATAGTGCTGCTACTGCGAGCCTAAGCTAGGTTCCCAACTTTCCATCTGGGAGCTCCAGCTGAAGGAATCTTTCCAGGAAAAAAGGTAGCTAAACGTTATTTACTTTACTTAAAACATCTAAAGCACAAAACTACTACCACTCCAGTGGGACTCGTACCAGAGCATTGTGCCTTTCTTAACACAGTACACTGTCATATACTGACAACTTAGCCCATTCACCACAAAACGGCCCAAAGGTATTTTAAAAGGTTCTATTCAGCTATAGTTTTTTGGTTAATAAATGCTAACCATAAAGATGGTAGCTAAACCATTACTTGTTTGCTCTTAGAAGCCTTAAGGGAAACAATTCATAAAAAAATTTAGTCACAAGACAGAGCACGGGGTCTGCAGCTGTCACTGCCTGTTCACATGAAGGTATATAGATCTGTGCTTGTAAGGCTGCAGCTAACATACACCATGCCGATACCATTAACTCCCACTTGCATGCCTAGCTGCTGGAAAATGCTGCTTTTTCTCTTTCAATCCAGAAGTAACAAAAAACCCCCAAAACCTCTGTTACCACAAGATTTATCTTTTCTCTCATCCTGACCCCTTTCTGAATTCTGAGCAAAACGAGCACAAGTGCCATCCTAGTGTGACATGTGCTGATGAATCAGCAGCCGCTACCACCTGTCCTGCACCCCAAGGGATGCACCACAGTTGGCATGTGCTCAGCCCTGGCTGTCATGACCACAGCATTCAGCAGTAATCTGTTCCTGATGCCTTGGGTGAGGCACTCTACGTGACCCTACCACACCAGGAATTGTGAAATATTTTTGTGATACTTGTGAAATAGGGAGCCAGGGAGGGGAAGCTAGATAGTTAAGATCACACTACAAAGAGTTAAAGGTAAGTGATCATACTCATGTGATTACAAGGGCTGATTATCAGTACATGTAGAAGAAAAAAAAAATGTAGATTACCAGATTGGACTTCTTAAAATGAACATTGATTTTCTTATCTTTTTAAATAAAAACTTTTGTCTGTAAAATTACAACAAAGAAAAACGCCTGCAGTCCTCACCCATCTGTTATGATGACACACTAAGTAACATGTATTTTAGCCGTATTCCCGTTCTGTACTCATTGGGACTGTCACAGCACACCTGTTAGATACAGTCACTATCAGTGCAAACCGCATGCAGTTGTGTGTCAGTCCATGCACACGCTAATGAGCTGTTTGTCCACATTTATCCTCCACTTACACACTGGTGTTTTTTTTCCCTTTCCATATTATTTTCACATAGGCCTTGCTTTTTTTTGTCCCCTTAGTTTTTTAGCGTGCAGCTGTAAAAATACACACACTATACATCAACATACAATAGTACATGTGTTGCATTTTTTATACTTTAATCCATTCTATCAGATTTAGAGAGGCTGGTGAGCCATCCATCTCCATAGCAGGTGTTAGAACCATGCAATAGTGTACAGGTTATGATTCTCAAAACCCAAAGGGAAAACTCCAGAAAAAGTTGTTGCTACATTTTGTGTTTGTGAACATAAATTTTAAATCAAATTTAAAACTGGGATTAAAGCATCAGACACTCCAGATTAAAAAAAAAGCCACACAACCACACAGCATGAATTTAAAATCGCTTTATATTAGAAGGCTATTCAAAATTATGCTAAACTACCTTACAATTTATTTTTAAAGTACTAATTTTAAATAATGCTCATTTTCACAACTAATACAGCTATAAACTGTGGTTGGATTCAATATACTGTAGGGAAGGATTTGTTTATGGACAAAAGTAATTTTTTCCATTTATTGTCTGAGGAGCAGTGAAAGAAATTGTAGTTTGTTTTCCTGACAGCAAAAGCTCAGCGTGACAAAATGAAGTAGTTGTAATGAAGTGATGCAACTTAATTAAATATTTAATAAAGAATTATGGAAGCTACAGCATTTTATACTCCAAATATATTTTTGGTCTAACTGAAGCTTTGTTTTATTTTGTTAAAAAAAAAACCTGCAGTCAGGTCACAGTTTGCAGGAGGGCTTTCACAACCCGAGACGTGGTTTGGGGAGCCTGTGTGCACTCATGTCTGTACCCAATTTATTTTTTAGTGATTAAACACACAACCCACATATTTCAGCCTCTGTAAAAGTGGCTCCCAAATTTTCCCCCATGACTCTCCCTTGTTCATGGAACAGGAATGTGTGTAATGTTTTCAGCTGAATAAGAACGTAGCCCTGAGAGAAGTTTACAGTGGATGGTAGTCAGTGGTGCACCACCACCTTCAGAAGGCACCACTCAAGATAAATTTTGTCTGTAAGGATTTGAACAATTAATACAAGCTTAGTGATTATGCAGTGTCTCTGAAGAAGTGTCATTAGGTAAACTACAAAAATTGCACCTCGTCCAACTTCTTAATGATATTCCTGTGTTCCATCATCATTCTTAATACAAGAACTGCAATATTCCAGTAACCACACAAAGCAGCATGCTTACAAACCTTTCCTGTCTAAACCATATCCAAAATAAGTATGAATGTCCTATCATTTTTATTGCGTATTTTCTGATTACAGCAGAATTTTCAGCAGCCCACAATAACATTACTACAAACTAAATACCCCACTTGTAAAAAACTGGACAAGGTTTGGTTTAACAATCCATGTCTAGGTGGTGTTAAGTTTTTCAGTGTTGCAATTCTCATGATGCAGTACTAAGAACAAGGACTTACTAACAGCAATGGAACTAATGTTGCCTTTCTGTTAATCAGTGTGAATGCCAAACTTGGAAAAACCCACAAAACAAAACAAACAAAAAACCCACCCACACAAAAAATCCCAAACCTACCCAAATAAAAAAAATAAATAAAAAAAAAAAAACAAACCACACCCCAAAAGCCACCACAAGTCATATTTCAGACTTAGCAGTTCACTTTAGGAATATAGTATGTTGCACCTCCTCAGCTAACATAAGTGCTTAAGAGAGTTGCAGATGGACTGTGTTACCTGTTAGTCTTAAATATAGATTCAGTATGTAACATTGTAACCTGACTTCTGAGCCTACATAAAACAGCCTACCTGCAACCTTGATCTGACTCGCACTAACACACATCACAGGTCATGTAGCATACTCCTGCAGCTACCCTCGGCCACAGTTTGCTGAAGAAAAGAAAAAGGAAGAGGGAGAGAGAAAAAAAAAAAAAAACAAACCAAAAAAGGCACACCACCCACCCTCACATACACAGAGCGGGCAGTCCTCTTAAGTGGGGATCCAGGAACAGGAGGAGGAACCAGGGCAGTCAAGGTGACTAGGCAAAAAAGAACTGTCTTCATGCAACCCAGGAATGCCACCTGCCATCAGAAATCCTGCTCAGCTTCTCCACAGATGGGAATACCCATCACAAGCAGCTCACTAATGATGCCATATGACCTCTTAAAGGACACCAAACCCCTAGTGACTCAGCTTTGCAACAGTTATTTTGTGCATGTGTGTGCTGTTGTGGTACATGTCAACTTGCAATTGCAGCATGACTTACTCCACCACCTTAATGCACCAGTCTCTTTACTGTTCAGCTGTATCAACAACACAGAGCAGCAACTAATTTATTTTGTATAAACTTTATTTGTGCCTATCTGTATTCTGCTCCCCTGGGCACCCACTGGTTTCTGAAAGGACTGTCCATTTCCTCCCCTTTGTTCAAGCTTCCACCTCTTCCCGAGCTACAGCAGCCAGGTGACATGTTTCAAAGTTAATCTTATCAGCTAATATTGCAGCCTCCCACTTGCTGAAACTAACTCCTTTACATGTACTCCTTTACATGAGCAAACATCCTTTTACCGTAAAGTGGCAAACTGCGTAATGCTGAAACACAGGATTAACCAGCACTCTTTACAAAACCACCTTGACATACATATCTCCAATACATATTGTGCATAGTTGCATCCAGTAGATTTCAAGAAAACAAAAAAACACCGCAAAAACCAAACACAGCAATTCCATTTGTGTTTCCAATTGGAAATGAAAAATGAATTGTGGCAAGGTAGTGTTCTAAGTGGTTCAAGAATGTGCAGACCCTTACTAGATGCCATTTGTATATGGGTAGGAAGGTTTTGTTGCCTTTGAAAAACAAGCAAACAAACAAACCCTACACCAAACCCATTCAGTACCTTCACATCCCGAATCCATGCCTATCAGCAATGCTCAGCAGCCACCCGAAGGAGACGCTGCAGTAACTGCATTAGCAGTGAACACTGGTGCATATTGCCAGTCCTGAAACTGGATTGCTTCCTACCCTGATATTTTCTACTCCTGTCAAGGGAAAAATCCTATGCTATAGAAACCAATTCCTTGTCTTTTTTTAAGCTCGCTCTCATTAATAAGAACAACCATACCTGATCAAATTAAAGGTCCAGCTGGACAAGTATCTG
Organism: Falco naumanni; assembly: GCF_017639655.2. NCBI lineage: Eukaryota > Metazoa > Chordata > Aves > Falconiformes > Falconidae > Falco > Falco naumanni. The sequence continues at coordinate 86,236,788 of NC_054080.1, forward strand.
ATTTGCAGATTCTGCCAAAACAGCTTAGGAGTGGGGCAAATACTAGTGCTTAACCAAATGCATTTTCAAACATGAGTGTATAGTAGGTCCTCGAGCTGCACATCAGTGGTGATGGCTTCTTTTTCTTTGCAAATAGCCATATAATTTACTTGTGGGTTTTTTTAAATAATAGGTTCTAGTGTCATGGGAAACTCCAGTATTTATAGCTCCTTCAGCACAGCATCTGTGATCATACTGAGTGTGAAGGAGTTTCTCCCTCTGCTTTGAGCCCAACACCTCTTATCTGATACATGTTCATCCTTGTGTTCCTTAGACACCTCTACCCTGCTTGCTATCTCTGTGTATATGGTCCAGAGGCCTCTGGTTTCCTTCACTGGCCTCAGCTTCCAACCCGGAATACTGTCAGGGCAACACTTCCTACAGACTCAGGTGGATGCCAGCCCAGGCTCTTAACGCTCCCCAGTGCCTCACCCCGCGCCTCTCAAGTCAAGGTTGCCTGTAGGCCCATGGCATGAAAGCCTGATGTGAACAGCCTCTGGAGCTGGATCCCCTCACGTGGAAACTGGTCCTACAGTGCTCCAGGACCCAACCAAGGGGAGATAAAACCGACAAGAAGTACAGTCACATTTACATCACTGGCAACAACCTGAACAGCAAGTCCGTAAAACCTGCAGGCTGGCAAAGAATTTCTCCTAATGTTTGGAATTGCCTTCTGCAGTACTGGTGCAAAACACCCTCCACAGTGTAGCTGCAGGGGGGCAAAAAAAGGACACAGGAATGCCAAAGACAGCATCAGGAACCCACTTGCCACTATGGCATTAAGTCTTTATAGCACAGCTTGGTTACATCCACCCTGCAGAACAGTGGGATGCATAGACCTTGCAACTAGTGTACACTAATGCCCAGAAATTCATTATGTACATTATAACATTAATTAGTTAGCGGTAACACAGTAGAGCAATTGTCCATGCAAGTATTACAGTTATTGTTGAAGAATTCCTAATAGCTATATTTAATGAGTACTTGGGCATTGAAAACCTACTGGCAACCACAAAATGCCGAAATACCTCTTTATTTAAAAGGTGTGACCCACACCTGTTTCTCACAGCCAACCTCTGCTCCAGCAATCTTTAGTATTTTAAACCCAGCTGAATTACAAACTGAATTTTATGCCCTTATTTTCTCCCCCCCAAGGTTGACTCTACATAAAACCTAGTATCATTTACATTCCAGCATCATACTGTCATGAGGAAATGCACATAGTGTTTGCTATGGCAACCCAACAGGAAGTGCTTGTTTCAAAACATCTCCAATACAAGTATCACAAAGATAAAGGATCTCTCGATGACTACCATTGATTTTTTTCCCCAGCTTTTGATTGAGAGCCTTGTTCAAATTCAATTTAGTCTTGCTCAAATGCACCTGCTATTTTCACGCAACTTATTTTCTGCAGTTGCTGTGGGCATTTCATTAGCTTGACAGATTAAACTCTTAAGTTTAAAGTGCAATAGAATATAAACTTAAGATATATTCATTACAACAGATTTAGAACAGTATATATTTCTTTCACCCTGGCGGTCATATCTCAACTTTACTAATAAAAAAGGGTTTTACTTTAAATTTAATCTTCGCATAGCTTTTAGATGCTCAGACCTGATAACACTGAAACTATCTTTTGGTCAGAGGAGGTCATTCTCCTCCTTTACTCTGCTCTGGTGAGACCTCATCTAGAGTTTGTGTCCAGCTCTGGGGTCCCCAGCGCAAGACAGAAGAGGATCTGTTGAGGCAGGTCCAGAGGCGGCCACAGAAGCAATCCAAGGGCTGGAACACCTCCCCAGAGAAGGCAGGCTGGGAGAGTTGGGGTTGTTCATCCAGAAGGCGGCTCCAGGAAGATCTTATAGTGGCTTTTCAGTACATGAAAGGGCCAACAAGAAAGCTGGAGAGGGACCTTTCACAAGGGCGTATAGTGACAGGAACAAGGGATGATGATTTTAAACTGAAGGAGGGCAGATTTAGATCGGACACAAGGAAGAAATGTTTTACTGCTAGGGTGATGAGGCACTGGTACAGGCTGCCAGGGGCAGCTGTGGGTGCCCTGTCCCCAGCAGTGCCCAAGGCCAGGCTGGGGCTTGGAGCCACCTTGGCTGGAGGGAGGTTGCCCTGCCTGGGGCAGGGGGTGGCTTTTGAAGTCCCTTCCAACCCAAACCCTTCTGTGATTCTGCGGTTCTATGACTTGGATATGGCAAGCTTGATCTTACGGAGTGCTGAATGCACTCACTCTCCGCTAACAAATTAGTTGTAATGCACATTTACACAGCAGAGTAAGCAATAATCACTGCCTCAAACTAGTGCAAGTGACTCAGGTAGCAAAGTCACAGTAACGTGCAAAGATTTGAATATAACCTTTGTACTCTGGTTTCCAGTATTTTACCATGCAGTCTTGCCAGCTTAAGCTAGCACAGATGTGACTCTACAAGTTATAACCACAACTTCATTTTGGCTGCCTATGTGCAGAAACAGGAATGACAAACCTGAGGCTTCTGCTTGTTCTGCTGATTTGGACTAACTACTTGCTCCATTTTGACACTGTTTCAGGCTCAGTACGTACTGCTATGTTTGTGGGTATGTACACATCTCTGTGCCACAGAGATTTTCTGTATGGGCTTTAGAGCTTTCCTCCAAGTTGTGGAGCTGTGGTAAACTCAATTTTTATTCTACAGACCTCTATCACTACTGGATTAGCTAGAGGACATGACCTCCCCATGAAATCAGTTTTTAAACAAAAAGTAAACTTTGAACCTTGGACTAAAAAGTTAAAGGATAACAGAGACAGACGCTAGATCAATACTTGGCAAATATTAGTTGCATGCAGTAGACAGATGCTTCTCTGCTGTACCCCTAAAAATGTCAGTATACCGATGCAGAAAATCTTTAGTTTTAAGGGTTTCTTTACACAGGACAGAGTTTGAAGCAGCTAGAGGTTAATATTTGTACGATCTAGGAAACTCTGCTCCATCTGGAGTTCAGGGACTTGAAGGCTACTTGTTCCCACAACTGACAAAATCTTTCCGTACCATCCCAGTAATTTCCTTCACTCCAGTACTTCACTTCTGTGAACAACAGCTTTTAAGAAAAAAGTATTACAGTTCTACCTCATAGTCAAGCATGCAGATGGCTCACTGCCTCTGATTATTTAATAATGAAGAGAAATTGTGATTACACGTTATCTCCATGTCTTGTTACAACATGCGTATCTTGGACTCAAGATTTCCCAATTGTGCCCCTAGGTTTGGGTGTGGGTGCAGAATTAAAAAAAAAAAAAGAAAAAATAGGAGCATGCAGTCCAAATTATGAATTCTTTTTCCCCCCCTTTTATAAAGGACTTTGTTATTTGACAGCAAGGCAGGAAACATCTTGTCTCTCTGCCTTTTATTTGTAACAACAGTACCAACCCCAATACAGGAGTTTGCAGATCATTCAATACTCAGGAAGAATGAATACCCAAGACAGAAAGGTAGGTAGTGCTACATTACAAGGAAGCAGCCCTAGACAAATCAAAGTGTTCCTCAGAAACAACCTAGATTTAACAAATGCGCTCCTGGCCTACAAGTGAGCAGTGGCACTGTACCAGAAGAATACAAACCAGAACAGTTTAAGTGCAGGTGCAAAGGTTCTATGATTATCTGCTGTTAACAGCTACAGTTTGGTGGCATACTGACATAGAAAACAACTGGTAAGAACACTAGCAAGATAAAACCACACTATCTTTAGAATTTTGGAGTCTGAATTCTCAGAAAAATGGAGATGCTGATGTACTGATTGTTAAGAAAACCTTTTATGATGAACTGCCACCAGCATTGTAGTTCTTTCAGTCACTTTTAGAACACAGAGAAATTAATCAGGACCTGAGCACAAAGAGACCAATACTAAAGGGAGTCAGTATCAGTTCTTCCAAACCAGAAATCTGAACCCGAATTTGAATATCCCCCAGTGTGGATTCCTGGAAGCAAGACTTTGCTTCACCTCCAACTTAGATGGAAAAAAAAGAAATATGAAAAAATACCCCCTGCTTCCCAAGGAGACCCCTTAGAATTTTTAACAGCAGCTTTTGTGTCTTAGCTTCTCTCAGGTCTTGAATGCAGAAGCCAGAAAACTCAGAGCAGATCCAGTTCCCAAATATCTGGCATCTCATGCATTCACAGAGCAAATCAAATCCCTGAAATATGTTTTGCTGATACATAATAAATATGTTTTGATATTTTTACCATAAGCATTATAGATTTGAGAAGTATACCTTCATCATCTCAATTACTGCTTCTTAACTACAAAGTTCTTGTAGTTATTTGTTGCACGGCGAACAGTCTTCCAACAACATCAGTACAAGTAACTTTTTTCTTCCTGGTGATAAAAGCATAATTTTTCACCCCCAGTGACTGCATGAAGCAGTAAGCACAGAGCCAGGCTTGGCTCAGAGCAATACTGATGGGAACATTCCTCCCAATTTCATTCCAAAGATCTATTTTCTTAACACTACCTTACACAGCTTTCACTTAGCTCTACAAGAAAAGGGACGAAGAAACATCCACTCCTGAACTTCTTTTAGTTCTCATTCAGAAATTCTGAACATACTGCATCTCTTACTCTCAGTCCTTTGTTCACATGATAAGCAACTATCAAAACCAAGTCTATCACTAATATCTAAACTCACACGAAAAGAAACAATGGACAGAAGCAATTCAAAGCACTTCAGAGGCATTCATATCCACCAGTTCTGGAAGTGACAGTTTCTTACATTTTGTATTGAATGACAGTTCAATCTATGGCAATTTCTATGACAATATTTCCAGCATCTGTCCATCATGCATTTTTTTCCCAGATAAAGAAACCAGGCATCATAAGACATTATTAGGGTGTGAGGAATGATGGAAAAACTTGTCAGACTGCTAGTATAAATAGCAGTCCACATCAAGCTGCTAGGGAAACAAACACAATCTTCAGGGGAGTCAGAGATGTTTCTACACCTACTGCGTGCACAAGGAAGGGTTACCTGAGAAAATCCAGAACATGTTAAGACTTAACAATATCTAACATCAACAGAAGACCAGCATGAGTGGCATTTAACAGAGGGAACTTTAAGTTAATCTGCAGAAAGAACTGTCATCAGGTTTTCCTGTTGAACAGTTACTAATAAAAAACCCACCACCTTTTCTTTCCTTTTTTTTTTTTGCCTCTAGGGCTGATGCATATATACACATATATATACACCCATATCACCTTTTATCTTGCCACTGGCATCTGTTTAAAAACCTTTGTTTGAGCACATATGTCCATATCCCGAAGGACAGGAGTCCAATGACCAGTCAGTCAGTTCATCTGGTCGCCTACTAAGTAGCTTGTTTGTTCTTGGCTATCAGTTTCTATTGGCAGACCAAAAAAGGGGGTGGGAGGGTAACAATGCACAAGAAATTCAAGCCAATGATTCAGCAAAGTGAAATGTGAATTATATTCTAAAACACATTGAAAAGCCCACTATAGATCCTCAAGAAACTCCTAGAGACAAAACTGACAACTACTGCCTCCATTTTATTTTCTCTCCTATAGCTTGACATTTGGTTATATGAAGACTTCCCTTTTTACCCCGTAAGCTTCAGTTCTTTAAGAAACTGTTAGATCTCTTGCAAATGCAAAAAAAACCATATCAAGCCAACTTGCCCTTCTCTGAATGCCATGGCATCCTTCAGATTCAGGATGCACGATTTTCTCCACACAAAAGCATTTCAGCTCTTTCCCAGCATCATACTTATTTTGTTGTTGGTTTTGCACTAACTTCCATACTTCATTATAGTCTGTCAGACATGACATAAGCTAGGTACATAAATCCATTCACAAGGTACAGCTAACAATGGAAAAAGTCTAAGTCTGAATGGTCACACCACCAGTTTTAATAGGCTAATCAAAGGAACTTGTTAAAATGGTCACACATAGAACACAAGGCCCTCTGGATTGAAAAAAATCTGTCCTTAAAACAGCTGAATTAAAGATACAGAAAGAATGTTGATTTTTATTAAAAATTAAGGACTTAATCCAATACCCATCACTTGCAATTTGCACCACTTCACAGGTGCTGGATCAGAGAACTTGACTAAGCAATACACAGGACCCTTCACCAGTCTGTGCTGCTTCCTCCTGTTCCCAGGCTCCCAAACATAGTATTGGAAAGCTGGATTTAAAAAGAAAAACACAACCAACCAACCAACCACAAAACTCCCAAAACATCATGCAAATAAAAAGTATAATGATTTTAAATAACAATTAAAAAGCCACATTTTTAAATTCAAAATGCAGTATACATGCCAGCTTTCAAAAATTAGACAAAAATGCAGTTACAAATTAAGTAGAAGCTTTTTTAGATGTGAAATATTTTGTCAAATTATTCATTTCAGAAAAATTTCATTTGAAGAAAACCTCACTCTTTGGGGCAAAGGTGATTCAGTCAGTTCTAGTAAACTGGTGGTTGACACTGCCTGGCTTAAGAGCTAACTATATCCCATGCTGCTTCTGACAGATAAAGTTATTCATCTTTATACTGTTCAACAAAATCCTTCAATTCATACAATAAGTCTGATGCAATAGTACATACTGGGTGAAACCCAGACCCTATGGAAATCATCAGGAATTATTCTGCCAGTGGTGCTGTCACAGGGTTTTCCTCAGAACATTCACAAATTTCTATAGCAACCTAGGCCACAACAACCAGTTACAATTCTCTTCACACCCCACATGCTCTGCTGTGATACAGCCAGATCCTGTCTCTGATGCATTAGGACAACAAGCCTCTGGCCAGTCCCACAGAGTCTCTGGCATTTCCCCATTGCACTTTCTGAGTCCTTCTGCAGTACCTGGTACTCTTAAATCTGTCACTCCCAAAGAATCACCGTAAACCACAGCAGTGCCAATGGGTTTGAGAAAAAGGCATGGACAGCCCAAGACATTTCCCCCCACTGCCTTCAAATTTTACAAATAACAGATCATGCAAGTTTTAAAGTCCTTGCAGTCTGTCCTGGAAATAAGACATGCTGTCCTCGGGACTATTTTGCTACTGTGGGCACATAACATAGTCTGAGATAGATCTGAGAAAAGTTGTAAGAGTAGAATTTTTCCCTCTCAATGTCTTTTAAGACATTAACGGCGAAAATACAAATTACTCGCTTCTCTGTCAGTATTCCTCAGATTTTGAAATAGGCCTTAAAGTAACTCCAGAAAATTGAGTGTGTGATATCCTAATTACTACTTCTGATCTTCCTTTTAATCAGTTTTTACTAATAATTATGCCATTTGACATTTCCTCTTCTATGGCCACTAGAAAGCAGTATCACTACCCGTATTATGGTGGTGCTAAGGCACCTCCTAAACAAGTAAAATCAAGGAAAAAAACCAATGCTGATAGTTACTTCAACTATTTTTCACCTGCTTCTGCTTTGATGACATGACTTTGCTCTTTGTAAACTTCCTCAAGCCCAAGTATAAACTTTTACTCTTCTCAAAGCCTCTGTGGCCAAGCCTCACGTTATCCACTCTCATCCCCACACGGAAACATCAGTTCTATCTACCATTTAGAAAGGGAACCATCACCTGCTAGTTCAGTTTTTGATGAAATGCTTTCATTCTTTCACAACAGATAGTTGATTTTTGACAGTACTCATTTATTAGCAGCCTTCAAAATCCTCTGTATTGTCTCCTTCATGAAGCTACAAAAATAAACCCACCCAGAATAAATAAAAAAACTCAGAAAACAAACCAAATCCCACAACACACACTAGCAGCCTATCTGCTTTGGTATTTAAAAGAATGCAAAAATCTTCTTGTTTCCTCATGTTTCTTCATCAAGTTTTCATTCACCTTTTACTAAAACTGTAAACACCTTATGGAAGAAACAGCCATTTCCACCGCATGCTCTTCAGACATTCTGGTTGTTCAATCAGCAAGCAGAACAGTAGCCATTGCTACCCACCCACAACACTGACAGTCTTGCGGAACACAGCACACAGTTCCTGATCACCTGGGCCTTTTAGCCACTGTCCATTACTTCTTGCAGACTTCCAGAATAGAGGTCTCTGTGTTTGCTATGTTCTGTAGCAAGTATTTCTTGAACTTGAGCAAGTTGCTCTTTGACAACACAGCTCACCTGAAATGCTTTGACATATGAAAGCTTAAAGAAAGAACTGACGTGTAGGTCCAAAAATAGTCAGTTTCCTAGGGAGTATTTCAGATCAAAGAGCAGTTGTTTTATGTGATGTTATTTTGTTCGGTAGCTGGTAGTTACATAGCTGACCTACAGGATCACATCTGTTCAAGCTGGGAACATGTTGCTCAGAGTTTGTGCAGTTGCTGTCTGAGGTGGATTTAAATATCCAGCTGGATATAGCCCTAACCAGCTTAGTCTGACCTTACAGCTAACCATTTTGAGCAGGAGGTTGAACTAGGGACTTTCCGACAGCTCTTCCAACCTGAATTATCATAGGACCATACAATCTTACTGAGCAGCTAATGCTCAGTAGTCCTACCAGCTCATAGCGATGCTATCTTCTCATTGCTTCAATAGGAAGTAGTCAGACATGGTTAGAAAAGAGATAATTAACCCCACTTGGATTTTTCAGTGCCATTCTAGACATAGCTTGTTTTCTCAAGATTACATTATCACACAAATTCAACACAGACCACCCCATTTTTTCTTACTTTCACTTAACGCACATTAGAATACAGAACCAAGGTAGCTTGTGCACATACCTCTTAGAAAAGAGTATTTCAGCTGGAAGGGACCTACAACGGTCATCTAGCTCAACTGTCTGGCCCCTCCAGGGCTGACCAAAAGTTAAAGCACGTTGTCAAGGGCATTGTCCAAATGCCTCTTAAACGCTGACAGGCGTGGGGCATCGACCACCTCTCCAGGAAGCCTGTCCCAGGGTTTGAGCACTCTCTTGGTAAAGAAATGCTTCCTCACATCCGGTCTGAACCTCCCCATGCGCAGCTTTGAGTCATTCCCAGGCGCCCTGTCCCTGGATCCCAGGGAGAAGAGCTCAGCACCTCCCTCTCCACATCCCCTCCTTGGGAAGCTGCAGAGAGCAATGAGGTTGCCCCTCAGCCTCCCTCTCTCTCCAAACCAGACAAGCCCAGAGTCCTCAGCTGCTCCTCGCAAGAAATGCCTTCCAGCCCTTCACCAGCTTTGTCCTTCTCTGGAGGCATCCAAGTACCTGAACATCCTTCCTGAAATTGTGGGGCCCAGAACTGCACACAGTGCTCAAGGTGAGGCCACACCAATGCCAAGTACAGCTACAGAATTGCCTCTCTTGACCCGCTGGTTCTGCTGTGTTTGATGCACCCCAAGATACAGTTTGCCCTCATCGTTGGCTCATATTGAGCCTGCCATCATCCAGCACCCCCAGGTCCCTTTCTGCAGGACTCCTCTCCCCATTTATATTTGTGTCCAGCATTACTCTGTCCTAGGTACAGAATCTGGCATTTGTACTTGTTCAATTTCATGCCATTGATGATTGCCCAATGCTCCAGTCTATCTAGATCCCTCTGCAAGGCCTCTTGTCCCTTGAGTCAACAGAACCTCCCAGTTTAGTATTATCAGAAAACTTGCTAAGGGTACATTCAATTGCGTCCAGATCACTGAAAAAATGCTGAACAGCACTCCATCCAGAACTGAGCCCTGAGAAATGCCACTAGCAAACCATGGCTCTCTAATTTTCCTGCAAAGCCTGGCCTAGCTTCCAGAGATCATCCAAGAGGATTCCCTGTTCAGCCAAACTGGTTTTCTGCCCCAATTCCTTTACTTTTGTCATAATGGGATTACCTGATCCTATTCAAGTATCTAAAGTAAAAAAAAAAAAAAAAAAAAAGGTGGTGTGTGAGTGGATGTGTCTTAAAAAAGCTGGTTCTTAAAAACTGACCAACACTCATTGACCCCCCTGAGCCCTCAAAAGTAGTTTCTCAAGGGACGCTACTAATTAGCTCCCTGGGAGCTTAAACTTTGTTCTCTTGAAATCCAGCGTAGCAACTCTGCTGACCATTTTTCTCATTACAACAACAAAAATTTAAAGTCTTCCATTTCATGACGACTGTGGCCAAGACAGCCTCCTACCATCACAACTCCCATGAGTCCTACCCCATTCACAAAGAACAATGTAGAGGGGGCACCTTTCCTAGCTGCCTCACTGAGTACTTGTGATGAGAAACAATCTTCAACAAACTTCAGGAATTTCCCAGACTTGCTTGTCACTGCAGTATGGTACTAGCGTCTGGTCAAGTTGCTCACCAACCCTAAATTAAAATGGGACTTGATGTTCCACTAGCATTTAAGAATTGTGAAACAAACTGAATCTTGCTCCACAAGCCACTTCGTCTCATGAATTGCTCCAGAGTGTTTGTTCATTTACCTGAAGTTGGAACAGACCACTGGCTTACTGCTTATAGAAGGCTGATAAGAATGATTAATATTTAACATTCTCAAGTTCACATAAGTGAAATAGCTCCAACAAGATACTCAGGAGAATATTGCACCTTAATTCATCAGTCACACTGGAAACACACATGCATTTTCTCCACCAGAAGGCATATTTCACAACACTAAAACGCATGTTCCTCTCTCCATCAGTGACCACACCTCAGTCTAGCACACCATCCGTCTGCCAAGATGAGCAGTCGCAGTTACAATCCCTTTTATCCTAGAGGTACCAAAGAACAGCACTGTACTTGTAAAACCTTAACAGCCTCAAACAGCTGTAAGAGAACAGGCTTCCAGCCACCCAACCTGTTGACAGGCATTGAAACCACAATGAATTTTTCTGGAGAACAGATCTTGCTAAATGCCACCCTGAGAAATGAAGCCCTATCACAAGGGTAAACAACAGTACAGACTGACAAGTCCTGGAGAAGTAACACCCACAGTAGTAATCAAGTCTAAGAGAAGGCTGGCGCTTGATACATTTCAGACAGAGTAATCTTTAACAAAGCCAGACTCCACGGAAATGGTCTGTTCTGGCCCCAGAGCAGCTCAGGCAATCTGTGACTTTGGTAGAGCAGATACAAGCGCCACCTTTGTACAGTGCCATTCTGACCACATGATGCTAAAGGCAGCTGCATAACACAGACAGTAGGATAACATTCTAATGTAAGTTCAAAAAACATCAGTTAATACCTGGAGGAGATAAGCCACTTTCTACTGGGCATAAAGATTAAGCTTAATTTGTATACATGGTATTTTGTTTTTTCCAGTGATAATAAACTTCCACAGAAGAAAAACAAGTTTCCAGGAGTATTCTAGGAACAGCAGGTGAGTTCTAAATTTCATTTCATAGAGAATTTATCCTGCAAGCATGAAATTAATTTTTAAAAAAATGGTAAGCAGAAAGAGCAATTTCTGAAACTCTGAATAAGACGTGAAAGTATATAGTGTTGAAATGATTGCAAATTGCACACTTTAAAAGGCTTCACTTGGACATCAAAATAACCAATTTTTACTTATCTTTATATGAACTCAAGCCTATCTTCTATTTAATAAAAATTAATTCACTGAGATCACCAAAACGAGAATTGCATGCGTTGACTTCACTTCCAATACAAACAGAAAAATAACAAGTGTTATTTTAGTGCCACTAGAAAGTTTTAGCTTTTAAAATTTAAAAAAAAATAAAGAAAATTCAGGCTTCAGCTGAAGACAACTCCTCTGGGACTAAATGTGTATTTTAGAGTTCATGTGACAGAAAATCATAGTTTAGATACATGGTTTTAGCTCCGAGAAACAACAGCAAGATGATAGCAATGATTCAGCAAAAGAGGGGTATCATAGCACATTATGGGGACTATGCAGTGGCTATGAAATATAATCCCTATATGAGCTACTATAGACTAATACAGCAGATACCTTGGTCAAAAAAAAAAAGTTACTGAAACATCTCAGCAGTGCCTCCAAATAAAAAAGTTTGAGACATAAATTAGGCATTTGTTGCAAGCCAAAGAGAATTTTCCTCCCTCCTCCCCCATTCTGGTCTTTTTTCCCCTTTTAAGAAAAAGCTCACATCTTTCACAAGTGGATCTTCATGTCTCCATCTTTAAAAAAAAAAAAAAAGAAAAAGAAAAAAAAATTAGTTTGACCAGAAAATCAGTTCCTTTTTCAAGCACTAATACCAACACAATGAGATATTAAGTGAAGCACAGGAAAAAGAAAGTCCTAACTTCATTTTTCTTTAAACTGTATTCTGCGCACAACATTGTATAACCTGGAGAACTAGTGAGATCACAGCATAGATTTAAAGCTCCGGTGATCTGAATTGGTATGTGATTACATCGGCAGCTAATTTCTACTATTTGCATCCAGCTCCTAGCAGCTTTAAAAAAGGTAAGTGTTTTTCTTAAAAAGCTCATGCATTTGACCACTTATCTCCCCTCACCACCCAATGCAGCCATGAGAAACTCTTCCCTTTTACACTGAGCTTAAGCTTCTTTGGAAAACAAGCCCACATATCAATGGTGTATTATAAGAATACGCACAAGGAACTACAAATATACATTATGGAATGTTCTTCTATCAATGCATATGCTAGCATAAACATCAAGTGGGTATTTAGTATGGCCTTGGCACAGACAAGTGATTTGGGATAAGTCACTTAAAGAATCACAACCAATGGTATGAGTAAAAATGTTTTACTAGGAATTTGTGGGAGTGCAACTTCAAAGTTCAATGGCAAGGTTCATTCTATTACTTACACATAGATAAATCACACAAGAATCAAAGTAAAATTAAGCTGGAATGATTTACACAGAGAATAAAAATTTAAAAAGGTAAAGGGAGACTCTCCCATTGAGTCACAAGGTTCAGAATGGACCCCCTTGCTTTCTAAACTCTAATAGAGTTTAGGTGCAGCCAGATCCAATCCTAGTCTCAGACATGGTCAATGGTTTATGTCTAAAGGATATAAGGAATAGTCACAGTTTAAGGCTGATCATAAAATTTTAGAGCAATTAATCATCAACTAATTTCTTATTTACAAAGCAAATCAAATAGGATTTATCTAAATTATAGAAGTGCCTTAATTAGAGATTCAAAATGGTAATACTTATACTATACTTTTTATGAAGTTATTAAATCAGTTCACACACAGAGAGATACAAAGAAATAGAAGTATAGAGATAGATGTACAAAGGTATACGTGTTAAAGTTCCCCTTCAGTCAGTGAAATACTTGTTAGACGCCTTCACATTTTTCAGTGGGCAAAGGGTTGAGCCTCGAGAAGCAGGAAAATCAGCCCAGGCCCCGTCTCAGCTTTCAGCAATGGTCCCCCTAGTATCGCAATTTGGGAGTTCGCAAGCTCCTAGAGGCATCCCACTCTGAGGGAGATGCTGTTCACAGCCCACAGCAGTGCAGGAAAGCTCAAAGGGTCTCACTTATGACTGCTGTTTATAGGTTTGGAGGTGACTGGCTTTAGTCACCTATGCTGGCTGCAATCAGAGTTGGTAATTAATGGAATTTTTCTGAAAATTCCATTGACAGTAGTATTGTACCACTTGGAGTCATAATAAAGAGTGTTCTCCAGCTTGTTAGGGATCTCATGGACCAAATAAGGAACCCTCCAAGGCTAGCAGGTGGAGGTGGTGTGCAGATAAGGGTTGGTTTTGGTACAGCCAATGCAGTTTCCCACCTCAGCCACACAAGAGCTGCTTGTATGTCAAGGGACACTTAACCACCCAACTCATTACACAGAGGCTAAGGCCTAACAGGGATTCCCAAGATCATAAAGTGGCCCAGGGGAGGGGGCAAGGTGCACTACCACAGGCCTAGACCTTCTAAATTGCTGGGCCATGAACACTTCAGCCTAGTCCATCAGCACTATCTTTGGGATCACCTCAGCAAAATATTTTGTGGAGCTCTGTGCCACACTACTTAATTCATAGACTGCAAACTCACCCTTTTCCAAGGGCTGGTTTTGAAAAGGCCCTGTTATGCTGTCCTGAATGACCTCACCTGGAACACCCCCCCTCCCACTCAGAACACAAAACCCACAGAAGTGGCAGGGACTCAGACACTATCACATTTGCTCAGGCCAAAACCCAAGGCCACCTCTGATTCCATGAACTACACCCATCTTTTATTGTACCCTCAGGATAGCAAGATTGGGCTTGGGGGGCAGGGCAGGGGTACAGGTTTTCTGGAAATTTACTCCTCATCCAGCTCATGCCCCATAGAAGTCCATTCTACAAAAAGCATCCTCCCCCCCACTCCAGGAACAACACCTCCTACTTTAATTGCTGAGTACTGGAACCTTGGTCATCCCATTACAACCAAAGATTAGAAGTCTACTTACTTGTCAGTTGTAACCTTACTTGCTCCAGCTGAGTCAGTGTAGAAGAGCAGTCTCAAGAACTCCAAAGCCATTACTGTCTAGTAAATTTAATACCCAGTGCAATAGGTAAGCTTCTCCAATTTAGCTAAAACTATTCTGAAGACCCAACCACACCAAGTCTCACTTCACAGACTGAAAATCCTCTAGAATAGTCCCTGGAGCCAGCCTCAGACCTGACCTTAATGAAGACTGACTGATTTCCTGTTTGGCTAAACACCTGTATAACTCTCAGCACTGTTGCTACAGCCTGTAAAGCAGATTAATAATTCCTCTTTCAATATTTTTGTTCAATAATGATGCAATTCTCAGTGCTAGGCTGGGAATTGCTACAACTTCACTTTATCTTGAGCTCACGATCAGTATTTCACTCACCTGTTGTTTCTATACACAAGTTATCTGCACCACATGAACTGCTCGTAGTCATCACTAGCCAGTTAACAAATGGTACAGCCATTCAGGTTTACAGCTGCAAACCAGCTTCTGCTTTCCATAGCATTCTCTAGTTAACAATTTAACAAATTAAATTTTATTTTTGAAAGGAGAGAGTTCATCAACTCTTTTACAGGAACAGCTGCCATCCTTTTCTCCCTGCTTTTGTCCTCTCTCTTTTCACTGTAGAAACCTCTTTTAACACACAAATAGAACTTATGATGCCCTGATGCTCAGCACCTGCACTAATCTAAGCAAAAAAGACGAGATGCACCTGAGAAGCCTATAACCAGCCCTACAGACACATTCTATTGGCATCTATTACAGCCATTACCCATAGAGCCGGACTAGAAAAAGAAACAGTAAATTCATTTTCTCCGAGGTCTTGAAATCAGGAATTTGTGAAAAACATTTCAGCAGTTACTGCATCCAGGACTGGAATAGCCATGTGAAATTCAATTTTGTGCTGCATAGGATAGTAAATAAGTTAGCAAACTATCTGATTAGACTAAGTATGGTATCTGTGTAAAGTTTACATTTAGCAAGTGTTACTGCAACGTCACATAAAACACTTGATAACTAATTTTTTGTCACCACTCTTGTCTCCAAAACATTGATATTATAGCAACACTATCTTTCTGTTTAACTGGGGGAATAGGTGCAGAGAAATACAGAAAAGAAAAATAAAAACCCTACCAAAATGTATTTAAGTAGCTTTATCTTGGCTAATTCTCAGCTTTTACTTAATGCACTTTCAGTGCACAGGCCAGCTGTAGGGAGCTCTTTTTCCAGTCAGCATCTGGCAAGAGCCAAGTCAAACTGGTTATAATCCTATGTTGACATGTTAAAAACATTGTCTTCATAATTCTTCAAGAGGCCAAACCGATTTTTACATCTGCATTTTTATCAAAAGAGCTAAAAATAAGAAAGCTTGTGGACGTCTGTACTGAATCCCTTTTCATTGTGTAAGCTGAAAGGTTTCACCTGAAGCACAAGGGGAGGAGGGGGAAAAGCACATTGCAACTACTTGCACCTAGAATGAACTTCACCAATGACTGAGGAGTTTAAATAGATAATGATTAATTACAGCTGGCTACAGCAAGCAAGAAGCACTGAGCACGCTTGCCACCCTACTTCCCACACTCTTCACCACAGCCTTCCCACTAACTGCCTCGGTGCTGGCTGCAGGTGTCGATGCATCCCACAGGCAGCCTGGCGTTCCCTTCCAGAAAGGGACGTTCTGGCTTCGGCCAGGCTGGCGGGGACGGTGCTGCCCGTCCACCTTCCCACAGCACTCCCCACTCCTGTCAGGACCGGCGGCTTCTCCTCAGTGGCGCCCTGCCCCTTTCAGAAGGTTCTGGCGGCCCTGCCTGGCCCGCCCCCTGCTGCTGGGCGCCGCCCACCTGCCGAGCCAGAGGCGGGAGGGGAGTCGGGGGGCCCCGCCCCGCCGGCGCCTGGGCTCTGCGGCCCCATGAGGTGATTACACCGGTGGTTAAAGTGCTTCAGGCAGCTAGAAGCTCCTCGGGATCTGAGAAGAGGGCTTAAACAGCTTTTTCACTTGCAAACATAAAAAATTAATAAAGTTGCTTATCCTTGCGGCACCAGAGACTCTCGTGCTGTGCTCTGTCTGCTCGAGTTGGTGTGCAGCTGGCATGGCGTTAAAGCAAAGGTGGCGGATGCTCCCCTCACATCCCTCTCAGTGCATCCATCACATTGTGGCTACTGGGGAGTAAATCCTGCAGGGAGAGCTCTGGGCACCCTCTGCTGAGTGCAGAGCTGCCACACAGATCATGATACTTGAATGCATAGGAGCAGAAGTTAGTAAGTTATTAATTAATTAAGACCAGAGGAGGTAGCAAATGCTGAGTGGGTTTTTTTGTCTCTTCTGAGGCAGGCGGCAGAACTCATTGCTGAGCAAAGTTTGATTTACTGTGGCAATTACGAGACAATAATACATAATGGAGGTATGTAGACTCCAAAATGCTTTAGGGCAACAATCTCAAAATGACTAGCCCTTATTTACTGTTCCAGTATTAAGCTGTCTGTATCACACGTGTGTGACATGTCAACACCTAATGTGGTATGGAGAGACTGAAGTCACAGACAAGAAAGAAGTTGTGATACACATTTCTCTAGCCAGAGACTCATTGGCATACCGGCTGAATTCTGTGCATTTAATGGATGCCAGACAACAAAAAAAATCACTATACAGCAGCATATTAATTGCCTCAAATTCAGAAAAATACTGTATATACTGGTGCCACTCAGCACTTGCAGCAGTCGGCAGTATGTGGAGAGGGAGGCCTGTTGACTTCCTAGTAAAGCATAGGAAGGAAGGGAAGTTACAAAATTCTTACATTCTTTGTAAATGTCCATTACCAAGTAGTTTGCTTTGCTGTGGCTTGTGATTCATAAGATTAATGCTTTGCCTGAAGTGTGTAGGCTGCAGCAGCAGTTGACAGGAAGAAGGAAGTTCTGTGCCTTTGAGAGCTGCCAATGGCCAGTCAGTTCCTCTGGCTAATGGAAGCGGCATGGCTGCCCTGGGCAAAAGGCCGGGCGGTAGGGAGCCAAGGAGCAGCAGCTGCAGAGGGAGTAGCTTTCCTGGGGAGTGGGGAGTCCCCACTAGGAAGAGGTAAGTAAACATGAAGTTATACCTGCTAGCCATCTGCTTACACCAAAATTGCTTAATTCTCTCTACAGCTATTTTTCTGGGGAAAGAGAAATTTCATGGACGGTACATTGTCAGTCAACTTTACACCCTTAATCTGAAGACAATCCTCAACCTGAATTCTTTGTCAGGTCTGTCAGATGGTGAATTGTTACAGGGAATGCCAGGATGATGAAGAACTGTTGTAATTAGTTTGATGATTGGGAAACTCAAATAAATTCCGTTTACTGAGCCCCAATAGAAATCAGAAGAGATCATGGTTTCCAGGTTAAATACCTTTGCTCTACTTTATACTGCTCCAGGTTAATTTTTCTCTATCTAGTAGTTAGGATGACCAGAATAGGTAATCTTTAACCACTAGCCATTGACTTACAAGGGTCACATTTTCTCTTCTGTGATCTAAGTTATCCTAGCACTGCATATGCCTCACCTTTGTCTATTATACTATGGTATTAGCTCTGGTAAATGCGCTTCCCTGAATGTTTGTGAAGGTTGATGCCCCTTGAATACTGTAGAAATCTGGGATAAACAGATAAATACCAGCTTTGCGCACTTTGAGCCCAAGAATTCCTGTAGCAAGTTCCTCTCAAAAATTATATTGGTCATACCCTAAATTGATGCATGTCAGCATAGATTCACGAAATCACAGAATCACTGAAAGTAATAGGTCACACAAAAGGGATACATTCCGTTACATGTTGGATATGTGTCAGTTTTCTCCATAAAAGGATCCAGCCTAAGTCTTTGACCCAGATTTGTCTGAATGTTTCAAATCAAGTAAGCCCACAGCTGGTGGACTGTAACAGGATTTATCCACAGGCAAAATAAGTAACTCTGAATCAGTTTAAGAGTATTAATCTTATGCTTATTAAAGATAGAGCTGGAGTAAAGCCTATAGATACAACTCAAGTTTGCGTATATAAATGGCCATTAGTGCAACAGTTCTGAGGCTGGAACCTAGGGAAGGAAAATCATTAAATATCAGGATTCCAGAGGACTGCAGAAGTGGTGTGTCCCTGGAGTCGTACCTCAGTAGTTCTTTTTTAAACCTCTGTATCTTATAGCATCAGATTTCTCAGACTGGAATCTTTTGCTCTAACTCCCTCCTCAGCTGAGGGTCTCATCTCCCTCAAAACTGCAACTGAATTTAACCTGAGGTTTGTGATAAATTAGCTCTGGGTAATGTGAGGTCTTAGGCCATCCAAATGGGGAAGAGAAAACTCTTCCTAATCCACTCACTTCTCCCCACTTACTCTACATGTGCACCATGATCCTTCTCTATGTTATTTTTCTTTTCATATATTCAATTTCTGATTTCAAGTGTACAGAAAAAGAAAAAAAGAATGAGAACAGATTCAGGTGACCCTCTTTCAGGCCATGTAAATGAACCCTGATTTGAAAGTCATCAGTCTGAACTGAATGGTGAAATTGACTTTTGAAATCTACTTTAAATAAACTGTGTTTTTTAAGCCCTTTCAAACAGGCTTTTTAAATGAGTTTTGTTGGACATGTAATGTATTCATGATCAAAACTAACCAGCTGCAAAGAGTGTTTATTCCTCCAAAGGGATTTATACCACTCACAAACACTTGTAGGCCTGTATCATTTCGAAACAGAGTAAAGTAATTCTCCTAATAAATTAATAAGATCTTTGTGCACAGAATAGTTAAGCCCTTTTTTTGCCAAAATTGTTGCTCTTAATTGAAGAATTTAATAATTACGGTTTTGCAGAGCCAAATCATAGCTTCTTACTGTTTGTTAAATCTTCCCAGTGTTAAGAAGTTCCTTAACATAGCCTGATTTTTGCCCCTGTGGTAAGTTATTATTCCTTCAGTTTTGGAGTTGTTCTTTCCCTTTTCCACAGAGAAATCCATTCCTCAGATTTCTATTTCACTCTTTGTATCCTCTACATTTCATATAAGAAAAATAGTAGGAAAGAACACTCATACAAATCAAATGTTGTCCTTTGTATAGTGGCACCTTAGTCAACAGGAGCTATGTACAGAAGATGAAATCACAGAATGACAGAGTAATTTAGGTTGGAAGGGACCTTTGGAAGTCACAGGACCCAGTCCTCTGCTCTGAGCAGTGTCAGCTTCAAAGGTAGATAATTTTGCTTGGGATCATATCTACATATATTCAAGGGAAGAATTTGGCCCTCAGATGAATGTGCAACGTTTATTGCATTATTTGTCCTTATGTCACCTTTAGTAACATTTAAACAAACCAGTCCTTTTTTTTTTTTTTTAGGCATTTCCAAATAATTTGGCATTTAATTTCAAAGAATTGGACCCAAACCAGTCTTCAACAGTAATAAATGTTGCAATGCTGTTTCAGACTCACACCAGTGGCTCCATGTGTAGTGGGCAGTACTTAATTTATAATTGCAGATCACCATTTTGAGGAAAACAGCTTTTTTCCAGAAACACAACCCCAGAAATACCAAGTGGTGTTTCCTCTGTGATTAAAAGTAGCACATTTTAGTCTTTCTCTGCTTTTTTTGGACATGTGGCATTCTATGTTGTTGGGTTTTTTTAATTTGAGGTCTTTTGCCCTCTTTTTATGATTAAGCAAATTGCAAGATACCTTCTGTAGACTTAAAATGCACATCCATATTTTCAGAATGGCATATGGAGTTTGCACCCAGGATTCTGGTATACTTGTACAGGTAATTTTTAAGTAAATATTTTCCCCAAACCTGATTCTACTAATATGGGCAGACTATGAACTAGTAGTAGTAGTAGTAACTGTCATCTTTATACTGTGTGCACATACACATCCCAGATGAGACACTTTTCACCAAAAACCAGCCGTATCAACACCAATTGAAAAGCAGTCCCTGCTTCAGGAGGGTTTTCTAAATAGGTTGAGGGTAGAAGGTAACACTGAGGTTAAGAGCACCATTGGAAAGCCCTAACCACTGGGACTCTAACCAAAGAAAACAGCTGTAACTGGGGTTATATTCTTCCTAATATTAAAGGAAGTCTATTAGTAGTAGCAATCACGGCACAATTGGGCCCCGCTGTGCAATATGTCTGCATACACTAAAAATATTCAGACATGTAATGCTATCCTGGTCTTTCAGAAGTCAGTGGAAATGTTTCTTTTGACTTCGATAGATCCTGGTTTTGTCTGACATGTCGTGATCAGGCAGACAGTGATTCATTCTAGAATTTCCCCAGTCATCTTCCTGTTAAGGTCTTTATAAGCATAATAAATGAGACTGTATCAGTGCATCCACATGGCTGCATAGCCAGCTGAGATTGACACGTAGCCATGGTCTCCCTTCTTGTACAGCACCTGAAGTCAGGTAGCACAGACTACTGGCACTTTTAACCTAAAAGCAAGTGACTAGGATTGTGTTGTTACAAAACCTTTAATTTCACTATGTTTCTCCAATACCCTGTTACACAGCACAGAATCTGAAAGTTAAAACTCATTCATGTGCTCTTTTTCTTATCCTATCTCATTTAATTCCCTGCTTCCTTATTAAATGTCACATGTTAGCATTATTAATTTTTGCTTTTTTGCTAATTAAAGTCTTTAACAGAACTGGAAAGGGTACAGTGGAGGGGTTGGATCATCTACATTAGGCAAATAACATTGCTTTTTCAACTAAGGTTATAAAAATGTGTCTTTAAATCCCTGAGAATTACAAATTCTGGAGTTTTTCATAAGGGGAAAAAACTACTTTTGAACTGTATATGCAGTGATAAGACTGCTAAGAACCTATAAATGCAGCTTCATTATTGCTGTTTCATGGAAAGCACAGTTCAGCACCTTCTTTTATTCATGACTGCTGTCATTTTTATCTGTATTACTGGTGCATGTGAGACTGGAGATACACTGTGATTAGAAAACAGCATTTCAGGAAACAGTAGGTGATAGTTCTTGCCATGCAGTCCAAATACATGACAACCTAAAGGAGAAAAGACATGCCATAAACTCGTAAAGATGAGGGTGTTCTAGTGACTTTGTAGTTGATGGGTTTTTTTCCATTACACAGTATTGTATTATGTGTTTGAATCTATTATGTGCAGGACACTTCCCACAAAAGGGGAGCTCTGATTCTTGGAGGTCATTTGTACTGGACTGGCCTATTTCATCTCCCCTGGCAGTGGTGAGGGAAGTCCTTAGATGAACAAGGACAGAAGCTGCATTTGTGTTCTATTGAAGGTCTAGTTACACTAAAACTGAAAAACAAGGAGAGTGCAAGACATATTTTTTTCCAGATTTGATTTCATGGTGTTTTCTACTGCTGGATAGACACATCCATACAGCCAAAACCAGTAAAGTGACCTGGTTCCTCACTTTTCTGAAACGTTACATTAAGAACTTTGTTTTTCCAAAAAAAAAATAAATACTGTTAAGTAAGACCATTACAAAATATTTATATTCTAATGGAATAGAAGCACAGTAATGGAAGTAAGCAATGAAATACTATTTACTTTACTATCAGGAAGTTTATCGTACTGAAGGTGTGACTTCAATTTGTGTTCAGAGAAGTCTCACATTCAAATCCCTTACTAGCCTTCACAAAAAATATTAAATTTATCATGCCCTAAATTTGGGGTTTATGCAACAGTCTAGTTGTTGATTTTCTGGATGAGGTTCTGAAACATGTGTGTAGTTCCTGGTTTTGCTATTGGTGTTCAGAAAGGCTTAACTGAAGTCTTCCTTTTTCCCCCTTCTCATAGTTGTGCTGGAAAGTAAAACCTGTTAAAAATGTGACAGGATCTTTGAGAATTCTGAAATTTCCTGAGCATAAAAGACTGCTAAAAAAACTAAAAAATGCAAAAAAGATTAGTAAGACCCAGCAGTGAACAGTAAGATTAGCACTGTGATCTGAGGAACTGATGAAATCAGCCTTGCTGGAAGAAGTAAGCAATTAATATGAAGACTCGTCTCAGGGTTAAGCAGAACAGGCAGCTGAAAAAAAACCCTATATTTTTACATTACTCTCTACCCACATACGCTTTCTCTGAAGGGACAGAGAAAATTGAGATTCCAGAGCTTTTTTTCCATTCCTTAGTCTGTTTGACTAAAGGTGACTGGCTCTGTGCAGTGAGGGCCATCTCCCTCCCCCAGATCAATATTTTAATATGACTTATCAGAAAGAGAATGAATTGTTTACTTTAAAACCCCAGGATCCCATAAAGGGTGAGGGAAAGTTGTCCACTGGAAACAGAGGCTTTCAACAGCTGACCACTGCTGGGCACTCGTCAAAGCAATACAAGACCTCCAAAGGTCCGAATACAGTGATATTCAGCAAAATGTCGTGCAAGAGAATCTCAGTTCTGACAAGTCCTAACAACACACCAGAGGATCATTTGGCAGCTGTGTCAGATGGTAAGTGCTTTCCTGTGCTTGATTCATGTGAGGAAAAGGAAATGCTAAAATGTATTAACAAAAATAAAATAGTGCAGGTGAATTTTGAATAATACACATTTCAGCATACCAAAATATCCACCAATGCCTGTCGCCTGCCTGTATAATTTAACAGAATTTAATGTCTTGTACATAGTGACCTCTGTCTGCACTTTTTTAAAGACATAAGGCTTTTATTACTGTCAATGGGCAAGCCACCCTAAATTGTTTATTGTTTAAAAAAAAAAAGGGGGGGGGGGGCACGGCAGGAGGTGGCAAAGCTGAGAGTAAGTCTGGTTAGACTTCATTGGGGTTACTGGAATTCTTCCAAGTCCAGATACACAAAAAGGACAGGTTCTGTGATCCATCAAGATACTTCTGAAAAACCCTCTTGGTTGTCACAATGATCTTCTGAACTGGAACATTCCAGTAATATTCTTTATACAAATGTCTAGCAGAAGAGAAGTAAAAACTGGATATATTTTTCCCTGATGTTTACACTTTGCTTTCTCCCTGTACTGACATGTAACTTTCCCATTGTTTCCATTACAGTATTAAAAATTAGTGGCCATTTATTTCTCTTTCTTTCATTATCTTTTGTCTGGAAATACTCCTGTTTAATTGCTGGAAGCTTCCATGTAGTTGTGGAACTATAGAACTACCTGCTTGCAGCTGCATCATTTGCCTGCCTATATACTGTCATATACATCTTACAGGAAAGTCTACAGGCACTTCTGCCAGGACGCTACTGCTCTTTGCACTATACCTGCCAGTGATTGTCAGATTTTTGCTCAGAGAGCTTAATTAGAGTAGGATCTTGCCTGACTCTTCTTCCCTGCTGCAGAGAGAAAGCGGAGTAAAATGTGCATGGGGAAAGGTAAGGGGAAAAAACCCTAATATTGTGATGAATTGGAAAGCAATGTACAGCACATGTTCCTTTGGCATTCATTTCTCATTTTCAGCAGGTATAGAATAGGCACTTTTATTAAAAATAGCCTCATGGACCTCAGGTCTATAGCTGCAAACTGCATCCTGTCTAAGCAAAGTATGTTCAGGATGTGACTGTGTTCTTGCTATCATTATTTCAAAAGACTCAGCGCCACTTTGATGCACAGGGTGTGCTGCAGCTACTTTCCTTCCTTGAGAGATGTCTCCTTCATAGCTGTAATTGCACAGTGGCCTGATCTATGGATCTGCAAATCTGCCTGGCAGTTCTGTGTATGTGTTCAAGTGCACAACTCCTTCCCTCTGCAGCACGTGCAGACTCAAAACACAGACAAAATAAGTGAAAGTTGAAAAGCACTCGGAAAAGTTTCAGCCCTGCCCAAGCACCTACAGGTTTGCTTCTTTGACAAGGATGGGAATGAAAGAGCAGTAGTAATAATCATGTTTGAAATACAGAACAGTCTGACCTGGTAACCAGTCAGTGAAGGTTCATTTGTCTGCTATTTACCAGCCAAGGGCCACTAAGGACTCAGCTGAGCTACTGCCGGTTCATACTTCCACTGAGGTTTGATTAGATGTACTTGCAAATCTGTAGCTAAATTGGTCCAGAGCCTTAATGAGTCTGCAGTGACTGATCAACACTGGTTGAATTAGATTACATTTAAGAAAAAGATCCAGAAAATACACAAAGTTGGATCAAAAGGTAAGGATTGGAGAGGAAATACCTGTTATGCTGTGCAGGTATGCTGGTGGTTCAGGTGTATTCAGTACATGTAGGCAGCCAGCTCGTTTGTGTGCATTAATGTCTCCACTCTCCTAGCACTTCAATTTTTGGTGCTGTAGAATAGAATGAGCTAAATTTCCCTACCGGATAGTCTGCATATAAACATCTGTATTTGGGAGCCCTATGCCCTTACCTGTAATAATTTCCTGTTACAGCTCCTTCCACTGTCTGCAGTTGCCCTCAACCTGCACCTCATCTGGAGAGCAGATTCTTCCCTGGATCATTTCCTTCAGAGAGCCATGTTCTACTCCCCACAAGCTCCAGTGCTTCAGCTGACCTAGTGGTAGCTGCCTATACACAGTCTCTTACTTTGGGGCACTCAGAGCTGCTGCACATCTCACAAATTGCAGCACGCCCTGACTCAAGCCAGGGACTGCCTCTCCTACTCACAAAAGCTGGTATTTCAGATGGCAACCACTTGGTCTCAACAAGTACAGAAAGGTGACTTTCCTCCATAATTGTACCACATTCAGCATACATACCTGATACATTTAGATTTTACAAACAGCTGATACAGAGTTTTGTGGCGCTCACTCTTGTTTCTCAGCTTGAATGCATGATGGGAGTGCTGACAGCAGACTGAGAATAAAGCAGAGGCAGTAAGGCTATTAATGTGTGGCAGTGACACATCACCAGGGCAGTGAATTAGGGAAGATACAAAATGAGATTGACAGGAAGGCTAAACCCATAAGAGGAGCTCTCAGAGGATCTGAAAGTCTACCTTTTTGAATGCTTTAACTTGCTTAATATTCTTTGCTAAAATGCAACCAGATCCAGAAGACTATTGGAGAGTCTAGTTTTATTACATATGGGTAGCAAATGCTCCCGAATATGTAAAAATGGGAGCTCATTTACTCAGCTTAAAAAAAAAAAAAAATGAGAGGGATAGTTGAAAAGTGTTATAGCAAGACATTCCATTCTCATCTCTTGGCACAAAAAGACAAATCCATCCCCTCCCATGAAGCTTCTAACCAGTCCATACAGCATTCTTTTTAAAGTCAGAAAGTTCAAGTTTTCAGTAGCTACAAAAAACATTTCAGTACTCAGCATATATAAAATCTACCCCGAATCAGGCAAAATGGAACATTAATGTTTAACATACTTTGCTCTCCTTGGAAGATTTTTACCAGTTCCATGGGAGTAAAGGAACTTCATACTGTGGTCTGTCTCATGTTCTTTTCCTTTTTATTTTTTTTCTTTCTTCAAGTTAGACAACTTCATTACCGTTATCTATTAGTTACTAATATTATTTTGCCATTCCTATTAATGAGCATTCACAAGCTGGCTTGCATTTTCACAAAGCTACATTCTACCTGCACAGGTCAGTGTTCTTCCAGTTAATATCCAATAGATCTTTCATAGTTGATCACACTAGTTGACAGTCTTCATAGACTGAGGAAAACCCAGACACACGGAAGAGTAAGAGACAAAGGCTACTACTGTTCACCCAAGCACCCAAGGTTTCTAACTTCCTTTGTTCCCTGTGCTCCCCTTTCTCTGTTTGCTCTGCTTCTTTGCAGCATTTAGATGCGAAGATGGCACATAACTGAATTTCCATGGTTTTGCAAATCACTGTGCATCATGGAATCCTCAGTTACCATTTGTGTGCTCTTGGTCCACTCCTGATGAACAGGATGTTCTGCAGATTTTTTATACTCACTGAGGATGTGCAGAAATGTTATTATACTTGCAGACTAAACACAGAAACATGCTCTATCCTATTAAACTAAAAAAACTGTCCTGGGAAGAAATGAAACACCAGAATGACGTATGTTAGTTAAAGT
Organism: Falco naumanni; assembly: GCF_017639655.2. Taxonomy (NCBI): domain Eukaryota; kingdom Metazoa; phylum Chordata; class Aves; order Falconiformes; family Falconidae; genus Falco; species Falco naumanni. The sequence continues at coordinate 86,263,170 of NC_054080.1, forward strand.
GCTTAATTCACTGTCAGATAGGTGTTGACATGTGATAGAAGAACTTGCATTGAATAAAACAGGTGAAGTGGGACTACGGGTACAGACCAACTTGCTGTAAGCAGGCTAGCTCTAGAATGTTGGTAAAAACAAGTATATGGAAAACAAATACAATATTTAGCATCATGATTCCTCAGATCTAAGACAGCTCTATAAAAGTCAGGCTGAGCCATCTCTAATAAGAGAAAGGCACCAGTCCTTGCAGAAAATGAATCATCCCTCCCTTCATAAATTTGTCCCTTAGGACAGGAACCGATTACTTTCTCAAGGTGCCTGCCCATCTTCTTTGCCTACTTAGCTTTTAGGTTACTACAGCTAGCTGCAACAAAATATTCACCTCAAAGAAATTCAGAATTCAAAATCCCACTTCCTGATGAGAATCCTGATTTACCATGTATAAATATGCATAAACATGGTCTTTTCTCTGTGTTTTGCAGATCTTTGAAGCCCCCATGCTGAAGTCTGGAATGTGTGTATATTAATTCTTCCATGAACTAATGATCTACTACTACCAGAGCTGTGGAGTGTGACAATGGTGTTTGTGTCCAGTCTATCAAACGCCATTATCACACTAAATAGCTATGAGTAGACAAGACATCAAATCAGAAAAATATGTGAGCTGTAGCAATACATTTTACTACTGTGCTGAGCAATAAATAACCTTTTTACATGTATGTCCGGATGACTGCTCTGTCTTTTGTAAGCAAAAGCACCATAATATGTGGGAAATACATAGTCCACTACAAATGATTCCAGATTCCCATTGCAAAGCATGAGTCATCTTAAGGAATCATCATTATAATGTCATCATTAGGAATGTGGATTTCATTGGAATCAATGGGGTTGTGATTACCTCTGAAAAACAAGGCCAGCTTGGGGTTTTCTTTTTCCTGTTGAATTGATCAGGACAATAGAATACTGAAGCCAATTAACTGATGTAGTGAAACTCTGACTCTTATTTTGGCACCAAATTAAAATAGACATTTGGAACATTAATTGACTGAGACGTCATGACATTTTTCAGTTGGAACACTTTCCAAAATTCTGATAAAAAGCTGTTACCTCTAACTTGAAACATCATTTATTCAGGTTTCAACTGCATTTGGCTTTGCTCCCTTTCATGTCACAACTGTATGTATGATTTGAGCACCACACTCAAGTCCATTGTCTTATATTCTAAACCTACTACTGTTTTGGGAATGGTCACAATTTCCTCATAGAAATTCTACTGAAAACTACTGTAAAAAACAGGAATCACCTGTAGGAACTTTCAAAGGGCTTAATGAAAGCCATGCACCAACACTGCACTAAGAAGCCTAAATCCCATTGAATATTCCAGGATTTAGGCTTACAGAATGTTGCACTCCAGTTTGCAATGAGAGTGGTAACCTTAATATTCACCAGCATGTTCCAAACTCCATCTTTCCTCTGACTTCTAGTGCTAAGTAACCAGTCATGCATAATGAATAGAAAGCTTCCTCTGGCTGTGACATGTAGTGTGCTGCTGGAAGAAAGCATACATAAATATGTGAAATTTATCATTTGTAGATTATATAAACTGATTTTGTTACACAGTGTCTCCCACATCTTCAGTGAATTAATTACCTAATTTTATTCTCTAAACCTTGTTTTCTTCCATGAGTTATTGCCATGGAACAGTCATGAGCAATGTTCACTGCTGCAAATTAATGGAAGAACTACAGTGTTGTATATTAAAATTGAGTTCCAGTCTAGATATTTTAAACAGAATTCTCAGTACTTCAAATTATAATAACACAACAGGTCTTCACAGAGGAAGCCGGAATCAGTTTCCTAAACCTTGTATGTATCCTAATCACTCTTTGCATTCACAATTTCCTCTTGCAACCATCTGCTCTGAAAACCTGCACTGTCCTTCTGTGCAGGTATCTGATACAGCAATAAAAGGTGACTGAATAGAGTAATCCAGTAGCCTTTTGATAAATTAGTGCAGAATAGCTTTTGCGAGAGGAAGAAGATAAAGCTCACTACCTAGAAAAAGTTCCCTCTTTCAACCCTGCTGCCCCAAATAAACATCAGGCACAGTAAGAGAGAAGGGGAAGGAGCAGGGGCAATGGTAGAGGAGGCGGAGGAGAGGTGGAAGTGCAACAGTGGACATATGAGCACTGGGACAAAGCAAATGGTATTGGAAGGTGAGACCTTGAGCATGGCACCAGCTATGCAGCCAGTCATTCACCTGTTCAATTCATCTCCTTTTTCTCAAACCCCTTTCTCTAACTGGGAGGGTAGAGGAGACCACCACCTGTGCTCCTGATCCCTTTAACATTGTTCCAAGGGACACAAAGTTTCTTTTGAGAGACTTGTGCCAGATGCTTATCCACCGCTTTACCACTTCCCTGACCTCATCCTTCCAGCAGTATTACACCCATTCGCCTCTTCTTCCCTGATCCAGTTTTGCCTTCAGGAACAATAAATCTTAATGTTGGCTAGTAGATAAAGCATGAACAGATGGACAGAAACATCCTGATGTTATTCCTCCCTTCTGATGTTTCCTACATTTTATAGGAAGCTCACTCAAACACCTTTCTGTAGCACCAGTACCAGCTTTTTGGTCTGTGCCACGAAGGCTTTCTGCTGGGTCCTGATGACAAGCCCATCCTGTTATGTCAGTCAATATGGACCTGTCACATCACCAAATTACATCTGTGGTACACTGTGCCGCCATGTACATGGCACAAATGTATCCATAGCAAACAAGCAGCTCTCATCATCTGATCCCGTGGGCACCCATACCACAAGACCAAATGCATATCTGCTGTGTGTTTGGGGGAAAGTGAATATGGTCTATGTAGTGACCTTTTAGCTGCATAAAAAGAAAAAGGCTGCAGGTTCTTGTGAAAAGGGTGAAAAGGGAAGGCTGAGGGCTGGGCTGCCCCATAGCATAAGGTTAAGCCCTATTCGTTGTCTGAAAGGAGCAAATAAATGAATTGGAAAGAATGAGGTAGTGGGCCAGATCCAAAACATCTGGCACAGACTGGGCATCTGTAAGACCACTAAGGATAAACACTAACAAGGGACATTGTTCTTCCACCATTGCAAAATAAGCAGCCTCAGTCACCCATAAACACAGCCAGAATCCAGCAGCAATAGAAAGGCCCCCAAAGCCAATATTCTCCCGCTGTCCAAGACTCAGTAAATCACAGTAATTTCACACCCACAATATTTTATGGCAGACTCACAGTGAAATCAGCACAGCTGCAGAGAATTATGGCTTATTTTTCAAAAGCTCTTTGCTGAGAATGAACTTCTAGCTGAAGGAATCTTTCTGCAGGTGAGTTGTGGGGCAGGAGTGGGCAAAAGTGCTGGAACTCTTTTCTCTGGCTTTGCAGGAGGAAAGCAAAAGTGACCTTGACTGCAAGGACCTCTGTGGAATGTTTTTGGAGCAGCTACTTTTCTTCTCAACCTTTGATTAAGAGAGACATTGAGTCCCTTCTCTCCCTCACCACGCCCACAGTGCTTTCTGGGGAGCCTGTACCAGTCATGCTTGCCCTTCTCCCGATCGCTGGCACTGTGTTTTTTCTTATTTGAAGAACATCTTATGCTGTTTCTCTCCTCCCACTCACTAAGATTCGTGTGCTGCTTGCTTGAGTACAATATCCATATTGTACCAACAGAAAGAGCTGGAGATCAGGTCTGGCATTTTGGACTAGCTCTACAATTTGCAATGTCGTCACAGCTTTTTCCATCCACATCATTCACTCTTTTAGAGATGCGAAACACGAATCACCATTGCTGGTACTCCAGTGGTGGAATGGCAGTACAGGCTCCCCAACTTCTACTGGTAATGTCACTAAAGCAAAATCCATTTAAAATATTTAGTAAAACTTCCATGTGGGCAAACAGTTCCTAAACTTCCCCTGGTGCTCTGTGGCAGGATGGCAGTGTAGATTAATTCTCTCTCTCTATTACTTTTTTACTGCTGTGCTCTTAAAATTCAAAAATGAAAGTTATTTACTGAAGCTTATATTGCAGAGCAACATGACCTTTACAACTCCCACACAAGTATTAGATACACTGAAGTTTCTTGAAGAGAAATGGAGCTGCATCCCTGCAGTTCACTGTAAGGATAAGTGATGTTAAGCTGCGGGAGTTATACTACGAAGCTGCTCCAATAAGAACTGCATACAATTTTCTCTTGCTATGTGGTATAATTAATGGATTGGGAAACACACTGCCTGTTTTCTAATGGGGTCCTCCATCTTACATCTCCTTGAAGTGGATAAATATTCAAGGCACAGCATTCAAAATATATCAGCTGCCTTCTGAAGCTGCACCCTCTGGAGACCTGGGGCTGAGCAATTTGTAAAGCAGGTGTATGCATAAGAACCGGGAATATGTATCATGGCACTGCAATGATCTACTCATCCAAGGCTAGTCAGTCACAGGTTCAAATCCTAAAACTCAGAAGTCTGGCTTTTTTAATTTGGAAACTTGAAATGAAGACTAATCTAACTTCTGAGGCAAGGATCTATCTTCCTGCACAGATTAAAAAATGCTGCAGACATTTTGGTTAAGTTTCTCAGTTTTCCAGTTCTAGAGACAATCCTGCACTCCAGACACACCTTCTCATATTTCAGGACCAGGCTGACTGTTTTCTATACCCACTGACTTTCTCCTTGTGGGTGAGATTGTTATTTAAGACCTAAAACTGGAACCAGAGTCTACAGCTGATTCCCAGCAACTGTGTACTGGTTTTCAAAACTGCAAGCTGTCTTCTTGAATCTGTGGAGGACTGATGTACTCTGATTCATTTACTGCTACTATTGAACACTTCCAAGTTCAGTTTGTCATTTTCAAATCTACTGAAGGTTCTGTTTCAAAAGGGACTGAGGATGCCAGCTTCCACTAATCTAGCAGTTCTAAGGGTTACAGACAATTTTTTGAAAAAAGGTAACTCAAGAGTTATGTGTCTAATATTTTGTGAGTATGGACTTATACACTGAAATGACTTAGGTCTTTTTGAAAAAACATTACCACTGGAACTCATATGTTTTTTAAAGCACTTAAAAACTGTGAAAGAGTAGACACAATTATCAGTTTATATATAGGGACACATACATCTAAAAAGCCAATACCTATAGGCTATTCATGGGATTACTACTTTTGAACAAGAAGAAACATCCTGTAGAAGCTTTATTGACTCAGTTCTTGAGTGTTTTATCATTGCTAGTCTGTGTAATAAAATTTAAATCACAAAGCATTAGTGCTTCAGCCTAAATTACAGCGGTGCCCTACGAAAAGCATAACTTCTTAAAATTGCTGTCAGGACACAGTGCAATTCATTCATTTTGTGTGTGCTTAATAATATTTATTAATACGATAACACAACTGCTAGCAGCAAGAATTAATCTCTAAGTGCTCCTTCAAGAAAGGGGTTCCAGTTTCTGCTTTGCTGATGTGTCTGCTGAGATTAGAATACATATTTATTTGACTTGTTCACAAAGACATACTTTGGTTCCCTTACATAAAAGGCAAAAGCAGACTTTGGCTCAGATTAAAACACTGTCTGTAAAACAGGTAGCTGTTTCTCTCATTCATCTCAGTGCACCATTAAATCTAGAGCCCAGTGAGAATAGTGTTTACCCTACTGATAATTATTATTTCACTGCTTATGATTTTGCAGACATCCAGCTGATGCATATTGGTAACACAGATACAGCAAGGAAAACCATAGTTCTACCAGGTGAATCTTTCTTCTGCCATTGAAGTCAATCAACAAAAATAGGACCAAACTTTCTTTCTACCGGTCTGACTTCTTGGTCATACCTTTGTATGAAGTTGAGTTTAGATGCACTCAGCTTTCATTTTTTTTCAGATAACCAGGAAATACTTCCTGATACAGTGTATATACGTATTTTCTGTAACAGCAAGACTAAGGTGGGTGAAGTGGCTAGTTATTGGTCTACAAAGAATAGCAATTATTAGCAAAATATTTTTTTACAATTATGACATGAAAATTTAGACATGGGCAGACAAACAGTCTGTTAATCAGCATTTCCCATCAGTTTCTGTCATGCACACTGGAGCTCTCTCTCTGTCACTATCAGACTATACAAATTTTAAATTCTTTCTGTAATGACTCAGAAACATCAGTAAGGAATTGTGGATGTTTTTGAGAGGGACCTGCATAGACATGATATTCCTTCCACAGGGTTCCTGCATGTCAAACAAGACAGACAGAGGGGCAGAACAGACAGCTCAGCAAGTGTAAAAGAGAATGGGGCAACAAGGAAACAAATAAAAGGCAAAGACTCGATTCTTTACTTCCCTTAGATATGCCAAAGAGCAATCATCTGAATACCACAACCGAGCAAGGTTAAAATTTGTCAAGATGGCTTTAACCTGAGGTAATCAGTCAAGCATTTTCTACTTTTGATAGCTATTAATGTATAATTATTTCAATGTAATTGCACATGTAGCTGAAATCAAGGGCAATGACTGAATTTTAACAGGATCATGTGACATTATTATAATTGAAGCTTTTGTTCTATTACAGAAAAATGACTGCTTTAAACCAGTGTATTTTCAGGGTTTCCTATTATCATCAGTTAGACTTTCTACTGACAGAAATTCAGGGATTGTGACTCACACAGTGTTGTAATATATCAGCAATGTAATATGTCTATTAACAAACAAAATATGTTCAATAAAATCCTGAGCAGTGGATGCATTTTATCTGGGTCTATGTCTATTAAATCCAAATATGATGGTTTGTTATGTTATAATGCTCCAGGTACACATTTACCCTGTGAGATCAATAAGAAAATTAAAATTAGCTTTTGAGTACAGATCTCAAGTCTAGTTGAAAAATGAATGAAGAATTTAAAATCCCTCAAAACAGGGTTGAAAGGGACCTTAAAAGATTATCTAATTCCAACCCCCTGCCATGGGCAGGGACACCTTCCGCCAGACCAGGTGGCTCCAAGGCCTGTCCAGCCTGGCCTTGGGCACTGCCAGGGACGGGGCACCCACAGCTGCTCTGGGCAACCTCTGCCAGCGCCTCATCACCCTCACAGTGAAGAATTTCTTCCTACTATCTAATTTAAATGTACCCTCTTTTTGTTTAAAACCATTTCCCCTTGTCCTATCACTACATGCCCCTGTAAAAAGTCCCTCTCCAGCTTTCTTGTAGGCCTCCATTTAGGTACTGGAAGGTCTTCATGGAGCCATCTCTTCTCCATGCTGAACAACGCCAACTCTTTCAGCCTGTCTTCATAAGAGAGGTGCTCCAGCCTCTGATCATCTCCGTGGCCTCCTCTGGACTCACTCCAACAGGACCATGTCCTTCATATGTTGCGGGCCCCAGAGCCAAACACAGTACTGCAGGTGGGGGTCTCACCAGGGCAGAGTAGAATCACTTCCCTCAGCCTGCTGGTCACGCTTCTTTTGATGCAGTCCAGGATATGGTTGGCATATATGATGAAGAGTGGCTTAGCAACTTCATCCACCAGTTCCCTCTGGACCCATGGATGCGTCTCATGAGGTCCCATGGACTTGTGCACCTTTGGCTTCCTTAGATAGTTACAAACCTGATCTCTTACAGTAGGCAGTTCTTTGTTCTTCTAGTCCCTGTCTTCACTTTCTGTGACTTGGGTGGTGTGGCTGGAACATTTGCCAGTAGAGACTGAGGCAAAAAAGTCATTAGTTACCTCAGCCTTCTCCATATCCTGGATAACCAGATCTACTGTTTCCTTCCAGAGAGGGACCACACTTTCCCTAGTCTTCCTTTTACCACCTATAGAAGCTTTTCTTGTTGCATTTGATGTCCCTGGCCAGGTTTAATTCTATCAGGACTTTAGCTTTGCTAAGCTGATCCCTGGCTGCTCGGACAATTTCTCTGTACTCCTTCCGGCTACTCCTCTCTGCTTCCGCCCTCTGTAGGCTTCTTTTTTGTGTTTGGCTTTGTCCAGGAGCTCTATCTTCACACATGCAGGCCTCCTTTTTGTGTTTGGCTTTGTCTGGAACTCCTTCTTCATCCATGCAGGCCTCCTGGTGTTTTTGCCCAACTTCCTCGGTTGGGACACATGTCTCCTGAGCTTAGAGGAGGTGATCCTTGCATATTAACAATCTTTCTTGGGCCCCTCTTCCCTCCAGGGCTTTATCCCATGGTACTCTACCAAGCAGATCCCTGAAGAGGCCAAAGTCCGCTCCCCTGAAGTCCAGGGCAGTGAGCTTGCTGTGTGCCCTCCTTGCTGCCCTAAGGACCTTGAACTCCAGTTCTTAATTAATGCTCCATCAGTGAGCTTGGAGGACAGTTCCCCACAGAGGAAGATTTATTTATGCTCATTGCCAGAGGACAAGAACATCATCATATTTTCTTTAGAGGGCAAAACAGGGCACAGAGCCTTTCATTGTATTGTGTTCCATGGACACATGGGGCATAAACATCCTCATTCAGATCTATGGTTTCTGCTGTGCTTATTTTGGCCAACAGGTGTAAACTACTTTTTCTCCAAGTTTTTGATTAATGAATAAAGAATGAAGTTATGACTCGATTCTGCAAACTGCAGGGATGGAATATGGTCACAGATGGGTGCTCTGCTCCAAGAATCAATCTGAGCTTAGTCCCTTGCATCATCCAGACCTCCATCTTTCCAGACAAGGATAATATTCTTTGTCAACAGTACCGAACACACTAGGTTAATGGAGTAAGGTGATGTTTTTACACAGGCATGAAATATCAACAAAACTAATTCCCAGGAGTTGTGGGGGTTGGGGACCATTGGTTTCCCAATGCCCTGTCTCTTAGAGATGAGAAATACCAGGAAGCAGAACACTTAACAGGGGAAATGGGAGCAAATTTCCTTCCCAAACATGCTACACGCCACTATCAAGAAACCTGGTATTTCTTGAACAACCAGAAACCGTCTACTTCAAAAAGCTAGGGAACCACTTTTCAGATCCCACATGACAGACAGACAGGAGTACCTTACGTAAAGTAAAGGTGGCCTGCAAACATACACACATGCAGCATCTACATCAGGAAATAACCCCCAAGTGAGTCTTCTCTAGTTTTAGTGTTTTTTGATTTAGAGGGAATTTGAGTGCAATAGCTACACCAGACCTCACTTTTTTAATGCAGGCTTCTTACACCATCCCTTGGCTTTGATGAGCAAGCAGGCTCATAACTGGGGTGTGTTACATTGTCCAGCCCACTGCTGACATCCATGGCTACAGAAGAACTGGAAAGACCTGTGGTAAACTGTCCTTCCCATATTGGCACTCTCCATTGATGGAAAGCTGTCAGGAGCAGAGCTGTTGTTGAGACCATCTCCCACCACCACAGAAGGGGAAAGGACTACTGAGCTAAGCCCACTGACACACAGTGTTGGCCTAACAGTCTCCCAGGCTGGGTGGCCAGCTTCATGCTGACTGCCTGGCACTGATGTTCATGCCTCTGACTGACACAACACTTCCAGCTGCAATGTGACAGAATGCCCGATATGCCCCATTCCTAACACCTCTTCCCCACCAAAGCTAGCCAGAAGTGCGAGAAGCAATAAGCATCAGCAGAGTACAGAATCTAGACTCAAATAAATGATGCACTGATGATTGTCAAGTGGTAGTGGAAACTAGCTTACTGCCATCCCCATTGTGAGGTGTGCTGTCTGGCCATGCATGGTGTCTTGTTCTCTCACACGCAACAACTTCCTTTTGGCTGAGCAAGAGATGTGAGTAAACTCAGACTGACCCTGGTTTGAACAACTGAGACACCAGAACAGTGGGACTTCCCCGGGGAAACCTCCTCCCTACAGCACAGCCAGTATCAGCGAGACCATCTGCTTCATCTGTGCCATATCTCCCTCTGCCTGCTTTTTTTGATAACTCCTTCAAAACTTCTGCTCTGTATACTTTTCTGCTTCCATTCTCTCATGATGCTTCAGATTCTCTGCAGCACCATGGCATTGTTGTTCACCTTTATTTTAAAATGGTGAATAATATGAATGGCTTCCCATCCTCAGTACACTGTAAGTGTTTTGACCCAGATTTCAGTCATACTCAAAGTTTTCACCTTTCTTTGGCATTTTCTGATTAAAAATTCATCTTTCAAATAGTCTTTCATACATTTAATTTTACTTGGACTACAATATCATCCTAATTTATGCAATATTATTTTGTAGTTAGCCTCCTCCACCTAAGTTAGCAGGAAACTATTAAAAACTCAAATGTTTCTGAGCAAGTCCGGAGAACTTCATCCCATGTAACAGCAGGAATTTAAAATGCAGATGTCTGTCTAACATTGCTTCCTTTTCCCTCAACGGAGAGACATAGGCTGTTTTTTGGCACAGTTAATCTAACCTATTTCTAAATGTTTGTTTTTCAGATGACCTGCACTTTGCTCTAAATTCCATTGAGAAGACCTCCGTTAGCTGTAAAGGGAGCCCAGGATGACAAGCCTATGTTACATCAGCATTGCAGTCAGATGAGTTTCTGTCCCTAATGTCAGCTAGTCCCCAACAGTTTATCTCTTATTTGGCACCCACTGTTTATCAATACAAAGCAGAACCTAGTCTGAGATCACTTTTATCTTCCTTAGCACTGAGGGGACTCTTCCACACAGGTACTGGTTTCTGGTTACCTATTATTTAGTAATCACACAGGGGTAAGAAATCAACAATTTTCAGTGTCTGTATGCTGTGTTAGGCACTGCAGGTTGGGTTTTCAACTACCATCTCCAGTAAACTTGTTGCAGCCCTCTGACATGCCTAGTTCCCTTCTCGGGCTGCAAATTTCCACATAAGCTACACTTAAGTTTAATAGAGCACAGTATCTTTTTTTTCAATTTTTGCCCTGCCTAGCCATTTTGGATAAATCAGGACTCCAGTAGACAGGTACTGGCGCAGGGCACCTGTCATGTTCCTTAAAAAAAAACAAAGCTATGCTACACAGACAAGTCATTGTACTTATTCTAGTTGAAATTGCTGCAATGTACTGAAATACCCTCTGTATGTAACGGCTTATTTCAGATGATAGCTGTTTGGCAACATGCAGACTCCAACCCTTTATACTGCAATAGGATTGGTGCAAGCACAACAGTACTATGCCATGGGGTTAACTGTAGATTCAAGGAAGCTTGTATGGAAAGCAAGGAAAGCAAGAATCACACAAGTTGCCCATCTTTAAGCTGATGGCATCCTTTTGTGAAGACCTTAAAAGATGCTAGCTAATTTTGTGGAGAGCAGAAGGCAGATATCTCCAATCATGAATGGTCTTGTCCTGTATTAAAAGACATGTAAGTGGGAGAAAAAAAATGCAAGAATAGGATTATAGTAGGATCACAATATGCAAAAATCTGGGAAAGAAAACAACTATTCTATAGCAGCTTGAGCAAGAACACTGCAAAATTTTTAGTAAGTGGCATCTTAAATATATTGATGTTTACATAGCAGCTGAACCCACAGGGTCACAGGCACAGAAACATAGAAGGGATGATGTTCTCCAGTGACATGTGGGGTACTCAATGTCCATGACTCAAAATGTGCAGATATCGGTTCATAGAAGGGTTGTCTTCAAAACCTTGTCCCGCTGTTAAATCTCAGGTACCAAGACCATAGAATCAGCTCCTTTTTTTTTTGTTGCTGACATCAGCATCAGGATGACTTCAAAATAATGTCATAAGGCAAAAGACTAAAATTATCTCCCTACCAGATTGCTGGTGCCTATCACTACTACATGTCCTTGAGAGTTTCCACAAGATGAACAGTGCAACTCAGTACTCCGAAGAAATGAAGTCTCTAGGTTCTCTTGCCTTCTTGGGCACTGTTTTCTTTACAGTTGATGAGTTTGGTGGATTTTTGCTTTTAATGGATGTCGCTTTCTTCTGTTTTTGATGAGTGGTTCGGAGAGATTTCAGCCCCAGCATCTCACAGTACTTATTGCACTGGTGGAGGGCTCTGAACTGCTCAATGAAGGAAACTGAGCAGTTGCCTTTAAAACCTTTGTATCTGTAGCAACAAAGAAAAAAAAAAAGCCAAATGCAATTTCAAGATTCATTGTCAGCATAGGGAGGCAGAGTATGACTGTTGACTCCTAAGCAATTTGAAAACATTAGGCAAGTCTCTTCCATCCATGCTGTTTTGAGAAGCACTAACTGTCACAGAAAATCAAACTGAGCCATTCAGAACTCTAGGAAACCAGGTAATAAGTAGTGATAGAAGAGGGAAAAGGGTTAAAGAGGCATAGTTCTGTGGTATGTGTCCTGGCTACTATTTTTCATTTCATTTAGTTGGGAATATAATTGTCTGCTGGCTCATTTTGTCTCAGAAATACATGAACTAAATCCACTCTACTTCATTCTCTATAAACAGTTCTTTTGACTACCATGAAGAGTCAAGGTTGCCACATGAGGTGTTGTCAGAACTAGAAGGGGGTTTCATCCAAACACGTACAGAGAAGCAAACTTCTGTGCTACACTCCTCCCTCCCTCAGGCTTACAACATCTCAAGAAGCCAAGCCTCTTGGGGAAGAAGATGTAAGGAGCATTCCTGAGGAAGGCAGTCTCACCCAGCCTTCACAGCTCCCAAGCCACCACCATATCTCCCACTGCTACCTCTCCTTTCTTCAGTGGGCTAGCAAAGCCAGGGAATAGGCAGAGCATGTACATCCCTCTTCTCACCATGCCACTGGTTGCTGACATTCCTTCTGGTGCCTGCTTTTTAAGCTGCAACAGCTTTTTTCAAAAGCTGCACCTGCTTTTTAAAGGGGTAATTTTTGGTCAGATTACTAGGATGGAAGAGTGAGAAGAAAGGCCAGGGTGCTCCTCTCCTTTTTCGGTAACCTTGATAAGTACATGTTCTACCTTATTCTCTTGGTTTACGGGACATACAATGTCCTCAGATGTGAACTGTGAGTTATCACTGCATGAAAAACAAACAAGAGTTAGCAGTGAAATTAACACGCGTTCGTTGCACAGCATTCCAGAGAACATCTTTCCTCATGCAGATTGCACAGTGCTAAAGAAAACACTGTTGCTCTGAGAAGGTGAAACTCAATTCTAACAGATAAGCATCTTTATTGGAACATGGTTTGCCAAATTTTCTTCTACAAAAGAATGGTGCCAGTGGTGAAAATGTAATAAAATCCTTGCAACAAAAGGGGAAAATATCTGCCCCCATTTATATCTAACTGTCCTATTTTGCATCTCTAGTGTTCCTCTACAGAGAAGAAATAGAAAAGTTGAAACCTCAAGCTGACTGCTTTCCTAGCATCAGTAATTCCACCCTAGGAGAAAGAAATCTCTTTGGTAGATAATGCGAATCTGAAAGTTTCTCTAGTATATCTAAAAGGTAATATTTATTGCTTATTCGGGCACATACCAAAATGGTAACATACATTGCTAGTCCTCCTTACAGCCAAAAAAAGTAATCTATACATTTTGCTGCTGCTTTTAAACGCTGTCATAATTGCCTACCCATGGAGGATGGATCCCAAATGATTTCAGGCAAGCTATTGCAGCCATGACGATGAAGTTCTGCATATAAGTACAAGGTGAACAGCAGACCTTAGTCTTCCAAGGAATGAAATTATTGCTGTTGGTTAACTCAATAAGGAAAACTATTTTGGAGTTCAACTTTTACATCATAAGTATTTAGTAGTCCTTCTCATACCAATATTTTATTTTCAGATTCTTCTTTGAAGTCGGAGTTTTTGAATGTTAATTATGTATTTCAAGGAAATAAATCTCCAAAGGTATTTTATTGTTATTTGTCATGTGAGGCTGTTCATACCAGACAAGGTTACCCTCTAAGTTAAATAGGTAATAAACCTGCCCTGGTCTGGAGAAACCACTCAGCTAGCTTGCTATAAACAGCCAGATGAACCTCAAAGGGTTAAGATTTTTTTTTCCTCTCCTTTCCAAGTAAGTTATGTGCTCCTTTACCCAAAGGAAGTTTAAGAGGAGTGCCATTGTTACTTCAGGACTATACCCTGAAGCTCAGTAAGATAACGAACTGTTCTCTCACTCCTTTGGAGAAACAATAGACCTGAGATTTTACACTTGAGCTCCTTTACCAGAGCCAATGGATGTATGCTCCAGACACATTGGCAGAACATGTTCCACAAGCAAACATGCCTGTCCTCAGCAAGAAAATCTCTATATCAAGCATTGAGCCTGACTTCAGAAACTAGTTAAAGCAGAGTAATGCACTGCCAGGAAAGAGCATTAACTTATACTGAAATATTTTTATTAATTTATCATGACTATTCACTTAACCATTGGAACTTCCCAGTGAATGCCGGTGGCAGCAACAGCTGTTTTTACGGCACTTTCCACCGTCATGGTGCATCACTGCTGCAGCAATGTGTGTAACACAGATGCAGCTGCTGATGTCTAAGGAGATAGGCCCAGACAGCCTTGAAGTAGCATCTGCTTACTCTGGTGTCTGAACTCCATTTCTGCTGCAACACTGATTGAGAGGCTTCTTTTCTCCTGCACATTGGGTGAGTGTGTTCTGGCAGAAATATTAATGATAAGTAACCTCTAGGGCTATCAATTAGGTGAGAAGTTTCACTGCACTGAATGCTGACTATTTTAATTCATGGCTGCAAAATGACCGCACACTCTTTCTCTTGCTCTCATTCTCTTTTTCTCCCTAGGTAGCCACTTTGTTGCAGCTAAAGAAAATTTCTTCATGTCTTTTTCTCATGCTATAGAAGTCTGATAATACTCATTTCTTTATGGAAATAACCTTGGAATGAAAAAGTTGAATAAAAAAAATCCACTTTTCTCACGAAGTAAATAAAAGTCTGTCTAAATGGCTTTCCTATCTGTATTTGGTATTTGTCACTTACTGTATGTCTTTGAAGGAACATCTGAACAAAGAGCAGAAACAGTAGCATTTGCTTAGATGATACTATGAGTAAGAGCCACTTTAAAGGAATAATTGAATGCTCTGCTAACTGTAGCTTTAGAATTCACCAAATGCCAGATATGTTTGCGGTAAAAATAAGAGCATAAATTTCTTGTGAACAGGAGACAGAACATTTATATTGAAAACATGATTTATTTCTATTTTACTAGCTTTGTTCCTAAATCAAGACACCTTTCCCTTCACTTAATAGGTTTGCATTTGATCTTGTGGCTACAGATGTGGCCTAGGTGACACTCCTTGTCCACTTTGGAAGTTGAAAGGCATGAATGAGCCTAGTTTGGGTCTGCACTGTGCAGACAGCCCCAGGTCTTATAGCAGGCCGTAGGAAAACTAATTTACAGATGTGAGACCAAAATTTTGCATCAGAGTTCTCCCAGCTGTTTGCTGTTTGTTCATCACTGCTTCCACAGAGCTCCCCTTGTGTGCTTCCAGACTGCATCATTTGTTCTGGACAGACCTAATGACCACAGCTCTGGTGTAATTTGGCAGGACATCTGAGCTTAATTCAAACCATTTGGTGTTATAGCTGTTGGTATGTGTAACCGAGGGAAGGTCTCCATTATGATTGGTTTCTAAATTTTACAGTCCGTATCACTCTCATATGTTTTGTGTTCAGTAATACCAAACTATTAACCATTCCAAGCCTTGAAAAATATAAACTGTTTATTTTGCACAGCATGCACTACTAATTCACTGACTAGATAACTGATAAATAAAGCCCAGACAGAATTCTATCTGCCAAACATGACAGCTAGGACTTGGCCCAAACCAATCTTCCTTAAATCTGAAGGGGGAATGCTGCATTTGTTCCGAGCCCTATGCATTTGTTCCGAGCCCTAAACTCCCCGATGCCTCTTGCTGCCATGTTGAGTAAAACTAGATTTCTCAGTGCCCTGAAACCAGACAGACTTTCAGCTCCACGTTTGGCAAACAGCACTCCTGTTCACCACCAGGACCGTGGGTCACAGTGTTTCTGATTCTTTCATCTTTGTGTTTACCATTCTTGTATAAATACCTGGGCACTTGTGCACCGCTTCTGAACTGGCTCACTGTTTGCACTTAGAAGCGAGTTACTGTGTTGCATTATTTTTGTTTATGCTCCCCAAAGAATCTACTAAATAGCTTAGTTAAAGGATTGATTGCCTGACTGATGCGCCCCAGTGGCTACAGTAAAAATACTTTCCAGGCTTTTCGGTTTCTAGTTCACCTTCGCCCTCTACTGACATAAATTGCTCTAGTGCAGCTACTTCGGTGCATTGAATAAAAGACCCTTTGCTTCGGGTTCGTTTGGTTTCCAATTCACTGGTAAAACAGACATAAAAAGGATAAAAGATCAAAATTACTTTGAAGATTGTTAGTTGTTGAAAACATCAATCCCTGCACAGCTTCTACAGGAAGGAGGGGAAAGATTAAGACAAAGGATACATAAATGCTCATCCAGAAACGGTAGCTCAGACTTGGAATATGAGTCGGGACCCCCAATAAATCTTTAACAGCAACAAGCCATGCTGAATATAGGTACCAATTTTTAATATATGCTGTTTATTGTACTTGGTTTACAAGAAACACTGGAGGATAAATAATGGTCATGAATGATTCATGACAGTTGCTATATTGGCTTTTGCAAATTCATCCGTAACAGTTTTACTATGACATTAGATTATTTGAAAGCTTGACTATACTATGAGCATGGCAGGGGTGGGGGAGATGGATTTTTTCCCCCATTTTTTTCCTCCCCTGATCACAAGTTTAATCTTAGAGTGAAATTAGTATTGTATTTAATGTACATTCCATCCAGGAACAATATGAATGTTCTCCCATTCATCAAGGATCACAGGATTTACCAAGGATATTTTTGGTTTGCCTTGATATGATCGGCCGAGGCTTAGAAGAATTGGAGGCAGAGGAGCTGTCTGTGACTAGTGTGTGTGTGTGTGACTAGTAAGATCATTACCTCTGCAAAGAGTGGTTGAAGAAACTGGTAATTTCTATAAGCAATTACACCAAAAAAAACAGCTTTCTATCTGCCCTAACAATACAGTTAAAACCATATCATACTATATGTTTTAGTTAAGTAGGACTATGTATGTTCTCCCCAACATGCGAGATAGACAATCTCTCATGAGCATGGCTGCACACTACCAAAAGTAGCAATAGCCAGTAATATAGACAAATTCTGTGTAGTTTTTTGTTTTCCCCACCCAGGCTCATGGAATTAAAAATCAAACTGTAAACACTAATGCAGAGGTGTCCTTTCCGGGAAAGAAGCATGGAAGAAAAATACAGAACCAAGAAGTTGTCTTGTAGCAATATCATTAGCCCAATGACACACAAAGTGATACTCAACATTTTTAAGAGACTGTTCATGAAGAGAAATTATATTCCTTTATATAACTGAGGTGATTCTTACTACAGCTTCTGTTGTATATTCATTTTCTCACTTCACCATCCTCTTCCCTATTCCAATGTGTTTTTACAAGTGTAATTTGCCATAGTAAGCTGGACAACAGCATCATTAAAGCTTTACTATAAAGCTTCTGATTCCAGTGAACAGTATTGCCTAAATAAAATTTTTATGACTCCTTTGTTTTATAACAGGATGATGTAACTTCATTTCAACTGATTTCGTTTTGGATAGACAGCTAAAAAAGTAAATCAACGTAAGTTTTGAATGGATGCCAGCCTGCATCTAATTAGGATTTTCCCAGAACTTTCTGGGGTCAGTTTTTTAATAATTTAAAAGATACTGTGAGGTTTTTTTCCTGTACCATGGGTATATAGACAAGCTCCAGTTTAGTATAAAGACTAAATACATGTGATTGGCTCTGCTTTTTCCTGTCAGTTTTGCAAAGGAAAATATTAGTTTAAAGCATTGTTCACAGGCATTTACACCCATTCCCTTTCCAGCAGCCAGCTGATCTGAATGACTGCCTATACCCACTATTCCTATCCATGGCTCTTTTGGCCTGTGGAATAACTAGAAGCTTTAACAGAAATTTAAGAGAAATGGAAGAAAGTTAGAACACTAAAGGCCTATATCTTTAACAGACATGCTTAAGACTCCCCAAAAGACCTGAAGCCATTGCAAAGCTATTAGGAAACAGGCTTCTCTAAATATTATGAACAGATCTTTTGTTATAGTTCAGAATTACTGCTTTTGAGAAAGAAGGGAAAGAGATACCATCAAATCCCTTAACACATTTCCTTTTCTGTCAGCTGTGGTCTATACAAAGCTGAATAGACATCTTCCCTCCACCCATGCAGCTGACAAGAACACCCAGCTCAAGAAATGCTTAAGGTTGCTGCCTGCTATAGGAGGAAAAACTGACTCATAGAGTTCTAAACTGACAGAAGAGTCTTTATAAAAGCTTGTGGCATAAATGCATATTCTAAAGCTTTGGCACTTTTGCTGGCTGCAAGAGGGATTTCAGCTGTGTTCTCTCATGCAGCCCCTGCACCATCCCTTTAAATTCTTTGCAAAAAGGGCAATAAAGACTTTGGCCCATTCCAGGGCATCTCATTCCCTAGTTCCCACAGTACTGTGGTAGATACTATCTCTTCTTCCAAGGGAAGAGTAGGAGGGGAGAAGGGTCACCTCTGATACTGGTAGCAGGATCTAGTAGTAGGGCTAGATAGGTATAAGCACTTGTATTTGCAGTTGCTGGGGCAGGTACTAGTAAATTCAAGCCCAGATGGAGCTCTGCCTTCAACAGCATGCTGTGTTTGAGATACTTCCTCCATGGTCAGAAGCTCTGGACAGCACAAACACCAGGTTTTTCACTGTACCTCAGGCTGTAGCCAGTGTTGGCCCTGCATTTTCAGCCCTACCTTCCTCCAGCTAATATACCACCAAGTAAAGTGCCTTACTTGTTTGTAAGTCCCCAGACACCTTGATTTCACTCATGAGATGCCCTTTGAATAAGCCTGTTTAAGGGAGGCATGAAGGAAAAGCAAAACCCAATCTACAGCGTAGCCCCATCCTTTTAGAACAAAATAAATGTGTTTTCCTTATAGGTGAGTTCCCATAAATATGAACAAAAAAAATTTAAAAGAGCCAGATGAGGATTATTTTCTTCCAAAGTTAAAGCAAGAATAAATTTCCAGTGCACCCTCCCCCAACATATTTACACTGTGAAGACTGATGTGTAAAGCAAAATCTATTGAGGCTATTGAGAAATATTTTTTCACTCACCCTTTGGCCAGTGTTGCTATGCCAACGTCAGTTAACTTCATTCCTACACCTACAAGGCACCAAGGAAACAGAGCTTATGTTACACTAGAATTTCTAGGAATATCTTCAGATTCAAAAACATCTTATATAGAGGCATTAAATATCAGTTATTGACTCCTGGTTTTAATTTTAATTATTTGTCACCATTTTTAAAAATCATTTTAAAGTATTTTAACAAATATGATGTTTGTGCTTTGTACAATTTCTAGAATTCAGTCTCATACTAGTGGTTTACAGGTAGCAAGGTGATAAAAAGAGCATAGCTTGTTTACTGTGCTTGACAGTCAGTGGTGGGGAAGGAGCAGTTACACTTTGAGGACGGCGTTTTAAGAAACATACCAAATCTTTGCTTATGCATCTGCCCTGAGATGTGTATATTTATGGGTTTTGTGGTTTTGATGCTTTGCAAACCTGGACTGCAATGTTGATCAGCAGGAATTGTATATTTGCTTTGTTAATCAAATACCTATAAGTCAGTCAACCTTATTTTTACTTACTGGGTGAGAGATCCAAAATCCCTTTCTCATTCAGTACTTCCAAAAACTTGGGGGTTTTAACCTGTCCCTTTGCTGACTTGTTTATAGGCAAAATCCAGCCCCGCAGGGTGGGATTTTTTCTGTACAGGAAAATTATGGTCTTAAGTCCTTTTTCCTTAGAAAATAATACTCTCAGAAATCTCAATTAGTATGCCTGAAAAATGCAGCCCAGATACTCAAATGAGAACATGATCAGAGAGGAAGGATGTTTCTCTTCAACAGCAGCAGGTATATTGTCCTTTGTAGCAGCAGTCATAGAGGTTCAGATACCGTTTCTGCTGTTGTGCTTCCCTTGGGCTAGGATTTTGTTCTTTCTTCTCCCTTTAAGTTACTTTGAGGGCCTTGTTTAGATGTCTTGTTGCTAATTTGCCTTCTCTTGTTAAAAAATATGGGATATTTCCTAAGATGCCACTTTTTTGTTTTGTTTTCTTTAACAATGGTCTGTCTTTCCCTGTTTCAAATACATCTGTGTATACTGTGTTGGGTACAGGCACAGCATTTCAAGCAGACCAGAGGAGTCACACCCACAAGAGCATAAGGGGAGCATTTAGTAAATGCAAGGAGGACATTTTTTCCCCATTATTCTTTATTTTGAAGGAACATGTTTCTTCAAATCTAGCCAGGATCTGAATGTGGAGCATTATACTGTTGAGAGATTGCAGGTAAGTATTTAGATACAAGAAAGAGTGAAAGATGAGGCTGTTATTAACAACTGAGGTCTTTCATTCTCATGACATTTCCTTAACCTCTGGGATGTGAGACAATAAGCCAGATTTGATTCATGTTGAGTGTCCTGATTTACTAAAGGGATATGTAGAAGAACAACTCTCTCATTAAGAGTGTAAGATTTGTTTTTTTCTTTTATAAACTGTCTTCTTAGAAGAACATAAGCTAGGTAAACATTTCCTTTCTCTGCTGATTAGATAAACATCATAATACTGCATAGGTTAATACATGTTAGCCCCTGCTGCCACAGTAGGCAATTGATTAACGTCTTTCTGTTCCCTAGCATAGTGCACACCACACACAAATAAACAGAGTGCACTTAAAAGAGGCTAGAAAATCAACCTAACTCTCTCTCCTGTCTTTCACTCTGATCTGCGTAAGATGCTGTATTAAAACAGACACTGGGCCATGGTACTGTCCACATCTGGAGAAGACTTTGCCCATTACAAGGTTATGGAAGGAGCACATTCGACATTGCCAATAGGACACAGAAAGCCAAGAATAACATAGCTCAGAAACAAGTTCCACAGGTATGAGGATTGACTGTGAGTGGTCACCAGCCTGTATCATGGGAATGCCATTTTATTGCCCCTACTCAGACAACTCACCTTGCAGGTCAGTGACAAGCAAGCTCCCACTGGTTTTTTCATACACCCAGTGCTGGAAGGTGCAACACTTCTGGCCAGCCTCTGAGTCTCTTCTCAGGAAATTTACTTCCTTGCCATCCCTGACAGAGTATTTCACAAACTCCCCAACCAGCTCCTCCTCCACTGTCGCATAGGGGATGTTATTAGCAGGGCGATGAACAAGAAAAATAGGAATGATCCTGAAATCAAGGGATAAAAAACAGTAAAATCCAGCCAGTTCTGTCAATGAAGGACTAAGAAACAGGCAAAGTGGCCAGTGATCTCAGAGCATGAATGAGCAAGATCTATGAATTAACGAAGTCTGAACAATGCCAGGAGACATCTGGATAAGATTGGGATCTTCTAGGCAGCTCTAGAACATAATCACATTATCCTTTATGTGCTCATTTCTTTGTATTATTTATTCAGGTGTAAACTTTTTCAAAGCATGCTTTCTGATGTTGTCCTATTACATCCCAAAACCCAAACTGCATAATAAAGAGTGCTTGCTTATCTTGGAATATCACTGCTTCAACTGCTCAGGCTGACTGATTCAGTCTTGGTGAGGTGTTAGACCTGCAAATTTGATCCTCTCCAGAAGGAGCTTTGCCCAAGACCACTCTAAGTGGAGGATTTCTCAGACTAGACTTCTAAAACGTGACACATCCAAAATTAGAAAACACTTTTGATAATGAAAATACAAAGCAACTACTTTACCAAAAAGTAAGAGGAAACAAGAAAGTGTCTGGAAAGATATCAGATTCTCAAGACAAGTTGGCTCAAGTGAAAATCTAGAATCTGAAGATTCTTGGACTTTGACAGAGTCTGGATCCAGGTCAGAAAAGTTCAGCTATTTCTGTATGAAGTTTTCAGGAAATTGCAAACTTGAAAAAATTTGTCTTATTTTATTAATTTAGAAATTGAGCTAGTTTAGCCAGAAAGCCTTACAAATTTTTGTAGGAAACCAAGCTAGGTCAACTTATGTCTAAAGATGCACTATGCCAAAACCTCATGTCCAATATCAAGTAAAATTAGAGTCTCATGGTCTCCCCAGAAAGAAAGACTGAATGTGAAGTGATAACGACAATGGTCTGGAAGTATCTGTCTCACTAGCAACATGAACTTCTTGGTTACCAAAGTTCCTGCTGTCTGGAAAGCAGTGTTCTACCCCATAGGCAGTCTTCTTCTATTTGTTCTTACACTGGAAAAGCTCAGCATACTTGTTAGACAGCACTCTGATACCACAATGTAAGTGTTCAAAATTAAGACCTTAGAGTAAGCAAACAAGTGACATTAATGTATATTAGAGTGGAATTTAATACCGCTGTGAGATAAGGTCATTTTGGAAAGCCATTCAGCTTCAGCTGATAAAAGAATATAACTCTATTTCACCAGCTAGCTCACAAGAGCTCCTAGCTGGTACATGTCTTTCCTAGGGAAATTGCTATCACCACAGAACAGATTTCTGGTTACTTGCTTTCTTATAAACAATCTCTTAGAGTAACACTGCCCAAGGGGTGGTATAGATGCTTCCAGACATACTTGTACTGGATTCTGGAAATGGCAGAATTGTGAATGTATGCATGTGCTCTATACACACTGAAAGGAAGTATCTAGAAGAATTAGTCATGAGACAGAAAACCACACCTAACCAGAGCACTTCTGTATTAGTCGTCCAGTCCTAGTCTACAATTAAGCTTTATTGACAGCGTTAATTTATTTGTTGTTGTGATATTTTACCCATATTGTTACAGCACATGCAGTTAAAGTGGTACAAATGGCCTTTACACAGTAGTTATTCTCTTTCTAAGGAACAATCACTGCAACTGTAGGCACTTGTCTAGTTCTAACCTACTCACTAAAGGTATGATATCAGCTTAACTTGACCAGTATCATTAAAGTGACCAGCTTTTGTTAGTACATATGGCTCCATAGTTTCATATTACTGCACATTGAAAGGAAAATAAATGGGTCACTGGTTAATAGACATGTTAGTACTACACCATTGTAGAAGCATCATAAGTAACCTCAAGACCACAGAATATCTCTCTCTCAGTCTCCTCTGCCCTTTTATAAATGTCTAGCTGCCAGGCCACTGACTATTATAGGGCAGTGCTCTCTATCATTACGTCAGCTTTCTGTTATGGTCAAACATGTGCAGACAGGCTAAGGCTATAGTTTTAAAGCTAACTGGAAAATGTGTATGACCTCTCATGCTCTCTTTAGTTCATAAAATGTTGCAAGGAATATACCTTCTTTTAAATACAAGTTTGGACTGACAAGGGATGGCTATAAGAAAGGAATTCAGCCTTAAAACTTTGAAATTAAAAAGCAGACCAAAGCGTACGCACATCATCTCTTTTTCTTCTTATCTGATGTCTTCTGGCCAATTGTTTAGAATAAAGCACCAAATCTGAACCTTCCGTGTGCCTGTGATTTGCACCAGACTTGTAGTTTGCATAGGCTACATGGTCTCTCTCTTGTGTCAAAAACTAGAGGTTATATCCTGTGCCTAGAGAAATTTCTCAAACACAAATTTTATCAAGAGCAGTAGAAAAGAAGCTGCTTGCACAAATATTTTCCCTAAAAGATTTCATTGCCATTGTTCCAGAGGCTGTGCTTTAAGTGGTCCTTTTCTTCAGGGAATCAATGCAACTGAGCAGATCTTGTGTTATCTAAACAGAGATGGAGATTTAGCCTCCTGTCAAGCATGTAGGTCTTATCCTTGAAGCAAGGCAGATGGAATGTCAACCATTCACTGCAAATTCAACTCTCTGCAGTAGCCTGACACTGGAATAGCAAATTCTTTGAAAAAGATCTGTTACCAAATCTTTAAGGTGCCACTTTCCAGCCTCAGAGGCAGAGATGAACACTTACTGAACTATGGCCTGATGTACGCATATTCAAGAAAAGGAAAACTGCTGAGATTAAGTAACCCAATCTTTGTAAAAAC
The DNA here is from genome assembly GCF_017639655.2 of Falco naumanni. Taxonomy (NCBI): domain Eukaryota; kingdom Metazoa; phylum Chordata; class Aves; order Falconiformes; family Falconidae; genus Falco; species Falco naumanni. Next base: position 86,287,190 of record NC_054080.1, read on the forward strand.
CTAGAATCAGAGTTGGGCTTTCTGGCATAAGACTCTCTATACATTAAAAACTTGCCAAAGGAGTGACTTCATACCATCTTCAGAATGATCATGATTTCTCTCAAGATTTCATTTTTAATGGAAAGTTGGAAGACCTGACTAATCCCACACTGCTGTTGCTGAATGATACTAGTATTATCACCTACTGGTGTTACTTCACCAACATTAATATTTTCCTCTAAATTTATATCAAAAACATGGGTTTTACCTGCTATTTACTGTCTTTACGCTTTATTAGCCTTCTCTAATGGAAATGGAATCTCTTTCACCATCTCGATACCTAGTATTATTTAGGACACAACTCCAGCTGTAACACTGTTCTCACAATTCCTCTTTTTCTTCTAGCAGTCAGAGAGCAGCTGTGGCACAGGAAAATATATGTATATATACATGTATATGTATATTTTTAAAAAAATTATATATATATACACTCACTCTGGTACTTCCCCAAAGCCTTCCAAGGGTTCAGCTTCAGCCGCATATATCTTCGCATACTCCCTTGCAGTATTTTGGACATAGCATTCCTATATTACAAACAAATATGCCTATGGAATATTACTCAAAACACTTAACAGATCATCTGTTTGGATATTTGCAAGACAGCTTTTCCCCACAATTCTTGCTTACAAAGGACAGGGGAAACTTACCTGCAGTGCTAGTTTGTAATTCTTTTGAACTAGGTCATCCTTACTCTTGGTCCCATACGTGATAGCATTGTGCACTTTGAGAACACAGGCGTGGCCAGGACTGAACACTGGCACGAGGCCTTGCATCACTTTACTTCGGAAGGCTTTCCGGTGCATTCCTTCACCAAAGTGAAGCTCTTCTGTAACTATTGTTCCATGCAGATTTCCACCAAAATAGCTGTCACTGATGAAATCTTCTCTAAACATGAGCTGCATGAATTCAATTTCTTCCACACCTGAAACACAATGCCGCTTTGTTCTGCACAACCTTCTGCAGTCACAGGGAAAGGGGTGCCATGGGGGAACGAATGCATCTCTCCATAGAGTATTAAAGAAAATGCTCAATAGAAACAGAATAAAAGGCCTAACTTGTGTTAACATGGGGTTGGGACCCTGCTTCTCTAAATGTAGCTTGCTGCCTCTACTGTCTGAAGCCAGCATGGAGAAAGATGGCAGTTCAGGTTCATAAGGAGAGAATACATACAGAGTGTAGCGAACACAAAATGGAGGCAAAGATCACAAAAGCTGGTTTTAAATATATTAGGGGAGTTGTAAACTGGAGCTTCAAATGAATGTGAGGTCAAGCTGACTGAGAACTGAAGAGGCATTGAGGGAATACAGAGATCCTCGTAACTCTGCTTTTTTGGGAAGACACAGACAGTAATAAAGCAACATGCCTCATCATGTTAATTGTTGTCTAGACAAGCTCGAGCACATTCCCCTCAGCTAACTGATTGCCGCGCATGGTCCCAGTTTGCAGACCGCTCCTGCATTCAGCAATGTACATAGATATGAATTTAAAAGTAGAACACAGATCTTTGCCCCATGTGCCCAGAGCACATTCTTCTGAAGCTAGCCTGTCTTTTCAGAAAAGCCGGAAGTTTCTGGTATAACCAGTGCTTGTTTCAGCTTTCAGCTTTGAATCATTTCAAGGAAAGATTCTGCCAACATGTTCATAGAAGCACTCAGCTGAAAGAGGTCTCAGTGCTTATCCAATATGACCATGATGGAAACATGCCTTTCCTAGTACCAACCACATGCGCTACACAGCTCCAGTGCTGCAGACTGGCACGTTAAAGTGTTTCTTTTCAATCTGGCAAGCACAAGCTTAAAAACAGGTTTATTAGCAAAGGTAGAATAAAATAACAAGATTTTTTTCTTCATAAGTGATTTTAAATAAGAAGCACATTTCTGTAAATGACTGTGTCACTTTCAATCAAAAAGCAAATACATCCATTTTAGTGATCATTATATTCAGGAGAAATTTGTACAATATTCATCTTATCCCCCCACCTGTGGATTTTGAAATTACCAGTAACATAAGAATGTGTTCTTAAGTTTGCTACAGCTGAAATCAAGCAGCATTATGGATTTCACCCTTTTAAATGATCACTGGAATACAAATGGAAGAAAAAAATATATAAGGGTGGAAAAAGTGGTTAAGGTTAAGAACTGAGAGAAACTAAAAAATTCTAACTGCACCTCACATCTCCCAGCACTACATTTCAAGGAATATCAGTGAAAAAGATAAAGAGGAGAAAAAAGGTGTTGACTACACAGCCATGAAGTCCTTGCAGCTCCTCTTTATAGTTATTTCTGGTTTAGATTCTGCACACTATTGCCTCTCTTTGAAGCACAGAGGAAACAGTGCACATATAAAACTAGAATTAGAAGGCTCCTTAACTCCACCTAAAATTCTCCGTTGATCAAAAGCTATACAGTGCTGTTACATGAAGTTTCCTGCCTTTATTTTAACAAGGAACCAAATGCTTAATTTTATTCTTCTAAAAAAAGAAAGAAAAATCAATTGGCCAAATGAAGTACTTGATTAGTACAGTGTGTTCAGAAATGATAAACCAATTTGAATTGTACTGTCTATCTTTAGCTGCAGCAGAGCAAGACATATGCTGAGTGTGATTAAACACAAGTTAACATATGGGGAAAGCATTCCAAAACTTCATGCCTGTCTTTCTCTTGGAGTAAAGTTACATAGCAGGTGACTTGCAAAGACCATGTGTTCAAACACCAACGGCAAGTATTTCTGCCAAAAGAGCTTTCAGTACTCCATGTGTGTCTATGTCTCTGTATAACACATGCCATGTTATTTCTCTGTTTACTGTATGTGAAGTACTAGTGCACCAAACTAACAAGAAGTTACAGAGTTAAGTTCAGATCAACAGTTTGTCACAGCAGGTACTCCTTGACTCTGCACAAACCATTCCATCCTACATGAAGGTTTAACCTACAAAACTCCCATGGACTAAACTGAATTTTATCTTTGATGGTACAGCAAAGGTGACTGCAAAAGGGGAAAGACAGCTAGCAAAAACACAATACTGATGACTTCAGTGGATTCCCATAGTTTCCCATGGGATAACATCTCAAAATGTCTCAGTCTAGTTATATTTTTTCATTCTTTGTCCTATTTGGAAACCAGAAGAAACAAAGATGGTTCCTTCCAATTGTGAGCACACATTCAAGCAGATGTGTGCACTTACCTTCACAATTCTGAAAACCTGAGAGATGTTCCAACACTACAAGGAAATAAAGAAACAGTTGTTATATTTTTAAAAATTATTAATGGAAAATGCCATTGTCATTATTATTAATCAAAATTATAAACTGGGATTTACCTTCAGAAGTCAGATTAAACTCAGCAGTCACCTTTCCATATAGATTATTCAAGCAGCAATAATACATTCCCTGGTCTTTGTTACTGGCTTTAGCTATTGCCAAAGAGACAGGAGAGTTATCCTGGGCACTGAAACAGAATATGTTAATTTTACACATCAATACTTTTTAAAGGTATTTCCTGATTATTCCACATATGTCTCCTCCTGTCTCTGGAATTTCAGTCCCTCACTGCAAAGACTGATTCAAATATGATGCAAGTAGAAAAAATATTTTATCTCACCCTACTTAGAAGCATTCAGCCTCTATTATGTGTTTCACAATAGATGATCCATGACATTCTGAGAGAAAAGTACCTCAATCAGAGTAAAAAATAATCAAATCACACCAAAAGGCATTCTAACATTTCTAGCAATATCACGGCCAAATTATATAAAGTATGAACATACAAAAGCCCAAAATGTTGCATGCTGTTCCTCAGTATTGACTCCTCACTCAGCTTTCTCTGTTCCTTTGCTTTTTTTCAAGCTAGATATTTGTTCTTTGATGTCTGTGTATGCAAATCCACAAATGGATCAAAGGCAGACATTATTAACAGGGGCGCAATGATATGTGAATGCAGTTACAGTCCTTGCAGACCCAAGCTGGCTCTGGAAGCAATAAAACCACATGGAAACAGTGCTATCTGTTTATAATGTTTCAAATGTATTTTTGAAACATTATAAACAGATTTTAAGAGCTATGTGATAAGAATGTCACTACTGCTACAGAAGAAAATAACTCATCTCCACCCATCTCATTGCACTGCCTCTGGTCACTCAGAGTCAGGTTAATTGCCTGGGTTAAGGGGAGAGATCATTCTTCCTTAAATACAACTCCCGTTGTTGAAACCAATCAGCTTCAAGTTCCATTTGATACAAATATGAAGTTCAAAGTAGAATCATAAATGTTTTGGGCTGGAAGGGACCTTCAAAGGTCATCAAGTCCAACACCTTCCATGAGACCAGGTTGCTCCAAGACTCATCCAACCTGGCCTTGAACACTGCTGGGAATGGGGCACCCACAGCTTCTCTGGGCAGCCTGTGCCAGTCTCACCATCCTCATTGTAAAACATTTCTTCTGTAACTTCATTCCTGCCCTCTTTTGTCCCTTGTCCTATCACTACAGGTCCTGGTATAAACTCTCTCTCCAGCTTTCTTATAAGCCCCCTTTATGTACTGAAAAGGCCACTATAAGGTCTCCCTGGAGCCTTCTCTTCTCCAGGCTGAACAACCCCAACTTTCCCAGCCTTTCTTCACTGGTGAGGTGTTCCAGCCCTTGGATCACTCTTGTGATCTCCTCTGCTCTAATAGGTCCATGTCTTTCTTGTACTGGGGACCTCAGAATCAAATTAAGTGCTCCAGGTAGGGTCTCACAAGAGCAAAGGAGGAGAATTTCCCTTGACCTACTGGTCACGCTTCTTCTGATGCAGTCCAGGATACAATTGGCTTTCTGGGCTTCAAGTGCACATTGCCAGCTCACATCCCATTTTTTTGCCCATCGGTATCACAAGTCCTTCTCTGCAGGGCTGCTCTCAATCTATTCATCCCCCAGTTTCTATTGATACTGCAGAATAATCACATCAAGCTCTACATTGCACGTTAGTTCTTTCAGCAATTCACTTGCACCACACAAGGACAGAGCCTCCCAAATATTAACCAAGTGCATTTATGTTGTTTAGCTGGGTGCTGAGGTTCAAATTTTATTTGATATTTTATAGTACTTGAAAGTTGGATGAGTCTGGTTATGATCAGGCCGAGAGGAATTACTGGTGATAGAATGCAAACTATGACCAACATTAATGCACTGTGTGAAAATAAGCTACTTAATTACGCTGTTAAACTTAATTTTTGCACCTATCATACTAATCCTCTTAACAAACACAAAAGTGAATCACTGGCATATTTTCCCCAAAGCTATTCAGAAATTACCAGTCCTTCAGAAACAGTCACTTACCTTCTCTGCAGTCGAGCTAGTAACTTGGAATCTTTAGTCCATGTAATGGTGGAGTCACCATGAATGTCACCAAATTGACAGCATAGCTTAATATTTCCAGAGCAGTCAGGGAACAACTCTGCTTGGATTTTCTTCAGCAGCTTGGGAGCTTGAAAGAGAAGAGCCACAGTTTAGGATTAGAAGATAATAATAATGGTTTTGGCATTTTAAAGGAATCCCAGACTGATTTTCAGCTGTTAAGAATATGAATCTGACAACACTGGTAAATAATTATGATTTCTTCTGGTGCAGAAGCCAAGGCTTTAAAATACAGAGGTTTGAGAAGACTGATTCAGTGCCCCACACACTCAAGGGCAATGTTTTCAATGCAAAGACATTTTGAATTTATGGAATAGGACCCAAGGGAAGTTCTAGCCTGAAAAGGCATCAACATAAAATAATTTCTTAACCAATACACATTCTCTGTGACTAAAGGTCCAGGCGGTTTTATTAGTAAAAAAAACCACCACGAATGTAGAGCATACCATATGGTTACATAATGAGAATCCATATTAACCGATACTTGTAACTAGTAGATTTTTTTAAATGATCACAGCCTTTGAGAGAAAACACTTTAAGTCCCAGGAGATGCTCAGTCTCCAAGGTGTTCTCAGAACATACCTAACACACACTGTCAGGATGAGACACTGCAAGATACAGTGATGGCACCATTTCCTTTAAAACACAGCTGGTTAGATATTAACGTTGTGGTTAGGTATTTGCATTTGGTAATGTCAGTGGTCTTTGCATCCCTCTTCAGTTTCACAAGGATTAATTTCCCACCTCTAAAGAAAGTCCCTACCTTTCCAGCCATAGGGCACAGTTCTTTTGCTAAACATTGACCGTCGTGCAGAACAAATCCAAGAATCACTCAGGTTACAGAGAGAGAGCACTCTGCCCAGCTTGGGGAAGGCCCTGATGACTTGGTTCTCTGCTAAGACTTCTTTACTGGTTCACAGAACTCTCCAGTGTCTTTGCACATGGGCATGGCATGAGCAGAAGGGTGGAGGGTACTTGGAAAGAAAGGGAACATATACTTAGGGAAAGGTTTTGGGATCGTGACACATCCCTGCAACTCAAGTGAGACATCCCTGCTAGATATAAGGGATGTAAATGCAAGATGTTATGTTCCTACTGTGTTAATTCTGAGCTGCTGCACTCTGAATGAACTGGCCTGACACATGTCCTTTGTGGATCCCATTCCTGCAGTCTAAGTTTCCCCATCTAATGCCAAAGGAATGCTGGATCCAGCTCGAAGGGTCAGGCACCTGGAATTCACTGCTATGTTTAACTTGTAGTCACTTAAGTCCTTAGGCCTAAGAATCTTGCTGAATCAGGGCTAAAATGAAGCAGACAGTATGTGACAGAACTGTAAATAGAACTAATGGCTCCATATTCCCTGCTGTAACCACAAAGTTGTTCCTCCTGCAGCTGAAAATAATACAAAAGAGAACACTGAGTATATCAGACTAACCATACCAACCTTCTCATAATGCTGGGCAAATGTCCACACAATTCTGTTTGTTCTCTGAACAAACACACATTCATTTCAGTCTAGACTGAAGCAGATCAAGAAGGAGGTTAAGAAAATTCAGTCTTATCTGATGCAAGCCTGACTGTTTAAAACATAGCCTCAGGTATATGGAAAAAGATCAGGCATTTCTCAGTAATTGCAGTTTGCTTGCTCTGCTTTGAAGGAATGTGTCTCTCCTCCCACACATTTGGTTCTCTGGCAAAGGACACATCTTTGAACAAAGAAAAGTTTGGGGGTTTTTTAAATGTGATTGGAAAAGTAGAACTCTCACCAGACTGCACTGTAATTTGAATCTCTGAAGAACTTCATAATTGTGTAGCTTACCTTTAGTCACTGCTCAGTCTTGCTCTGATCTATTAAAATATTTTATGATGCGAACATGAAACATAGTGTCAAAACATAAAAATAAGATCTTGGTCCTTGCAAAGTATCCATAGAAACCACCAATACCTCATCTGTCTAGCTGTTACGCTATTGCTACTCCTGTCTGCATTTTGTTGTACCTGTTAGCAACCGCCTAGAGACTCTGACAAGTAACCTGATTCTCATTTCAATTATGTTTTCTGTGTCAGTTTAATATTGTTAATTTCATCAGTGTCATTTATAACCAACAATGGTGAAAAGGAATGCAGAATCAGTCATCAGATAGGACTGCAAAACATAATGTTTATCAGTAGTACCCTACTAAAACCAGTAATACTTTGCAAGTAATAAAAGCATTTGGTAACCAAGAGAGGGTAATTGCATTTGGGAGCCACAGTGCAGAAGCATAACTGGGAACACAGCCTTGTGGGAATGTAATAAAATACAAGTACTGAGCTTGCAGTTGCTGTATTGTGTGTAGTTATGTGGTTCCATTATGCTATACATCCCTGAAAAGTTACTTGAAAAGACCAATAAAGAAGTAACTATTTCAAACAGGTTAAAAAGTTCATAAATTTAATATATTTTCCAGCTAGGAAAAGGATGTTAGAGAGGGTTCAGCTCTGTGGCATGAGCACAGCAGTAGTTACTAAGTTCACAGAACTAGAAATTAAAATCCGTGAGAGCAGGACACCTTTAGCTGACACAATTTAGACAAAAGTAGGCTTGCAGTGTGTTTAACGAATTTGAATTTTGTAGTGTAGCCAGAAGGATAGGAAAGGACAGAAATGAAAATCAGTTTTGTCTTACCTTTGCTATCCTTTTTCAAAATTATTTTCCTTTGCTCTTTTCTATCTTCTTTATGAATCATGCCTGCCTCACTCTTCAAAGACTTCTCAACACAGCTAGGATCCTTGTTGACATTTCCCCTCTCCTCCAGTCGAGGTTTTTTTGACAGCGTTGCTGGTGGCAATTTCTTCTTAGCTCCAGCAGATGAAGGTCCACTCTTTGCTTTGTCTTGTTTATGTCTGATGGGCTCAGTCTCAGCAACAGTTGGTGATGTCTGGTAGGATTTTGACCCTTCCTGATTTCTTAGCCTTTCCTCATTGACTGGGAACGGATCATATGGGGTTGACACTAAGGAGAATGGCTGAGTTCTGCTGCATGATGGTTGTTCTTGAAAATACTGGTTGTTCCCTGAATCACCTGGTGGCAAATTAACTAAACCAGTTACTACACTCTCTGATGTCATGACTTCTTTATCATACTCCATAGACTTAATTGAATTATCAACCTCAGTTAACTTGCTGGAAGAGATCAAGTCAGGACAGGACTGCTTAGTGCTAATTTTCATAAACTGTCTTTGAGCCTTAGAGCTAGCTAAATTGTGCAAAGGACCTTCATCTGGGTTATATCCAATAGCTCTTTGAATCTCTTTTTTATTTTCACACAAGACTGCTTCCTTCTTGTTTTCTTCAGGTACTCTATGGAGCTGATCCTTCAATGCTTTGCAGAAAGTTTCCAGCCTACTCAAATTTTCATCTACTTTGACAGCAGTTTGTGTGGATTCAGTTTTTACCTGACTTCCTATGCCAAGACATCCCATTGCTGATATACTGGTAAGATGGCTCTCTGACTGGCTTACAGGTGTGAAGAATGGTAATGTTTCTTTTACAGTCCCTTGTTGGATATCTAACTGATCACTGGTATCTCTATAATCTTCATTCGCTATGCTGTGATACTCTTTTTGAGTCTTTCTAGGCAGCGGGGTACTAACTGATGTTACACTTCCAGATGCATATGCCTGATTTTTTGAAGAATCTGTTTTTAACTCTTCATCAGACTTGAAGGTGCTGTCAACAAAAAATACACCTTGTTCTGATGTATTATTAGGGGAAAGTGCAGCCTGACTCTCTGAAACATGACTAACTCCTGAGTCACAGGAAGTTCCAGCCCTTTGTTCATCACCCATGCAAATCTCTCTCTGTTCTCCTGTTTGACAAGGTTCGTATCTGGGCACTTCTACATAAAAATCTCTTAAAAATGGATCCCCAGAGGAGGGAGTGAATGCCAGTTCTTGTTTTTCTATTTCTGTCAGCTGGTCTATATTTTGGAGTAGATTTTTACGTGTTATGGTTTCAGGAGTCTTAATGAAAGTGGGCAATTGCATTACATAACCATATTTCTGTGCATTAGAAACAACTTGAAAATCTTGACAGTCCTTATTTTTTGAAAGATGATAGCTGTCAGAATTAGTGTCATTTTGCACATCCAAGTCTGAGTGATCTTTTTCTTGTAAATTCTTTTCATAATTTTTACATATGGTGTTAACAGAAGAGTGTTCTCCATGTGTAAACTGACCGGTATTTTCAATGGGGAAAATGTCTTTCTTTTCAGGGAAATAAGCCAATGCTTTTCTTGCTGGATAACAGTCTCTAAAATGACACCCTTTACCCGTTACAGACTCATTTATCAAGGATGTATTGTGCTCAGTATGAAGCAATTGTCCAATTGTCCCACACGACTTCTCTGACATGTAAGATGGGTTTTCTTTTTCACATGCTAAATTACCACTCTGAACTTTTTTTAATCTTTGAAGAGAATCTGCATCACAAATTCGGGAAGCATTATTAATGGTAAGCTTTCCTTCCCAAGCAACAGTCATTTGAATGGATCCATTACTGTCAGTTAATGTTTGATTTGGCTTCTGCTCCAAGCACTCCTCTGTATTTATGATACTATTTGCTGAAACACAAATGGATGGTGTTTCCATTTTATTTCCAGTGCTAGAATCTAGACATATACCATCTGTTTCTACCACTTGTGCAAGACAAATGTTTCCTATGGATGCACTGTTACATGCTTCATCTGTTTTAAGTAAGATATTAGAAACATTGCACCCTTCTTTCTCTGTTCTTTGTCTACTAGCTGGTTGCGTAATAGGTTCCTCCTCTAATATAAAATTTATTGGCAAAGGGTGATCAGAACCAGTCTCCTGTACAAAGTCCAGTTCTGTGACTTTGTTATCTGTTGGCCTAATTTCTAAACTTGTGATGCCCCGGTTTTCAAATGGGATTTGATAATCTGACTCTTCTTCATGAAGAAGCTTCCACAGCTTGTCATGCACTGCAGACATATCATCATCTTCTCTGCACCCAGGTTCTCCAGATTCCACAACTGGCTTGGGATTAGCTTCATACAGAGATTCATCACATGACAGACTGCAGAGGAGATCTGTGTCGTTGCTACTGTGCGAGTCAAAATTACACTTTTGGTCTCCCTTCCTTGGCTCATCACATAGCTTTGCAGAAAAAAGAACAGCACATAAACATTCTTGTTTATCAGGAACAGAGTCTGTATCCCATAATGGCAAAGGTGAAATGTCATTCTTTGATTTGTTGCCATTACTAATAATATTAATTCTTTGTTCACTGAAGACTTGCTGGTGACAACTTAATTTCTTATCACAACAAGCATGGTGTTGAGAACAGGTCTGTAAATTTGCACTCTTTGCTTGTAATGTCTTTTCAGTACAGAGCATTTCTGAAGCTGGATAGATGATTCCTGCACTCTCATAAATCATGAAGTTGCTTTCCTTTTCTATTTCAGGCTCCATAGTTAGTCTTTCACAATTCTGCGTGAAGATTTCAAGATCAGCACCTTGGTTCTACAAAGAAGAAAAAAAAGAGAAATGTAGTTAGAATTGCTGCTTGACACAAGCCTGAAATAGAGTCCTGGCTTGAAATATACCTATTAATTAATTAATTAATTAATCTATCTATTTATTTATTTATTTATTAGTAATGTTTGTCAACAGCCAAGTTTCTGACTAGTAGCTATGAACCTAACAGACTGAAATCATACTCCTGGGTCTTAACAGCTTTGAACCCTGACAATTTTCAGATCTGAACCAAATGCTGAGTTTAATCAAGAAAAGATCAATGACTGATATAGTCCAGCTAGATAAAAAACGATAAATAAACCAAACCAAACTACAATAAACCAGTCATATCTATGCCTTTTACTAACAGTTGGAGTGTCCCAGCATACTTATGTAATTATTACATAATCCAAACAGATTAATTTCTGGAACTACCCAGACTGGTTTTTTGGGAACTTGCATTCCCCTTTGCTTTCATCATGGGCATTGTTATTTTAGGTTTCACAAAGATGCTTCCTTAATATGTACCAGTCTTGAAAAGTTTCAGAGAATGCACCCCCTGTCTGCCATGCTATGTACTTTAGAACAAGGCTCCGACCAAAAACTGAACATATGAGTCAGTTTTAAGCTATCTTCGAAATTTGTCTTTAGTCATCTCTGACCCCTTGAGGTGACAAGTCCTCCTTCAAAAGGGAGTGCCAAATATCATTTCAGCTCTTGCTTCTGTCCAAGAGGTAATGAATTCTCATTATAAGGCATGTTCAGCCCTCCTCTAGCAATGAGACATGCACTGCAACTTTAGGGGTACTGCTGGGAAAACTGGGGCAGAAAATAAAAATCCATATTGTTCCCACATCTTCTTTACTCTTCTGTATCAAAATATTCCACATTGTCACTTTATGTAGAAACAATCCATTCCTCAGTTAAACTAAGCCAAACTGAACTTAAATATGCAAGGAGTGTAGACCTTATTAAAGAGAACAACTGGCTGCTGTTTGGTCTTGCAGGGGATGAAGAAAGTGCTGCCATCTGCGTGGCATACTAAGTCTGTTAAAATGTTAACTGTTCCCCTTAGAACTGAGCATTCACTCTTAAATGCTTTTTCCACAGTTCCTGCCAAGCTTTTGTTCTCCAGGCTTTCCTCTAGCTCTCTTCAGCACTAAATCAATTCCTTGGAGTTAGTGAGTGTATTTCACCCATAGCAAATCATAGATGGAGAAGCCTACAATTTTTTACTGGACAAAAATACAATGTTTCATAACTGAATTATGCTTTATGCTTTTGGTTACTGTCTATTTGCCAGAACAATCTGTAAAAGTAGAGAGCAATTTATCCATCAACCTTTGAAAAAAAAATTAATTTCAAATAGCCATTTACAGGATATAACAACATGGCCTCATGAATTAGTTTGTACATTTGACCATGTACCTTTCTAGTGGCTGGAGCTTTGCACCTACTCCCAGAGGAAATGATGAAATGCTAAAAAAAAATCAGACTGAGTTTAAAAAACACCAATATTTGTAGACATTTTTCATTTTTTAGGTGTTACCCAGCCACAGACTCCACTCATAACTGGTTTGGGTTGGTTTCTTGCCTCATGAGTCCCAGTTCCATCCATAGTTATTTGTTACCTTGTAATGATGTGCTAGATGGCTCAAATTAATAACTAGGATACATAATAAGCAAGTCCTCTGGGTTACAGCAGAGCTATGAATGTGTAATGAGTGCCAGTAGATGCATAATTCAGAGAAGATTCTGAAAAGAAGCAAGTGTTGTTACTCAGTGAAGGACATGTAACGAAGGATTTCCCATGAGCTGCTGTGTGCTCAGGTAGAAGCAGGGGCTGCTCAGACACTAGGTTCTTAGTTTCTGTAAGCTCATGGTAAAAGGATTACCGGCTGTAATAAACATTGCTTTCCTTTGCTGCAAAAGCCACCCACTTCAGCTGCAACTCCTTTCATCCATTCTGTTTCTCCATTCAGCTTGAATAGGATGTGGAGTTAACTACATGCTGTGGACAATGAGGAAGGAAGAGATATAGAAATTTTTTGTCAATTACTTTAACTGCTGTTCCCACCCCAAGCACCATGCAGTTGCCACCAGACTGCCTTCAAAATTCCTTGGACAGTGCACACTGTTCCTGAGCCTAGGAACCTCAGCTCCACAACTGCAGTCCCCTCTGATTCCCAATTCCTTGGTTTCCTGCTCAGTTCTGCTCTGCAGAAGATGCCATTCTCTAGGTCTTTGAGTTTAGACTTCTTTCAAGTCAAGGAAGATACGATCCTGGATGTGTCTCTACAGTCAGTTCCAGTTCTCCTTTCAGTCGGTCCTGAAGATTTGGTCTGAGCCTAGTGCTCCTTCTGCCACTTCCACTTCCCCCTCAAACCTCCCTGGAAACCAGTTTATTCTTCTATTCCTTATAGCCACAGCAGCCTCAATCACAGGTTTTAGTAAAACCCATGGAATTCTTGCTAAGTATTTTAGACATATGATTCATCAGTCCCTACCAGCTGTTGGTATGAAACTGAAAACAGACAGTTCTCTCATGCCCACCGGAAAGTGGGGCTATTATTTCAAGAAGCCTTTTATCTATGTAATCTGTGTGTCTGTCCATGTTGGCATCTGTCTGTCTCAAGTATTTATAGACATGCAGCACTGTAGAGTCTAGACACACATTTTGATGGCTGGAAAATAAACACAATGACAAAAGAAGGCTTCTAATGAAGTGCCTTGCCTTGCATTTGACAAAAGTAGGTCTGAAAACAGATGCAATTTAAAGCCTCATAGTGGCACATTTATTGTTTTTTTTAATTTATATTTAACAGAGATATGTGCTCCTAGGGTATATGGTAATCAGCTCCATATTAATTTTGTTTGAAAGCACTTCTATCCAAATCCTTTGAACATGTTTTAGGAAACCTTGCTGGCTTTAACTCTGGTATTTTCTTAGATTAGATTCATTTCAGCTAACACAGTCCTAGAACTATTCATCTTGATTTGATTTTTTGTTCTCTGCTCTCACAGAAGATTTCTGGGGTTTAATGCCATACATTTTAACAATTGCTTCAATTACTGTACAATCTGTTCAACTACAGGATGACAAAGGAATGGTAACAAACTAGAGAATTTAGTTATATGAATGCAGTAGAACAAGCCATTTTAATTTGTGCATGTGTAACAAACTGCCTGGTTGGGACAACAGAAAGATGAAATCACAGTTCTATATTTAAATTCATACACAAAATACACAGTCCACATACTTTCATTATAAAGACGTGGTTACTGTGAATAAAGGAGGGATAAGTAGGTAAGTCAATTACATCATAGCTATGTAAAAGGAAGCTGGAAGCAGCCACTTCAAAAACAGAGCTTTCTTTTTAATCTATTGTAAAATTGTGATGTAAGGAGGTCCCTGCCTTGTTTTTTTTCTCTGCTAACATGACCCGTTGTGTTCCACAGCCTGACAGGAACAGTTAAATGAAAAGCAAAGGACTATAGGGAGTAAGTGAGCATTTTTACCACCTCTGGGTTATGGAAGGAAATGGGGGAGAATATGGGGAAAAGAAGAAGAAATTTTAAAAGATTCTACTTCTTCACAGCAATCTGATATCAGGAACATCTTCATCTTACAGCCTCTGTGGAGATCTAGAAGACACAGATGACCAAACCGATGATGTACAGACCTGCAGAATGTTCTATGTGAAGTAAGCTTCCCCCAGAATGTTTTGAGTCACCTCTTTAAGTCACCAGGAACTAAGGAGCAGCATCATATCTGTGGCCTCAAATGTTACAGTAAAACTCATCTGTCCCTTCAGCCCAAGCTGAGTTCATTTTCAGACCTGGAGGTCTTCCATTCAATCCATTATATCATCCGACTTAGTGGCCAACACATTACATTTCTTTACCTTTTCTATTAATGGTTTTACTGCCATACTATGCTTGTAGAGCGCTGAATAACTATGCATGCTATGCGTAAGTTTAAATCAGGACTAGATCAAAAACATAATTTTCTGAAAACAAGGCTCTGGCTCTGAAAGCCATTGACTCTTGTAGCAACAAAGAGGCATCCACTTATGTTATCTAGTTGCCTTGCACCCTACCTCTTCATTTTGTATTTGCTCTCAGTGTCCCATATTCACTCTTGGTTTTATGAGTTGCAGCAGACACCTTTGTGGTGGGAATGACAGCTTCTCTAAGTTAAAACGAGATCCTTTCTGGATCTGACTGGCTCTTAAGCTTTGCAGGCTGTGTGCTGTTCAGTGATTGGCTTTAAGTAACACTGAATTAACAAGCAATAGCAAATACTTGGAGAGCATTCTAAGAAATGTCGTTTAGATTGGCTGTGCTTCAGCACATGTAACAGCATCAACAGGATGCAGTCCTACAGGTACTCTGGTTCCAGACTTGTGCCTGGGTTGAAACTGACTCAAAATCAAAGATGGCAGTTACTTCTTATATAAAGTAGATTTCAATCTGGTACAGCCCATAGTTGTGGTTGGTTTTCATTTTTAGCTTGTTTTATGGTTTTTAAGAGAAAGTAATTCAGCCTGTGGAAGGTGATGAATTGATACTTCAAGATCCACATTCACAAAACAGGAAAAACAGCACAGGAAGCCTGAACAGGAAGAATTATTGTTGCTGTTCAGTGGGATGTTCAGCTAATTACCTCCATCAGTCATTGTTGAGATTGTCTAATAAAGCCATCTGCAGAGAGGCCAAATGATATCGGATACTAAGGAGGTGGGGCAATTCAAGAACCTGAACAAAATACCGTATCTGTAACTGTTTTGTTAAATAAATATTTGATTCTTAAGGAGAATTTTCAACCTATGGGGCATGGGAATATAGCACCTGAGCAACCTGTGTTATTTAATTTAATTACTGATATGGAAAAAGGAGGAGTCAGCACACTTGTGAAAACTGCATATGCTAGCTTCTGGAACAGCATAAAGGAACTCAAAGATTACATACACCCAGGTAGCCCGGGAGTACTCCCAGTTCCTGGGACCCAGTGTGCCCTGCAGCCATGTTCCTGGTCCCATGGACACGGTCTGAGCTCTTGCTGGTCCTTTTTTGACCCTGGTTTACATTCAAAGAAGGAAGCCAGAAAAGCCATTGTATCTCAAGAGGTGATCCATATGCAACCTCATCTACACACAAACCCAAAAAATTGTGACTTTGAGCAGGAAATAAAACAATTAGGTTTGGAAAAAAGCAACATAATGCGCTTGGCAATAAAATGCATACACGCCAAGGGGAAAAATATCAGGGGTAAACTACACTGCTGAAAAAGACATATAGATCATACAGGGGAAAAAATTAAACATGGCAGGTAACAATAAGGTCGGTGGAGGTTGCGGCATGATACAGGAGCAGAGCTACAATTTCCTGTCTTGGTGTTTCTTGCATGTCACAACAAATCACATTCAGAGACTTATTAAAAGAATAAATGATACAATTCCAGGCAAAGTATTTTGATAGAGTGACTGCTAAACATAAACACCCGTACAAGTGCTTTGATTTGGAATTAAGGCAAAACTAAAAAATACACTTCTGCTCTGCAGAAACTCTATGTTGTCAGCTAGAGTCAATAGTGATATTGCCACTATCTTCACTTATCAGTGTTTCTTGATAACAAAACTGACAGGCAGATCATCATTATCTCCTAAATAAATATATAAAGCTGGGATCTTCAGACTATGACAAAACATTAAAGAAAGCCAAATACATTAAGTTGCGATAAAGTGAAGAACAGAAAGCCAGCTAAAACACCTTACTGTGTGATAAAAAGGTATGAGTGAAGTTGGACTTAAAATGACCCCTTTCCATGTGATACTTTTAAAGCACCTCAAAGCCTCACAAGAACCTTGGAAGTATAATGTTAGCTGCTGTTATCTGCTCCCTTCCCATATCTGAGAAATGGACCATCTTCACCCAATGTAAACTGAGTGACAAACTGTCACATTCATGTGCAAAGAAACTCAGTAGGCATGAGTTAAGGCTATTGTAGTTCCCCATCCCCTGCAAAACCTAGGGCTAATTTATACATCAGTCTCTCGCCTGATCACCTGAACCATTTCTGTTAATGAAAGCAAGAAGTTCACCTCTGAAATGAGATGATTCATTTTACCTACCATTTTCTCACTGTCTTTTAAGAAGAAATAGTTTAGCAAGGTAATTTTCCCCTGTAAATGCAGTTTCCATGTCACGTTTATACCCTTCTGTTTGTACAAATGGAGTATAACTAGGAGTAAACCAGTCCTAGAATATGGACAGTAAGTATATCACTGACTCTGGGATCAGAGCAGGTTTTTTGTGTGTGTCTCCCTGAAAAGGCTGGAGCGGATTATAACACAGGTGACAAAACATGATGTTATCTGCCAGCCCTAGGGTGAATCCTATTGAATAAGCAGGGTTGCTATCACAACCTAGTTACTCAGACTAGGACTCTTTTGTTTGGTTGGATACAGAGCTCCTGTCCCTTGCCACACTGCTCAGGCTCAGACCCTTCCTTGCGAAGGTTCAGCTCCCATCTCAGCCAGACTCAAGAGCAAAAGTCTCAGACAAACCACCTTTTCAAGTGGATCTAACAACCACTCAAGCCTATTAGAAAGGATGAGGTATAGCCTCTCAAACCCTCCTGTTGGACCTGTGGGACATAATATGAATATAATATTCAGAAACAAAGCATGTTAACCACCTGATGAAGAGTTACTCTGCACCCAAGGGCTACTGAAGTATTTTATACAGAGTACAGAACTTTTCCATGAAGATGAAAAGCCTTGAGAGAGACCTAATTTCTACACATTCAGAGTTGGAGGAGATTTGGATCCCAGCTTCCACTGCCACAGGAAACATTTAGGCAAACTGTTTTTTCAGAATTCCAGCAGAGAACTGTGAGTGGTGTCAAGCTGCACCAAGAGGGAGTAAGAATAAGTCTCATAAAAAATTATAACTGACTAGCTTTTGAACTCATAAAACCAGAAAACCTTCCTTTGTTTCCAGCAACTATTCCCTTAAATGTGACAAGAGGCAGTTTAAAAACATTTGAATGAAAAATGAAAGAACTAGAAGCTGATTGAAAATGATGTGTCAGGCATGCACAGTGGTTCTTAGTCATTACTGTTTTGTAACAGAAGTCCTCACCCAGTTTGTACTCAAAGCCAGCCATTAAACCAGTTTCCACCCGAATGCTGTTTATTGGCCTATGTAAAACCATTTTCTGGGTTTCAGTCCAGCTCCTCATGAGCAGAGTTGATCTGTAACAACTGTTCTGACATCCTTCCAAACAGTTTTCTTTCAGTTTTCCTTTGTTGTGTAACACAGCTGCTTCCTCCCCCCTTACCTTTCCACCCTTTTCCTACATCTTCCTGCACATTTCTCCTAGCAAACACCCTCCCCTTCATGACAGTGTTGGAGTGCAGTGCACACAACTCACACCTGCGTTTCTGCACTAACTTCAGAGCAGGGAGCTCTAAACTTGAGTGCTCCAGCAATAAAACACCCTAAATGACAGTTATCCCTTACACGTGGGACCTTAGGGACATCACACACAACAGCAGACAGGTATTATCTTAATGCACTGAACAAGGCCAATAGTCCAACAGATGAACAGCTTCATGGGCCTATGCAGCCCTTGTAATTTTGACTATCCTGGAATCTAAAAAGGGAGAGGTATTATGTGTTTCAGAAAATACTTCTTGTGCACAACCACATTACCTGACTACCTGGAATTTCTGTGTCAGTTCTGCTTCTCTCCTTTTTGTAAAATAAAATTTGAAATCATCTAGAAGTGATGCACGTTTGTGTCAAGAAGGTCAAACCAAGTATCTCTCAAATTTTATGAGAACAGGCTGTTCTGATATGAGCAAAAACAAAATAATGGCAGAATGAACAGCAGTTCTAATCAGTAGCGGGGAAAATGTTCTAGAAATACACAAACACCACATGTCATTCTTCCTGGGCTATCAGCATAAACACTGGGTATTTTGCTTATGCCCTGGAACCTCTCTGAATGTGCCAGTTCCAGCAGGACTTCACCAGCATTGCTGGCATTCAGCAGGCCATAGACATCGGCTCTGTAATTCTGAAGTGACACCAGTACCTTGCACCGAGGGTGCTGGCTGGACACTATGAATGGCCTGCAGACTTTAAGACTCCTGGCTCTCTGTAGAGTATGTAATATCATACAGCCGGCCCAGTTGGCTTTTAGGACCTATTATTAATTGAGCTGCTTTGAAGCATTAAAATAAATCATTAAACGAAGAATTTCACCTGTGGCTAGACTGTGAAGTCATGAGAGGAGTCAGGAGCTTCCCACCTTGGTAATGTAACCAAAGGGAAGTCACCAGAAGAGCAGTTGCTGCACAACACAGAGTGCAAAGGTTGTTCCTGTTAGAGGCAACTTGGCACTAAGGGGAAGTGTAAATCTTTGGGTAATTAGTGCTGTGGTTCTGTGAGTGCTATGTACCTCTCAGCAGAGCTGATTCACCATAGGGAGAGGGAAAATACAAAGCAATTCAAAAGCGGTCAGATGTGAGTTTTGCTACAAGTCCTTCACCTTGCTCCTGGCAGAGCTGGTCTCCAGCTAATACACAGTGCACTTTTACGTAAACCTGTGCACAGCAATAGGAGGTTGATTCTTTCTTAGGTTATACAAGCAGACTGCTGAGGAGTTTCTGGCTTACTATACAGGAGCTGTGAGAAGCTGTCCACATTTTCCTTGTGCTATAGAGAGTTGTTTCCAGCTGGGATGCTTTTGCTTAGCTCATTTTCCAGACCACATAATTTTGAAGCTACACCTAAATTTCACCTTCGTTCATGCATGTTTAAAACCAGGGATTTGGTTTGTGCTCACCTCTATCCCTTCTGTGTACATCAATACTTCTTTCCTACTTGATTTTTATCTAATGTAAAGTTTTGGTCATGAACACACAAATGGAAGAAATACCTACTGACTGCAAGTAGCAAGAGGCTAACTAGCCAATATGAAATCTGGCCATGGCACTTACAGTGACATAACAGCAGCTCTCTGTTAATAGGCTTCTGGGATTTAAATTATTGTACTGCACTTGGAAAAAAAATGAAACAATACCTCTTGGAAACCATGGCATTACATACTGTCAAGAAATTCTCAGTAGGTTAATTTCAATAGGGGGGTATTTCCCATCATAAGAACATCATGTGCTGCTAAAACATCATTGGAATTTTATGTCTCATAAAAACAAAGAACCCTATGAATGTTTTTCAAGCAGAACTCAGTGATTTTTGACTGCTTAAGATACCCCAACAGTGAAACTAAAGTCAGTCTACTACCCAGTACTGGGAGACATTTTGGCCTAAATAATACAGATGAAAAAAAGCATATGGAACTGAAAAAAGCTTGTGTTTAAAGCTTTGTCAGAAATGGGCTTTTTCTGTGCAATTAGTTACACACCTTCAAATCAGTAAAGTCAGTGATAATAAGATTATACATTATTTAATACTCATACATATGTATTTATATACATTGAGTTTTTAATACGTGAAATAAAAAGTACAATCTAATTCTCCCACTTACGAAAACTGGTGGAGCATCATATTGATCTATACAACTATATTGATTTCCCCAGTTTCCTACCAACAACAAAAAACATGCAAGTACCTGGAGAGCAACACTTTGAGGTTTTTATTTTTAATTGGTTTATACATTTCAACTGGAATATCTAATTCTTCCTTTGTTTTATTTTAAAAAAGCAAAGCTTCATCCACCTCTGTAATATGAATTCTCTGCATTACATTCCCCTCCTTGTAATAAATTCAGAGCAAACCCTTGTTGATTGTTTTAGATTTCCAGCACCTAAGCTGATGACAATTTTGTTCTTTGAATATAAACTGAAAAGAAAGTAAATCAAAACATTCTCTGCTCACAATAGGTATTTGAGAAACTTTCTGGGTTGAAAGAAACATTATTTTGATAAGACCTGTGCAATAGCCTTCATATCAGATTTCCCTATCCAGCTGTCCAGAGTCCCATTAGTGACTCTTACTATTATCAGTCTCACTCTATAATTAGAACAGCTCATGGTTTATTTGGGCCTTTTTCAAAACCAGATTTCCTTCCCAGCCGTAGCTGTCATTCAGAAGTGCATGAATAGGAACTTTCAGAGTAATTTAAATTTTACATTATTTTATGAAAAACAGGAATAAAATGCATTTAAAACAGAAGAGCAGCTCTTTCTATCAAATTATAAACACTTTACTTACCCTTGGAGAGACATTTTCATTTGGCATCTGATTTTGCTCAGACAGGCCCCAAGTCCTTTTCCTTTCCCAATGATAGTCTTTATCTGCCTCTTCTGTATCACACAAACCAGCCTCCATTTGCAAGCTTTCTGTCTCCTCGGGGACTTGTGTTGAAATGACACCTTCCTGACTGGGAAACAGAGCACTGGATTCCTTAACCTCTGCAGCAGTCTGAAAAGATTGTCCTATATTACTTACATATCTGCAAAGCTCTTTAGGGTTTAACAACTTTAAAAGGTTTCTTCGTAGACTTTCTGTTAAAGTACAGACAGGATGCCTCGCATTTTCCTCTGGCAAATTTCTTCCCCGCTCCTCTAGAAGCAATGAGCTTTCACCCAGCAAGTCTTCATCCGTACCATTTTCTGTCATCATCCCTGAAGCCTGATGTGTCAAAGAAGCATCTATGCTACTAGTAGAGGAGTCTGTCATGGCATGTATATTATCCTTGTTCTTTGATTTATCACTTGAGAAACCTGCAGCTGAGTGGCCACTTCGATTATTTTCTTCTTCAGTTCTGGGATGGTCATTTTCAATGGCCGCAGATGCAACAGGCACTTTATATTTTTCTTTGTCTTTCAAATTGGTATTTTTATCTCGGTTGTGTCCAACAGTGAGAGTCATCTCTGTCTGCAAAGTTGACTGGCCGTACATAGAGGGGTCTCTCCTTACATTTACTCCTTTGAATTTTGAGTGATGACCACAGAAGCCAATGGTGGTATCCATAGGCGTAGTGTTATCTGATACTTGGAACAGACAAGGCATTTCACTGAGGAAGTAAGCACACCCATCACAATCCTTACTCAGTTTTAAATCATCTTCATCATCACTTTCTAATAAAAACTGTAATTTCTTTTTCCAGATTTCATTTTCATGCACTGTTAGCACATCTGAACATTCAAAATACTCTAGGTCATCATCACAAAATTCATCACTTACACTTGGAATTTTCTCTGCATAACTCTCCAGAATAGCGGAAGAATTTTCAGAATCATCTTTCACAAAACAATTGTGATTTACTATGGAAGTATCTGCCTGCTCACTGAACAGGGTATTCATGGTTAGAGGTCTATCATGCCCTGTCTTTTTATATGCCTGGACACCTGCCAGAGACTGAGCAGATACAGAGTCTTCCGTGTTAAGGCAACAGTTGTCTGTGTGATAAGTGATTACATTTGTAGGGTGGGCATGCACTTGTCTGCTGCAGTACTCCTCTGCTTTTCCAGTGGTGACACTGACCACACTGTTAAAATCAATTAAGTCATCACTATTCTTTGATAAATCCCTTAGGCAGGAAATATTTTCCTGTGTTTTAAATACGTATTTTACATCCATGTTGTCTTTCATGTTAGGCAAATGTGGAATTTCTCAAACGGGGACAATACTTATGCTTCGCTGAGCTTTTCAAGCAGTAAACCCCTTGCTTTTGAAGAGTCAGAGTATGGTGAAATAAACATGAGGTCACTCTCACAAGGTAATTCTTGTGTGGTGCAAAACGTTTCTTGTTCTGCTCATTTTACCCTGAAGTCTCCCACATTGTCATTTAGGTCAACAACAAATTCTGAGGAAGTTGTGGTTTTGTATCTTGTTCCAGTTCAGCAAAAGTTGAACAGTAGGTCATTCTAGCTGTCAGGCTGTTTCCAGGTAGTGTTCAATAACATGTAGATCTTGCTTTGTGCACCTGCATATAAAAGAAACCCAAAGTTTAACATTACTTCTAAAAGGGGTATGTGTATTTTCTAAAAGCTGGTCTATTGACACATAGTTGCAAGCATTCTAAAGAAAAAGAAAATGTTATTTAAAAATCAAGTTCAAACATTAAAGCAGTAACTATAACTCGGCTATCTATGCAATGACACTTCATGGCAACACATTGTAACTATCCAAAGTTATTTGTGCTAGGAAAAAAAATTCTTAGGCATGACCGCACATACATGGAGCAGCATTAAACAGGCTCTAGCATCTGACATTTTATCATTTCTAAACGCAAACAGTAATCTGCAGACAACATAAATTTTCACATGTGCATGACTTCTACAGGTACTAAGTACCTGCTATTTTGGTCGTCACATTGGTGCAACAGTAGGCTATTCATTGAATTGGCATCATGGGGACATAAATTCCAAAATCTGCTTGTAGAAATACCTGGAACAAGAAGTCTCGTTAGATTTTATAGGGCTAATTTTGTTTAAAGCAATCCATTGTATTTTGCCTTAATGATGTTTGTAATCTCTGTGATAAGAGAACAATGAAACGAGGCTGGTTAGCTTCAACTTCCTGTTCATATTAAGTCTTACTTTCAAACAGCTGTTCAGTAGCAAAATGGTGTGGCAAAGCAGAACTTACTTAAAAACAAAGTGAAATACACCAAAAGGCTGCAATTAGTGGAATCCAAAGAAATATGGGATCATCCCTTTCTTCTTGTAAAAAAAATCTAATTTCCCAAGCATTCTCAAAGCTTAGCATTTCACCTACTTGAGATGTTTTTGTATATTACTAGAGGCACTCTGGGTCATTCTTCACCACAGGGTACCCACACTAATCACAGTAGCACACCTCCACCATCCAGGGATCCACTATCAGGAAATGTAGTGTAGGAGAACTGAGTTTCAAGTAAATTTATCTCATGAAGGATGCCAGACTAAAAGCTCTGAAAAACAGTGACCTATTTTTATTCACAGAACTGGTGTGACATGAAGAACAACAGGAAAAACTTTCTTGCCATCTTGCTAATGTGATAAAGCAGTTGAAAGACATCTCTATTCATTCTCCTTTTCCTTCCCTCTGCTTCTCCCATTGTGACCTTTTTAGCTAATGTCTCTCTCCTGGCTGCAAGATGACCAGCCACTAGCACCCTCGCACAGTAACCTTTTCCAATGCCCTTTCCAGCATTGTGTAGCACTCTATCTGCTCACTGCAGGGCCACTCATTGGACCTGTCAGCACCCAGCTTCATGTCACAGTCCACTGCAGACACTGATCAAAGTAATTTAGTAAGAAAATATGTGGGAGCTAGATTAGAGCTTAATGGCTAAATAGCAAGGGGCTTGCATGGCTTGCTTGGAATCTGCCTCTCATGTAAAGAACACAAAGCAGACAGGTATATTTTTGTTTCCTTGGGGTAAACCATGCCACAGACCCTTTCCAGAGAGCTACCTGGGAAGTGAAAAGCAGGAAGAGAAGATGGTTAGCAGAAGAGTACTAGAAGGGACAACAACGTCAGGTTGTGTAACAATTAGACTCCATGCACACAAAGGAGGGCAGACAAAAAACAGCAGATGGGGTAACCAGAGTAGCACCCTCTCCCAGCATAAAACAGGTATGTGCACTATACACCTGTGTCGATGTGCCTACTGAGCATACGTGCTCAGCCTCACTTGTTGGACTTGTGGGCATGGAGTTGCAGCAGCCTTGCTGTAAGGCTGCTGGCTTCAGCACCTCCTAACAGGCAGCCTGGGTCAGCATAGGCATCTGGAGTGCATGAGGAGAGGGAGAAAGTTCAGTATTTTTTATATGAGAAGTAAGACGGGGGAGTGGGAGGAGGTAGTGAAAAGGCAGTAGGAAGGCAACATACTTTGTCAGTTTAGTCTTGGAACAAATTGGGAATGGTCCAGCATACAAGGAAGTGGAGGCCAACAGGAAAGGATGGTTTGAAGACCAAGTCTGATGTGCTACAAAGGTCAGAGTCAGCTCAGAGGTGTAGCCAGGAAGTTGCCAGAAGACACAAGATGACTGTTGTGGTTTAACCCTAGCCAGAAACTAAGGAACACACAGCCACCCACTCACTCACTCCTCACCCCCTCCCCCAGAGGGATGGGGAGAGAATAGGAAGGGAATGTAAAACAAAGGTTGAGATAAGAACAATTTAATAATTAAAGTAAGAGGAAAAAAAACCAAAACAATAAGAACAATAACAATTATAATGAAAAGGAGGGAAAAGGGGAAAGGAGTAAAATCCAAAGGGAAGGGAGAGAAAAGTGATCCACACAATTGCTCACCAACTGCTGACCGATGCCCAGCCAGTCCCTCAGCAGTGATCAACAGGCCCAGGCCCACTCCCCCCAGTTTATATACCCAGCACGGCATCCTATGGTACGGAATATCCCTTTGGCTGGTTCAGGTCAGCTGTCCTGGCTATGTCCCCTCCCAATTTCTTGTGCCCCTCCAGCCTTCTTGCTGGCAGGGTCTGAGAGACTGAAAGGTCCTTGACTTAGTATAAACATTATCCAGCAACAACTAAAACTTCAACATTGTTCTCACACCAAATCCAAAACACAGCACTGCACCAGTTACCAAGAAGAAAATTATCCCGGCTGAAACCAGGACAATGACAAAACATCTCCACAGTAATGCATGCCAGCTTGGTCACAGTGGCTTCGCTAGAGATGCTTTGCAGCATGAAACTAAAGAGGGCAAAATATGCACTGCTGTATGCAGCGTTGTTGATGTACGGAAGGTTTCAGGTCACTTTTTAGTAGAGCCTGTAGCAATAGGACAAGGGGTAATGGTTTTAAACTAAAAGGGGGGAAATTTAGACTAGATATAAGGAAGACATTTTTTACAATGAAGTTGGTGAAACACTGGCACCCAGGTTGCCCAGAGAGGTGGTAGATGCCCCATCCCTGGAAACATTCAAGGTCAGGTTGGATGGGGCTCTGAGCAACCTGATCTAGTTGAAGATGTCCCTGCTCATGACATGAAGATTAAACTAGATGGCCTTTAAAGGTTTCTGCCAACCCAAGCCATTCTATGATCATCCACAGAGGAGGTACAGGACAGGAAGATGGTGTGCAGGCTTCCTCCAACTACCATTTTTGAGCCTGAGCAGCAGCCTAGTTCAAAATCCATCATAATCTGGGCTTCACTGCTGAAGAGAACAAGAGGAGGATAATTAGTGCATATTGTAGTTGTTTTAAATAGTATTGACACCTGTCAACTGGTCCAATACTCTACACTTGCTTCATGCAAGCCTTTGAACTACAATCTAGACCAAGCATGCAACAAAAGTTGGGAGAAAAAAGGCATTATCTTCAACCTTTCAGATCTCTGATCACTTTTTGATTTCCACTTCAACTCTAAGAAACAAATATTTAACAGGGGGGGAAAAAAGGAACTGCAGAGATTAATCTTTTCCTCATCCATTTTATTACAGTGCCATGGAATTAGCCCCCAGGATTCACCTATCTCCTCTTAAATATGTATTTGCCTGATGTTCCCTGCTGCATTCTTTCAAATCTGCTTTCATCTTTGCTTTTCAGAGGACCAGATGCCTCTACTCTGTTTTGGAGGGTATAAGTTATTTTAAAAGCATGGTAATTTTCCCAGCTGAAAAGAGCCTTGGCAACATTTTTTTATGCAGATTGACTCATGAATACTCTTTACTAAAGCAATTGTGCGATACAGTTATTATCTTAGTTCGGCTGCATTTTGACATTGAGGGGAAAAGAGCTGTCAGATTTCTCAATGTGAAAATTAGATTAGATTGCTGTGCATTCTGTCAGATCCAACAATGGAAATTAAAGAAAAATAATGTTCCATGAGGAAAACTGCAATAAATGCTGGTTTTCCACCCAGATAAAGATAAAGAGACATTATTTTTTTTTAAATTGGGGAGAAAATAGAAGATATTACATACAACCATAATTACAATTATTGACTTTAGACAGAAATTAGAAAGAGAACTGTTAGTATAATAACCTCTCAGCTCGTTAAGAAAACTTGCGACAGAATATACATAATGAAATTCACCAAGGAAAGATGAAGGGGACATCATGATAATTTACCATCAGCTACTGACTAGTAACTTGAAAACAAGCTAATTCCTAATAAACTGGGTTTTGAACATTTGGTGAAAAGAAGGCAAGACAAGAAAACATTTAAATGTATGAGGGTGTTCTGACTGCTTGTCTTAAGTCTTGCTCTGGAAACTAAGGCTGCTACTTGTTGAATCAGATACTAGCTAATGAAGCAGAGCCATGTAGGAGAAATCAACACCTGTACCAGGTAATGGTAATAAATATGCCTATTTTGGTTCTCTAATGATCTGTAAATGTATTTTCCATCTCTACTGATCAGAACCATGGCAACTGTTTGGGAATTTTTATGGTACCCCTTGAGACAAATTAAACACACATTCGTGCTTAAATAAAAGAAAAAGAAAATTAATGAACAATGCATTAGGCAGAGTCCAACCACCATAAGTTCTACAAGGCATCTGCAAAGATCATCAGGCGCCGATCCCTGACATATGAGCCAACACCAGCACCCATCCAGTGAGCAAGGCCAGGCAGTGGGTCCATCCCCCAGCCCAGCTGCCCACAGGTGCCACGGAGCACTCACATTGCAGGGTGGCTAAAAGGCAACCCTGGGGCTGTTTCTTATCTTACCAATAAGAGAAATTTAACCCCCTTACAGGGAGTAATTCTGGTCTCTGGCATTCCTGCTTCCAGTGAGCTTAACCCCTTCTGCAGTTGGGCTTTCTTGCCCTTTATGACAGATCATTCCTCAGTCACGAATTATCACTGCTGAGCAGCTATAATTTGAATTTCCCCTTCACTATCCCTGGACGTGTTGGCTTCCCCTTTCCTGTTGCAGCACAAACTAGTAGGCTGCAACAAGGCTTCTACCCTCGGTCAGATTCTACTGTCCATGCTGTTTCTCCTTCCTCCAGAGGTCAGACCACACCACTCCCCCTCCACCCAACCCCCTCTCCCACACCAAAGTCATGCACACCAAGGGAACATTTCAGCCCCCTCTTTATACAAGTCACTCATGTCTATTCATTAACTTTCCGGGAACTCATTAACATATCTTGAACCTGGACAATTAGAACATTCCCATTCAAGGACCTAGTATATCTTCAAGTTAACAACATTAACATATCTTGTGCCTGGACAATTCGCATACTCCCTATGTCACCCATTCAAGGATTTAGTACATCCTCAAGTCAACAATAAGGGTCTCCTCAGATAAACATGAGCACACTCTTCTTTAAATAAATCATACATGGCCCATTATTCATAGTGAAAAAAATTGTCTGAAGTTCCAATTCTAAATAAAAATTTTGATTGTTCAAAGTTATTTTCACTGAAATGCCAATTTTCCCCAATTTGAGACTTACTGTTAATATTAAAAATGTTTAATATTTGATCATTTATTCCAACTGAGACCAAAATGTTTTTGAAAAATTATACTTTAATATGGAAGGAACAATGTTTAAATGAGTTTAATTTTTAGTAATAGCCATTTTGCACATGGTTTTGGACTCAAAACCTCTTCTAATGATTTCAGAAGGAGCTGTGGGCTTAATTCAAAAGTCAGAAAAAAAATTTTTCACTGACAATATCTACAAATTTGACGAGACTTAAAAAGTGGCCATTCATTTTCCTCTATTGCATCCCTTTTTTCCCCCACTTTATTTCATTATAACCAAAATTAAAATCTTCCTTTGTAACCATTTTACATTCAAAGAAGTTATTTCTAGAGAAAGCTGATGTATTTTGCAAGTCAGTCTGGGAGGGAATTTGTCTTTCTGTGGGGTTCATGTCCTCTAGAGTCAGTAGAAAAAATTCCCTTTACTACCTCTGAAGTTTTTTCTCCTCTTATTTGCTATCCATCATGTAATCTGGGTTCTCTGTACCATCCTGTTCAGCCCACATCCTTACTCAATAGGATTTACTCCTATCTTTCACATGCACTTGCTCCTCCCTGCCTTTCACAGGACCTATCAGTCCATACCCATGTATTGTCTCTCTCCTTATCACTACCACACAAACCTTTTGGGTCAGGGACCACTCTATGTATTCACATGCTGTCTGGCACAATGGGCACCTGATCTATGCCTAAACCTTGTATAGTACTGCAGTACAATTAATGTACATAAACACGCTTTAACAACCAAAGCATTGTCTAGGTATGCTAAAAGCTCCACATCAGTGCATAAATACCCCTGTATGGCTGTATGGTTCTGCAAATGATCCACTTTACACCCACGTCAGCGCAAAGGAGTGGGAAGAACCTGCATTAGCCCACACTAAGGGTTATCTTAGCTAAACACACATGGGGAAGGAAACTGATAACCCCCCTCCGTTTCATATTAAGAATTATCCTTCCATCAACTAGTATTTTGGTCTCTTTATACCAGGTTGACACTGGGTCTGGGATACCTGAAAACACAAGAAAAATGGATAGTTACATAAATAATGTGTGTGTAACAGCCTTAGATGACACAGGCCATGTCTTCAGTAACTTATCTGCCACTGTCCGCACTTGCAGGGCCACACAAAATCTGGCAGATCTCTTTTGCTTCAAGGGTCAAGGATTAACTTACACTGAACTTCTACACACAAACCAACATACAAAAGGCACACTCTTACTCCTTTGTACATACGTGTATATGAGGAGGATGAGGAAGCATACATAATACAGTCTCCTCATCTATTCTTTTAACGCTTCTCCAGCAGATTGATCTTGCTTAGCAAGTCAGTAGAGTATTTCCTTAGGTGCTTCATTGTTTATGCTAAGGTAATTGGTCTGAGACAACAAACTCCTCAAACACCAGCAGTTTCCTACTATCACCTCCACCCACAGGCCAAACTTTGGAATCTGGATTTGCCCTTTTGAAAAACAATTATTATCCCCTAGACTATCCTACTAAACTTTAGATTTATCAATAGCTCCTTCTCCACTTGCCTGGGCATACTACACACATTTTCATACACCCCTTTATAGCAACGTTATAGTGGCAGGTAGCTCAACAACAAAGAAAGCTAGTGGATATAAGTAGACTTTATTTAAAATAAACATGCAAACTCTCCAAAACAAAACACTAATAACCATAAAACCTTTCTTTACAATGAATGGAAATGGTCACATACAATGCAGATCCAACCAGAAAGCTAGATGGTACAGACAACAGGGTATTATATATATTATATTGATTAAAGGGACAGAAAGCAGCAAAACCAGAACAGAAACAACAACCAGAAAGGAATGTCCATTAACCACACAATCCCAAGAAAAATATAAAAGGGGCAGTGTCTAAAAGTGGGACTAGGTGGAACTTCCCAGGACCTGGGTCTATATCCATGCCTTGGCCTCACACCAGCATCATGTTGGAATGAGTGCTGCATACACACTATTCCTCCCCTACCCTGTATTTGGCACAGACTGAAAACAAGCATGTGGGATATCACAGAGTCCTGCCACAGCCTGGCCACGTTCTCACTCTGAATGATCAGGTACTGAGGAATGCAAAGGCAATTTATTTTAGAAATAAACAGGAAAGTTTGGGGTAAGTGCTGACCACAAGACTTGTATATGTAATTATTGATTCCTACAGTGCTCAGGGAAACAGGACTTCATATGTATTTCTGTCAATAAATATGACTGTACTGTTTAAAATTAGGCATGAAAAGCCATATACCACAGACGGAAAGTCACAGTGATTCCTAGTATATGTATATGAGGACTGAAAGAAAAACATTTACTCCAATAGCTTGCATAGCAAATAACTTGAAATAGCAAATGTAGCTTAGAATTAAATACGACTGCTAACAAAGCTTGCGTTTTTATGACCCTGACTTTTGGTTTGCAGAGATACAAAGACATAATAGGCCATTCACTCAAATAACCTTCCAGATCCTTTTCGGAATGACCAGCTATGGCACCATATGTATATACACATCTTGTTATCCAGTCATCTGTGAAATCTTAGTGTCCTGCTTAAACGCAGTTATGTCCTAAGATTAATGCTAATTCCCTTTCCATTCTCCCTGGAAATATTTCTCAAATATGTCTTAATTTTCTTACAGAGAGTTTGCATATGGTTTATATAGCTGCAATGCTCCTCTAAGAAATCAATAGCCGTAATTCCATCCATGCCCCATTCCCAGCCTGCCAATTGTTTTGCATTTGGAAATAGACACATTTTTTCACTTCCTTATCCAGGGCATCTTTCAACAGAGATTTTTTATTTTGTAGCAAATTCCGTAAGTTTAGCATTTTTCTTCTTCCAATACAAAACAAAATGTAGACTTTTCCAGTTATGTAATAAACACAGATATTTTACACCAATTCAGGTTTCTTAGATAAGGTATTCCATTCCCTGTATAGAAATACATACAATATATTTATATTATTGGAAACATATAACTTTTTTTTTTCCAAAAATGTTGCCATGCATGTTTTGCCATATTTAAATGCTTGCTTTCATGTTCTTTTTTTAAACTTCTCCTGTAACAGAAATCAAAACTTTTATTAAAAGTTTTCCTTTAAAAGTTTCATAAATATTGGTGTGTTTCTGTGAATCTTTTTTTCTTGCATGCATCCATAAGTACTGATGCAATCAAATTCCACACAAAATTTCTGATCTGCTTTTCTCCACCCCTAGCCTATACAACCTTGCAAAGTGTTTGCCACAGACAACCATAAAAACATTTTCCAAAAGGGTTGTGATCATGCCTACATTCTCAAATGTTGCTACCTTGTAAAAGTTGAAATTTCCAAGACAACAGAAACTGGAATTCTACAATTAGATTCTAATTTTGTGAACTCTACTCACAACAGGGCTATAGTAAGTATACAGCAGTTTGCTTACTATAGAACCTAACATTTGATGGAGTAAGAGTAATGAGAACCCATGCACACAAAGATTTACAATGAGTACATTTTCTATTTGTTTCTGTATCTCACAGTACTTCTGCCAAATTTATTTCTGTCTGGAATCCCTAACTCTGGAACACAAACAAAAACCATAACCATACTATTCTTCTATAAATCCTTCAAGACACTGCAGTCAAATCGAACATTGAAAGCAGCATATTTGTCAAAGAGCATGCAATGTCAGAAATCAAACTAGCAAAACCCTGTATTACCTAAACCAATTACCATATATCTATTGTATTAACAAGGTTTGGATAAGCAAAACATCAGTGAAATTTTGGCTGTTCAAAAAGCAGATATCTGGAAAATATGTCCTTGCAAAATATACTGTAATATATTTATTTCTTCAAATTCCAACATTCGAGGCTTTTTGACAACTTTACTATTAGCATACTACCCATTGTAAA
The DNA here is from genome assembly GCF_017639655.2 of Falco naumanni. NCBI lineage: Eukaryota > Metazoa > Chordata > Aves > Falconiformes > Falconidae > Falco > Falco naumanni. Next base: position 86,319,487 of record NC_054080.1, read on the forward strand.
CAGCACCACAGCATAAAGAAAACACCACAGCTATAGTTCATTGGCTAACTGTAAGAAGAATAAATTACTGGCTCTGCATCTCTCTAAAAAAGACCTTAATACAGAGTAATTAAAATAAGTAATCACAGCACAACTCTTAACACTAATCCATCTTAATCTATTTTTAACACTAGGTGAAGCATCTGACACTGCCAGATAATCATCTGTCTGAGAATCATCTACATGCTACCAAATGACCAGATTTTTTCTCAGGAATGGAGGAAATTTTTACCTAATGAGTATTAGGCTATGCAATATATATTCAGGAAAAAAAATGTATTATGGGATACCTAGTATCACTTGCATATTGTTTAGAGAAGAAAGCTTGCTTTTGTACCATTTTTGCAATTTTGTTTCACTTCCTGAAACTCAGTGGAAATAGTACCAGAGTATAATTTCAGAAACATTTAGCAGAATTCTAAATACAACATTTAAAAAAAAAAAAAAAACAGTCTCCCAAGATGAGCAGAAATTGCTATACTTTAGCAGAAGCAAATTACAAATCATATTTCCTGTTCAGTAACGGTATAAATCACTATAATCAGGTAGTACATTAAAAATAAAGTAACTTGTTCTTCATTTATTTATCTTTTACAATACACATTCTATTTGCACACAGGAGAAAAAAGTAGACAAGTCATTTTAAAAGTATAAACCATTTGACCTCACAAACCATAAACATACACTTACCCTTAAGTGCACTTTCTTTAAGTTCTAGAAGTGGGCCAAGCCTATGGTTTGATTCTGTGTTACAAGACAAGAGACGTTTAATTTATGCATGTTGTTTCAGAGCTGAGAAGCTAGCTGGAAGCTTCAGTGCTGTTTTGCTAGTGTGACCTTACTGTAGTGAGTCTGATCACAGAACAGTTTGACTTTTAAGAGAGACTATTTCATTACACACAGCAGATGGCTCTTCCTGGGAAAACCTCAGCCAGAGCAAGAGTTGGCAGTGATGAGAAGGTACATCCTACTTCCATAGAAGTCCAGGGGAATTTCCTCATGATCTTGAGAAAGAGGAAGTGTTGGCCTCAGCTTTTGATATGAAAGCACTGGCTTCTTTTTTTAAAGCACATGCTCAGGTGTGCTTAAGTGCTTTGCTAGGCACATTAGGAATTTCTTAATTGCTTGAAGTTAAGCACACAAAAGTTCTGCTGAACATGAGAAAATCTGCAATCCCTAACAAGTAGGTTGAGGAAACCAAAGGTAGATAGTGAACTTTCAACAATCAAACTACATAAAACCTCACCTAATGATTCACATTCCTTAAAGGCAAATAAGTGAACTCTGAAGTAAGAAAGTATTCCCACTCCTGTTACCCAAAAAGCTAAGTCTCACACAGGAGGAACTTGAATGAAATGCACAAACCACCCTGAGCTCAAGTGATTTTGAAAAGACTGAAAAGCAAGTTTTGTGCCAAGTTTTTTTCTTAAGCATTCTGCTGAAAGCACAGCTAAAACTAGTTCTGAGCTACTACTGTGCTAAATATTTCTTGCTCTCAGTGTTATCTAGACCCAGATAGGAAACTCGTGTGTTCAGCAATAAATATAGCACCTACAACCACCCTCACTGAGGAATAACAGGAGGGCTATCTATGCCTTATATAATGGCCTAATAGCCAAAATAATCCCCAAAGAAATGAGAAACCAGGATTTAAGACCATATTCAACCTGAGGTAATTCAACCGTGTAATATTCTAGGAAGACCCAACAAGCACAGACCACAGGTTGAGGTGGGTGAAAGACACCTGCCTGATTTTCTAGCAGTTAAATTATACACAGCTGCGGGTAGCTACCTATCAGCAGAAAGTCAAATTTACTGTCTCACTTGTATCCATTTTGCCATCCAGGTTGGTTTTCCACCTAAATTAGGAGAAATAAACTATTGGTTAACACCACAGCAAAAAGCCATTCAATGCAATTTCTTCAAGTGAAGTCTAACTAAATGGCTTGGGTTTCAGATTCCAAGCTACCCAGAAGTCAGGAGAGATACAGTACTGTTACCTGCTCTGTAGACATAAAGCCTGTTTTGACTAGTGCAATACAACCCACAAGACAACAGACCCTACAGCAACACTTACAAGTTTGGTCTCAATGCTGTGTGGCTGCAGCCAGCTGACTTCCAGCTTGCTCACTTGTGAAGGCAAAACAGCTTGCAGTCACATAAAAAACCCCACCTTAATTACAGGCAGCCATATTTCAATGCTTGATCACTCGTTTGAAGTGTTAGTTAAATTACTTTCTAAGGCACTCTCAGTCAACTTTGCACAAGCTGTAACTCCAGAGGGATGAGGATTGTCCTTAGATAATGGCTACACTTATCTGATCGTTAGCAGCGATGGAAACATCTCTCCTCAGGAGTCTCTTCCCAAAGCAGTCCTGCCTCTCCCTGGCTAAAAGGTGGGAAAGGGTGTGTCACAGAGGAGTCCGTGGCTGTGTCGGCTGTAGTTAAATGTTTCTCCTCAAAGCAAGGCCTTGTTCCCACTGTTCTAAGATTTTTACAGGGTTTATTCCTCCACCCGACTCCTCTCTCTCCCACCAGAGAGCTGCTCCCGGCTCTCTGGCTGCCTCAGCGCCAGGGGCTCACGCCGGCAGCAGGTCTCTGCCTCCGAGTAAGATGCTCAGCTTTTCCGTTTCAATTGGGTAAAGCAAAACCCTGACCGGTTCCCTCACACTGTCAGCAGCGCCGGAGCGTGACCTCCCGGGCTGAGGGAAGACATTCCCTTTCCGAAGTGCCACAAGCCCTCCGGCAACGGGCACGGCGAGGCTTCCCTCAAGGAAGGGCGGGAAGCCGCGCGGCGCGCGAGGGGAGCAGCCGCGCCGCACCGTGCGGCTGCGCCCCGCGCGTTCTTCCGGCCAGGGGCGCCGCCCCGGGCGGGCCGTGGTGCGCCGCCGCGGAGGAGGCAGGAGGGTGGTGATGTCGGGGCCGGTGCGGAGCACGGTGGGGTCCGTGCCCCTCAGCCGCCTGGCCGAGCCGCTGCTGCGGAGGCTCAGCGAGCTGCTGGACCGGGCAGCGCCAGGCAAGGGCTGGCGGGACCTGGCGCAGCGAGTGGGGAGCCACGGCAGGGTCCGGCTGAGGTGAGGGCAGCCTGCGGGAGCGGGTGGGGAGCGCGGCAGGCGGCGGGAGGAGGCTGCGGGGCGGCCAGCGGCTTGGGGCTGACGGCGCCGCGGGGGGGCGGGCTCCTGCGGTGGGAAGCCGCGGGGCCGAGGCGGCGGAGCACGGGTGGCGGGGCCGGGCGCCTTGGCGGAGCCGAAGCCATGGTGTCCCGGCGGGGTGGAGGGCAGGGGCGCGTCGGCCTTGGGCTCCCCTCGCGGAGCCTTCCCTGAGGTTGCGGGCTAGGGCTGCCCGTGCTAAAAAGCAGGCGGGGTCGCGGGCGGCCGGCGATGCCGGTCCCGTTCAGTGGCGGGGCAATGAGGGCAGAGTAGGTCCGGGTTCGGCTCTGCCTGCCCGCTCCTTCGCGAGCCGGTACTCGAGCGAAGAGCTGAACGCTGCGGCTGTTGGGTCGCCGCTGCTCTCTGCAGCCCGCGTTACCCGGTCCGCGCCGGGCCTGCCGCGGCCTGCCAGGGAAGGGGCGGCCCCCGCCCGGGCCGCTGCGCTGCGGCAGGGGGGGTCGGGGACGCGTGGCCCGGCTCTGGGAGATGTCTGCTTAGCCACAGCGAAGAGTAGCTGAGTGCGAGTGGCGCGGCTTTTCGCTTTGCCACCTTTCTAGTTGGGGAGCACCCCTGCACCTCACCCAGCTTCCCTCGGCGCCGGCTGCCTCCCCCGGGCGAGGAACACGGGGAATATTTGCTGACTCCCTGTGGCTCTTCCAGCCTATATTAGGGTAAAAGTATTGTTTTTCTTCAACTCTTTTTTCCTAGGTCGCTTTCTCTAGATTGCTTCCTGATCGTTTTACTTCCTGTGTTTTTTCAAGATTTTGTTTAGAGGATCGTATCTCAAAAATCAGGCATTTCAAGTGCAGCACTGAATGTACATTATGCAGATGTGTCCTTTTTCTGTTATGACTGTATTTATTCATATAGAGAAATAGAGCCTGAGGACTACAACATGACCCCTCTGTAGGGCCTTCTCTTTATTATCCAGTAAAATACTGTGAAGGTCTGCTTGATAAGTGAAAATATCTCACCTTTGGTTTGCACGGCACTGTAATTTAATGAAAGAAACTTTGATGAAGCTTTTTAGTGGGAATGCATAAACTTGCATTCCTTTTCCATAGCTGTATTCATTTCTTTACTATCTGTGTTATTTTAATCTGCTGTGATTGAAAGTACACAAAGGCTTAACACCAGAATTTAAAACTATGTATGTTTATACCTGGAGATGAATTTATTGAAGCAGTTAACTAACCTGTAGCAGTAGATGTGTGTATCTGTATCAGTTAAGCTGCAGCAGCAGTCACTTTCAACAACTACTCTGAAAATCAATGTCTTCCTGAACTTTCAAGTTAGGTTCTGACTCAGTCTTTACCGCTTCTGAATTAGGCACATGAAAATGAAAGGTGCTGTGCTTGTTTTTCTGCTGAGCCTTTAAAAAGTGAAAAATAGAAGATTACTTTGTACATTTGGTCAGAATTGTTAGGTACAAGCATCGCTTGTTTTGAAGCAACTCACTGCTACCACTTTCTGTCTGTGGAGGTGTCACTGTATAACCTCTGAACTCCTGAAACTTGAAGGAAATGCTGCACATATGTCCAAATCAGCTAGGAATTTTCCATCTGTATTTTTTTTAATCTTTTTGCTTGTCTACAAGTGATTTTGAGCTCAGCTCCTTTCTGAGGAAAAAGTACTAAAGTAATGCCATGTCTTTCTCACATTATTTTGTAGCCCTCTGGATTTAGAACAGTGTTCCCTCAAGGTACTGGAGCCAGAAGGAAGTCCCAGCTGGAGTCTCCTAAAACTACTGGGAGATCGCGGGTGCACAGTGGTAGAGCTTGTGGAGTTCTTGCAGGCCCTGGAGCATACAGAGGCTCTCCAGTGTCTCAGCCATTCAGGTCAGTTCTGGTTTGGGCTTTCACTTCAGCCATGTGTTTTACACTGGAAACATTGAGGTATTTGTTTTCTACAGTAAGTAAAAACATCTTTGATGTTTGAATGCTAATAATTTGTATTCGTACAATTACCATAGTAATTGTTTCATATGATTCTGAGATTAAGAGTAAGCCAAGTGGATAAGGAGACTTAATGCAGTATTGTTGTAGACTTGGACTTGGCTGCATGGATATGACAGGTGCTGACCTGAGTTCTGTGTCGAACTATGCCTTTGGGAGATGCTTGCAGAACTGAAATGGTTGAGTTAGAAAGACATGTAGTGTTTCCAGCCATCTGTTCAGGCTACAGGTTTTATTAACTGCATTTCATAGCTTACCCTAATTGAAGGGGAAGGGTCCAATTAGTTCCAGTTCTGGTGCATATTGGATGCAGTCCAACTTGCTAATTGGACAGAAAACCAGACTAACAGGATAGAACTGGATTATTTTCTACTAACACATTCAGCTTGCTTCTTCACAAAAGGTGTAGGAAGTGGGGCAGCGCAAGGGAGTGCACAGGTAAGACCATGTAGACCAAGTGCTTCTTGCTATAGTACCAAAGCAGGGCCCTTTCTTACATCCTCCTCCTTCAGGATGTGGTGAAGTTCAGCCTACTTGAAAGTTACAAAAGCTTCTTTTCAGATCAGGGAGGGAGGTGAGACTAGCAGGCACTCTGCTGTACTGATAGCTGTCCTGTTGTTTGGACAGTGTGAGGAAAGAAGCCATGGGCTCAGAACCATTGTTAAGACAACCTTGGAATTTTTCAAGTAAATTATGGTAATGCTTTGCAGCTGTTTCATCTAGTTAAGGCTGCTGCTTGTTACTGTACTAGGAGGACCATGGTGTGTGGAATGAGATGTGATTGAGTTACATGATAGCTTAGTCTAGCTGAAGTATAGCACAGTACGCTTGGCAGGGGGAGGGGAATTGGTGTTATATCAGTGTGAGCGGATTGTGCTTGTAGGGGCAAGAGTCGAGGTGGAAGCATAGGCAGTAGTATGCTGTCCTGCACTGTGAACACTTGTTCCTTTTTATTGTTCTCAATCTGGTGGTTACTGAGGGAGTACTGAAAACAAGAACATCCTGGTTCAGATTTGTACTGCAGAGTGCCTGCACTGAGCCAAAATGTGCTTGCCTGATCTGTGATCATCTCAAGTATCACTGATGTTGCATTGAGGATTTTTTTGTGGCTGTCAGTCAAGTTAAGTTTTGAAATATGTAAAGAAAACTAAATCCTGGGTAAACCAGGAACTTGTTAAACAGCAGAATTGTGAGATACTGGTATCAGCTAGGGAACTAGATAGATGGCTAAAATATTGGCTTGTTCTCCTCAAAACAAGGATAAGTAGATTTTTGTCAAGACCCCTTGGAACTGCAGAGATGGTGTTGTTATAAATGAATCTCTTGCAGAACAGTACGGTCTGTGATAGAATGGATTCAGCCTCTAAGGACTAAGCTTAATAGAGACTGAGAAACTGGAACCAAGAGAAACCAAAGCAAAGGGTATTTAAAGACAATTTGGGTCAAAAAGAATTTTAAACTATTTAAAAAGAAGTGGTAGGCCTTGGTGTGTGCAGTGAATTTATATGTTCGGGGTGGCTGATGCTTCAAGTCAAAGTACAAATTCATAACTGACTGTTCTAACTCACTGATAAGAGCTTAAGTGTTGCTCAAGTTCCTTTAGGAACAGATTGTTTAATGTAAGACCTCTGTAGCTGTCGTACTGTTTTGTTAGACTGTTTTCTACCAGTTAAAAAAGGCTCACAAAGCCATGAATGTACTGGTTAATGGGTGTACAGTTTTGATGCTGCTTAGTGGTCTGTTTTGGCAGTGATACTACTTCAGTACCTGTATGGCAGACATGTATTGTTACAAGCTGGAACATCACTTTGTTTGCAACAATACAAAGGATCTTTCGGAGAAGCATAGACTTTCAGAAGTTCTGCACATTGTTTGTCTCTCAGAGCTTAGAGACTTGCCTGTCACATTGGATTTACTCTACAGAAGACTGTCTTCCTGTAAAGACACAAATTAGTAGTTATTACAAACTTTTAAATTTCTCCTTTTATGGTAGTGAGAAAGCCTAGACATCTTGTTCCTTGGGTCACCTCTTTGTCCCTTTTCTCCACTTTTTTTATATTGTCATGTGAACTTACTGGAAATGAATGAAATGCAAAGAGTTTTCTCCCAGGCTAGGGAGGAAAAAAAGGCTTTATACACAATTTGTGGTATTACAGTCTAGTCCCTAGTCCTTGTGCAACCTCACTGAGTTGTGGTGATTGAAACAAGAGCAAGGAAGTGTTTTTCCTCTGCAGGTGGGTCTCTTACTGCAGCAGTTTAGGCACTTCAGTCTGAATGTGACAACTGAGGCTGAGTTTGTAGAAATGGTGGAGAACATTTACCAGTCTGTAAATTAAGAACGGAACAGTTGGATTGTAGTTAAGATTATAAGAACTTAATTTGCACTAGGTGTTTCAAAGTCTGGTAACCATAAATGTCAGTTTGCCATCCTCAAAGGTAAAACTTAAGCTTTGCGTTTTCCAAGGAAAATCAAAGTTTTTATGTATCTTTGTAATCATTCAGAAAATTGAGCCAGAAGGTTTTGATTTTGAACCATTGAATTCTGTGATGCTTGCAGGAAGTAGCTATATAGCGCTGAGTGAATTGCAGGAAAATTAATGAGACTGTGAAGAAATTATGAATAAATTTCCTAGAACTTGTTTGTAATGCTTCCAAGGAGTGCAAAACACTAATCTTTCAGATAATTTGTTTTTCTCAACTACTTTCTTAAGAGATATTGGTGATGCAAATCAGGAGAGACTTTAAGAAGAAAAGAAGAATGTGGAAGTCTTTGGAAAGAGCAAATTTTTCTGTCCTTTAAAGTGAAATATAATTCCTGTTGGCTTGGTTAATGTTAGGTGATTGTAATGCTCAAAAACTGTACTTAATGCACTGTCTGTAACTGTGAAAAACAGCAGAGGAAGCGTTAAATGACAAACTCAGGTAGCAATCTTCAGGGCTAGGGTACAGAGGGAAGTTATTTTAGAGAAGGAAAGGCTGGGAATTTACCAGTCCTGTATCTACCTTGGAGTAGCTGCCAGTGTGATCAACTATTTCAGATTGTTGAACTAAGATTGTGTGCAAAGGAAGTTAATATAGCTCACTTCCCTGCTAGACAAAGATTATGTGATTTCCAAATGTTGTGTCATCTCTATTTCAGTCTTTCTGCTCAGGTTTCAGCCCATTGATCAAATTGTTATGGTTTCTTTCCTCAAAGATTCTCTGTTAGGAAAAAGTACTGATGTGCAGCTAAGCTGTTAAACAGGAGGGAGCAAAAAAAAGCAGACAAAAAGAAAACCCCTGACAGAGTGTAATAAGAAGGCTTGGACCAAAGGATATTCTTGAGTCTTGTACTTGTGATCTCTTTGCAGATACCTTTTTACACAGCTTCTGATTTACTCTATACTATTCTGTGTCTATCCACAGGAGGTGGTGAGTGATTGCCTTTGTGCCGCTTGTTTTCTACACTATTCTTCCACTCATCCTTCACTTATTAAACAATTATTTTTTGTTTGTTCATATTATCTTGACCTGCAAGTTTTCTTGGTTTTTTTCTTCCTTTCTCTCATTTACCCCATCCCATGGGGTTGGGGGACTGTGTGGTGCTTATCTGCCCAGGGGGTTAGCCCACAATGCTAGTATTGTAGCAGCTAGTTATTAATGTGTAGTATTGCTTATGGTCCCACTGGGGTGCTTAAATGTCTTTTACCATCCATAGCAAATAATAATTTAAACTGACGATTTTTTTGTGGCTTATCACCTCAGTGTTGCTGAACACCTTGGTCATGGATCTGTGTATTTTTTGACAGCAATGTAAGGTTAAACTCTGTTCTACAGTTGACTCCCCGCTCCCACCCCCCCTTTCTTGTGATGACCTTGGTTGTACCAGTGAATCTGGTTTTGGAGTCATGGTGTAACAAGATCTCTGGAATGGTCTAGGTTAAGAAAATAACTGGATCATATCAGACTGGTGTCAGAATTTCGCTCATGCTATTTCCTGGCAGTTAAATTTGAAGTGGAAAATTTTACCTTGCATATTGACAAAAGAAAACCCCAGCCCTGTGTTCTACAGGAGTCAAAGGCATAAAGCTGAAACCATGTTTCAGCTAATAAGGTGATAAGCTAATAAGGTGGGGAATAATAGAAAAATGCACTATGTTGTAGTTAAGGTAACTCTTACTGTTTTGATCCATCCCTCAGGCTGTGCCTAATCTTAATCTGAAGATTAATAACTCAAAGAAATTGTTGGGAGTGAGCAAACTCTTAAAACTGGGAATACTTTTCCCAGAAGTGATGCCACTGGAAGTATTATTTGCTTTAGTGAGTAGAGAGCAAGAGGGATTGAAGTATCTAAAACTAAAATGTCTGAATAATCTACTTTAAATCTTTGATAAATCATGTAGAGTACTGATCAGTTTGAGCATGGGTTTTGTATGATGGATGACAATTTTGAATGTCTTAAAGTCATAACTAGTTGGAACTGTGTGTGTACACAGTACAAACAAATTATTTTCAAGTATATTTAATGACAGAAACCTTCTTTGCTCAAAGGACAATTTGAACCCAAGTTTAAATTGTGAAATAGTATTTCTTAATAACTTTCATATGTGTAAATTCTTTTTTAAAGGTATAAAGATTGTTGTACAGCCAGACTCTCAGGCAGTGCTCTCTGGTCAGGTTGTCAAGCTGTGCTGTTGGGCAACAGGACACCCATTTGTGCAGTACCAGTGGTTCAAGCAGGAAAAAGAGGTAATAGTTGACACAGAATATAGGGGGTTTAAATGGTGAAAATAATAGGTAAAGATTTTGGATGATACTTTTTTTTTAAGACTTACTCTTATTTACAATGAGGGAAGATTACTATATATACGAGTAACAGTAGAAGTTTAAGAAATGCCGCATAATGACCCTATCAGTGTGCTAAAACAATAATATTGTTACTTATATTCAGACCACTTTATCCTTGGAGGCTGATCTTGGAATGTGACAGTAAGGAAACTGTAAGTTTAGTTGTGTCTCAGCCTACCAAAAAGTTTAACACAGGCCACTGAGACACTGCTACACTGGAACAAATGCCAGTCACTGTTGGTCTTGGACAGATGGAAACTGGTTTCCTGAGAACGGACAGTTGAAGGCCTGAACTCAGTGTTGCCACAGACTTACGTGGTAAAATATTGGCATGTGTGTGAGCTGGTATCTCTGGAATTTGAATGACAGCACTTAATGCCCATATTTCTGTTCCTGGTTATCTTTCTACAAGATGAATGCACATTTTTCTTGATGTTATTTTATTGTAAGTACTGTTTCAAAAAATGCAGTAAGTTTGTGTATTTTAAATTGCTGGTAGGACTGAAATTTTTCACTCATTTCTTACACCTGAAAGTTTTTCTAGATCATCCAAAACATGGCTTACAAAATGTTTACAGTCATTTCCTGCTTATTACAGTTAAAATGTAATGTAGTAAAAAAATATTTTTCTGTGTAAGAATGTTACAGTTTCGCGGTCGTAGTTGAATATATCTTAAGACTAGAGCTAAATGTAACACACATGCTGGTTGGAGTAGTGCTTAAGAAATTATTCAGAGTTATTTGTGGAAAAAGGTAAAAATTACTAATTTCAGGAAGAGCTTGTCAGCTGGCTTAAAAGCTCAGAATTGTCTTAAATAGAGGCATATGAATTATTCTTGGAGGAAAGCCTATCTCTGAGCTGCTAAATACATAGAACAAAACTTCTTCATCCAAAAGTTTCAGGTAAATGAAGGAGTTGAGGCTGGTGTTTTGGACATTGAAATACATATTCTAATGTTTGATCCTGGTTTAGATTAAATTAGTCTAAATTTAAATATATCTTCGTTCACCTGTAATTCAGGTTCCCCATGGTAATTCTCCAGAGCTGGTTTTGAATCCAGTGAACGTAAACGACTCTGGCTTTTACATCTGTCGAGTGAACAGTGAATCTTCCTTTGTGTTCAGTCAGTGGGCACAACTTGAAGTTTGTGATCTCAAGGGTACATCTCATGGTGAGTGGCAAAACCATTGTCTTCCAGAAGTCTGTCTTCCCACTTGTTAGAGGAACTTTACTTCCAGTAAAAGATCAAAACCTATTGCAATTTCATTTGAGGTGACCTTTGTACATTTTAATCTCTAACATACTTTTGGTCCTCTATCTCAGCAGTGATTTCTTCTGCTTTTCCTTTGCTCCTGCTTCAGGTTCTGTTCAATTAGAAATCTGCAGTTTTAGATCTTGCTGATTGCACCAGGTGATGAATAACATTGTAATGACTACTTTAAAAAAATAATAATCTGAGAAAAACAGCAGTATGTTGTTTCACACTTGTGGCAAAAGTTTTGGTGCCTAAAAGGCAGCAAGTGTCCATGGGCTAGTGCCTTGCTGTATGTTCCATGACTGTTGACCAACCAGTGAATTTTAGCATGTTTAGGTCTTGGTGATGGGTAAAAGGGTGAGCAATAGGATGGATTGTTCCTTCCTGTGACTTTTGCTCTCAGGGTCCTTACAAAGAAAACTATAAGGGGTATGTAGTGCTTGCACTGAATGAATGCTCTCTACCTCCTGTAACATGTGGCCTGGGATCTGGTGTTTCAGTTGAACTAGATGATGCTGACAGTACCATTTCTGCAAATGTTGACCAAGTATGAAATCTTCTACTTCAGCTGCTAAGTTTTTTTTCTTCCTTTCCATGTCCCTTTGTTGCTTTCTTGTTTCAGATACTTGTTTCCTCCTCTCTTTTCATTGCTTTCTGCTTGTTGAGAGATCGGCCATTCTCCATTCTGTAAAAGCTGTCTTTCATAGCTGTCGTGAACTTGTGATCAGTAAGGCAGCCAGACACAATTCTGGAAGAAACTAGGACAGGTTCATTGTTGTACCACTCACAAAATACAGTAATGGACTGTACCAACGAGACCCTATAAATGAGTTGGCAGTTAAGAGGTCCCACTGGAGACAGAAACAATGTTACTGTTCAATCTTATCTTCTCTTTCACTGTCTGTAACTTCTGTATTCTTTGTCTTAAAGACCAATCCTGTTTAATTTGACTACAACAGCAGTTCCTTTCCATCTTCTTTCTTTCTTTCTGCCCTGAAGGGAAATTAATTCTTTATGTTTTGTTGAAAGATTCTGATATCAAACTGGAACACTGAGAGGGAGAAAGGGGGAAGGTTCTGTAAACAGCTGAGTGAAAGCAAGTAAAGTTTATTTTGACATGTTAAAAACGTTTTCTATGATAGAAATTACATAAAACAAATCCCTTTGTAAGAAAAAAAACCCCAACACCAAACCCAAAACACTACCATTACAGAAGTTGATAGAGAACATGGTAAGCCAGGGTCTCTATTTTTGAAATGCCGTACAGCAGTGGTCATAGAACCAGAGTATTTACTCATGCATCTGTCAGTCACAGCTTTCTTTTAAAAATGCAAGTCAACATTGATCATAAATACGAAACTTCTGTTTGTAAAATCTCTGAAATACATGTTTATAATGCTCCAAGAAGCTCAGACACTATTAGAACAGAGATACCTGTATCATTGTCTCCCTTTATTTTACTATGCACAGGAAAATGTCATCACCCGCTAACTGTCAGTCATGAATAGCTCTGCTGACAGAAAGTGTCTACATGTGTAATCTAAAAGTAAAGATGAGTGACCTTGCAGCTGAGATAAAAGATCACTTGCATGACCTTTACAAGTAGATCTGTGCTGGTGTTGGTATGTGTCAGGTAATGGAACTGTTCAGTACACAGAGATTGGAAACCTTTTCAGTGTAGCACTCTTGTGTGTTTAGTGGATGTTTTAAAAATTAATTTCAATACTGTTTCAATAAATTTGATCATATATAAACTTAGATTTCATAAGCTGGATAAGTTTTTAATGTATTTAGGGTTTTCTGAATAGGTTTCTTTTCCAATGACATTTCTATATGGGCACGTGTCAGTGGCTGATATTTCTTAAGTGTTTTTAGCTTTGGTCTAGTTTACTATATTTACCCTAAGGTTTGATGCTCAGTTTACAATGAGAAGACTAGTAATATGCTAGATCTAACTGATTTCAATTTTGGAATTCTTATTCCTGTGTATACACTTGCACACAAGTTGGATCCTCAATCAGTCCTTCAGTAGCCATTCTTCTTTGTACTTGCTCTTTTCTCTGGACTGTTTATAATCCTATGGGCAGGAATAAATAAGGCGAAGAGGGCTTAAGTTTGTTTTTTTTTACTTCTGGGATATATTTAATGTCCATTGCTTTTTGCTTTTCAGCTGAAGAACTGGAAAGCTGTAGCTACTCATTTTTAGCTTACTCTTAAAAACAACTTAATCTCATTGCTATTAAAACAGTCTTGTAGTTCCAGAAAGATGTGGCCATATGTCATCAATTCATATTAATCTATATGTGATTAGATTGTCTCACTTTCTTTTTTCTTCCCCTTTTGTTTTTTGGTAAAGGGAGCTTAGTTGGTTTGCCTGAAAATAAGTTGCACATTTGTGTTCAGCCTCAGCCACAAAACCTGACAGTGGGAGATGCTTTGGTACTAGAATGTGGAGCTGTTGGAAACCCAATTCCTCGTTACCAGTGGTTCAGGAATGGATTTCCCTTGGCAAATGGGAGCAAAAATGTCTACATGGTAAGTTACTGCAAAGTGGCAGCCTTGGGGGAGCTAATGTGTAACCACCCTTAACCTTACACATAAAGCTTCTTTGAAGAAAATAACTTCTTTATAGCCTTGATAACCTCATGTGGAAATGCTCCCTGTAAGTTGTACTCCTGTTCTTGTTACTTATTTGCTCATACTGTTCTGAGGCGCTTGGGTGCATAATTTTAATCCTGAACACGTTTCAGGTGGTAGTCATGAGATGTAAGTCTATAGTGTATTTTAGATTGCTGTGACATACTGACATAACAAAGTATCAGTAAAAATTTAATCTTCTCTTTCTTTCTTGCCCTGCAAAGCACTCAGATTTGTACGAGCTGGTGCATTCCTGGATTTGTAATCTGTCTTCAATTCTTGAAAGCATTTCTAGAACACACGTGCTGTCCAGCTTACTGAAGAATGAGGGTTTCAGTAGCTTTTGGATTTGTTTAGGCTTTGCTTTTAGTTTTTACTCTTTCCTGCATGTGGGCTTAAATGAAACTGATACAGGTGCTCTTTTGGGGTCTGGTGGGTGACTATGATGATGCTTGCATAGGTAACTCATGTGAATGTGGAACATCAAGGGACGTATTGGTGTCATGTATTCAATGACCAGGAAGATCAAGACAGCAAGAAGATAGAAGTTGTAATAGGTAAGGAGTTTTTCTCTGATACGGGTCATCTGATTTATCGATTTCTTATCATTAGAATTTACTTTTGAAGCTTTCAGTATTGAGCTAAGAACATGCTTTCTGCATTATTTTATTTTTTTTTTAGTTTATCCAGTTGTTAAAATAGCTGTGCTTGCCTGCAGCAAATGGAATTTTAGAGCTTTATCAGTTATAAAGGGCTTTGAGTTTTTATGGTAACCAGCATAGAAATGCTATCACTTTTTGGCACTGCTAACATGTCAGCAGATTGCAAGCTGATCTCTTTGTGTTTTTTGACAACTAAAATATGGTTTAACCCTTGCTGGTGATATGAACTGTGTTACGCTGAGTCCTTTAGCAATCAGAACAGGTGAGATTATTCATAGCAAGCAGAATAAATGAATATAACACAGTTTAGTGTATGTGTGTATATTTGCAATATACTAAAGAAAAGAGCTGTTTGTATAGCTTTCAGATCTAGCTGGGAATACTATTACATAATTCATATGAAAAGGTGTTTCCTATCCTAAGAAATAGTCTAGTTTAATACTCCTGAGTTGTAGTAATAATTACTGTACAGTGTTGTGGTCAGTACTGATTTGTACTGCTATAAAATGAGCCAGATTGTAGAGAAGCTTGGACGTGACCTTTGTGTTCCACTTTGTGTGCTAACTCTCATAACTGAGAGAAATTGTCTTCCAATTTCCCCCCCCCGCCCTGTCTTAAAACCCAAGGAAGGAAAGCTATGGCAGTGGAGTGCACAGAAGGTAAAGTAAATCTTCAGTTGTGAATTGATTTTTAAAAATTATTGATGGGGATGATAGATTGTTGAGCGTGTTACTGAAAAGCATGTGTGGGTTAAGAGCTTCAATCTATTTTAAAACATTGACGTGTGATACAACATTCCTTCTGCATGTGCTTCTGTCTTCTTTGCCTTGATATCACGATCTAGAGCACATGGGAGAAAAAGCAAACTACTTCCTTCTTCTGTAGTATTCAGTTGTTTGATTTTTGCACTGATTTTTGTCCTGTGCTTGCAGTTTCTTGTGAAATGTAAAGATCTAAAGATTCCTTTGGCGCTGGGCTCAGGAGGCAACATCCTTGCAAGAAAACCTAAAAGTGTTTAGGAAACTGGGTGACCTTAGAGAGCTGGATAGAGCTAGTTCCACTGTCAGCTCTGTGTCTGCAAGAGGTATTTCTAGCAACCTTATTAGGACAATTTCTGCTTTCCTTTGCATTGCTGCAGTGGGGAGGAAGAAGTGCATTGTGAACTTTAGTGTTGATGCCATCCCTTGATTGCTAAGCATCTCAAAGCCTGTAATATTTACATCATGGGGGGATCATGTATAAAGATGTGAGGCTGCTCACAGCAGCCTCCCCCTGCCCCAACCCCCCAGCTTATCCACCAACAATGAAAAAAACAAATGGATTTGCGAAGTACAATAAATGAGACTCTACCCAGTTTTTTCATAGAATTGTAGAATTTTCTTGGAATCAAACTGCTCTGCATCATTTCTTGTTCAGATTTTAACCAGAACTCAGAGCTGATGTTCCCCTTTAGCTCTTTTGTTAAAGGTTTAACATTGTGAGGGGACTGTATACTGTCACTTGCTGGAACATGCAAGAGACATATTTTGGTATCAGCCGCTTCCATGGCATAGCTTCTGTGACTGGTGGTCTCTTTGAGCCTTCACATCTTTTCTAGCTTGGGGATGTGTGTGTTACCTGGTAGAGCACTATGCAGAAGCCTCCTTGTTGCCTGTGATTCGACCACTGTTTGAAGCAGAAGGTAACCACCATATTTGTTGGTGTCTACACCCAAACTACAGTTTGCTTGGATGCAACATCATTCTGCTACTAAGCTATATTAACACCTACAGTAATATTGCCCTGGGTTACTGCAGTCTCTCACGTGGATATATGAGCCTGCTTTTTGTGGCTAAGAGGTCTGCCTAGGGCTCTGCTGGATGGAGCAGGCCTGTTCTAAGACACCTCTGGTGCTTCAGGTAAATTATTTTTCTTTTCCATAGTTTCTAATGTCTTCAGAATAAACAGGTGAAACCTGTCATAGCTTAGAATGTTTGAAAATTTTATCTGAAGTCTTCTGAATACACATGGCTTTACAAAGTAAGATTTCTTGCTCAGGATGTTGCTTTTACAGCAGTCCTTCAAACATCTATTTTTCAAATGGGTGATTCTGCTATCTTGTTCCTTGTTCATTCCAGCTGCTTGCATGTCTGTGGGACTGGGGCATAGTATGAGTTTCTCAATTTGATATATGCTATGTTATAATGCTGTTTCTAGGATAGCTTTGTGTACTGATACAGGATTTTCTCTTTTCTCTGAATGGAATAAATATATGAAAGATTAGATTTACAGAAATGCAAAGCCAAAAGTATTTTAGAAAGGTAGTTTGGTTTCTAACGCTCAGCTTCTATTAATAATGGCAAGACAATTATATTTTTATTAGTAAAACTGTATCTTTTTGCTTCTCGTTTAAACTATGATTTTTACTGGTGTATTTCTTCACAGAAGATCTAACTGATCTTCAAAGAACAGGTAAGTGATAAGTTTTGAAAAACTTTAATTTTGCATCTTCATCTTATGTTACAAATCACTGAAGCCTAGCAGGGTTACAATATATAGTTTAATATATAGTTACAGTATATAGCTTAATAGAGGTTCATATCATGTTAAGAACAGCACAGCTTTCTGGTTCCAATACATTAACTTGAAGAGTATAGTGAATCATAGGGTTGCTATTATCTTTGTAAAATCACACAAGGCTGGTCTTCTATACTGCACGTATACTTATACAAATATAGAAGGAATTATCTTTTGCATTCTTGTCTGTGGCTGCTTTGGATTCTAAGTTTTGGTATGCTGTTGCTTTTTCAGATGATTAAGGTGAAAAAGATGTAAGATGACTGTCACACAATAGATTGAATTGCTATATTTCCTAAATTCGTGTTGGAGTGAGCTAATGTGATTTCAAGCCTGTTTGATGTTTGTTATAGGAACACAGATCTGGAGTAGTGCTCCATAAAAGATTATCCCAGATACAGAGTTCCCAAAATCTTGAATCACAAAGGTCATATAATTTCCTAGGTTAGATATTAAAGATATGTTTGGTTTTGCCAAGAGTTAGTTTCAGTCACTGAAATGGTACTGTCATGACACATAACATGTAACCCAAAGTGTACCACTTTGGCATATCACTTACCTGTTCCTCTTGGCACAGCATTGGCTCTACCAGCCCTCTGTGAAGTACAAAATAAAAGACTTTTCACCTACAGATGGTCATCTCTGCTAAACATCTCCCATCTTACGTGTCTGCTTTCATTTGGAGAGGATGAACTGTTTTGGAAGTTACTAAAAATGCTGATGTGCAGTTTGAGATTCAAAATTATACTGTAATCATCTGTCATTTCTTGACTTGTAGAACTAGCTATTCATATCCTGTTAGGAAGAAGGTGACAGAAATCAGGTCAACAATGACAAAAACAACACCCTAAAACTTCACCAGAAAAAAAAGCACGCTTTTTTTTTTCTTAAACTAGTAACATATTAAGCAAAGCAGTACCAATAGGCTATGGCTGTATGGAACATGCAGTTCTTCTGATGCTGGCAACTATGACTGTAGTTACTGATGATCTGCTCTTTCAATCTATTTCAAGCAGACTTACAAGAACAAACAAATCACAGATCTGTTGGTAAGTAGTTTTGTGTAGCTGTAATGAACATATGTATTTCATATCTAGGTAATACATTTAGCTTCTGAATATTGCTTCTTCTGCCCCTGCTAGTGAAATAACTGTAATGCATTCAAATAGCTGCAGGGAGGGAGACTTCTGTGTATTTTTATAGTCCTTTTATAATGCTTGGCTGCCCTTTCAGTAGTAAACTGTGGTGAGGACACCAGTATTTTTAGTGACTCAGTGGAGTGTCTACAACTTCTCATCTGTTTCAGTTTACTGTTTCAAATTCCTCTGGCCACAACCTTAGCTAGTGTGTTACTCCATTACTTTGACTACTTCAGCAGTTAGAGATAGAGGTATTAGGATGATAGGATTGAAAAGGATTGGTAGTCTGTCTGCTAAGGGTATGCTCTCCCTGCAAGCTTAGTTCTTATGCACGGTGTGAGGATGTTTTGATCCTGAACTGGAGCTCATAAAGATGGATGTGTTATGAAGAATAGTTGCTGGGGTTTAACTGCATTCTTAAATTTGCATGGTAGACTTGACTATGGTCAGGCATGTTGTCTTGTTGATGCTAAACCAGGTGGAAAGGCTGCTGGCCTCTGTCAAAATTTACCACTCTTTCAGGTTCAGCTGTGTGAGAGGGGGTAGAAGTGCTCCCCAGTTCTGGTTCATCTTTTATAAAGCACTTCTAAAGCCTGTACTTTTAAAAGTGTTTTTCAGTGACAGTATGCCATTGTTAATCGGTCTCTGCTGTTTAAAATAGTTTACACTGTTCAAAACCTTGGAGGTTTTCCAGCTGCAAAAATGTTGGAAACATCTTGTTTGAAGGAGGTGAAATGTTAAACTTGGAAGCTATGGACAGACGTGCTCTTCTGAATCTAGCTGTGCAGGGTTACTGATTCTGAAGATGATTTTGGGCGTTCATATGACGTCATTTGCCACCAGAGCTGTGGGACTATAATACCTATTGGAGAGGAGAAGTAACAAACCAGGGAGGAAATGCGTCGCTTTGAATAAGTGCCTTTCTGTAACTTCGTTGCAATTTTTTGCATAAAAATCAGGCTAGTGGTCTCTAAAACATTTCTGTTCATGTGACTTTCTTTTTTCCTGTTTCATTGCTGCTTTGTTTACTTATGACAGAATTACTTTGGACTATATTAAAATCAAAATGAACATATCTCACTATGAGAGAATACACTCACAGAAGGAGTAGACTTTCCTCCAAATTTTGTAACTTTCTTATATCTCTGTATAATTGTTTTTAACCAAAGCAACAGTAAAAAGAAACCTTAACAAACAGAAAAAAGACTTAACTTCTGACCTGTAAAAGTTTCCACCTAAATGTACTGTGGTTTAGAGAGACGGGACATGTGAAAGTGTGTTTTCGTGTGTGGTGGGGTTTTTTGTTTGTTTTTACAGAACCATAAGAAAATTTGAGGCTATTGGAAAAGTATACGGGCTGTAGCTTTGGCCACTTGCCATGAGATTTTTCATGTTTATTAACTTTCTTCTTGCATGGGGGAATTCAATAATTGTACTTTCAGAAAAATGAAAGAAATGGGAGATAGCCTTAGTGACTCACTTCTTGACAGATTATCCAGCCTGAGATGCATCACAGGTCAGATATGTGAACTGTCAGACCTTGGTGAAATGTTTTTTTGGATGAGAAGAGAGTTGACCTGTATTATTGATGTAGGATGATTTCTAAAATCATATAAAATCTTGTGGCTGAAGTGAGATTGGATACTATTTTCACTTTGGAAGAAATTAAATGTAAAGGTATTGAACCCATGGAATATATAAACCTGATGTGGTTTTGTTTTTCCCTTGTCTTTGCAGCAACAGATAAGGTAGCTCTGTTAATAGGAAATATGAGCTACTGGAATCACCCCCAACTCAAGGCTCCAATGGTCGATGTTTATGAATTGACCAATTTGCTAAGACAGCTGGATTTCAAAGTTGTTTCTTTGCTGGATCTTACTGAGTCTGAGATGCGAAATGCAGTGGATGAATTTTTACTTCTCCTGGACAAAGGAGTATATGGTAAGAACATGCGACATCCCTTCTGAAGTAGGTCAGTTTTGTGATGCATCAAGTACACAAACATCTGGTATTTACCTCTGCCAGCTCACCATACGCAATAGCAAAACAAACTTCATGGTAAATGGCATGTATGTAGAATGGGAAAAGTGAAGAACGCACACCAGCATGCCTTTTGACTGGTTGAAGTGTTTTTCTTTCTTTATTCTTAGAACAAATAAAATGTTTGAACTTTTTTCTTTAAACTGTTTTCTGCCTAAAACTGCAGTGCACTTCCTTGTTTGGTTTTGTCTGCTAAAACCTGCTGCATCTGTATAGTATATTTGACAACATGCTCTGCAGAAGATGCACATTTGTACTAGAAGTCATTAGTCTTTGAAGCAAGAGCAAGAATAATCTGTTCTATTACCTGTATTAGTGTATTCTGGAAATGAGCTGGTAGTTGAGAACTGTGTAACTGCAGTATACAAGACTACCTGTAGTCTTGGGCAGCAGTCCTTGGTGCCTTTAGGAGACCTTTTGAACATCTTTGTAAACTTTTATTGTGTTCTTCTCTCTTCGCTGTGCCTGCAAATGAATTATTTGATTCACACTGGCCAGTCCCTTGGCTTACTTAGACTGTTAGGTTGCACTTCTGTTGGGGAGGTGGGGAACAGCCTTAAGCACAGCATGAATGTTATGGGCTTGCCTTCTGTTTATCCCCTGTCTTTCTACTGGATGTCTGCAGAGTGCTTTTTCCTTCTGGATTTCCATCCTTCTGGTGCTCTTTGGGAGGGGCTGCTCTGTTCTCTTAGTCCTCACTTGACAGCTCTGTAAAGAACAGAGGAAGAGGAGTACTTTCCTTTGCCTTGACAGTGAGCTGCACTCTGATACCAGGTGTATTGCCGGGGGAGGAGAGTGGGACATCTTTTTTGCCCTCTTTTTTGCCAGGTTTTCAGGTTCAGTAGAAATTCTTATTTTGAATTGCTGCTTCCTTTCAGTTATTGTGATACTGGCCTGGCAAGCACAGTTTTTCATAATGTCCTTGAAAGGGAATGAGAGAGAGTTGTGCAAACCTGGATTTCCACTTCAAAAAGAAAATTGAAAATAAGTTTGTTTATGTGAAATGAAAATGTAGTTCTCTTATGTCTGTGCACTTTAAAGAACTAAAATAAAACAGAGGGGAATTCACATTATCCTTTGCAGAATATACCTTGCTTAAGGAAAGGCATTAATTGAGAAATTAATGAGCTGTGGACTTAAGGTTCTGACTGGCTGCAGTCGTCAATAATGAAGAACCTTTCACTGAGTTGAGTACTAAGATTCCTGTTCAGGCAGAACTACAATTATTGTTTCTGAGTTCTGTGGAAGATCTGAATTTATAGTAAAAATTTACTCTTCCCGTGTGTCTTTGCACATTAGATGGAAAGCTTAATAGGGGTTATGCTGCTTAAGCAGGCAGCAACCCTTATCTATTTTTTTTGTTAAACTCTTCAGACTTAAAAATAACACCCCACAAAATTCCAAGACTCCCACCTCTAAACTGCAGCATCGCTTTCATAATTGTACTGCAGCATCTTACTAGTATTGGTTTAAGTTATAGGAAGACAAATTAAGCAAAGTATATGTACTAAAAGATATGTGGTTAACACATTTCTCTTGTCGTCATTTGAGTCACATCCATTTATAAGATACCTGTAATAAAATATTAATAAAAACTTTAAGCTTTCCTCCACATGCACAGGAGGTGCCTTCTGCTTGGATAATGACTAACCAATTGGGTTTGGTATGCATTGCTACTACTGATATGCATTGATTCTTAGATGGTTACTCTTGTATTGGAATACCTTGTCTTGCATAAACTTGATTTTGAGGGACAAACACAAGACAGAACTGGTGGTGTGCTAGCTCAGGGAGGGCATGGTGGAATTGATACACAGAACAAAAACTTTCATGTCTTTCACGGAAAAGGACTAGAATGACCTGGTTTGGAGTGTAAGAAACAGTTGTTCTGCTGTGGGTTTTGAGGAGTTTGCTACTGACTGCCACTGGTTTTGTCATTTTTCTAAAAGCTAAGATAGCATAAATAGCTCCAGAAATTCTTTAGAGCAGAGACCAAAAAGTTCTGCCAGTTGCCCTACTTAAATTGCAGAACTCCTATAGTAATGCCCACCCAAGAAAACATTATTTGATTCTTTTTTGGAACACAAGGTCAGGTTATTTCTTAGAATGACTTTTTTAATGGTGTGTTACCTGATGCTCTGTCTGTGCAGAACTGGCTGATCTGACATTTGCTTATTAATATCACAGCCAAAACTTGTATGACATGAAAACTAAGTATGGCAGTAAAGTTTAGTAGACTTTCTGATAGCAGTTTTCTTCTTCTGTTGTTCTCTGGGAAATAACGTGCGTGTACATTTGAGAGAGCTTTTAGATTCTTGTACTTCCTCAATTTTTTTCTATAATTGTTGACATTAATTTAGAAAGTACAGTACTGAAAATCTATAGAGTTTCTCACCAGCACCATACGAAAGCTTTTATAAGGCTTATTTTTGAAGGTGTTTTTTTCCAGCAAGTTGATATTTCAGAAAGGTAAGCAGAGTATTCTTTCAGTGTTTGGCAATAACTACTTCAATTTAAATGGTCACTTGGTTCTTTCTGGATAGTGGCTATTAATGGCTTAAAGCATATAAAACATGCTGTCAGTGCACAAATAGATAGTGATTTATTGCATTTTTAGTAGGCATAGCTCCAAATAGAAGACACACAGTGGCTACTTCTGTTTTAGTCCTTGTTACACATATTCGTGGTGCCTAATATGACATTGTGTAATTCTTGCTTGTGACCAGGAAAGTGGCATTTGAGATAGCATTCTTTAAGAGCAGAAGCAGTAAACGCAGTGATGATGGTCTCCTCTGATACCTTAGTTTGTTATTCTAGATGTAAGGTGTAATTAATATTGTATTCCACAAAAGGTAAAAGCATAGACCCATATGTTTTAAAGGCTAGAAAGAAATGCTTTCTTTTTTTACAAAAAAAAAGAGGGGGGTGGGGGCAGGGCAGGCAGATATTGCTTAAATGCTGACATCTACGAGGAACTTGAGCCTACTTAAAATTGTTGTGTCACAGTGTCTAATGAGGCACTCCAAACATGTTTACTCTGCTTACTCTGGGTATGCAGAGATTTATTTCTGGTCTTGAGCTCAACATGTTAACTGTTGCAGGTACTCATCAAATAAGCATAGCATAGTCATCTGCCAAGGATATAAAAGAAATGCGGTTGTTATTTCTGAGACATTTCTATTCATTGAGGAAATACTCTGATAAATCATGCTTTACATTAAAGAAACATTTCATTACATTAAAGAAACAGTCAGTCCAATTACTTATCTAACATACACTCATATATATATATAATTTCAAATATGACCTTGATTTAGGTCCAGATCCAAACTCTGTGGAAATCAAATATAAGCGTTTCCTTTTAACTTGGGACCTAACATGGAGTCAGCCACTTGGCACTTCATTTTTAACTCTCTTGAAACTACCTAGTCTCAGGTAACCATAAATAGCCCAATATCTTATAAATAGCCCCATAGTACCTTTATTTGTTTAGGTTTTTAATCATACACTTTCAATTCTGTGCCCTTTAGAAATCTGACTTTTAACTGAATAAAGCTGTTGCCATTTTCCAAGACTCTGGCAGATGAATAACCGTTAGGCTCTTTGTTTAAGTGAAACCTTGTATCCTGGAGTTTACCTTGTATGCACTTGCTGTGTGCTTATCTTGACTATGCGTGTTTCCCATAAAAAGAAATTCAGCGCTGTTGATTGAATGGAGCAGTTTGCAAGGTCTTGGCATAGTTGTTAATGACTTGAGAGCTTACAAGTAAGAGAACCAAAGGCTTAATTTAAAGTGCTATATTCCCTTACAAAAAGTACAGGGCTGTGTGAGAGAAGTGTTTTCATTCGTTGTAGCTATCTGTAATGAAAAGGTAAAAACATCTAGCATACCTACCCACTCAACCTGATTTAAATATAGATCATTTTAGTATGTTAGGATGAGCCTTATTTTGTTATTTCTGAATATTCAAGTTTTCTAGTGACTTAAATTTCACAGCTATTTTTAGTAAGAGTAATGACATAAGACCATTTCTCTAGCATAAATCATCATATCTCTGTTGAATTTTATTCAGCTGCAGCACTATATATTATTTGAATATCTGATCAATAGACTACTTTGTACAGTTAAATAAAAATTCTTTTTAGAAGATGGAACTTGCCATAGATATGCAAAATCAGTACTGGGAGCAGACAATAGGAAAATTGCATTTAATCATACAAGCGTCTCGTAACGCATTTTACAGCAGTGGAGGTTATTAATGCTAAAATCTTAAGGCAAATTGATATGATTTTAATATTTGACATTTTTAGTCATATAAGTAAAATCTAAGCCCTAGGTTACGGTTCCCTTTTACAGGGTTAAGAAAAGCTTTTTAAAATTTCATTATATGTTTTCTTTATACAAAACATTGCATGTTTTATTGAGGATTTTAAATCTTAAAATACTGTAGGCCACTGTGTATTGACACCTGAAGGAGGTGATTATAGGATAATCTTTTGTATATAGGTAAGCGTGCAAAGTATTTGTTTATTTAATAGAACCTCAAGAGTCACAAGGCTGTAACTGTAAAGAGATGTAGATACAATCAACTAAAAATCAGTTGTTGGTAGTTTAGTAATGGGAATGTGCTCTGGAATCCTACCAAACATGCTCATGGAATAATCTTCCCTCCCTCCTCCACCCAAATTTAAAAATCTTTCTTATCCCTCTTTACCCTCTCTATAAAAAAGACAAAAACAACTGTAGGAAGTGACGGTACAGAGGAAACAGCAAAACGAAAAACTTGCAAAATGCTCTCATAGTGCAAGCAAGGTTTTTCTCTTGATTTTTTTCTACTTGAAGTTCTTTTAAGAACTGCCAGTGCTTAATGGTAAGTAAAAAAATGCCAAAACTTAAGGGAGAATAATTTTAAAGATGACAGCATCTCTCATCTAAAAAAAATTAAAAATCCATCTATACTGTTCAGTGTAATTTTTTTTTTTCCATCTAGAAAATCTCCAATGACTTGCTGCTGCTCCAAGCTTTGTGATTGCACATGTGGAGAATACGTTTTACAGTTGGCACATTTCCTTGTTCGTGTCTCTGTGTTATATATCATACATAAAAGATTATTTCTGTTACAGGTCGTAATTCTACTTAAAGCATTTAAAGAGTATTTAACTTTGTGTTTGATGCCAGTATGCATGAGTGATTTTTTTTAAATATTTTTTTTTTCAAAATGTGTGGTGTCTGTGTATTGTGAAGTTGATAATGTGGTTCCCCCACTGTCTCTCCTTTCTTCCTGTATTAGCAAAGGCATATTGATACCAAAAAAACCCACAACTGCTTGGAGTAGCTTGAATGATCTTAATCTCCCACAGACACATAGTGTAGATGTAGTGCGTTAAGTTTTTGACTGTGCTATAATTTATAGAAATGTACTCTTGAATTGTGTTTTCAGTCACGTGTATTTTGAACTCTCAGGTTTGTTATATTATGCTGGCCATGGCTACGAAAACTATGGAAACAGTTTTATGGTTCCTATTGATGCTCCAAATCCCTACCGATCTGCCAACTGTCTGTGCGTGCAGAACATCCTCAAACTAATGCAGGAAAAAGAGACAGGACTTAATATATTCCTACTGGATATGTGTCGGAAAAGGTATAATCTCATAATTCATGAATAGTGCAAACTGACATTAAATGTTTGAGGAATTACTTTGTTTCATGATAGAAGGAAAGGTATGACTGTGGTTTTGAGAACCAACTGTGAAGTTCAGTTCATTCACTGCAGCAACAGATTGAAACTGAGCGTATCTTAAAAATGAACAAATAAAACTGAACAGCCACTTTGTGAGAATAGCAAGAGATCTTGAGAGAAAGCTGGACTTCACACTGAGGAGAAGACTTTAGTCTAGGCTGAAAATTCACTGTATTTGAAAGTTCATGGTTCTAAGAATTCACAGCCTGTACTTGAGTACTTTTAAAGTTAATAGGATTCATTCATAGATTTGTTTTGCCTTTGGCCTTGGATGGGAATATGAAGCTGGCAATTAGACTTTCTGTTTTGATGGGTAGATACTTGCCTCTTGATTTGAATGACATTTATTTCTTCTTCTTTTGTTTAGAAGTTATAGTTAAAGTTAAAAGTTTAAAAGTTATGAAGTGTTACTCTTAGATAAAAATAAAATTAGGCATCTTAAAAAAGGAAAATGACCCTTCCCCCTTGCATCATTTATTATCTTCATCATTACAGGGAGGAAGGAGAATCCATGATGAAAGGCATGTTAATTTGAAAGAAGGGCTCAAGTGAAGCGCTTATTTTAGAACTCTTCAAAGACATGGATTTTGCAGACTGCTTTTATGCTGGGGATGTTGTATCTTTATTTAGAGCTAAAAATCAACTGGTTTACTGGATTTTTCTAAACAAACTACTGCTTTCCTTCCATGTTAAAAGATTACTATATCCAATTAAAGTTGCACTTGAAACCAACTCTTCAGTCAGCACTAAGGAATCTTTCATAATAGAAAATTGCTAGTGCTTTAATGTTTGTAGAGCTTCTAAACGTCACTGCTAATGAAATGCCAGTGACCCAGTTCAGTTTACAATCTGCTGTCCACATAGAAAGCACAGCTACATAAGCCTCATGTTAACTACACAGACACAATGTTGGGGGAGGGGAGGGCGACGGAATTCATACAGGTTTTGTTATAACCTCAAGTGGCTAGTTATCAGAAATCGTTTTTTAAGAAATTGTAACCAAACTCTATATTGGTTAATACAGCCTGCCCTCAGCTGGGTAACATGTGACACTTGACTATGTCTACATTGTCTTCATGAAGACTGATGATGATGCTGGTTTTTGTCTTTTAGCAGTCAGGATTCATTCCACAATTGCAGGAGAGAATAAAATTGCTGTTTCTGAAATATGCTGTTTCAATATTTTGAACAACTCTAGAGTTTGTTACCATTGTTAGTTCTCACATTATTGTTTTTCTTTTTTGTGTTTCCATTTATTGCAGAAATGAATATGATGACACAATTCTTATCTTAGATGCTCTGAAGGTTACGGCCAACATCGTTTTTGGATATGCAACGTAAGGAAATTTTTCTTCTGCTGTGATACAGGGATTTTGAAGCCAGCATTGAGCACTGAGATTGTACAGCTAATTTTTTACAGACAAAATACTAACTGTGGTGTTAAAGGACCAATACTTCATATCCGTATCTGTGTCCTCACACTATATTTTTTGCTTCTTTCTTTGAATCATTCCACAGTCTGACTGTGGAAATGCATATGTAGTGATTCCCAGTATTTAATGTTCCCATTCATATGTGGGGTAATGGCAGAGAGAGAACTGCATTCAGCAAACCAGAAACTGCTGGACAGTGTTCCTGATCTTTTCCTAATGGTTACTTGTAGGAGTGCTCTACTGGTCAAAGTATTATTTATTAGAGATGAAAAAAAAAACGGAGAAGAAAAAAGCAAATTTTACCCTCAGACCATAGTGTTTGATATTTTTTTTTTATGTTTATGCTGATGGGGAAGGGGGAGTTATGTCCTGTGTGTTTCTAATGGTACTTACTGCACTGTGAACTTGTACAGAAGGTCAAATACTGTGGAGCAGTTTATGAGCTATAACCTACATGCTGTACCCTCTTTGGTCATGTGTTAATGCAAGTTAAATTTATAGAAAAAAAAAGAAATGTAAGTTAAAGAGTTATGGGAGAAGTAGCATATAGATTGGTCCTGGGGTGCATTAAATACTGCATAACCCACTGTCAAAAGAGGGGGTTATTCCTGTGTTTCTTATTCTTGGTGTAAAGAATAAAGTTACGACTGCAATTTAAACTATTTGAAGAGACTACTTAAGCAGAAAGCTAAATAACCTCTATCAATTTTCAAGTCAAATGTAAAAGCTGTTGAACAAAAGTAGTAGAGCTTTAATGAAGTCTTCTATAAGAAATTTGAGCTCCTCATATAAGCAGTTTGACATCAACTCTGGTCTGTGGCTTGACTGTAAGTGAAATCTTCCCAGGATAGGTTGCTTGCAAATGAATGTGAAAAGGCAGCTGGTATTAGACATAACCTGGTTTTCAAATTGTAGGGTTTCTTTCCCCCCTTCCCAACATAACTTTACTCCTTTTGTCCTCATGTTGATGTTAATCATACAGACGTTTCAGTGGTTTTCCCTTGTCTGATATTGGTGATCTCGTAGGTGCCAAGGAGCAGAAGCTTTTGAAATTCAGCAGTTGGGGTTGGCCAATGGAATCTTCATGAAGTTCTTGAAGGACCGTTTGTTAGAAGACAAGAAGATTACTGTACTGCTTGATGAGGTTGCAGAAGGTGAACTCTAGCTTACTGTACTCACAGTCTTCACAGCTTGCATTACTAAAAAGTTCTTTAAATGTTCTTCTCATGGTGAATGTGTTACATGTTTAAGCTCTTTCTTGTTGCATTTTGTTAAAATAGCAGCTTTTATCAAGAGGCAGGTGCTACTGGGCAGCACATTAACAAAGATCGTGATATTATAAAGGGATTTTAGCTTCTTTAATAGTGATCGATTTTATACTCTCCTTTTCAAAAAGTGAGCCTCACTTGTTCTGAGTGTCCTTCTGCATGAAGCTTTGATCTGTCCATCCACAAAAACTACTCTTCTGTCTTGTGTCAGCTGCTGGTGATAGTCCAGTCATTGCCATGTTTGTTTAAGCAATTAACTGAGTCCTCAGAAGGACCTGCTTGAACTGGTTTTTGAATAACATGTGAGCATGTTGACTAGGACACGTGCAAAACTCTCAGGATTCTCTGCAGGCATCTGGCATGCTGTTTTAGCTTTAACTGAATGAATAGCTGAGCAATGAATACTTCTAAAGCTACAAGTTTCTATGGACATGCTGACACTGGCATAACCATAGCAACCACACAGCAATGCAGTGATGTACTTAATTCAGTTACAATTTCAGCAGCATTGAGTTTTGAAAGAAGCTGTATGCATCTTATTTTTAGATATGGGCAAGTGTCACCTTACCAAAGGCAAGCAAGCTTTGGAGATCCGCAGCAGTTTGTCTGAGAAAAGGGCATTAACTGATCCCATTCAACAAACGACAGCTTCTGCAGAGTCTCTGGCCCGGAACCTACAGTGGGCTAAAGCTCATGGTATAGTACAGTCTACTTTTGGATGGTCCTGCTGGCATGATGGAAAAAATTAGAGGGCATACTTCCTTAATAATCTCTAGTCTGTGGGTTGCGATATTGAATGGAAGAAATTCAAGTTTGTATTTGAATGTTAGTACATTCAGGTCTTGGAAATTTTTGTGCTGGGCTTTACCTCTACATGAGATCATAATGAACAAGGTGACATATAGAATTCACCCTGAGTAAGTGTATTTAAAACGGCTCAAATGCTGTTGGGAGACTTATATGATGTCTACCTCCTGGGATAATTTCCCAGTAGTCTGTTTGGGTCTAACAATGATGCTTTTAAGATGCTTTTAAGACATCGCTAATCTCATTCTAAAGCCATCACTTAAAATAACCAGGTGAACTGTATGGTGAAAGCGCATGACAAAAAGGAGATTTCCATGTATACAAACTAAGAAAACTAAAATAGGGTGTGATTGGTTTCAGGCTTTCTAGACTTCTTTTAAGAAGGGCAGCGAGGTTTAAGATCTTTGTATCTTTTTCACCTAAACATGTTGGAGTACGTTTTCAAATTTCTTAGACAGGTTGGACAGAGGGTCAGGGGTGCCATTTTTAAGACAACTAGTCATGTAGGCAGAGTCTTTCACAGATGTGGATTTTTATTTGTGGAATCAAGCCCTTAATTCTTGGTTGTTAAATGATTGAAATGCAAAACAAAAATTATAAAGGTATAATGTTATCTTATGGTTTATTTGTTTTAAGCCATGCATAGAAGAGAATGTGTTTGGAATTTGGGAAGAGAATAACCTTTATATTTGTATAAAGGTATGTCTATGATAATGTTAAACAATCCACTTCCAGTGGGAGTAGAAGAATCAGTACAAAGCATACAGACACAGAATGATGTCATTGACTCTTGAGTGCTTTCAGATATATTACTATGGATTGAGAGAGAACCAAAATACAGAGAAGAAAAATGCTTCAGGCTAGGCTTTGGGAATGTGTGCATAGGCTTCGTGAAAGGGAAAAAATGAACCTGAAACTTGTTCTGATGTCAGATTCAGTTCTTACAATGCTATAGCTGTGTCTCATTGAATATAGACCATATTAACCTTACTGGTTGGATTACAGATATTTAAACAAGTTCTTGGGTCAGTAAGCTATACCCTAGTTAAAGTAAATGTTACCTTGCTAGTTGCAGAGATTGGAAAGAAGCTGATGAAGCAGGAGTTGAGTCAGCTTTCTGTCAGTGTCTGCAGGTTACCATGTGATACTAGCAAACACTGTTGCTGCCTGATTAGCTTCCAGCCTGGTTTGCCTCAGTGTAAATATGTGATAGGTAGTGGGAGGGCAACAGGAAGAGGTCTATACCTTTTAAAACGTTTGAATTTAAAACCAAAATAAAAATAATAGAAAATATACATGCTAAGTTTGATTTAGAACTTAATGATGTGTTATTTATTTGCAGAGCTTCCAGAAAGTATGTATCTTGAATTCAAATGTGGTGTTCAGATTCAGTTGGGGTTTGCAGCTGAGTTTTCAAATGTCATGATAATCTACACACGAATAGTAAAGAAGCCACCTGAAATAGTAGTTTGCAGAGCCTACGTTACAGACTTCGCACTTGTAAGTGCTTCCTATTGGTCTCAGTGATCTCCCTCCACTGAAGCTGAAAATTATCTGGTCTGTCCATGTCAGGCTGCATCTTTTGTCATAAAAAGGGTCTAAATGTTGAAATCAGGTGCTTGCATATGTGTGCTGTACAAACACACACATTAAAAAACATGACTTTTTAAAATCATATTTTTAAATATATAAAATACATTAAAATTAATCTGGGGTCATCTCTTTCAAAGTCTCATTTCTTTTTTATCATATATTTGTTACATTTAATTAAAGAAGTTAAATGTCAGTAGCTCCTATGTGAGCTGAGGAGACATCTGCCTTGCAGAACAAGGTTTCTTAAGCTTTAGTTTTACAGTTCTTTGCACCTGGGTGATCCTGTCCAGTTCCATTGATGTTACTCAGCTGATCACAATGAAGTGAAGGATAAGACTAAAACAGAAAGCTCCTTGGGGCAAAAAAGTATCTTTTTTGATGTCTCTGAAAGAGGACATGGGGCAGGAAACCTTTTTAGACAGAACAAACAGGACACTTCTGATGCTTTATGAATAAAATATTTGAGTTAATGTGCATAATAAATGCAGGTATTTTTAACTCATAGAATTAGTGGTATAGTACTGTACTTCATGGTAGAAGTTAACATGCAAAAAAGCAGCCCTGAAGCAAGCCTGACAGGAAACATCAGCAAAAGAGGGTAACCTACTCAGATGTAACCTCTGCTGCCTGTGACTAACAGCGGTTTCAGCAGCTTTTGCAAGTAATCTAAGATTGGTGTTTTATTTCCTTTTAAGAAGAAGAAAATGCTGACTTTATAAAAAGAAATACTGCTAACTATTATGATCTACAAATTCTGTACCTTCAATTGAGTTCTCATTTCTTTCTTGTAACAGGACCTGGATGTGGATCCTAAAGAGGCCAATAAAGGAACTCCTGAGGAAACCGGAAGCTATTTAGTATCAAAGGACCTTCCCAAACACTGCCTCTACACTAGGCTAAGTTCACTGCAAAAACTAAGGGTTAATATATATATTATTCCTCACAAGTTTGTTCAGATAATTTACATCGATCGCGTTGCTTTGCAGTTCTGTTGAGATAGCTGTGTATTATCTGCATAATAACATGTTCTTTGGATGGGAAAAATAGCTAGTAGTGCAACTCAGTGACTGTAGTTTCTTAATTGAATCAATGCATATGTGATGCTGATACCATTGTGCAAGATACTTTATATTTTTTAGGCCCATACTGAATTTCGACAAGATTATTATTTTTGTAAAGATCATGTATTGCACACTGTGGAGATGTGACCTGAAGCAGAGCTGCATCTTACAAAGTCATTCATAGGAGATGAAAATGTTATGTATCATCGCCTTCCATTCCAATCTGTGCTCTTGGGCATGCAGTTTCTGGAAGGTTCTCACTTCAACATACTGTGGCACTGTTAAGTTTATCGCCGTATCTGTATCACAAACATCTGTGTTGGACATTGCTTGGTATCTCTTTCTTAGTGCTTTTGGCAGCAGGTATAATACAAGTGCTTCTAGAAACAGACTATCAGATGAGCAGGTATTAAGCAAGAGAGGCCCTCAGTAAACAAGTCTTCCCTAATATATGTCTTTAGCTCCTAAAAAAGATTAATGTCTTTTTCCAGTAGACTGTGCCTCTTTAAGTGTTTCCTATATTGTTTATCTGGGGAGGAAGTGTAACTTTTCTCCACCCACCCCCTGCCCCCCTTTTCTCTTTTGCAGGAACACTTGATCTTTACTGTTTGCTTGCACTATGAGTATCCAGGAATAGAAGATACAGTGGATGAAAGAAAGGAAGTTAATGTTGGGAAGCCCCTTATTGCTAAATTAGGACTTCATAATGGATTCAAAAATAATAACTATTTCCAGACTTGCTGCATGGCTAATGATTCTTTTCATGTAGACTCAAGTCCATTGACAACTAAATACTACATCCCTAGTCATCACCAAACAACTTCCTGTCCAGGCATTTACCATCCTAACCATACTTGCTCAGACAGCATCAGACAACCAGAAGCATGTTCTTGCAATAGGAGTTCAAGGATATTGGCTTCAAGACATGAAGTACAGAATTACTCAAGCCCTGTGGAAAAGAGCAATGTACCAGTAGAGACCACTGATGATACTGTTGAACTGGAATTCCTTCTGTCTGACAACCTCAGATTCTCTAAATAGCCATAGCTGTGATTTGTGCAGAATGGACCAGAGTATCATCCTTGAGTAGCAGACCCTCCACACTGCTTATCCATCCTCTGAAGTCTGGGGGCTTCAGGACAAAGGGATTGAAGAGTCTAGAGGTGGTACTGGAAATGAGGTTGTGATGAAAATTTTCAGATCCAAAGAGACAGAACTGGAGTGACAGATTTAGGAACAAAAAAGGCATGATTGGTTCGTTTTTTCCTCCTACCATTTGATGTTTGATACGGGAAAAACCTGAACTCTGATCAGAGTTTTCTGTTTCACTCTCTGGCAGTCAAGTAGCCAACACACAGAAGCAGTCATGCATTTCTGGGAGGAAGCTGCCTATCTCCATTAGGGCGTGAATGCATGAAAGCCTGGCTGTGGTGTCAGAGCTTCTCTTGAGATAGTAAAGTCTTGGATCTTCCCAGCTACTTCTCTAGTACCTATGGGAGTTACAAGATTTCCTGTAAATGCATTTTTCATACATCTTCTGTTTTCAGAGAGAAATTGCTCATCCTATACAAGACCAAGATAAACATGCATAGCTTCAGAGGAAAAAATGGTGACAGAATTAAGCAAGAAGATGAATTTCCACGTTCTCTATGATTTAACATGATTTAAATAAATCCATTAGCCCCATACCTTTCTCTTTTCCATCTTTCAGTTTCAGTTGTTCAATATCCAGGGATTTCTTTTTACATACTACATTAAAATAAGGTTTTATGTGTTTATATATATATTGTAACAGCCTCCTATTGAGTACATAAGATGACACATAATGTAAATTAACTGAGCAGAGAGGGAGCTTTTACAGAAGTGAAGACGCCATGGTTTAATATTCCAGTGCTTCTTCAAGCTTCACTTTATTTCCCTCCTCATGTATGCATTGGGATCAGTCACTGATATTCCGGTCCCTTGGATGTAGCTAATTATCAGCTTTGACTGCATTCTCTCTCATGGTCAGATGTTCAGTGTCTGGCAGCAACTGACAGATGGATGGAGAGCTGTGCAAGGAAAACAAAACGTGAACTGAGCTAGTAAACTAATGTTATCGGGTTTTGGGGGGGTTTGTTTTGTTTTTTTAAGAGAACTACAAATCGTCAAGAGGGAGCAATTCAGAGATTCATACTGTGGTGGATTGTTCTTACTATGATAATCTTTCTCCTATGTAACACACGTAAGATTTTTACTGATCTGATTTCCAGAAAGGTAGTTTTTTATGTTCTGGAAGAACACTAAATGGATGTGTGAAGAAAAAATGCCTGTTCATAGCAAGCAAAGTGTTGTATAGTTAGTCATGCAGTAAGGCATGCTGAAGGCTAAAAATGAATGAGCAAGATGAGTAAAAATTTGAGGATTCTTCAGGCTGAAATGTAGAATGGTTTTTCCTGGGCACCAGACACTGCTTTTCTGAGGTGATTTTAAGAAACAAAAACCCCCTACTGAGTTGTTTTTCAGGCCAAATTAATTAATATTCATGCAAATAGAAGTGCCAGAAGTTTACCATAAAACTGTGAAAATCCAAAGTAAAGCTTCCAGCACACACAAATATAAAAGATAAAGCAACTTTAAATGCAGTGTGCCAAAGGTGAGGGATGTTTGCCTCATGTCACAAACTGACACTTCTTATATAGCCCTACATGTGTGTGTTTGCTCTGGAGCTCAAAAGTGGTGTTCACCTCTCCACAGACTAGATGCCAGAAGTAAGCTGGTCTTCTAGGTCCTTTAGCCTCTGAACCCCGGAATCTTGCTGTTGGAGTTAGAGGCATAGGCACCTTCAGAAGACAGCTGATCCTCTACTGAAAGGCAAACAGCTACTTTCATATGGTGGTTTATTGCTTCATTGAACAAAGGGAATAGATAGACCTAGCTTGGGCTAACTGCCAAGCTTTTTACATGATGTACAATGTATTGATCTTGTGTTTGGGAAAGGGCAGTTTTGTTCACCAAACTGTTTTGCATATTCAGGTTGAATAGTTTGCTCAAAAAAGACACATCAGGGGTCTTTTTTAATGTTTGATTTTGGTTAAAAATGCTGAAGAATCTGTGACTTGCCTATGCATATCTGCAGATAAGTGTGAAAACACTGATGTTTTGTTAGGTCTTTAAATGTCTTGATACTTTGAAAGCATGAAAATACTGGGGTGTGAGGTAATGAAAATTCAAGGGAGTTTTCAGATATGGGTAGTAGCCTCTCCTGCCCTGGTAATATTGATAAGCAGTATTGTTTTAAGATCCCCATCATTAAATACATTTTTATTTTAGCAAAATTATCATAATCTTTTCATGAAGCAGGTAGCAAAAAATAAAAATAAAATAACTGAATCTCATTGATGTGGCGGATGGACCAGTTTAAAACTTCAGCTGAGAGTGCTGCCTTCTGGTGGGATCTGGTAGTCTTACAGCATGTTGACTGGACACAGAAGGAGGTGCTGTATGTGGTCATAACAGATTTCAGATGGGAATGTTAACACATCGTTAACTAGATCTGTTGATCTTCACATACATCTGTGCTGAAAGATGGATATATGTACATGAGTATTAATGTAGTTATTTCCAGACTGACAGCCATGCTCAAAGTAATCTGGAAATGAGCTTGAGTTTCTGATTTTCTCCTTTCTTCTGGAGGGTATGGAATAGTGAAATATTGGTGGATGAGATCTACCTGTGCATTAACTATCCTGTGCATTTGACTTATAAATCAAAAATTATAGCTTGAGACATGGTCTAGTACTGTAACATTTAGCTAATACTTTGTTGCAGTTTCCTGACTTGTATAAAAGCTTATTCTTTTTCTTACTGTGTAATAAATTGTCCACAAAGCAATATAGCTGTGCATACGTAGTTGCTATACTCTCCTACTCCTTCCAGTTTTAAAAAGCCCACAACTTTATTAAAACAATATATATAGTAGAATGATTTTCTTAACAAAAAAGAAGGGGAAATCTGAATCATAAGCTTCAGCTCAAGTTAAACATATCTGCACGCTGGGCCTATACAGCTTTCTAACTATGCACTTCAAAGATTTTTATTTACTTTTTTTTTCCCCACAAGTTTCACTTTGCTGCTAGCTAAACCTAAGTGATCCTTCTCCATTGTCTCACAAAGATACTCAAAACAAGTTTCAGTAATATTTTGTCAGTTTCCTTGGGAAATGTGGTTAGAGAAAGAATCCCATTGTTTTATTAAACCTTAAAAGATGTCCAGAGAAAGGTAGGGGAACTTGCTAACTGTATTTGCTTGTCTATTTGTAGGTGCACTCCTTCATGGCACAGGAAGGGCTTCTAGGAGCAGCAGTGCTGATGTGTGAGTAGCTGTCTCCCAACGTAATTTTAAATTAGCTGTTAGCGGTCAGCTGGTGCAAGTATAGCAGAATAGCTGGTCAGTGCTTAGTGGATTTAGTGGTACTAGAGAGCTCTAACGTACATTGATTAATTCTGAAGTCTAGTATGTTGTTGGATGGTAGTCTTTGTCAGCCTAGGTAGGAACTGATTAAACTTTGTGGATCTGTACCTAAGATGCTTGAAATGTAACTGTATACGAACATGATAAAGAGAACATCATAAGAACGGTAGAGATTGGAGGAGGACTTATTCAGAACGTCTGACAAAACTACCTGTGGCAGTAGGATATGTGGAGGAATATTGTTCTGAGCTCTCCTTAAAAAGGGAATGCTGATGGAAAGGTACTTTCATATTGCATTGCTGCCTTCAGGAACCTCTTTAACTGTTTTAATCATTGATGTTAAGCGGAAATAGTCTGGTTCTTAAGGGCAAGCTGCAAGAAGCATCCATTTCTTTTGGCCCATATGCAGTAAAGCACCTTACAAGATCAGCATGCATAAATTAAACCAACATTTAAATCCCAGTGAAATCAGTGGAATTAAAATACATGAATAAACCTAGGCATTTGTTAAAGCTTTCTTTGGCTTGTGATGCTCTTTTTGAACCAAAGCCTTGGGTTTGTTTTTTTCCTGAGGTGCAATTGTTTGGGGATAATACTTATTTTTTGCTTGAAATATCTGCTAGGCTAAGTTACTTTGCTGTCTGCTTTATCCACAGCTGTAGGTTTTTGTATAGTTAGGGTTTTGTTAGTTGGTTTTGGATGTTGAATAGGCTTGGAAGAAAGGTTTTGAGGTAATCCAAATAACCTTAGGCGTCTCTGGCAAAGGAAGAGTTCTTGTGCTTCCAAAAGACCAATACTCTTCCATTTTCCCTCCCCACACTGCATTAAGGTGGGGTAATTTAAATGCAAGAAGATATTGTTAATGCAATGTTAGATTTCTGAGAGTGATCCCATTTCTAGCAAGTGATAGGAATAGAGGAGCATGAGAGCTTTATAACAAAAGAGGTCTCCAAAATTAATGGCTTGAAATTCTTTTGGTCTTTTGGTTTGGCATTTTGAATTTTGTGTCCTTGGCCTTGCTAACTATGCTGGCCATGCCTTTCTGTGATCTATAGAAGACAGTGCTGGGAGTTACCATAGCAGCAACTGCCACTGGCTTTTGGTAAGCATCCTTTTGTGTATTTCTGTGTTGTGGCAAACCACCAAAGGAGATCTATAACATTATAAGCAGTAAGACGTTTGTATAGTCCTGTATCTTTCTCTGCCACTCCACTTTGTTCTCTGTCTTCTCCACTTTGTACAAGTTCTGTAAGGCAGAAGATTTCTCTCTTGAGGTGTTTCTGGAATAGCACTCTAAAATCATGATGCTGTTGGTAGGTTTGGTAGGAAGGATTTTACAGTCCTGCATAATTCTGTCCTAGTGTGCTGTTAACCACTTGTCATGCTGTGGGAATGTCAGAACAGTTGTTACATCATGAAGGCATCAAACAGCTAGAATATCGGCTTGGACCTAAAGTTTACCCTAGTTAGAAGTATTAAGCCATGTAATTCTCTGACCTGATTTTTGGCACAGCTGAGTTTTGAATCCTCCTTGCAGTAGAGATGATCAGCTGAATTGCACTATTTAACACCAGAGGTCACAGAAACCAGTGAACGTCATACCTAAAATTGAGATTGTGGAAAGACAATAGCCAGATACCATGGGTAAAGGTTTATCCTCAGTCTGGTTCACGTAGTGCGTTGACTTAATGAAGTTTTTCAAGTTTTCCTTGCCCAGCGTGAGACATGGCTATTTCTCTCAAAATGCAACTGATTGAACAGCAGGAGGTATTTGAATAGTGCCACCTTTTGACTTGCTCAAGCAATCTCCTCTTGCAATCCAGTCAAAGCACTGTTCATACTGCATCAGAGAAATACCCTCCGGAGAAATGGTAGGGTTGAATTTACTTTCTGTATCTATATAAAGCTCTGCAAGCTACCTCCTCAGTAAAACCCCCTTTTATCTTGAGAGTCCTTAAACCGTCTCTTTGACTACAGAAGACCATCTGCACTGTGTTAACTCTTCACTAAGATTGCAAGGCTGGCTTTACTGTCATTCTAGTTACTGTTTTTCTTAATGCATCAACTACTTTCCCTCATTC
The DNA here is from genome assembly GCF_017639655.2 of Falco naumanni. Taxonomy (NCBI): domain Eukaryota; kingdom Metazoa; phylum Chordata; class Aves; order Falconiformes; family Falconidae; genus Falco; species Falco naumanni. The sequence goes on from NC_054080.1 coordinate 86,358,183, forward strand.
TGGCAACTAATTAATAACTTTGGCAGCTCTCACATACGTTAAGCTTCAGGGCTACGTTCACCTTGATATATTTTCCTGACTCCTGTAAGTATAATGCATTTCTGTACTACTCCTTCCTTGCACAGAATTTTAATTCGGCCGTAGTAAGATCTCCGTGCTTTGTGGAGTGTGGTATTTTGAGATCTATGGTGTTTGCCATGACTTGGAGATAGGTTTAGGGTATCAGGTGTGGGAGGAAGGGTTAGGAATTTGGGTTTGAAAGTTTGGTCATCCTTTTAGTTTAGTAATTGCAATAGTCTAGAAATGGAGTAAAAACACCTGTGTTGTTTGAAATTAAACAGTTACTTAATTTCTAAGGTACTACTGCTGCAATTTAGCCATACCAGGCTTATTTTAAGAGCTAATAAGAAAAAATGCTGCCTTTCATCCTTGTTGCCATACACTGTTAGCATGGGACCAGGATCCATGTGGGTGAGTGTTACCACAGTGACCAGCCTCCACACCTGCATCTGCAGCGGATGCCAGAGGACGTGACTAGGACATCCCCATCCGTTCTTTAGACAGAATCAGTCATTTGATAGCACCCTGCTTCCATTTTTCAAAGTCAATTGAAATTAGTATGAAAAGTTTTAAACCTGTTATGCAAATGACTGCACTACACGTAAGATCAGACAGCTCTCAAATGTTTCCTGGGCGTTCTTATGTCTTTACGTGGCAGTTAGGATTTATTTCACCTCTCTAGAGTGAGGCAGCTCTACTTTATGATATCCTGTAAAAGGGTATACTTTGGGTGTGCATGCTAGGACAGCACAAGTTACCCTGTGGGAGCAGGTGCCTCTCCTATTGATTACCATCAGGCAGCCTAGAGACCTAGAGAAGCCTGTCTACCCTCTGCAGAGCTGAATCTGCTCAGATTAATTTCTCTCTGAATGTGGTAGTTTTCAGTGCTGTAGGTATTTAAAGTGGTCCCAGGATTCTTCTCTATTCACATCTTGTCTTCTTTATGTCTGCCAGCTTTTCTCCTTTCTTTTGCCTTCTGTTGAATGCCAGTAGTACCCATGATACTTGCCTCACAGGACCAAGTGAGGATTGGTACAGAAATTCCTAAGAACTGCTTTGAGGTGGTCAGAATGTACGAAATTTGATATTTTTTTTTCTTGTAAGAAGCATTACAGTCTTTCAAGGAAGTACAGAGTAGCTCTAAAACAGTGATTTGCAGATTCTCAGAGATCTGTAGGTTTTGCTTTATGCCTGCCTTAGTGATACGCAGAAGGCTGCTGCAGACTCTCGTTTCAATGTTGTAGCTGCAAAGAAAATATTTTATTTGGAACACCTATTAGATTATCAGCTCTGCTTTTACTGGAAATGATGGGTTCATTTTAATCAGAAAATAGCTGTTTCATGCCAAGCCATTTACCTGTCCTGGCAGGTAGAGAACTGCAGCCGTTTGCACACTATGCTGTAATCATAGAAATTATTTGCTGGTTAAAGGTGGAGTGGGTTTTGCAGCACATAAATCAGAGATGGGGCTTGTTACACATTACAGTGGGAGACTCCCTGCTAATTTCTGTCATACTATCTTCACTGGCATGATCCTGGTTATAATAGGGCAGCCCCGTCATGTTAAAACACACTTTCCCCTGATGAGATATATGGGAGCAAACCATTTGCTAGCTGTGCACGATATATTTTGTTTGGCTCTTCTTTTTTGAGGAGTGTTTCTTTTTCTTGTGGGGTCAGATGAGACGACTGTAAGCCCAACAGAGGTAGTTTATAAATGTCAGTGAAACCCACATTAAAATACTTTGTACTTTATGAAGTATAGAAAGAGAAAAAACCTGTGTTGCTGTAACCCTTCAGAAGCAATGGCAACACTCAGCTGGCATAAAACTGGGGATGAGCTCAGACCTGTGCAGGCTGCAATTCCTCTGGAAACTGCTCTAACCTTAGCCTGAGATCAGCGAGGCACAGCCCATTTCCTGTGCCCCTCCTGGGCTTTTCCTAGGGCAGCCTTCAGAGTGATGGAGAAACAGGTACTTAACACTTTCCCACTAGAAATGCTGACTTTGGAGGCACAAAAATTGCAAGTGCTAGAGCTTGCCTGCTTGCTGGGAGCCAGATTTTGTTAAACACAGCAGGAGAAAAATGCTGGCAGAATTGCATGATTAACAGAGGGACATAAGTGAAATAAATACTCACTTGAGTGCACAGAGCTAATTAAGTCATGAACTCTTTTACTTGGTGAGCCAAAGTGATAAAATAAATCTCCTAGTACCAACTAAAGCCATAAATTCTAAGGATGCTTTCAGAGGAACTCTGTAGATTGTTAATAAGTTAAATTTAAAATTATGGAAATATTTTTGCATTATAACTCTTAGTTACTGCATACCATGCTTCTTTAAAAGTATGAAGTTTATGTGCACATACATGTATGATTTTCACTGTTTTAAATGGGCCTTGACAGTACTATATTTTCCCTGAATGGAAGCATAGAAAATGTGATATGAGATGTAGAGTATTAGAAGTGTACTGCGAACAACCACCGAACTCTCATCGTCCTTTCCATCATGGTCTGTTTTTTTTAATTTACAGAATTCACATCTGTGCACCTAAGTTTGTTTCTGCTGCCTAAGCATTCATTGATTTAGCAAGCACCAGCACTGTTCCATTTGAGAAGCCCCAGGACACTTTTAGGTGATCTGTTTATTCACTGAGTTTCCAAGTTCTTTTTGACGTTCTTTCTCCAGCCGTAATGCTTGAGTCTAGCACACTGGGCTCACATTACGGGGACTACATTCAAATTCCTGCTTGAGAGTTTGTATGTCATCTTCTGTTTGTGGTGGATGCATGAATATTTGGCAGTGCAACCACTTCTTCTAAGGCTGAGCTGGAGACAGTTTTCTGCAGTTAGTGAATAGTTACAAAATACCCTAGTCTGGTGTTTTAAACTCTGCCATTTAATTTCACAATAAATGGCACTTAGAACACTCCTTTTTCCACAAGACTTGTCTGCATAGGCTTTAGCTGAAGAAGTTTTTTTGGCTTACAGTCTTCCTGCATAAAAGAAACACTTGACTAAAGTACTTCTATTCACTAAACTTCAGATCATGGATGGATGGAAGAGGTCGCAATTCATCTGCACCTTATTCTCTAGCATCCTTTCTCAGATGTAGTGCTACTTTATATAAAGATAATAGATAAACAGATGTCCATTGCTTTTGATTTGGCCACATTCAGCTCACATCTTCAGCACCAAATAATCTACAATAAATTAAACTCTGAAATTTTTGTGGATCTGTAATTTTTCATTCACTGATGGTCCTCCAAATTTGGCCTCTAGCTTTGGACTGATGATTCTATGTGGAATTTCTTGGGGGTTTGGCTTCCATTCAACTTTACAAGTGTTTGTGAGGTCATTCATTCTCTGGGATGCAAAAAGATATTTCTAGAGTGCACATTCTACTTAGCATGTAGCAGTTTTTATTTCAGTTCTCACGTGAGAAAGTTACTACTACTAAAACACTCTCTGAAGCAGCACCAATAAATTGGTCAGATTCAGACTGTATTACTGAGGTTGACACCAGTTACTTTGCTATTTATGAAGTTATTTATGATGAAGACAAGAGCTAGTAAAAAAAACATTTAGCAAGAAGCTTTTCTATCAAACAGACATTTCTGCCTACATCTGTGTTCTGCCAAAAAACATACTGCTTGTGATGAAAAATTGTCATTATCTTCAACCCAAAAGCAAATATCTGTAAAGGGAGAGAACAGTTCAGGTTGAACAAAGAAGTCTGAGTCCAGTTCTCTGAGACCTTGCTGCCTGCAAGGAGGCTTGGGCAGCTAGGGCCTAGGAGCTGCCCACTGAGGTTGTACTCACCCAAGAGTTCACGTGCTGGATTTAGCTGTGTCCAGGATACCTAGGCTGTAGAAGGGTCTTGAATGAGCATTTAGCTTGCTTACTGCTATATTAAGTAATGACACTGTGTTCTGTATCTTGCATGTCCTCTCTGGAGATTTAAAGTACAAAGCTGCTTTTGTTCCCATCATAGCAAGTTTTGAAGCTGCAGCACTTCACAAAAGAAAGCTCTTGGACCCTGGTCTGCACTGGTCCACAGCTCTGCTCTTTTCTACAGCTTGCATGGCAGAGGCCAGCAAATGTTGTCTTTTTGGAGAGTTTCTCACTTCTGCATTGCCCATTCATGTTGCTTTTAGTCATTTGAAGTGACTGTTAATCCTAATCGACTGATGTCTTCAGCACAGAGCCCACAAGCAGCATTCCAGCAGCCAGGCTGAAGTAACAGCAGCAAAAAGCCTCTGCCCTCACTCCCTCAACCCTGGGCATCAGAGACCAGAAACAGTGAAAAGTGGCCAGTGTGAGGCAATTAATACCACTGCAACCAGCTTGCAGAAAAATTAACCGGAACGTTTTTCCTTTTTCCTGATACACTTCTTTTAAATAAGCTTTCAAAAAGACTTGTTTTATACTGTGTCTGTGAACGTATAGTTTAATAGCCCATCATTCTTAAGAGTACATGGCATTTAAATGTGCCTACAAAATAAATGCCAAGAGATACAGATGCCCTAAATGGTATATAAAGTAAATGCTGCTACATGTTAACTTAAAATATCACTCCATTTCACTGTGTTGCAAAATTACTCCTGCAGATTTTGATCCCTGAAACAGTCACATAATAAAATTGCCTCATAGAGCCAATTGTGAAATTATTCTGATAACATGCTTGTACATCAAAAGCAAGAAATTTCTTTCCATCTTTGCTGTTTAAAGTGTCATTGCGCAGAGGTCCGTGTTCTGTCACTGTCTCTAAGAATATCAGCAAGATCCTGGTGCAAAATTTCAGGCCTGGGAGTCAGGGTACCTGCATCCACTTGAGACGGGACCAGATGTCCTAGGGAATTGTGTAGCCACTAAAACAAGAGGTGCTTTTGGTGTGTGGGTTTGTAACAGTCCCTTTCTTTTCATAGAATACACAGTGTTGCATGTCTCTGGAAAAATATGATCTTTTATGAGACTGAATTCGTTGCTGTGTGGGTTTTGTGCAGCCACATGCTCTCTAGTGGGTGAACAGAAGTATACAGCTGCTACAGACCTGTAAGGGGCCTCCCTTCACCAGCTGTGATGCTAAATTCGTATTTTTTGGCACCTGTTGCCGATAGCAGGCTGCAAGGGAGCTCAGCCCCTCCCCAAACCTGCCTGTTCTCTGTAGGGCATGGTTCCCAGCCAGGCGGGACTTGCTGACCCTACTGCGGGTTCAGGGTGAGAATGTGTTGTGGGGAGTAGGCTGAAGGGTGCAAGACTGAGAGGATAGAGTGAGACGTGAAGGGAAAGGTGAAAACAGAAGTGAAAAAGAAATGCTAGGTCAAATTCTGCTTGTAGGCATGCCACCCGAAATACAGGAGATCCCTTTTGTGAAGAATGAAAGAGGTCAGGGCAGCAGGTGCTCATGTCAGGTGAAGCTACTTGAGAGAAACTGCAGAGCTGGCAAAATCTGAAGAACAGAGGATGTGGCTGTCTCCTCATGCCAGCTGACACAGCTTGACAAGAGAGACTGCTCTGACAGCTCCTGAGGGGTCTAAGGGGTGCATCTGACTTTCATACGTAAGAAAATATTCATGATCTTTAGGAAAATTTAAGTGTGTGCAGGCATGCTGTTTGAGCGTACCTGGTTCTTTGTGGGTGGTAGGGTAGTAACTGCTTGGGACACAAATGTATCTTTGCTTTTGGTTGTAAAACATCAAGTCTTCTGGTACTTCCCTGGTGCAGGGAAACAAGACCAAATCCAGCCAGTGAGATGGGAAGAGTAGTGCAGGTACTTGGTGTGCAGAGGTGCAGTGCACTGGGCAGTGGGAAGGAAAAGCGGTGCTAATTAATAAATAAATAATAATTAGCTAAGGCTAATTCGTTGTCTGTCTGCTGGGGCAAAATCAGGATTGGCTTGTGGTTTGGTTATATGTGTATGTGTGATAGAATTCAAGTCATGCAAGCCCTCCTGGTGTACAGGGTCATTTTTACTTCTTTAGCGGCGGTGAAGAATGAGGGGTTTTTACCCTTTGCTCAGTTGTCATCTTCCCATCAGCTTATTTTTACCTTCTTTAATCCCGATGAGATGAGGCATGTGCTGAGCAGGCCCCTGGTGCCCCATGCATGCTGGGACACCTTTATACCTCATGGTCTCCCATTAGCTTGTTTTATAAAACAAATAATTGTGACTCTTTGTCTCTGCTGCTGGCAGTTCTTTTCTTTATAAACTCTGATAAACAAAACTTGTGTTTGTGTGAAACTAAGTTTCCACAAGTGGAAAAGCTCTGTCTGGTGTCAAGCAACAAACATTTCCCTATCTGAACAGAATACGATAAAAAAGAAGAATGAAAACCAGGTTTGCTATCTAAAGGTTCCCAAGAGAAATAATTGCCCTTTCTCAACTAATTCTATTTATTTTCCTTTTAGACTCATTAGTTGCAATATTTTCTTACTGCTATCATCTTGGTGCTAGTCAATAGTTCTAATAAACTTAACATATAATAATAGCTGCCTTGAGAATGATATTAGTAATATTTCCACATATACAAGTGATACTGAGTCATCAGTGACAGCAGCTTCTCAAATTAGCAGATGGTGGCTCTGTAAGAAAACATGTTTTCTTGTCTTACTCCTCAATTTATTCCCAGGCTGAGCAAAGATAACTAGGTAGTAGCATCTGTTGATGTAATAGTTCCTGTTAAACTCCATCTGCCTGCCAGATCTGAAGATGTTCAAACTATGGTGTGCATATAAGGTACAAAAGTATAATTAGAATTTTGATGTATCAAAAACTGGAGTTGGTTTTAAGGTTGGTTGGTAAGACAGACATTTTTGGACAGCTCTAAGTAGAAGTAATAAAAAAACCATAGTGAGTAGAGAGATGGTGCTCAGCAGTTGACTTTGCTACCTAGATTATTATTTGCGTGCACGCAGTACAAAATGTAAATTTTTGCCTTATCTGAAGCCAAGCCATTTCTCACACGTTGGGCTTGTAAAATTGTTTTGTTCCCACAGAAGGGAGGGTGGGGAAAGGCTTTCAGAATTGGGTCACAGTTTCTCTGCCTGCAGAGATTGTGTGGTGGCTTTTGAGCCTAGCTCATGGGAATGACAGACTAAACAGGGTTCAGATCAGGTTTTGCTGTTTACCATTCTGTTGTTATCACAAGTCCACAGCTCACTTACTGAATAATTTTTATCCATCTTTAATGGACAGAATGATAAAAATAAGGCTGTGAGGTTATTTTCTCTCCTGAAATTGTAAGGGGCTCTGAAGTGGACCCTGCTGCCAGCCCTGGCTCTGCCTGCCAGGGTCAGAGGTGGGATTGTGCCTGTGGATGAGGACAGTGCCCATGCTGGGGTCCCCCACACATCCCCTCTGGCCTGAGCCCCCGGTGTGGCCAGCCCTGACCCTGCTGCACCCCAACAGCTACTTCTACAACTGCCTCCTGATGTTTGGTTTTTTTAAACCTTGCTTTACTGTGAGTGTAAACACTGGATGCCTGTTGAACCTTTAAGGTGGGAATTCAGTAGACTATCTCATAGTGTGTGCTTTCATATCAAACTTAAGTTTTTATTCAGCTATTTAATTTTCAGTATGATTTCAACAAGGGGTGGGTTTTTTGGCTTTATACTTCCTTCAAAGTATTCACCAGGCTCACAGTGATTGCAATGTGCCACCAGCTGCAAGAGCAGGACCCAAGGCAAAGGCCATGCCAGAGGAAGCTCCATCCTCTGCCGCAGGTTCTGCTGCGATGCTGTGGAGAGGTTGCTACAGTCTGGTGCCACTCTGTGCCTCTCCCTGACACCTGGGATGTTGCAGTGAAACCTTCTCTTCCCTTGGACCCTGTAGGCCAGATCTGGGAGGAAGCAAGCAAAGGTCTGTTGCGTATGTAACTCTCTTGTGCATGTGTAACTGCACACGGAGGTGCAGGGCTCACCCAGGTGATGGGACCCTGGGAAGCTCTTGCTCTGCTTCTCCACCTACCCTCGCCTACAGGGCTGCTTTTAGTGCGTGCATGTTTGTTGAACACATTGTGCCTGTTGAGGCTGGGGACAAGTCCGTCAAGGCTCATTAACAGAAACTCTGGTTCGTTCTGGTGGTCCTCCAAGTGTGTACACATACACCCCTTCTGTCACACAGATACGTACAGGATAGCACATAGTTAATGCAAGTAAAGCTGTACTTGTTTCTCTAATTGTTTAATTGTTCAGTTCCCTGTTAACGTTCCTTTGGCAGCCTGGAAGCCCTCGGCAGGGCTGCAGGCCGCCACCTGAGTAGTTGGCTGGAGCAGCCACCAGGTGTCAACGTTCTTCTGCAGAGAACTTCAGTTTCACTAAAATCTTGTGAAAAGGTCTTTCTGTGCAGCCAAAACCTGAAGAGTTTCCTCAGTGTTACTGCCCCAAGGGCAACAGCATCCCCGGCCCACCGCTGGGTCACATTGGCCACATTGGGACATGCCGGTGGGCATGTGATGGAGGTGATGCAGAGGAGTGGCGTGGCAGCACGGTGAGGTCCAGGCTGGAACGAAGCCACAGATGCTGAGCCCCTGGTGTAGGCAGGCATCGGTGAGGGAGCAGCAGCTGCATGGGAGCATAATTTCTGAGGCAGAGGTTTTTGAGAGGTGAAGGGACAAAGAAGCAAGATACCCCAGGTCTGAAATGGTGGATTAGCCCCTGTAGACAATGTGTGCAGATGCTGGAGGAGCCAGTGCCCACGATGTGCTTGTAATCTCCCTGAGCAGCCTGCCATTAAACAATCTAATCAAGGCTGCAGCAGGTGCAGTCAGACCCAAGTATTGTCACCAGTGACAGCAATGGTTGTCTTACCTGTGGATAATGGTTAGCCATCACCTTGCATGAGAAAAACACGCTGATTTTATGGGGAGGTGACCAGGCCAGAGCAGCTGGAGCTGGGGGGTATGCTGCCAGCCCACCTTGCATCCCAGGGGAATAATTCTCTGTCACTAGGGGACCCCTTCCCACGAGATAAATATCCTGTATCTGTTTCTTTCACATGAAACAAACCAAAAGAGCCTCACCACCAGCCCTTTTGTACAAAAGAGCGGAAAGCCAGCAGAGATTGCTAATCTGTCTCGAGGAAGGTTTATACAGCCGTGAGCACAGGCTGCTCTGTGTTCGGCTCAAATACACTGAATTTTGAAACCCTTGCAGCTGGGTCTGTGCCTGGTCTGGATGCTGCCCTGGTTCCTCCCCTCCCTCTTCTGTAGCACTTGATCCTCCTGCATCTCCTGCCTTCATTTGTCAAACCGCAGAGGGGTGTTTCCAGCACCAGGTACTTCAGATTAGCAGTGGGGCATGCCACAAGGTGATGCCTTGTGTGAGCAGAAGTGTTTCCCTACCCCAGATGTGTTCTAAAGCATTTTTAGTGGTTTAGATTGTTGGGTATTTTTAAGGCTTTTGTAGGGCAGTAGCATGCTCACCAGGCAGGGAGCAGGTGGTTCCAGTGCAGAACAATTTTGTTCCCTTTTGCCATGCTAATACACACAAAGTTATCGAGAACAGAGTGTGCATATGTGGGTAATGCCAAAGCCCAGTAAACATTGACACCTTACTTTTTTTTAAAATGTAAAAATTATTTGCAGTAGTCATTTACACATTACTGAAAAGTTAATTATTTTCAGTGGTGAGTTCACCATTGACGTAAGTGGCAACTGTGTAGAGAGACTAAGTTTTTTTGCTGCACCCTCCTGCTGTCAGTAATTCTTGGGACAGAAGCGGATATTGCTGAAACTCTGCGGCTTATGCTCATTCTTGATTTATTTCCCAGGCAGCTGTTAGTACAGAAACCAGCTCAGTTGTTATTAAATGGTGTTCAGTGGAAGAATCACCACAGAGGCAGCAATATTTGCAGTCTAAAAAAAATGGAAATGGTGATTATATCACCTGTCTTTTCTAGGAAGGAATCGTTTTTCCCCCTCGAGCCAAGCTGCAGGCAGTGAACTCTTGACAGTCAGTATAGCATTTTGAGGAATTTAGATGTCTCCTAGCCATTTGTAAAATCGTATTTTCCTAAAATGATCACTAGGGAAAATTACGTATATAAGAGCAAAGCTTGCTTGTTAAGGGGTTTGGGGATTATTTGTTGTTATTATTATTAACTGTTTAACATAAATATGAGCTTGCCAATATTTTAAATATTCTGGATTTAATCCAAGGGTTTACATCAATATATACAGATTAATACTCAAATGCAAAACTATACATGCATTTCTCATGTCTTATGAAAAGCTGTGATCAAAGTTATTTTTTGGTTTGACTCATCACAGGGTCTGGGTGTCTATTGCCATTCCTGGAAGGCTTTTCATCAACCTGATACACTTCTCTGCCAACAAGCTTTTCTGACGCTTGTGTTTGTTTGCTTTCCTCAATGCCAGCCCCCTCCAGCTGGCCCCTTCCCCACTGCTCCCACACTCCCTTGCAGCCCAGACCACACAAATACCCCAAAACGGCTGCACACTTTGGGTGACAGTTTGCTAATCGATGCATTTAGGGTTTTGTTCAGCAGGTATTTTTGTGGCAGCAGCAAAGGAAGTTTTCAACACAGAAAGTAGTGCTGTTACACAAGCTAAATGGAATTTGTATAATCCTGACTCATCTCCTGTAGCTTTTGGTGGCAATGAATCCAATGTCCTTCCTCCAGCAGGAGATACCAAGTACCAGCACCGAAAGTCTGAGATTGTTTGAAAGACTCCCAAGCTGTGCTGGCTGTGAATCAGCAGGCCACCTTTATTTTTATTTTTGCTTCGATTGTTGGAAGAACATCACGGGCAGCTCAAAATCAGCAACCACAGACAGGCTGAGCTGCTGCTGATGTCCTGCTCCGTGAGGACAGCGTTTCCCGAGGTAAACAGAGGAAAAGGAGCAGAAAAATTGCTGCTGCTGGAAACAACACTGCACCTAACTGAGCTTTTTCCAGCTGCAAAGGTTTCTTAATTGGCTGCTACGGTCTTCAACTTAGTTCTTCTGATGTCTTGCTCAGAGTCCAGCTCTGGATGTTTTGGATTCCCCTTTATCCCTATTTTATTATGTGCTTATTCCATTTTACAGGGTGGGCTGTAGAAAGACAGAAGTAAAAGCACTGCTCCTGCCAGTACCAAATGCCTGGTTGAACTTTCCTACAGAGGTGCAGGTATGCCTTGCTACCAGTGACAGCGGGTGGCTGCTTGTTGCAGGGCATCACCTCTGGGTGCCCGGTCCCCAGCTGTTTCGGTGCCAGGCTTCCTGGCTGGTCCTAAGGGCACCAGCAGGAGCCCCGCCAAGCAGGCATGTATGAGCATGCTTTGTATTCTGGGTTGAATTTCTCAAGCTCATTGGCTCCGTGAGCTATGCAGCATTCCCAGTTCAATAGATAAAGTCTTCCAACATCTGCCAAAGACCTTCCCAAAGCAAGGGTGCACCTGTGCCAGTTACACCTTTCTCAGTCCACTAGCTTGGATTATCTAGTACGGTGTCTTCTTTCACTTCTTAGTTTCTAACTTTAGGAGAAAGAAATATCTGGAGCACACAGACAACATCTGCCTCTGCCCATGCAGCTGAGCCATGGCTCTGAAATGGAAGAAGTGACCAAACCTTGCAGGACATATTGGTGTAGAAAGATACATAAATGATCACAACTAGCAATGCTAGCAATTTCTTTTTATATACTTCATTGCTTGAAGTGAGGTAATCAGTAGTTTAGTAGGATATATACTCAAACTACACAAAGATTTTCTATTCTGAGAAAATTGTGTTAGATACTGTCTTAAAAATTTAAGCATTGCAAAAATACTTTCTCTCCCTGTCCAGTTTGTAGGATTCCAGCCTTGAGGGAAGGTGCATCCACTGTCAGAAGGTGCCCTGTGGAAATGCCACCTATAGCTCCTATTAGGGAGTGCCTAGTGAGGCCATCCCATGGATTCTTAACAGTGAGTGAGCCAGGGAGCATTGTACATGACATGGCACTTAATGGATATTACAGTAAAAAAATCATCTTCCAGCCCTGTGTTTACGTTCAGCTCCATCCTTTTGCTCACAGTGCTGCATAAATGCAGGTGAACACATAGCATTCAAATAGCTGTTGATAGCACCATCTGCAAAAGGCTAACAGCTCATTCACTAAGCAGTGGGAGCCAGCACAGCCACAGCCTAATCAGATATTGTACAAAGAATAATTCAGAAATAATCCTCATATACTTGAATAAATATCAGGAGAAGGAAGGAAAAAAAACCATACATATGGCACGTTACGGGAACAAAACAGACATTTTTCTATGTGTCCTAGGCTGATGAGCTTTGTTGTACTGGATGTTAATCACGCAGGTGGCTAATGCATGAGGAGGAAGCTGACTGAGGGGTTTCTGGCCCAGCATTTGGAAGGTGTTAGTAAGCGGAAGAGACTGTAGTGCTCATGGGAAAATCCATTAGCCTTACATTTTGCAATATGCATGTGGTCCTGTTGTGTAACTTGCTGGTGACACAGGCAGAGGATTGAGTTTGTGAGGCTGGGAAAACCCAGGTTCTGGTCTGGCTTTCTGCATTCTGTCCTGCTGAGGAACTCGTTTATCAGGTGTGTGCGGTTCCTCACACAGCTCCTGCCTGCACGCTCACACACCTTCCACCAGAGTGTTTTACCCTTAACTACTTGTTTTGCTGGCATACATGGTGTGGTACATTCACAATACTGACCAGCCACCAGACAACTGTTCAGTGGGGCTCTGGCTAGTGTAGGTGCTATAAGCAATTTCCTTTGAGGGTATCTTAGTGTGGAACAAAACAAGACTGTGTGAGCTGGCACTGTGCACTTGCAGCCCAGATAGCTAACTGTTGTCTGGGGCTGCATTACCAGTAGTGTGGCCAGCAGATCCAAGGAGGTGATTCTCCTGCTCTGCTCTGGTGAGATGCCCCCTCCCGCCCCTGGAGCACCACGTCCAGCTCTGGGATCCCCAGCACATGAAAGATACGGACCTATTAGAGCGGGTCCAGAGGAGGCCACAGATGATCTGAGGGCTGAAGCACATCTCCAATGAAGACAGGCTGAGGGAGTTAGGATTGTTCAGCCTGGAGAAGAGACAGTTTGTATATGTGCATATTTTGAGCAAAACCATTTTTTCTTACTGATAATATGCTTGGGACCTCACTCTATAGTGCATGTGTAGGTGTGAGAGTGCCCAAGGTGCACGTGCTCTCCCTGTGGCAGGAAAACTGCTCTTCTGGTCTGAGTAAGATCCATGTTCCCTTCAGATCCAAAAGCAGGCTGCATCAGCTGTTTGTGAAAACAGAAGGCCTGACCATCACCAGATCACTCTGGCCAGAAGTCTGTGTCCAGTACTGACGTAACCAGGGGCTGCACCAAACCTCAGCAGCAGATGAGAAGCCAGAGCGCTGCGTAGAAAGTCACACCGTGAAGGCACCAGGGCTGCTGGGGGGGCACTGCCTGGATCTGGAGATCTGGGTGTCCTGTGTTGGGTACCTCTTCAATGAGGAACACCTCGCCTTTATTTTCTGCCCTTCCTCTGTGAGGACTCAGCGTTTTACAGATGCTCAGGTTCTTCTCTTTGCCCTTATTTGGGCAAAAGACCATTCCTGCCATAGAAGTGAGCATAGTGCCCGCAGGATGCCCTGGGAGGAGTGGGGTGGCCACCGTGCCCGGCCCTTATTTGGGCGGGTGCTGCTGCTGGGGCTGGCAATGCAGGCATGGCTGAACCTAGCGCTGCTCCAGGGCATGCATAGGCTCTGAAGAACACCTCTCCTGCTCAGTCGCACCCACTCACACCCCACAAGGCCTCATCCCAGCATGCCTCACCACAGAGAAGGCATGGGTCCCTGGAGGGGCGGCCAGGTTCTTCCCACCAGCTGTGGAGGCGGCCCTCCAGCACGCAGGGCCGCAGCCACGTTGGGCCTTGTCCTGCTCGCGGCTCTCGCTGCACGCATCCCCTGGATGCCGCGGCAATGCTGTGCCTGCAGCCGGCTGGGAAGGGCCCCCAGTAGGGCACAGCAGCTTGGGCTGAGGTGGGGGACACCTGCTAGAATAGCCTGGCCAGCTGGCCTGAGCAAGGTGATCGCAGCCCCTGCCTACACACAGCACATCAGAGGGGATGTGCTCAGAAAATCAGCCATGAGATACTGGTGGTACAGCAAGCTGGGGGCCACTCCCACGGGCTCCAGGCAAGCCCCAGGGTGGGGGCTGTCCCCGTCGCAGGGGCTCTCCCAGGCAGGGTCCTTAGTGCCAGCATGGGTTATGGCATTGCAGCCACCTCTGCTCATCTTTCCAGCTGGTGCTTGGGGCCCAAAAGGCTGTTGAGACACAACACGAAGGGCAGCCACAAAGCCTTTCCACAGCAGAGTGCCTTTGGCTACAGCAAACACACAGGGAGGGCTGCCCTGTGCCTGCAGCTGAGGCAGGGCACCCCACTGCCCACCCTAGCAGGTCAGCTGCGGCTGCCTGTGGCAGGGACAGAGCTGCTGGCACAGTGCTGCCTGGCCACTGCGGCTGCTGCCTGTGCCGAGGCCTGGAGACCAAGGGCTGCGGCTGTCCCAGCTGAGGCAGGAAGAGGCCAGACTGCCCCAGCACCACGGTGTGAAGCTCTGTCCTGCTGCCATTTTCAGAGATGCTGTTCAGAGGAGCTGTGACCTCTGCAGCACAGCATTATGCTAATACCACTCAGTGTATGTGGAAAAGCTGGGGTATTGACTGTATTGCCCACCCTTAAGGAACCATTTTAAGCCCACGATCCTTGCTAACTAACCATGATTTCTTTGGATAATGTAATGGTTAATTTGCTCTGGCTTGTCAACAGCCAGAAAAAAAGAATTGTTAAGCCCTGTCAAATCCTCCTGGCTTTGCGTTGTATCAGAACTCAGCATCTCTTCTACAGATGATTAAAAATCTGAGTCTTTTGCTGTTCAAGACATTACCGTTTTCTGTTTTTTCCAGCATTTAACATCCTGAGAGTTACTACAGGGTCTCACTCTTCATGCTACTTGGGCACTGCAAATATTCACCATGTAGTTAGAGATTCTCTTCTGCAGATGGGTAACAAGAGTTACCAACTTCTGTGTAGCCATCAGCCTTTGTCCAACACATATTTTAAATGTAGGGGAAATTGCCTGTTAGGGAGATGTTCCGTAGCTGTGGGCAGTGTCTGCTGGAGGCACAAGCACAGATTACACAGCAGTTGTGACCTGAATGTTGTCTGCCCCCCGGAGAGTGCCCTAACATTGTATTCTTGCATTCTCCCTGCCCTGAGACTATATCTGTTTATCCTGGGTTTTGTCTGCTTCTTAGGCACTCATCTTTTCCTCTTCTTTGTCTCGTTTCTCTGAAAGACAATCTTCAAAGCCAGCTCTAACAGGGAGAAAAGGCCATGGAAGACAGCTCAACACTGATGAAAAAATCTGTAGTTGGGAATGGGTTTCAACAGATTTCTCACTTTCCAACCATAAATCTAGTTCAGCACCATTTTCAAATGTGTATGCTCTACATGGGCATATATATAGAAATATTTATGGGTTACACTTGCCCCGTGCAGGTTTTAACTATAGTTTGTTGTGGCCTGCACTGAATTTAAACTGTGTGTAAAAACTGGCTTTGTTCTGAGCAAGGTGCTGGTTATTTTGGTTGGTAAGTGCCTGTATCCAGAGCAACAGTGATATAAAACTGGTTGCTAGCTGCTGAGTGTACACCCAGCCTGCAAAGGCAGCAACAGGGACCATTGAAAGAGATACCCACCGAAGGAGGGAAGCATCCCCCACAGACTGGAGCAGCGGGAGGGACTCTCCCCGTGCCATGCCCCTCTCTTTGCTTACCTCTGTGACCGTCCACTCCAAGTCTATGGTGGCCAGTGGCTGCTGGTCCAAAACTAGCTGACAGCTTCTCAATAACTAGGAGGAAATCCTGAACAGTCATGCTTGGCAGTTTTCACAGTGTAAGCAGACCCTAGAAAAGACCAAAAATGGATCCAGGGATTAATCTTCTCCAATGGAAAAACAGCTCTAATTTTTATGTTGCAATATTGGCATTGCCACAAAATTATCCACATGGAGTTGGAGAATTTTCAGATTAAACGTCCTCTTGCTTCCTAAATTAAGCAGCTATTCATACATTTATGCAAGTACATTCTTCATTAACCTCTAATGAGTAGAGTAAAAGCCATTTCACTACCCACCAGATTTAAAACCAACTTGTAAATCATATTTATTAAATAGTAAGACCTCTCTCATCAGACCATAGCTTACACTTCAAGGCTTAGGAGTTAGAATATGTCTGCACGTGTTTTCTTTCTCTGTAGTTTTGCTATCACTGACAAATCCATGCTCTTTTCCTGAGCTAATCCCAGTGGAAAATGCGAACTGCCTTGCTTCTGCAGAATATTCTGGACAAGAATTGCCAAGCAGTGCTTCAAAAGTCTGGCAGAATTGGTACACATTTTAATTTTTTCAGTTTTAAAAGATGAAAGCTAAAAACCAAGTCATCCATCCTCAGTCTGTTTACTTTTGGGTGACCGCCCAGGCTCCGTCTTCCAGGGAGCAGCAAACCTTTCCGTGTAGCACAGGGGTCACTTGTTGGTGACACCACAGACCTCAAGCGCTGCTCAGCAGGAGGGACCAGCTCACACTGCTACTGGCAGGGTCTGGGCTCTCCCCCTCCTTCCTCTCTTTGATGCAGGATGACAAGGGCAGAAGCAAAACACCATCTACCAGAATATCCTTCCAGCCGTGTGTATCGCAGGAGGTAGGAAATGAAGGTTTGGTGATTGCAAAGGAGCAAACCTGAACCCCCCATATCCTGGGAATAACCCAGCCACCGAGTAACAGGGAGGTCTCAGCCGCTACTGCTGCACGAGTGCCCTTCAGCCCAGATGCAGACCAGTGCCACTTCCAAGCAGTGCTGCAGCACAGGCACAAGATGGAGTTTAATGCAGCCCCCCAAAGCTAGCTGGGGATGGTGTGGCAAACTGCAGATTAGATCCAGGCATCCAGAGCAAGAATTAGGTGAATTTTAACTCACCCATCCGCCTGTGGGTCAAGCCTTGGCTATAAATCAGAACTCCAGAGTCTACCAGATGGCCAGGTGCCACAATGCTACAGTGCTTCGATAAACACGTCGCATGACAAACGTAGGTTTTAACATGCTATTGGGCCAGAAGCTATCTGAATAGAAGAAACGTGTAATTTAGAGCCTACAGATGTTGATGCAAGTTTGTGTGCATCTATTATATATTTGTCTGTCTACTAGAATGAGAGACATTTTTCATTCAAAATCTAGATTTTAATTTTTACTTGACCTCAATGGTAGTTAAGATGTATTTTGAGTCTGGTTTAGTTTCTCCTTAGCAAAGTCCTTAATCTTATATCATAAGAGATCCCTTTCTTTTAATAAATCTCATCTTTCTAAAAGCAATCCTAGAGCTTTTAGTCCAAAATATAATATGAGGCTTATTTTAATAACCAGGAAAGGAAATTGATTTTTATTTTTTCCCCAAGAAAATATTTAGAGAATAGTAATAGAAGCATCTGAAAAGGGGAAGTTTAGTTGTAAGCTGTCTTTTTTTAATACTGAATGTAAACGTAGCAGTTAAAGAAAAGTACCATTGCATTCTAAACAGTGATAAAAAGGAAAATACAAGTATTCTGAAACAAGAAATGCAGGCTTCTGCTCTGGTCCTGTGGATAATATGAAACAGGAAATTTTAAGGTGAAAACCTGGAAAAGCAACTGATACAATAGACAGTATTAAGGTTTTGCCAAAAGTTGTAAAGCTATTAGTCTGAAAGAGAAACTTAGGATTGGAAATACGGAATCTGTATCTTACCCTTCTTGCTTAAGCTAAGGATGTTTCACTAGCCAGGAAGAAAATGTTCTGTTATTAAGTTAAAAAACCAACAAACAAAACTGGGAGTTGACATAAAGGGCATCATTTAGTCTGACATAGAAAAACTGAATCTAAATTCACCTTATTTTTTATGGTGTCAATCCACCTGCAAAATCATCTTTGACCTCTGGAAATGCTGGAGTAACATAAAACCACCTGTTGCCTCCCCAGCAGCTAACTGAAACAGCTTTACCTGCAGAGTCTTGAAACGCTCTTGAAATCACTTAAGGACTAAATTCTGAGATCTAAGATGTAAGGTCAACCTGCTAAAAAAATTACCAAACCCTCACAAAGCAAAAGGGACATTGTAGGGACACTTGCATTGCAATTGCCTGTCATTTTGTGTTTGAACTAAAAAGCCATTGGAGAAAAGCTATCAGCCTGGCCCCACTTGTAAATGATACTTAAAATTCTCTTCATTTTAGTTTTTGAAAGTCAAATACTTAGGGTGACAGACTTTTTCTGCCATGGAGATGTCAGGGGCACCTGGCTGGAAGGCAAACAAGTAAATCTGCCTGAAAGGCAGCATGCACAAGGACCTTTATGCCACGTATAAACTGTGAAATCAATTAACATTTCAGATATTAATACCGAAGTAGTAGCGGCAGCTGCCATCTTCTTTATACAATTGTGCAAGCCAACCACAGAAATGCAATGTAAGAAAACAGACTGTAGTTTTCACTTTTTAAGTCAAATTAGTTTACTAGTTAATTGGGAAGAAATAGGGTGTTACAAATATTACAGCCTGATTCTACAAGTCACTTGCAGGATGAGCCCTAGACTTGTGTGAGCTAAATTTCATGGCCCTTCTTAAACATTAAAATTGGTGCAGACCACAAATCCATTTGTTTATATATAAATTACCAAATCAATTTATTACATTCAAATTCCATAAACTTGTCAGACTTGACAGTTGCCACAGTAGGCAGCAGAGCAGTTTGCCGCTCTTCTGGTTAACTGGAAGCACATGGGCCTGGTCCCCAGTGCAGGCCGGGGCACTGGGGCGCAGGGAGCCGGGGTGCAGGGAGCTGACGTGTGAGCATCCGGGGCGCGGGGAGCCGGGATGCGGGGAGCCGGGATGCGGGGAGCTGCGATGCGGGGAGCTGCGATGCGGGGAGCTGGGATGGAGGGAGGTGGGGCACAGGGAGCCGGGATGCGGGGAGCTGGGATGCGGGGAGCTGCGATGCGGGGAGCTACGATGCGGGGAGCTGGGGTGGAGGGAGGTGGGGCACAGGGAGACGGGATGCGGGGAGCTGGGGCACGGGGAGCCAGGGTGCAGGCCTGCCCAGCCCATACCTGCACACGCAGCCGCTAGCAGGGCACACACCCATGGGGGACCGTGTTAACTGCAATGCAGTAGGCCTCTGCCGCCTCACCAACAGGCTTCTAAGCAATGTTAATAAAACATCATTATTTCAACCATAGTATGTAGTTATTGTCTACACGGTCTGTAAAAAACCAAGCTAATAGCATAAACTTGAGGTAGGTGTTACATATTCAAAGCCACTGATGTGAGCCAATAAAGCAATTCACATCCAAAACTCTGAATTCTAGGTATTTTGCCACACACCTGTCAAATATGCTGTCTCACAGCAGAAAGGGAAGAAATTTTGTATTAAAATTTGTGACAATAGCATTAATACCAGGTTGCTTTGCAGCACACAGAAGTCTGTTACCAAATGTAGGTTCTCACAAGAGGCAACAGCCCAAACTGCCAAAGTACCCCCAGGAAGGCCGTAGTCATGCCATGTTCATCATTCCTGGTGAGGTACAAGAGCAGCAGCAGCGGACAAAGTCCTCGGCAGTGATATTTATTTTCTTTTTAGTGCTACACTATGACTCGCACCCCTGAAGCACATGGCGGGGAAGGTGTCGGCCTGCCACGGCCCGTCTGGAGGCCAGACCGACACACCTGTGCCCGCCATAGCGTGAGCGCCCAGAGCTCGCAGCCCGCACAGAGGCCGTGCAGCACGGCCGCCCTGCCGAACCAAGTAGAGCCCCCGAGCCGGCAACGAGCGCTGCCTGCTGCCGCTGCTGACGAAGAGCAGGCGGCCGAGGAGGGCGCGGCGGCTGCGGCGGGCCCCAAGGCGCAGGGCACCCGGGCAGGGCTTTCCCGGGCACCTGCCCCGTCTCTACCCGCAGGGCCGCGGTGAGGACCCGGCGGAGGGATCGGAACCGACCCGGCGCGTTCCCGTTCGGGGCGAGATCCCCCGGCCGCCTGGGCTCGGCGAGCGCAGCCGGCTGAGCGGGGCACCACCTCCCCCGCCCCGGGCTGCGGGAGGCCGCGACCTGCCCGGTCCCGGCCCCGGCCCCTGCCCCTGCCCGCGGAGCTCTCGGCGGCAGCGGCAGCCCTCCCCGCCCCCGGCACACTCCAGGGAACCGTTTCACACGGAATCACACGGGAGCGTCTCCCCCATCTGTGCAAGCCGAGGCACCCCCACCCCCACCTTCTCCTCAGTCCCGGCAGAGCCTCCCTGCCATTATGTTCCACCATCTCTTAGCCAGGCCGCTCCGCGGGCGGCCGAGGCAGCGCGGACCTTAGCCATGCTCGCCTGAGGCCGCCGGCCGGAGCAGCCGCGGCCGGGCCGCGGGGCCGCAGCAGGTGTGTTTGCATGGGGGTGCGGAGTTTGCATGCGGTGGGGGTCGCCTTCCTGCCGGCCCGGCACCCGCCTCGCCTGCGCGCAGGCCCCGCCGCGCCGCGGGCCGGCTGCGGCGGAGCGGCCTGCCGGGCCTGCTCGGCTCGGCGCGGCTCACTCGGCTCGGGCCGCTCCGGGGCTGGGGCGCTGCCCGGGCGGCGGCCGCCGGAGCCCCGGGGCTGGCAGGGCCCGCGGCCCGGCTCTGCGGGAAGCGGGGTGGGTGGGGGGTGTCGCTCGGACGTAGCCGTCCCGCCACCCCCCCACTCCGTTCCCCGCGCCCGGCCGCCCTTCCTGTCGCCGGCGGGGCCGCGGCCTCCCCTTCCCGGGCGCCCCCCGCGCGTAGCGGGGGCCGCTTCTCTCGCCCGCGTCTCGGCGCCTCGGCAGGGCCCTCTCGGGTAGGGCCGAGCCCGGGCCGCGGGGCTGGTGGGCCCGGCGGGGGCGGCGCGGGCGCCGCGCTGAGGGGAGGGGGCCGCGGTCCGTCAGCGAGGTGCCCGCGGCCACGGCGGCCCGCAGAGGCGGGAGCAGCCCACCCGGGCTGAGGGGCTGAGGGAGGGCCGGCCTCAGCTGCCTGTGCGGAGAAGACGTGGCTGAGGCAGCGGAATGGTCCTTTTCCCGAGAATGGGGTGGGGATGAGGGATATGGAGAAAGTGCCAGATCTCAGCTCTCTCCACAGGGGAAGGGGGGTGAAGGGTTGTGCCCGAGACCTCTGCTAACAGTTACAGGTGCAGCCCGGAGAGCAGAGGGGCTGGCTGGTGTAGCCTAGCTGGCAGCTGGCTTGGAGGAAAGCCTTGCAGAAGAGCCATCTCACGGCTGATCCTGGAGAGGATGGGGCTTGGCGCGTAGGCGGAGGTAGTTACTGGTTGTGCCAGTGTGAGGGTGAGTAGCCAAAAAAGAGCGGGGCGAACGATGTCTCGGTTTGGGGTGACTGGGCAGCCACGCAGGAGAAAGGCCCTGGGTGGCAGAGAAGAAGGAGGGGGAGCGGGCTAGGAGCAGAGCTGCCATGGCGCAGGTGGGCGCGGACCCCTGCTCTCGAGGGACTTGGACATTGCCAGGGAGTCGTGACCTTGCTCAGGAATCGCCCCAGAGAGAGGTGTGGGGCCGAGCAAGCGGCTGCAGCCAGCAGCCATCTTTGCAGGGTTGGAGCCGAGCAGGCTGTGCAGAGCATGTCCTGGCCTCCCCCCTCAGCAGCGGGTGTGAGAGGCAGGGGGGGCTGGTCAGGCATGGGTCTGCAGCTTTCTTCTTTTCAGTGCCTCAAGGATAGTTGAGTAGCAAAATTAAAGAGAAAGAAAAAAAACTGGAGCTCAGCAGCCAACTCGGTGCTCCGAGGAGGGGGCAAGGGAACTATTTTGCAGGCATCTCGCTGCTGCGGAAATGGATTTCTTGAGGGGAGGGAAGTGCATGGGTAATCTTTGTGGTAACGCCGTGCAGAGGAGAGAAAATGCCACCCGAGCAGCCCCAGGTGCAGCGAGGCGTGGGGAGGGCGGGTGGGAGAAGCCTCTGCTCAGCCACCCCACGGCCGTGGGCATGAGGGGGCAGATGTGACACTGAGCCGCGGCCACCCTGTACGCTGTGGGGAGCAGCCCTTGGTTAGCAGCCTGTCTCCCAGTGCTGTGGCCGAGCCTGCCTGGTGCTGCAAGAGAGATCCTGTGAGGATTTTTATTGCGGTCTCTTTGTTAGCTACAGACAGGCACGCACACACTCACAGCTTTCAGCCAGGTTGTGGGAGGTAAGTGGGGGAGGAGAGGAAGGGAGCGCGTGGGCGGCACTGGGGAGCAAGGGGGCTGTGTGGGCCGGGCACCAGGGGAGCAGGGGGACAGGGCTGTGGCCGTCCCCGCAACCACAGAAAAAAGAGCCCCAGCGATTTTCAGTGACTTGTTGGCAACTCAGCGAGGGTTGCCATAGCTTTTTATGTAGGGTGACCAGAACCGGCTGGAACTGGTTTGAGGCAGATCAGCTCCTGAACACAATGCAGTCACTGAGCTACTACAGTGGGATAGCTTCCTCCCTTCATGGCAGCCAAAAGCAGAGGAGCTTGCAGAAAGATACCATCCCAAAACAGTATGTGAATGCACACTTTAGACACACAGCACTGGTATGTGGCTAATATAGTCATAAAGGATTCTGTATATAAATGTACATATTTGCAGTAACTGAGATTACTTTGGCTTTTCATGCCTTTTTATGCTTAAGGAATGGGCAAGAGCTGAGATTTATGACCCTTATTAAAATATTTTTGCTTTGCAAGGGTGGGACACTGGCTATGCAGTCTATTTTAAAACTAAACTAAATAAAATTGACTGAATGATTTGTAATTGTAGTTATGCTTGTGACTGAAGAATGCTGCTTTGCATGCTGTTTTATTTACAGGGTACTGTCTTGTGGCTTTCTTCTTTAGGAGATATTAAGGGGGGGGGGGTATGCTGTGCCTTTCTGTAAGGCCAAAAGGAAACAATGTTGTTGTAGAATTGTGCGTAAAAGCATTGCAAAGATGCTGTAAGGCATACTCGTTGCCCCCCCTCCCCCTTTTTTTTTCTTCTCTCTCTCTCTTCTTGTAGGCCTATTGATTGGGGCTGCCTTTAACCCTTTCATATTTGCAGAGGTAATGCATCTGTGGCAGTAACTAAGCATTGGCTAAAAAAAAATATCTTTCAAAGGTCAAGGTTCACAAGGTGAGATGTGTGTTTTGGATATGAATCTTAACAATAGCATGAAGGTACATGCGGGTGAAAAGTAAATCTGCCTCCAGATTGCACACTTTGCACATCAGTAAGGAGACAATTGTTTGTGAGTGTTAGTAAAGGAATGCTATTAATGTCCTCCAGTTTTAATAGGATTAAAGCTATTATTTGTAAAGACTTACTGATATCTTGGCTAAATACAGTATTTTCACTGAAATATACATCCAGGTATACCTTTTTTTTCACAATGTAGTGGTACAGGATAGGCCTCTGAGTGACAATCATAAATCATGGACCACATGGCAGTGAACTGTTCTGTGTTGTATTACAGCATTACACATTCAGAATTTGCTGTCTAATTATTCAAAGGGTGCTTGTTTGGCCATATCTGAGCAAGCCGATACGTACTTCTGAATTAAGGTCGTCAGTGTTAAACATGTACTTAATATAGCCTACACAGGAAAAAAAAAAAACAAACCAAACCACCATACAAAATAAGTAGTATGGATGGTGTTTCTTAAACTGTTGTAACCCAGGGAGAATTTTGCAGCAGTCAAGTGGAAAGATGTATTTTAAAGGTTTGATGGAGCTCCAGTGGGTTATTAGTGGCATGAATTATAATATTGTGCAGTAATGAAATAAGAATAGGAAACCGGATGGGCAGTGCATCAGCTTTTGAGAGATGACTACTTTTAACTCAAAGCAATGGATAATGGATAAGATATTTTTTTCCCCTTCTCATCTAAAAAAGAAATGTGTACTTAGATTTGAGCTGGCATTGGTATCTTTTAGTGAAAGCTGAAGGATTCAGAGAGATGAAGAGGGGGAGAGAGAAGAAAGCAGTAATGAATATAGCAAAGGGAAGAACAAAGGCTGTTAGAGCTTACACATTGGAACACTAAACATTTTGCCCTGGGGATTCTTTTGCTAGAACTGTTACTTCCTATAACAGGACATCAGCAACTCTAGAATCTTAACCAGTATGATTTTTTAAAAAACATCTGACCAAACCTGGCTGTGTTAGCTCGTTTGGTAGTCTCAATCAAGATAAATATGGAGGCAAAACATTGAAAATGACCTGTTGTAGTGTGAAATGAGGGTCTTTTCCTCTGTGCTTAGCAGAATAAAGTAGACAGTCTTAAAAGCCTTGAGAGCTTGTGGACAGTGGGTAAGTTGTATGGTGGCTGATGATGATAGGCAGGGTGCCTGCATCAGAGAGTGACAGTACAAGGGAACCTTCTTATTTCTGACTGCAGTAGATTACATAAGGTATTTAGATATTAATTGTAGAAAAGTGAAAATAGCATGCTAATGTTTAGCCTGAAATTACGGTTTTGTGGGTTTTAATGCAGCTACAATGTGTTGTTTCTCAGATTGATAGGGCAGTAAATAGCTTGCTTGGTGGAGCAAAATGCCTAACTGATCGCTGTGTTGATTTCTGTTCATATCTTTCATGATTTGGCTTCAGAGGTTCTATATTTGACTATAGACATCTGTAGCAAAATTATGCTTGCAAACATGAATTATTATTACACGGATAGGAATATAGGAATAGTATCTATTGCTGCTGATGATGATGATGCATGTTCTTTTCCAAGTGTCAGCTAAAATTCATATGTTATATGAGAGCACCTTTTAGATTTTTTTTCTTTTTCTGCCAGAATAGTGAGCAGATTTAAAATTGTAAGTTCTTGAATTGTCACAAAACTCAATGTATGTGTTCTGTTTGAATTTTTGAACATGAGCTGTACTATGGATTTTTATTTTTAGCAAAGGAGGTGTTGAATTTGCAGGGATTTTTATAGACTGTAAGATAAGAAACCTGACTAGATGCTGGAGTCGGCAGTGTTCTTGATGAGTTTTATTGTTTTAGTCTAATAATATGTATAAATGCTCTTCACCAGGAAATTTTGATTTTGCATGTAGGCCAGCTTTCCAGCAGAAAATGCTGCTTAATGCTGGGGGGTTGGTCCTCTGTATCAGCAATTGTGATCTCATTTTGCATTGAGGCTTGTTTCAGGTATTTGATCTTGAGAGGAAGGGTAATGATTTATCAAGCCTCTTTTGAATGAGTTAACTAACTTTGGTTTTCTTAGAAGTATGAATGTGTGTTAAAATATAATTATGCATACAGATTTCTGGGGATGTATGGTTAAAAAAACCACAAAAACAAAGGCCAAAAAAACCTTGATCCTTATGTTTTAGGGTCTGTTTGTTGCTAGTGTTGCACAGGTGGGCCCTGCCTGACTTCGAGTGCTCTTATCAAGACTGTCTGCAGCTGCTTCACACTGTTTTTGCACAAGAACTGCTATCCACTTTAAAAAAAAAAAGTGCATTAAAGGAAATAGGCAGGAAGCAAGTGCCATTTAGAATGTGATTCAAATTTGCATTAAATTGGGAATCTCAGAATTCTGTTCATTATAGTTGTACATCTGAATTATTCACACATTACTGTTCGAGCCCATTTTACATCCAGAAGTACAAAATTAAGCCATTTTCATAATTCATTTTTAAGTAGAGAGCAGAAAGAATGGTATAGGGATTTACCTGCTCTTCATGAATTTATCTCCATTTTAGGAGAAATTTGGGAAGCTGCTAGGTCCAAAACCTTAATTGGATCTCTTGATAAATATAGGTAGTTTTCATTTGGCCAGCTGTAGATAGTGATGATCTGTTCTGCTCCTTATGGTGTGGGAGAGGAGATAACTTACTCGTGTTGGAAAATCCCAGTTCTTTTTGCCAGCCAAAGGCTGGTAACAGTGAACTTGGAACCAGTTGCACACGGTTCTCTTGAAACTGTGCAAGAGGTAGTTCAGTGGTGGTGTGAGAAGAGGAAATCAGCAGACTTCAGAAGATTACTCCTCTCCCTTCCTGTTTTCTCCTACGCAAAGAGAACTTGAGATACCCATTTTGCCAAAAAAAAAAAAAAAAAGCTACAAAATGGAGGAGTTAGACTGCAGGATGAGGCTTCTAAGGAGTTGTAAACTACAAGTAATTCTTTTACTGTAGAAGTAGAAGGCTGTCAAAAAAAAACCTGTGGGAATTTGAAGAAAACAAACAGAAATTCTCAAGAACTGTCTTTACTTAATTATGTCATTGCAGGGGAAAGGGGCTCATCTTTTAACAGGATCCATAATCAGATGCTGGATATAATAGAAAAGAGGACAGAGACAATTACCCGCTCTTTTATAATCAGTTATAGGGATGGATATGTTTTGAAAGCGGTGGTAACATGCTTATAGTTGTAAAACAACTTGGGGGTCTTCTGGGGGTATCTTGCTTGTTGATTTGACATGGCTTGGTGATCCATAATTGCAAAACTCAGCTGCGTGATAAGCACAGAATAGCACTTTGCCATACCTCACCTTAAAGACTGAGTAAGAGACTCCTCTGCAGAGATTTTGTATTCCTAAGGCTCTAAACCTGAATCCGTGGGCAAACGTTGGAAACATTGGAAAAAGTTTTGCTTATATGAATTAACAGCAAACAAGGCAACAAAAACACTCAAACTTTAGTCTGGCTGCAGCGGCATTGGCATTCTGTGTGCAGAGATAAGTATAACCCTTGTGACCTCTGGGGACTCCCAAATTATTTTGTGTACTGGGAAAAGACAGTGTGCACACACCTGCACTCTAGGTCTGTATGCCAGGTTATAGCAATACACCATGAACAACAGGCAAGTGCTATTCAATAATAGCTTTGTGATTTTTTTCCCATGACTTCCATCTTCGGCCATCCCAAATGTAATTTGCTACCATTGCTTTCTTTCGTGATGTATGTGACTTCGAACCACCAAAATTTGTATGGAAGACACTCCTGAACTGAAAAAAACTGTGGTTTTATTCAGTTGACAGAATACACTTGATAATGCATTGGCTGTGGTAGTTTTATTGCTTGTTTTCAGCGTTTGCTGGTTTAAAACTCAGGCAGCCAATGTGTGGATTAACAGGCTTCTGTGGTATTCTAGAACTAGATAGAATGCATGGAGGAATGGGTTTGTTAAATAATTTTTTATTGTTAGTAAATATTTTAGCAATTACTCTGAAATAATACTGTCTTTGTGCATAGCACGGAACAATATTTTGGATTAATAGTTGAGAAAGATTGGCATTCAGGTTTATTTCCTCCTTACAGCATCCAGATTTGTTTACAGCATCTTAAATGTACAGCTCACATGACAGTAGATCAAAGTCAAATGTCAGCTGGTACCGTCTGCTGTGGAAACAGGCCGCAGAGACAGCCTCATAAATCACAGCCACTAGCTGAGCTTTGTGTACCTTCTTACCCTGCCCCAGTTCCAAAATGTTCTATTTGGCCATGGCATGGGCTGGTGTTGTGCTCTGCATCAGCAGCATCTGAGCAGTGATGTGATGATCTGTCACAGCTTGCTTCCATTTGATGGTGGACTCTGGACATGAACTCGGATATTGTCACAAGTGGGTGGAAAGGCAAGTGAATGTGGGTAGGTCTGAATGCTGATTAACAGTTTAAATATTTTTTTTTACTGTGAGGTGGTGAAATGCTGGAACCTGTTGTCTTGAGAGAGGTTCTGGGGTCTCCATCTTTGGAAATACTCAAAACCTGACTGGACAGTGTCCTGCTGTAGCTGACCTGGCTTTGAGCAGAGAAGGTGGAGTTCCAGAGCTCCCTTTCAACCTCAGCTGTTCTGAGACTCTGTGAAATGCCTGTTGAAACCTTGTTTGGGCTAGTAAAGAATAAATCATGAAATTCTTCTGAAACTGTCCACACATGTTAGAAAAAAAAAATCCTAAAAATTTTAATACTTGAAATACTGGGCTAATACTTACCTTCCAAAGCTTTTTTGAGGGGGAGGAGGGAAGAAGAAAATTGGTAGAATGTCCTTTTAGAAAACCAGAAGTGCAATTTCAGATTTCTCTTACTCATTGAGGCTTGGGCATGGAGACAAATTGGAATATTCTTTTTTCCCTTCCTCCCTTCCTCCCTCCCCCCTCCTTCCTTCTTTTTTTTCCTTTTTTCTTTAAAGGCAGATAGATATAGTGCTTAATGTTGAAATAACAGATTGCTTGGTGTAAATTTTAACTGTAAACTGCCCCATATTTCACAAAGATGTTTACATCAGGACTGGCATAACCTTATTGGTACTACGGAAGGTAAATGAGACCTTGATCCTAATAATTCAAAATGTGCCTATTATGAAAGGATTTTCTATTATTTCTGGAAACAGGAATCTGCCTGAGGGTTATTTTTTTGCAACAATAACAAGTCATGGAAGCTTTGATAAGCAAAAAGGAACCTCTGTTATATGTGACTATGGTAGGCGTTGCTGACTGTGGTTAAAGTGGCCTCATGCATATCCTGCTTGCCTGCTGAGTATTTCAGACCACACCAAGCCGTGATTTGCGATGTGGTTCTGATTTCCTGAAGGAGGTTTGGTGGTTGAATTGGCATACTGCCTTTGTTTTTCAGATACATAGCTTTCAAAGTAAATAATCAGAAGTGTTAGTCATAATTACTAATATATGTTGAATAACTGATGAACTGCTCTTAATCTGTGTGTTAGGCAGCTATTTCCCTAATGTTAGGTTATATATTACTGTAATTCTGATCAAATGACTTAAGTCTTATCTACCAGATGAAATTTCTTGGTGTAACAATACAGGAACTAAAAAAAAAAGGTGGGGGGAGAAAACCCCAAAACTTTTAGGCTGGTATGCTCCCTGGGTAGGCATTTTATTCCACAATGACAGAATGAGTTTGATGTTATTTAGGCATCATTACTCATATTTGGAAGTGGGGTAATTACACCAGATTATCAGAATTTTATTCTGGAATAGTGTGTCTAACTAGGAATTTATACCAGTCTTAACCATAACAGAATAATTGTTGTATGTGGTTGTCCCAGAAGTACTCTTCCAGAATTAAGACAGTACCGTGTGCTAGACTCTGAAAAGCGGTGTCTCAGTGCTTTTGTTTTCACAGTACTGAAAAGAATGCTGATGTCTTTAAGAACATACAAGAGAAAAGGTCTCTGCCCTGAGGAGTGAACAGTCCACAACTGTACGTAGTACAAGTGGAGGTAAAAACTGTAGTAAGAGTTTAGGGAAGGTAAAGGAAATGTAGTCACAGGAATATGAATTCCTGTAGATGAAAATTAAAATTGGGAGGCTTCCTATTTCATTAAATAATAAGCAGACTTGCTGCCAAGGGAAGCTTGAGTTGAGCAGTTGTTTGAACAGAAGCATGGAGTTCTGTATTGTAAGTATAGATAGTTGTGGGGGATTTCAAGGCAAAGGGTAGGAATTTAATTCTGTGCAGTAGAAAAGACAGGACTAGTACAGACAGTCGAAGAAATTGCAGTCAGTAGATTTGTGGTTGAGCAATGAAGATTTGGGTGAGCAGGAGGGTGAGTGTCAAGGAGGAAAAGTTGGTCGGTTCTTTAAAGGTTTACAATGAAATACAGGAATAAAAATTGAGCGTGTAAGACCATGCTTGTGATCCAGAAACGATAGTTAGAAGCTTTCATACTTAGAGAATATTAATTGTAAAAGTATTGGAAAGGGAGGAGGGTTATTTTTTATTGCTAGGCCTGGAAACCTTGAACTTGTTCGTGTACCTGACAGACAAAAATCAGAGATCTGAGCAGTTTGGAGGCATGAGCTGTCTGGGAGCTTCTAGATGATTCTGTTTTCTTCATTAGGGCTGTTAAACTTCCCCAAAATGAGTCTGGTTTGACTGTTTAGGATTGCTTAGCTTTACACCAAAAAGTACCTTCTAATTTCAGCAGCAGTGTATAGGCAGCTTCGTCTTTCTTGTGGAGAATACTGTGACCCATCTGCAGCTGTCCAAAAGCCCAAGCTATAAGATAAGTCATACTTGGAAAGTAAGAAAAAATGTTTTATTCTGTGTGTTTCTCTGCTTTCCTCCCACCTTGGCAGAGTCCATCGAAGGGTAGGTTTGTTTGTTTTTCTTCATACGGCTGGAGTCCCTCCACCTGGAATGGGTATAGATGCAGGGCTAGAGGAGGAGTGACAAAATTTCCATGTAAGAGAAGAAAACTGTCTTCATTAATCATTCAGAAGCAGCTATTTACTTCGAAGTTCTGGTATTTCTTTGGTTGATATTTATGTCATTGCATATTTGAGCAGGATCCTCAGATCTGCACAAATAGTTGCTGTAAGAAAGCAGTATTTCAAAATGGTCTCTGGAATTCTTGGTAACACAGCAGAAGTTCCTGGATGCACTACATCTTGCAGACATTTTCCCCTTTCTCTGGAGATCAGCCTTTTAAAATCTTTGAATACATGCTCAGGCTTTCCATCTTAACAGCCAGGATATGAAGACCCCAAAAGGTTTACAAGAATTTAACTATTTCTCACAGGTGTAGTATCAAATGCTTGTCCTGCTTGCTTCTTCCACTGTCAGTAGAGAGTTCTTGTGGACTGGTTCTTGTTTTGATGTAACTACCCAAGTGAGTGCTTCACTGGAATGTGTTAGCAGATGAACTGGGATATAAGGCTAACTGAGAAAAGTAAGACAGCAGAACAGTCAAGGAATTATCTTCCTTTGGCTAAAACCTGTGCCAGTTTTTTGTGCTGTTCCTAGGAAGCACTTACTTAAAGAGATGTGTTTCCAAAGAAAGGACATAGGAAGTCATGCACACACACTTTGAACAAAGTGTAAACACAAACAAAACAATCTTTGTTTATCCTCCAGAACTTAATTCACACTTTACATTTCAGTAAGGTATTGGTGCACACATAGAGGTGGATGTTGTCACCAAAGAGATTAATGGAAATCATGAAGTAAGTATATTCAGTCTGTTGTCTGAAGTTTTTAAGATTCAGTGGTATCTTCCTAGGAAGTCCTATTGCCCACCATCAAAAAAGCAGAACCCAGAAGCATTGCACCTCACTGCCCCATGGCATTCTAGCTGTGTAATTTGCACTGGCCATATTCAGAAGTTTTTCCTTTTTACTTACTTTTGTTGTTGAGTAATCAGTAAGCAAAGTAATGCTTGAATTTTTGAAGAAACTGGTTTTCTTTAGTAACTTTTCTCAAGTAATTCAAGCACTCTGAAGGTTGCACATTGTAGGAGGAAAGTGATAGGCCTTTCCTGGTGTTCTGCTGGTAAACATCCACAGGCAGCCAGGTGGAGAAGCAGGGAACAGAACTAGTCCATGAGAAGGAAAAGGAATGTTACGAAGGGAGATGTCATCTGAAAATGAAATAGTACTTTGGACAGAGTCAGGAAATCTAAGAACTGACTCCTTGCATGAGTATCCGCAAATTTAGGGCATCTATTGTATCATCTGACCATTGTTCTTCATAATACTTACTTCAGGTTAGCAGTCCCCTGTTCTGAGGTGAATCTTGTTTCTGATATTTAGAAACTAAAAATGAAAAAGATGTCTATTTTAGATGAAGTTTTGGGGGCGGGGGTCTTGCAGGTTGTTTCCTTAAATACATTTTTATTTGTTTAATCTGAGGAATGTAACCTTGATTACATAGCTTGTGGACTGTTTCTCAGTTTGATTCTGAAGATCATCTTAATGGCAGCCCTCTGATGCTGGTTTTTACAGCTTTGTGTGTCTCTTTGGAGACACTGAGCTTTTAAAAGCAGTTCTTGAAGAAATTCTGGTTCCTGGAAAATTGGGATTTCCTAGGGAACCAGAAACTTGCCTCGTTTCCTGGTCTAAAGTATTTACAGGCATCATGTTGGCCCAGAGAAGGAATAGACTAACAGCTTGTCTGGCAGCCAGGGTGTCGGTTGATTTTGATCTTGGGTGAAAGGCAGAGTTTTATCCTTAAGAGAATCAGTTACTGAAAGGTTTTTGGAGAAAAAAAAGAAAAGGGAGGAATGTGGCATCAGAGTCCTGATAGTTGTGGTGGAAACAAAGTTTATATACTGAATCTTAAAATGGTATACTGGAATAGTGAGGAAGAGATTAATAATATGTCCATGTTACAACTTCACTTACTTGTTTATCAAGATTGGCCATGTCTTTTGTCCCTTTTTGTTTAACTTAGATTGCTTTAAAAATTTGAAGAACAGGAGAGATCTCTTAAGCGCAGCAGTAATTCTGGACCCCTAATGCAGAAGAAACCATTCCATTCTCTGTTGGAGCGTGGGAGTTGTTCCTTCTGCATGGACTTGAAAGACAGTTGCAAATTCATGCAGTGTGTTCTCTGTGGATAAATTTATGATCTTTGGTCTACAGACCTCTGAATTATTTTGACATATTTTCCCATTTTGGAATTAGTCTAATTGAGTTTCTCACTAAAGAACAAATGTGTCTAAATTCATTGCTATTGCTAAATGTTAATTAAGCTCCAGTATATGTAATTAGAGGAAGTTCTAGACTAGGAAAACTTTTTAGTTCTTATTGAGTGTATATAACAGCTGCAAAAAGACACCTATGGACAGGTGTATAATCAGAGAGCAAGTTATTATTACCTCAAATCATGGAAAACTGTGTCAGTAAGACCATGTTTCTGTGGTTTTACATGGATTTGGTGTGCTCTGGTTTCTAGAACCTTTTCTATTTAATTCTTAGAAGAATTTTCTTTGTAGTTTTGATATTATGTGTGCATGTATTTTTGTATTTATTAGGTAACTGCCTTTGTAATTGTGGCACTTTCATAGGATCTTGAAATCCTTCAGGCAGAGGATAGACTGAAGGTCCACAGCACTGTGCATAAGTGTGACACGTGCGCTGAACACGAGTCTGGCTATACTGCAAGAGAGTGGAGCGGTACTAGTTATTTGTCCAGTCTGTTTTCTTAAATCTTTATGTTCATTTTATTCCAGTTACTAGTTTTAAATGCATGAGGGCTAGAAACTTGTTTTTGGATAAATGGGTTTAAAAAACCCAA
The DNA here is from genome assembly GCF_017639655.2 of Falco naumanni. Taxonomy (NCBI): domain Eukaryota; kingdom Metazoa; phylum Chordata; class Aves; order Falconiformes; family Falconidae; genus Falco; species Falco naumanni. The sequence goes on from NC_054080.1 coordinate 86,391,264, forward strand.
ATACACAGTAAAACCAGAATTATGAAACATTCTTATATCTCGTAAGTATATATCTAGTAAGTAAGTAGATTATAACAATTGTGAGTAGGCTACTCTATATTATCCATTAAGTAAAGGAATTATGAGTTAATCAAGAGAGTAAATTAATCAGTTGTACCGGAATATTAATATTTTGTAGAGAATCCCATGCTCAGTTCAGCTCTGCAGAAGGACTTGGTGCAACAAAAAGGAGTTAATAAGTTGGACAAAACAACAAGACTATTAAGTGGACCATGTAAACAATTCCCAAAAGCTTTATATATTTATTTGAGTGTATCACATTAAATGTTGCTGTGTGTTCCAGTATCCTTGAGAAATTTTCCTCAGTTACCTTTCTTGGAGTCCATAATGACTTCCAGGTACCCAGTGTAGATGGAATACATAAATCTTATGTATTTTTGTCAAGTAAAGGGATTATGCCATTTTAATAAACTGTATCTTTCTGAGAAAAAGTTAAGAGTGCTGCCCATGTTGATAATGATATGCATAAAAATAGGTATTTAAATGTGTACATTCTTGCTAGTTTTTCTTAGCACTGTTAAAGCTGAATTCATCAAGCTCAAGATAATGAGCTAAGAGGAGGAGGAGGAGATCTACTGCAGCTGTAGGATGCATCTCTGTTGGCAAGAGGCTTCTGCCATGGGGCATGTAGCTTCCTGCTTATCTCAGCTAATATGAGGAGCTTGGAGAGCACTGTTGCAGTCAGCCACACCGTTGTTCTGTGATGGCCGTTAGCTATATAATAAGGATGTTTTCCAGTCTTTTAGTGCGATACAAAGGCAGGAGGACAGATGGGTGCTTCCTGAATGGGCACTTTCTAACAATAACACTTAACTTGATTAAGTATCTTTTCATGTTGAATACTAACTTTGGCCTGGTAATTACTGAACAATGAAAGTACATTAAAAACAGCTTTGTCTCAACAACTCAGATCATACCTGTGCATGATTATGAAAGAAAATGAAAAAAAATCTTTCTGTAATGGATTTTTGTAGATCTCTACAAGTGATTCTGCTGCACACCACAATGTTACTATTGAAATGTCTGTGAAAAAGAGGCAAATGTCATAGTGGGATCTAAATCTAGGAAGTATACTCAAAGTTAGCTTTTCTTTCTACACAGCATTTGTGTAAGTGTCAGTTACCTGTTTGGTTTGGGAATTGCAAGGAAAAAAAATACCAATAGAGGCCAGTGGCAATTAATAATAGGATCTGGAAAATGTTATCTGTGAGGGGAAAGAAAACCCTTAAGTTCTGGTGCTGGTTAGCCTAAAAAGGAGAAGTTTGAAGGGAGATAATGGTCTCGGAGTAAAGTGCTGTTGCAAAGAGGATTGGTGCATAGAACCACATGTGATTCATTTGGATCGCATCAACAAAGATTGAGATTATGCTGTAGGAAACACACAGCAGTGAAAACTGTAATAGACTGTGTCCTGGTTTCAGCTGGGATAGAGTTAATTTTCTTCTTGGTAGCTGGTGCAGTGCTGTGTTTTGGATTTGGGTGAGAACAATGTTGATAACACACTGAAGTTTTAGTTGTTGCTGAGTAATGTTTATACTAAGTCAAGGACCTTTCAGTCTCTCAGACCCTGCCAACGAGAAGGCTGGACGGGCACAAGAAATTGGGAGGGGACACTGACCCAAACCAGCCAAAGGGATATTCCGTACCATAGGATGCCGTGCTGGGTGTATAAACTGGGGGGAGTGGGCCAGGGCCTGTTGATCGCTGCTGGGGGACTGGCTGGGCATCGGTCAGCTGGTGGTGTGTGAGCAGTTGTAGTCTGTATCACTTAGGATTTTTCTCCCTTCAATTTGGTTTTCATTTCTCTCCCCTTCTCCCTCCTTTTCATTATAACTGTTGTTTTCATTATTACTGTTACTGTTTTTATTTTAATTATTAAATTGTTCTTATCTCAACCCTTGAGTTTTACATTCCCTTCTGATTTTCCTCCCCATCCTGTTGGCCTGGGGGGAGTGAGTGACTAGCGGCTGCATGTTAGTTACCAGCTGGCGTTAAACCACAACAGGCTGGAATAAATTACATGGGAGGTTGTAGAATCTCTTGTTACAGGAGGTCTTCAAAGTAGGTAAGACACCTGTCAGGAGTAGTGGAGATACATCCTTCATTAGAGTTGCTGAAAAAAAGCATTGCAAACATTGGGAGGCACTTACTCTGTAATTCTTATAAAGCAATTCAATTTACAGAGAACAGTGCAGTGTTTTTAAACCGTTAATAGAAACAGATTTGTTACTGTCTTCAGGAAGGCTTATCAGGTTAATGCAAATGTCAAGGAAAATCTACACTTAGAGGAATTGCAAGTACCTCACGTAATTTTCTTGAATGTCTAGGTATCTTCCTGTAATCATAGTGTATGTGGGGGAGTGTAGGAGGTGGGACAGGAAGAAAGTCACTGAAGAGAAACTGGTGCCTCAAATGAAATGACTACATTATAGCCTGTGAAGCTGATGGACTACTGTAGCTCTTGATGTAATAATTTGACTGTACACTTGCACTGGAACACTGTTCTGTAACAAATAATTTCTGAAAATACTATTTCAGAAGTGAAATTAACGCCTTCTTGCATGGCATATATGAACATACACTTACTTTGTGTAAGACTCTGCTATTAGAGCTTAAAATACTGAGATTATGACTTTCTGCTTATTTTACAGATTTGCTTACAATCAAATACATGACCATGGGGGATATGAAGACCCCAGATTTTGATGACCTTCTTGCAGCCTTTGACATACCAGACATGGTAGATCCAAAAGCAGCTATTGAATCTGGACATGACGACCATGAAAGCCACATAAAACAAAATGCTCACACAGATGAAGATTCTCATGCCCCATCATCATCTGATGTTGGTGTGAGTGTCATTGTGAAAAATGTGCGTACTGTTGATTCTTCGGAGGGAGTGGACAAGGATGGCCACCATTCCACAGGCAATGGCTTGCATAATGGCTTTCTAACGTCATCAGCTCTTGATAGTTACAGTAAAGATGAAGGGAAGTCAGTTAAAGATGATGGGTCAGCTTCTGAGACTACACTGAAAGATTCGGCTTTCAACCAGTTTAGCCCAATATCAAGTGCAGAAGAATTTGATGATGATGAAAAAATTGAGGTGGATGACCCCCCAGATAAAGAGGATATGCGTGCAAATTTCAGAGCAAATGTCTTGGCAGGATCTGTATCTCAGCAGGAATATGACAAACTAAAGGCACTTGGAGGAGAGAACTTGATTAAATCTGGAATCCCAGTTTCAAGTAGCATAGATAAAGTTGCTAAACGAGAGGCAGAGACAAACTCCATGAATTTAAGTGTCTATGAGCCTTTTAAAGCTCGAAAAACAGAGGACAAATTGCTAAAGGACAATTCTGAGAAGCTTCTTGAAAACAGGGTACTTGATGGAAAACTGAGTACTGAAAAAGGTGAAACAAATCTTGCCAGCATTTCACAGTCGAAAGCAAAGTCATCAGCAAAGCTTTCTTCATGCATTGCTGCAATTGCAGCACTGAGTGCTAAAAAGGCAGCTACAGATACCAGTAAAGATTTACAGTCTAATTCAGGAGAATCTTCTCCATTACCAAAAGACATGAGTGAAAGTCCTCGGGCTATTGAAAAATCGCCTGAATCTCAGAGTCTCATTGATGGTGCTAAAAAGCCATCTATCAAGCCACCTGATAGTCCCAGAAGCGTATCAAGTGAAAACAGTAGCAAGGGTTCTCCATCTTCTCCTGCAGGGTCAACACCAGCAATTCCTAAAGTTCGCATAAAAACCATCAAGACTTCTTCTGGGGAGATCAAGAGAACTGTTACTAGAGTATTGCCAGAAGTTGATTTGGACTCTGGTAAAAAGCCAGAGCAGACTGCTTCTATGGTAACTTCCATGACTTCTCTCCTGTCCTCACCAACTTCAGCTGCTGTTCTTTCCTCTCCTCCCAGAGCTCCTCTCCAGTCCACAGTTGTCACCAATGCAGTTGCATCTGCAGAACTTGCACCAAAACAGGTCACTATCAAACCTGTGGCTACTGCCTTTCTCCCTGTTTCAGCAGTTAAAACAGCAGGTTCACAAGTTATAAATTTGAAGCTTGCGAACAATACTACAGTGAAAGCCACCGTGATATCTGCTGCTTCAGTGCAGAGTGCCAGTAGCGCCATTATAAAAGCTGCCAACGCTATACAGCAGCAGACTGTTGTGGTGCCAGCATCAAGCCTTGCCAGTGCTAAACTTGTGCCAAAGACAGTCCATCTTGCCAACCTTAATCTTCTGCCTCAAGGTGCTCAAACCACCTCTGAACTCCGCCAAGTGCTAACAAAACCTCAGCAACAAATAAAGCAGGCAATAATTTCTGCATCAGCCTCACAGCCTTCTAAAAAAGTGTCTCGAGTCCAAGTGGTGTCATCTTTACAAAGTTCTGTAGTGGAAGCGTTCAATAAGGTGCTGAGTAGCGTCAATCCTGTACCAGTTTACATCCCAAACCTTAGTCCCCCTGCCAATGCCGGAATAACATTACCAACACGAGGTTATAAGTGTTTGGAGTGTGGCGACTCATTTGCTCTTGAGAAGAGCCTGACCCAGCATTATGACAGGAGGAGTGTGCGAATTGAAGTGACATGTAATCATTGTACAAAAAATTTAGTTTTCTACAATAAGTGCAGTCTTCTTTCCCATGCTCGTGGACACAAGGAAAAAGGAGTTGTAATGCAGTGTTCACACCTGATTTTAAAACCAGTCCCAGCAGATCAAATGATAGCATCTCCTTCAAGCAATACTGCTACATCTATGCTTCAAAGCCCTGTGGGAGTTGGCACACATACTGTAACAAAGATACAGTCTGGCTTAACTGGGACAGTAATATCGGCCCCATCAAGTACTCCTGTCATCCCAGCTATGCCACTAGATGAAGATCCATCGAAACTCTGTAGACATAGTCTAAAGTGTTTGGAGTGTAATGAAGTTTTCCAAGATGAGACATCTCTTGCAACTCATTTCCAGCAGGCTGCAGACACAAGTGGACAAGTAGAGTATCATATGTTTAAATTCCAGTGTTTCATCTATAAACCTAGGAGACTTTGGATATGTTTTTACTTTCATTTAGCTGCTAATTATCTGAACCTCCGTGATTAAAATTACAAACAAAACCCACAAAAGATCTTGCAAGCACTTACATAGTGGATGTCAACATTTTTTAAATAAGAGTTTTCTTATAATTTCTTAGAGCCTGAAGTCCAAAATCGACACTTAATTTCTGCTAAAATTTAGCATTAGCTTTCTTAGAGCTGAGTATCATAATACTGAAAGTAATAATAGTCTTCACGCAGAATTTTTAATGATCCTTTCTGTGCTTTGGAACTTGAGTATCTTGTGGAATCCACTTAATTGGCACCCTCACTAACAGCCCATCTGTTCAATCCGAATGATAGTTTTAAGTGGTTCATTCTTGATTTGTTTTCAGGTTTTATTATTTTCATAAAGCACCATAAGAGAGCTAGGCATTCTTCATATCTACAGGGACTCTAGGCAATAAATAAATGGCACACTGATTCGATTGAAAGGATATGCATGCTGTTTTCTTCAGGACTTTCTTAAACAAAAGTGAAAAGTGGTGTTCACTAGCATGCACTTCTTGCTGTGTGACCATTTATTTATTTGTGTTGGTTTTCCTTTCCTCTTATGATTGCTAATGAGTTAAATTTACAAACGATTTTTAAATTCTTTACTAATGTATGTGGCCTAGTCTGGAAGAAACATATCATTCAATAAAAAATATTAATCAGTATGCGATGTATTTTATAAACCTGTAAGAGTTAAGATCATTAATTAAATTATGTAGTTGGATTTCTTTAGGGGTGTGCCAATTAAAAGGGATTCTGGTGTGTTTCAAAGCATTCAGTTGAGCTTGGTGTTGCAGCTGCTTGCTATGTCGAAAGCTGAAAACCTGTAACATGCTCAGACTGACCAAGACAGGAATGCCTCAGGAATATTCCTGGGAATCACACAGCAGTGTACAGGATAAAGATTTTTAAGTCCTGCAGCTAGGAAAAAATCCACTAGTCATAGAAGTGCAGACAGGTTCCTGTCAGATCTGTTTGCTAAACTTAAGAGCTGTTCTGTGGCCACAAAGCAGTTACACTGCACCCACCACTACAGATAGTAATGTAAAGATATTTGAGTGTGGAAATGATCTTGACTATATGGATTGTGTGGCTCTGGCTCAGCTCCTACTTTGCTAACTGGCTAGCAGACTTAGGCCAAAATTGCCTGGATTCACAGAGAAATGTTAGTGAATTTCTGTTTGTAAGATAATACAGATGTGCCTACCTAAAGCGAGTTTATGGAAGCTTTTTGTCAGAAAGAAGTTAGCAGAATGTATTCTGTCCTTGCTGCAGTTTTGAATGGCTGACCATAAGTATATTCAGCACCAGCTCTTGAGTTACTTAATACTCAGAAACTGGTTTTTAGCTAACTGCTTTGTTGGTGCTTATTGGTGTTAGATTTATCTCATTTTTTCATAATAGGTCCCTTAGGTATCATTTGGTATGATAAGATCCAGTAGGCCTTGTGAAAGCCCTGTTGTTCTTGGTACTGTAAAATCAAGCAATTAAATCACCAAGATAAAGCAAGTGGATGAGAGACAGATAAATATACTGAAAATAGGTTGGGAGGATGAGGTAAGGATAAAATGGAAAAAAAATAATAGAGAATAACCAAAGATATAGTGATGTGCTCACTTGCTGGGGGGGGCTTTTTTTCTGTGGACAGGTAAACTAAACAGATTAGAAACACCTTTTGCCTTTTCTGGTACTTTTGTTTGGTGCTTTTGCCCTGCTGCTGCTGAGTTTGCTCTCTATGCATGTCCTGTTAGGTACTGCTTACCCTGGGATTTTATATGGGGAAGTAACCAAGATCTTCATAGATTGTCAAAATGTGAATGCAGTTAGGTGGAAAGATAAATGTGGGTGCACAGGTGCTGCTGTTCAGGGAGGAAAGCTCATGAGGGTACAGAAAACAAGTCAGCATTGCCTTTCTACCTGTCAGTGTGTTTGTGTCTCTTGTTGAAAGCTTGCTCTCTTTTAAGAGCTGATGTATGAATAAGGCCTTAATACCTACTTAACAGGCTACGCATTAAAAAACCCCAAATAAACACCTCGTTACTGCAAAGCACTGAATGAAAAGAAGGTATTTTCTTGTTACTCCATTTAAAAGAACACTCTTAATAAACATAGTTTTAAATGTTCTTTCTTGAAATACCCTCTTAAAAATTAATTAAATATTTTCATAGTCCTTTTCATATATCAAGAAGCAGTTTTTGATTCTGTATTGGTTTTTTACATTGTGTTTTATTACATACTGTAGTGTTGTAGCTGTACTGAAATGCCCAGCAGAGAAACTTCAATGGAACAGTTGCTTTAGTGGGAGCAATACATCCTGCTTTCTTTATAAATTATCTTTTTGTCCATTTTTCGTCCAGAGCATTGCTGCAAGGGTAGTGTTTGCTGAAGAAAGACTCTGTATAGGCATTTATTAATAAACATTTTGGTACTTTTTTCATTGTATGTTACCCTTTGAAAAGCTTGGACGAGAAATACTCCTGACTTCTGTTTTCCTTCTTAGTGCATGGCACTGGCTTTTTGTTGTAAAACTACCATTATGGGGAGAAGGGGACAGGGAAGTTAGATCAAATTGATATTTTAACTTTGGAAGAAAGGAAGGAAATAAAAATAAATATTCAGATTTTGCAAACAAATAATAGGAAAAAAGTTGTTATTTGCAGTTTACTATTCTTTCTAGTGCCCACCTAATTGCTCTTGAAATGGAAATTGTATATACTATTCTATGCTTTCCGTGACTCTAAGCAGTAAGTAGCTGTTACTTCCTGTTCTTCTTAAACTCCTGTTATGAAGGTAGAATGTTTCTTTTAAAATAAACAATAGTAAAACAGCCCTAGCAATTAAAATATGTTCCCTATAAAGTTGTTACCTTCCTGTAATACTTTACTTCCATCAATATTCCAGTTCAAGCAACTGGGACCACTCACTGACAGGTTTCCTGGCTGAATGAAACACTCATCTGTTAAGGGGAGGTGGAGGGAAGGGGGGAGTAGTAAGCGTGGGATAATTAATGTTCATCTTACTTAACAGAGACAAGTGTATAGCTCCCATGAAACCACATAGCTAATTTCCCTTCATACTCATAGTTCTTGTGTATCTTTATTTTCCACCTCCACCATTTTTTCTTTTAACCCTTTTTTTTTCTGAAACTTTGACTTCAAATGCAGGCAGGTGATGATTTTCACAAACTGTGTTTTATTTTGGTGTGGGTTGGAATGAGAGAACTGGAAGTTAATGTCACCTTAAGCCCAAAATAAAATGGTAAGAAAGCATGCTGAATTTCAGAATTTCACAGTAGATTCTTCTTGTTCTATTGTAGTTAGTTAAAATATTTTACTGTACTCATCAAAATAGCAAACTCGTGGCCTTGGCAAGTAGCATTATTGGCATTTTGTGTCAGTCCAACACTCTAGCGTTACAGGTGAATCTTGCAGGTAGATAATGCTTAGCTAGCATTGGAATGTTGTATGCCTCTTCTGTGGCATAGCATCCTGGTTTCATTTTGTAGTACTACAGATGAAAGACTTTGGAAAGACTACGGAAATCCCATACATATCTATTGCTGGAATAAGAAGTTCTGTTTTGCTGTTTTCTTACGTAATCAGATAATACTCCAGATTCTCCAGTATTATATTGCTGCTTATTAATACATAAATGGCAAACGATAGATTTTAGGAATGGTACTGAAGCCAAGTAAATGTGGTAAGCACATTTTAAGTAGAGTTATGGTTAGGATTTTCCTGTAAGCTGGACTTCAAAGTTAGCATCCCAAACCAGTTCTGTTCGGTTTGGAGTGCCTGAGCCGGTGGTTCCAGCCGTGGCTGTTTGGTCAATCGAGGACAAATATTTGGCATTTCAGAGTGAATATTTATATGTGTCTGAACCCAGTTTCAGACTTACTGTGTCATAAGGGCTTTAATCAGGGTGATAGTTCAAAATCCCCACAGTTAACCTCAGACAGAGCTTTCTGCAAGGGTAGTAAATGTATCCATGCTATCCACTAATATTTTAGGCTGGCAATAGTGCTAATATTGAACCTAAATTTGAGTAATGGTAGATGTTCTTTGCCTAACTTCCTCTGTTTTGTACGTTTTGCATTTTGTCATCTTGCTGTCGTCAGGACATTTGAGACATTTGGATGGAGACTGTGTTCAAACGTATCAGGTCACCGTGTTCACGAAGTAAACATTAAAAGGGAACCATATGAAATACACTTCTTGCTTCTGTGTGTCTTACCACAAGATGTTTTATGTTAACATTTCTCCTTAAAATTACTGTTTTTAAAGAAAAAGTTTTTGCATGTGCCCTCAAAAAAAGCATTTAGATTAAGTTATTTTAGAAAAAGTGTACAGGTTGTGATGCAAAAATATGCTTGTTCTTAGACTATCAGTAATATTGTCAAAATGCTAAGACAGTTAAGAAGTTACTTTATACCTTGATATTAAAGAGTGTTCTATTAGGAAAATAGTCCTTTTTTGCAGTGTCTAGAAAGGCTTTTTCTTTCTGTCTTTGGAGTTAGTGTCTGTCTCCTGTTGATTGAATGGAAACAGGTTACTTATTTTACTGGCATAGTTGCTAATACTAGGAAGTCAGACTCCTATGGAAGCTATTCCTAACAGTGTACAATTTCTTCTAGAATTGTAGCTTTGATTTTGCTATTACATGATCTGGATGTTACTGCTTTTTAGAAGAGATTTGAAGGAGAGTCTCCGAAATGGGGAAAAAGGGTTGACTTTTTGTGAAGTTCCTGGTTTTTAGTAGGAAGCTGTTTTACCATGAGGAAAGCAATTATGTCTTAATTAATTATTTCAGGATTTCTTCATACATAGGTTAGTAAATACTTTATAATGCAGCTGTGTTCTTGTTTTGTTTTATGTTCTTGCAGCATATACATATCACTACATCCATAAGACTTTTGCAGATAACATTTCTAAAAATATCATGTTAAAATCATACCCATCTCATGAGGGAGTCTTGTTTTTGTTCCTAAATCTTCATAAGTCACTGGTGAGGCTCGTAAGTCCCAAGTCATAAGAAAAAAAATAATCTGAAAAGCCTTACAAAGCAAAGTCTTGTGATATTGAGTTGAAGTCCTGTTCTGCAGAGACTTGTATTTGTGCTTGACTTTGAGACTGTGAGTGTTTCTGCTGAAGTCAGTGAAGCGGCACCATGATCAAAGTTAGACAGAGGCATAGCTCCATACAGGATAGAGCTTTGAGGATGTGTTACTGTAAATGAAACATTTTCTGCAATGCTTTTGCACGTTTGGCTCTTTGTGCCCTCCAGTAATGGAAAGCAACTGTGAGCAGAAGTGAAGCCTGTTTACACCTGGGTTTTATCATTCACATTTCATCCTAAAAATGGCACAAAGCACCCAAAGAATTTCAGTGTTTCTGATTTGGCATATATTCCAACATATAGTTGGAAGATTTTTAAAAAACTATTTTTGTGTAACAAAACACAAGAAAATAATTAGTTTAGTAAGTTGTTCCTGCATGTAGAAAGATCGCCCTGCAAAGAAAAGCTTTGTAAATATTTTATATATCTCTGGTTTTTACTGAGATGCACAATATATTGATATAATGCAGATAATGTGTTCTAGTTTGAGAAATATTTTTTGACATTATCAATGCACATTCTGCCTGATAATATTCCATTTTATTGGTATTATGGATATTACAATAAGAATCAGGAGCAAGGATCAAAAAAAGTGAAGACAGTGTTTTTGGTGGGTTTGGGTGGTTTTCTTTTTTTTACTTTTATGTGGTGCACTGAACTGAAACCATAAGGTTTGATTCTTAGGTTGTACTTAGGCCCCTTGCACTATCAAGGTAATCTTGTGAGGCACCTAAGTACGATTTGCATAAACCAACATGCGTCTCCCGTGATGAGTGGTATATGAAAGAGCTCTGTTGTGTCAGAATGGCCCTGAATGCCAGTATGTCTAGTTATCTGCCAGCTCTGCCCTACAAGATTTGTCAGTAGGGCCTGCATTTAGCACTTGCCTACCTCTTCTGGTTCACATCACAGTCACAACATTTAACCTTTGATTTGATATATTACAGTGTTTGACACAAGACGTTACGTATAGCTGAACCAAACCTTTTGTTTCATCTATTTTGGTTTATCGTTTAGAAGACATGCAATATCTGCCAGATGCTGCTTCCTAACCAGTGCAGTTTTGCATCACACCAGAGAATTCATCAGCATAAATCTCCATACACGTGTCCTGAATGTGGAGCAATCTGCAGATCTGTCCACTTCCAGACTCATGTCACTAAGAACTGCCTGCATTATACCCGAAGAGTTGGTTTTCGGTCAGTATAATGATTACTTTTGTTGTCAATTTATGTATAATTTATGCTTTTAAAAGTAATGTTCCATTTTCATAAGCATTGTTTGCAGAATACAGCTTCATGGGTTTAAGGTTGTCATGGCAACAGTGCTATTAGTACTACAAATTTTGGAATAAATATCACATTAGGATTTTGCTTTGTTTTGGGCATCCACTTCTGTATGTTACTAAATCAGAATATTAGCTAATCTCATCCAGCCATAAAAAGTCCAGCCATGGATTCAGGACTTCACAGTTCATAAGGGCTAGAGAATGCAGATATATTTTCTTAATTTCAGATTCTTAAAAAAAACTTTTGAGTTTTTTCAAAACATTGAGTCTTAGATTGTTCTCTGCTGGAACAATTAATTTTAAGTATTTACTGCTAGAATTTATCATCAAGATGCTGATGGGTGTACTGCACCTGTCTGGTTGCTCTCTTTTCTGTGGGAAGTCAAGATTCCTCAGCTTTACATTACTTGAAAATTACCTTTCTCATTCAAACAGCCTGATCTTCTGGTGGTTCTTTATTACTCTTCAGTTTCCTTTTTATTCTTATGTTTCCCTGTAATGGCAACTCACTGAGAAATTGGGGATCAGAGGCATTTAATGGAAATGGTAAGTTTGGAAAAGCTTGAAAAATGGTTTTGTCTTAGAATTTTACTTGCACTGAATGGCAGGCAGCACAGCAAGAGATCAAAGAAGCAACCCGTACAGCTGAGCTTTGCTCAGCTCTCCTAAAACATTTCCACTTTGTCCTGTCTGACTGGGGAAGGGCAATTTAAAAACGAGCGGTAGGCATCTTGTCCCCCCTTCAGGTGACACAAGTTCATTTACAAAGATGGCTGTGAAATCTTCACTAGGGGAAGAAAGCATTTTTCCTGCATCAAGCCAGCTGCTGTGACAGTCTGTTTTCAGAGTGAGCACAAATCACAGCACTGTTTCTTTGGGTTCTTCTCTTAGACTACTGCTTGGCAGAAAAGAATCAGTCTTGTCTTACATTTCTTATTCTGCTGCTTCCACTTCCCTCTAGTCTGAGTCTCTTGGGTTTGTAAACAGAATCATCTTCAGGGATTCCTGGCCTAGCTGCACCAGTAACACTAGAAGACTCATAAATCCTTCACTGTGAATCTAAACTGAAGTTACTGAACCTTTCAAGATGTATCATAAACATCTTATGTCACACAAAGTCAGAATTTCTCTGTATGGTGAGACTAAACAAAAAACACCTAGGCAAAGAAGAACAGTATCTGGGGAAGTTAATGTGTGCCTTCTTAGACTCCTCAGCATCTCCTTATCACTGTGGTGCCTTTGCTTGAGGAACAGCATAACCTGACTTGCCTTTCCAAAGGACCTCTGAGAGGGAGTTCAGTTTGACTACAGTGATTTCAAGCTAGTTGTCTGAACTAAAGCAGATAAAAATTTCAACCTCAAGTTTACCTGCATCCTTCCAAGTTGAAAACAAGACACAGCAGTCCAAGAAAGGAAGGTTTGGTCCTTAAGAACCATTTAATATACGGTAGTGGATGCTGAGGATTGTTCGTTATGTCGTGTCACTTAACATCCAGACAGGATGGGATGGGGAGGCGAGAACTGCAACCCAGCTATCTTGAGGTGACACCTTAGGAGTATATCTGCTAGTGAGAGGATCGTGCTGTGTACCACTGTGAAGAAATGTTCATCTCTGTATAAGCAGAGAAGATCTTTAACAGACCCCAAAAAAGACAAGGACCATTTACTTCAGAAAATGCATCAGTAAGCAGGGAGCAGATAGATAAAAACTTGATTAATAGTGTTAAGAATGTAAATGAAGTGCTCGGGGAAGAAAGGATGACATTTCATAACATTCAAAGGTGATACATTTTAAAAGGAAAATGGGACTCTTGAATGCAAAGTATAACTGTACTTGCTGCTTTATTGCCATCATCAGGGCACTGAAACAGTATCAGAAAATTATTTGACGTTTATATGACAACAATCATACTACCATGATAGATGCCAAAATTAAAATTTTGGAAGAGTAGAGGCCTTCTATGTTTAAATTGTAAAACTCTTGCTGCAAAATAGTGGTCAATAAGAAGTCTGTTCATTTGACAGGTTATTTTCTAACTGCTTATAGCAGTATGTTCTTGAACTTAATTCGTAGCATTCAGTACTGGAGATGTGTGGCACTAAAAGGGATCGTTGTGTATAGAAATTTTTATGCACTAATATTAATTCAGTTTTTTAATCATTTCATTTTAGAATAGATGCGGAAAGGTCACAAATTTTCGAACCAGCAGAAGTATGTTTTTGAAAAATATTTTCAGAATTCCAATCCGATAAATTGATTAGATTGTAGAGATTTGGTTTAGTTGTCCTGAGTTTAAATTACTCTCTTGTTTTTAAATCCAAGTGCTGATTTGATTACATGTACAGAAAATCATTACCAGTATGTCTTCATTAAATCTAAACAAGGGAAATGGTGAAAATGGTTTCTTTACGGGTTCTCCATTTTGGTGGTAGTTTCTAAATTGCTGTGGCATACCTTATACAATCCACTGCATGTGATAAAAATGGATTTTGTAAAATCTCTCTACAAATTGGCAGAGGAGTTAAGCTTTCTTTTTACAATCAATAGAATACTCCTCTGTCAACACTTCTGTTTTGTTGTAATGCCATAAAAACATGTTCTGACTTCATATCTCTTAGATTTTCAAATTAAATTCAGGAAATTTCTTTTTTTCTTACTTTCTGATATGCAAATCTCTGTTCACGTTGATTCTTACTGGGTTGTTTAAATTGACGGAATGACTTAGTTTTATCCAGTTGTATATATATGTTTATCTCTTCCACTTGCTCGAAAATCAGTGTTGATTCCATTTCGTTCAGTACTGCTTTGGGCTAGGCTGAACTGACTCTTTTCCGCTCTTTTTGCAGCTGCGTGCATTGCAATGTTGTATACTCTGATGTGGCGGCACTCAAGTCTCATATTCAAGGTTGTCACTGTGAAGTCTTTTACAAGTGTCCTATCTGTCCCATGGCATTTAAATCTGCTCCCAGCACACACTCCCATGCCTATACACAACACCCGGGTATCAAGATAGGCGAACCAAAGTAAGCAAAATTAATCTTCTACTGCTCTTGCCTGCATTTTAATAACTTGTGAAATTGCATTCTGTCTTGTGCTTGTAATCTTGAAAGTCACATGCTGTACAACCAACAGTTGGTAACATGTGGAGTTTGTGTAATGTTTTCATGAGTTTTTAGCTGGCAGTTTATTTGACCGGGGTTAAATTTCCATAGACATAGCGATAGCAGTTCTTTAAACACTGTGCACTGCAAGAGAGTAATGCAGTAATTACAAAAAATATACAGACAGGCAGCTAGTGTGTTGTTTGTTCTTATTTTTTAATCAGCTCACTGTGAATTAAGATAATGGGATTCCAAAAAGAACTGCTAAGACTTACGAGCATTTGTGCAGTGATTTTCATAACATTTGGTTGAAAAGGTGGGAAAAAGTGATTTTATTTTTTTTCTATGACATGCTCACAGAGTCTCATCTGGGTGAATTCGGAAAAAGTGGTTCTTCCAGTGCCATCAGTTCACAGGGGTCAGGGTGTGTACCTGTGAGAGATGGTTTTAGAAATGACACTTGTCTTCTCTGGGCTGACCTCGGGTGATTCTTGTGGGCTACAGCTGCCTGTGGTACCCTGTTCTTCCAGTCAGGCAGCTGCTTGCTCATCAGGTGGTAGTTTTCCTGCAGGATCTGTTTTCTTGCTGTCTGCTAGACCTTTTCCTTCATGAAAGCCATAGGTTTGGGGAGTGGTAAGCTATGTTTTTGCTTCCCTAAGATGGTCACATCTCCATGTTCTGAGAGCAGTTCTAGGGTGTTAGTGAGAGGTGCCAGCCTTTAAAGCTTTTCCAGCCTTGCATCTCCAAATCAAAATAGATGTATTTGTAGAGCTGTTTGTATAAGCTTTTTTTTTTCCTGATACGTAATCTTCTTTTTCTAGATCAAAGCAGAACTGATTCCGTTCTGTGTAGCTAAAAGAGTTGTGCAGAAATACGGTGGTTTACTGAAGATGGTGACACAGGGCACAGTTAGGAATTCAGTGTTGGAGGTTTTGTTTTAAAGACATTGGACATTAAAGGCCTCTGTTGAAGGCAGTGGGAGCTGCAGGTGCAGATGCATGTGAAAATCAGGCTTCGAATCTGATCAGTCTTAGCATGATGCCTTCTCACTGCAGACCTTTCTTCTGTTGCCATTCTCCTTTGTTGGTATGAGTGCTGTACTGAGAGTAAATATTCAAGTATTTAACTCCATGTTGTTTCTTTGGAGGGCAGAGAGTACACTATTCCGTTCTAAGTTTCAGACTCAAGGAAATAGAAGGCCGGTGAGAGAAACAAGGTACCACCTAATGTAGCAACCAGATTTCAGAAGAATTTGATTTATCGCTGTTTCTTTTAACATAGTAACAGGAGCTTTATGCTTTAGAGTACTTAAACTTACATTAAAGTAAAATGGCAACAAACCTACTGTGTCTGATACCTTGTTTTAATTCAGGATGGTATCTTCAGTGAGAGGGTTTGAAATACCAACATTTAATGGAAAACTTTTTTCAGATTCCCCTTATTTTCATTAGAGAAAACTGAAAGATTAAGATCGCTATTTATGTAAGATACTTCACATACAAAAACTGCAGAATGTTTTCTTGAATTGTGCTTGGATCTGCTGAACTGTTTCTAATCATCTTGGTGGGTTAAGTATTTTACATTAGTTTTCTTTCCATATAGATGTGCTTATAATTGTATTTTTTATGAATTCATTTTGGTTATAAAAAGACTAAGATAAAATTTTGTGAAGTACTGTGGATGTGTCATAAATCACAGAACCCATAGTTGAATGTTCCTTGTAAGAAGTGGTATTTTCTTTAAATTTTCCAGTTTTAATCAAGATGCTATCTTAAATGCATGCGGAGTGACTAGTAGGATTTTTCCAGTCATTGCAGTGTTTGGAGTTCTTTGCTTCCATTTCACAAGCGTCTGTAGGTAGTATGGTGTTGCCGCCAACACTCATGATGCTCATGTTGACTGCTGTTTCACCATTTAATAAGGTCTATTTCAGGCTATCAGGACCTCTGCTTTTCCTCAGATGTGTTTATACTACTTGGTAGCGATTTTAAAAGCAAGTGTTCTTGTTTAAATTAGTTGGTTTCTAAGGATCTCTCTCACATACCTTGACCAAAGTTGACATCCTGTGTTTGTCATGTTGCTGAAATTGTGTTTTATCTGCTGTGGTATATTTGGATATCTGTGTATATTTGGAAGGGACCTCGAAAGACCATCAGGTCCAGCCTTTTGTGGGAAAGGGAGCTGAGGTGAGATTATCCAGCACGCTGTTCAACAGCCTCTTGAAAGCCTCCAGTGATGGAGACTCCACCACAACCATGGGGAAGTTGGTCCAGTAAATGATTGTTCTCACTGTAGAAAGTTTCTTTCTTGTATCAGGATGAAACCTCTCCTGGTGCAACTTGTAACTGTTGCCCCTTGTCTTCTCCATGTGGCTCCTTGTGAAAAGACACCCTCTGTCCTCTTTGTAGCCAGCCGCCCTTTAAGTACTGGAACACTGTGAAGAGGTCCCCCAGAGCCTTCTCCAGGGAGAGGAGACCCAATTCCTTCAGTCTTTCCTCGTAGGACAGGTTCTCCAGCCCCTTGATCATCTCTGTGGCCCTCCTTTGGACCCTCTTCAGTCTGTCCATGTCTTTCTTGAGTTGTGGGGACCAGAAGTGGACGCAGTGGTCCAAGTGAGGCCGGACCAGTGCTGAACAGAGCTGGCAAGCACTGTTGTATTTGAGGAAATACATTCACATTTGACCAGTCTGCTGCTGGTGGTTTATCTGTATCATATTGCCTAGCATCTACATTGCATATGACTGGCATACATTTTGAAAGTTTAACAAATCCATGATTGGAAAGAAGGGATGTAAGGAGTATTTAATAATAATACAAAGTCATAAAGCTTATGACTACATAAGCTCAGTTAAATTTTTGTTCTTTTGGAAGTAAAAATTATAAAGCTAATTAAAGGAAGGGTACAGTAGCCTTCTGTGTTGTGGAAGTGTGAAGCTTTTGAGATTTCATTGAGTGTGTAAAAGGTGTCTGACCCTTGAATGTGCATTTCACACCTCACCTAGTAGGCAGATGTTGTTGAGCTTGGCTGCGGAGCCTGGCTTCTTGGTGTTCCTCTGGGTGTCACAGAGGTGTAGCCAAAACCCAGCTCCAGGTGATGAGGTGGCTGGGGAAAATTTGTTACCTCTGCCCTGTAAGCGGGCTGAGGCTGGTCCAGTCCTGAGCGTACTCTTCACTAGTTCACGCTGTTTTGTTCACAGGAATTGGGCTCACTGGGTAAATGGCTGTGTGCCTCTGGCATTTACTTGTAATTTACAATTGCATTACAAATGGTTGTTTCAGAACAGATACAGTAAACTAATTGGTGTATGAAAAATGAAGTTTATTTGCAGTGGTTCTCAGTGGCATGAAATTAGATTGTGTTAATACCAGGAAATGGATGGCTGTCTTGTCTTGCAACTTTGTGAAGCTCTCTCCTGTAGCATACCTAAGATGCTACATGGTTTTTGTGGGAAACCAAAGCTTATGTGTGATTTTCTTTCTTCAGTGAACAGTGTAGCTTCATAGGAATGGCACTAAGATGTTTTTCGTGGCTGATCTCTTTTTGGATACTGGAGAAAATCTTGTTTATCCAGATGGATGATGGATATATACTGTACTATTGATACAAAGTATATAATCCCACACGTATCGGTTTTTTAGAGAAAAAATTTATGGGAAGGAGAAGTACCATGCTCTCGTGCAGAAGTTTTCAAAACACTGAACGTCTTTTATGTGATGTGGAGGTATTTTCCTGTGAGATAACATCTGTATTTATTCTAAAATAATACATGAATTTGTTAACTGGATTTTTGAAAAATGAAAAAGTGCGTGTGCGTACCATGCCTGTTTTGGTGTGTGGTGTGGGGCAAGAGCAGCCACCCTGGCAGTGGGGTTGCAGTGAACTGCCTGCCTGATGCAAGTGTACTGTTGAATCAAGGTGGTTGTAAATTACAGCCTGACTAAGCACAACTGCCTTTAAGCTGCAGACAGGGTTCTGAGTTGTTACATGTTAAATACTGACTACTTTAGGTAAAAAAACAAACCAGCATACTCAGTTGCATGTGTTTAGGATTGAAAATCATGCTTTTGCTGTGACTGAAAGAAATAATCCTAAGTGTGTATAGTCACAATTCATACTATTACGTATGTTGGTATGAATTTAACAGAGTGCAGTCTTTTCCCAGACACCTGTCTGAAATCTGGGTGTCCACTAGATAGTTCTTGTGCTTCTGAAGTCTTAGCTTACACAGAAAACACATACATTCAGCTCTTCTTAGAGAGATACAATTCATATATGTGATAAATTCAGAAAGATGTCAGATTTTTTTGTAGCATATTCAGTTTCTCCCATCAGTGCTCATGGGTGCCACATTACCTGGGAATGTGGTCATTAAGGGCTTGTGAAGAACATTGCCAGCTGGTGGAGGGAGATGATCCCCTCCACTCGGTGCTGCTGGGGCAGCACTGCACTACTGCACCCAGAGCTGGGTCCTCAGTGTAAGAGAGACATGGTGTAGCCAGTCCAGCAAAGGGGCACCAAAATGAATAAGGGACTGGAGCATCTCTCATGTGGAGAGAGGCTGAGAGAGATCAGACTGTTCAGCCTGGAGAGGAGAGGGGTTAGGAGGACCTTATCCATGTGTATCAATATCATATGGGAAGGCATGAAGAAGAGTGAGCCAGACTCTTCTTTGTGGTGCCCAGAGACAGGAGAAGAGGCAATGGGCACAAACTGAAACACATGAATTTCTACCTGAACACAAGTCACTTTTTTACCATGAGGGTGGTGGAACAGGTTGCCCAGAGTCCATGGAGTCTCAAGTCTGTGGAGACATTTCAAAACCCAGATGGATGTGATCCTGGGCAGCCTGCTCTGGCTGGCCCTGCTTGAGCCAGGGCTGGACTAGATGACTTCAAGACCTCCTGTCCAACCTCAGCGATTCCATGGTCTTTTTGTTCCTTACTTTAGATACAGTAATAATCTGAAGCATATAGTAGATCATAATTTATTTGGTTAAATTATGTAAACCTGCAATAATTAATTTATATACCACAGACCTGAAATCATTCCAGCTGAGATCACTGTCTAGTTCCACCACAGATGATAAAGGCAGGTTTTCTAATTTCTCATTTTAATTTTATTTGCAAGATATGACTCTAATAGAAAGTGTACATCATGAAATAATCAGAGAATTATTTTTAATTCTGCCAGTCTTTATTTACATCTTGCTAATCTGGAACAATGTAACTTTACTCCTGTCTCTCTAGCACCTAGCCATGGGATCAACTGCTCGCTCGGCAACAGGCAGCAAAACACTGCGATTCTGGATGTTAGCTGTGGTATGTGAGCAGTAAACCTGAAGGGCGAAAATTACCCTGCCAGGGCTAAGGCTGTGATACAGTCTTGTGCCTCAGCTTGTCTTGCCTGCTTAGTAATCCGGCCTGATGCTTCATGACTTTTGGATGAAGTTGCTGATGGAGATGTAAGACAGGGTTATAAGAGGCAGGATGTAAGGGACAGAAGGAAAAAAACTTGGAGCCTCAGGATTAGGGAATGTGCATGGTTAGTACCAGCTCTCTGGCTTGTGGCATTACAAGCAGATTCACTGCAGAACTGCAGCAAGTACTTCTCTGAGGAAGCTGTTTTTCTTCCTGGCTGGAGTGCAGAGGGCTGACAGCAAAATCACTGCTTCAGATTATCTCTAGCTGCTCTGCTGAGATGGGACCAAGGCATTGGAGCATGCTTAGATGGTCAGTAGCCCTGGGTGCTGTGGACGAGGGAAATGAACCCTTGCACAGTGAATCCTTTGGCTCTTTGTACCCTTAAAGCTTAAGCAGTGCATCCCACAGAGTGTGCCTGTAATAGCACCGTGCCTGGCACAGTGCACATACTTTCTGTTTCTGTCTGTGTGCAGTTCAGCTGGCTTGCTGGGGTGGTGATCTATGGGTGTTTTTTCCCCAGAAGTTATCTCTTACAATCTCAGTTAAAACTATTAGTAAGATAGTATGGGTTTATATTGATGTGAGGTACATGAGGCGAAACTGCATTTTAGGAATCTGGGATTTCTTTCTTACCAATTATTATCAAGAAGCTTTTCCTATTTCTGGCAAGCTCTTTAACATCTCTCGTAGAGGAATTACCCAAGAAATTAGGATTCTGAAGGGGTATAGATGAGTAATAATGTGACAAACTAAAATACTTGTTGTAAATAATGTTTTAAAAGCTTTTATAGAAGTAATGGGGGGGACAGAGCACGGGGAGGGGTCTTCCCTTTCGAAGGACTCCATGCTCACTAGGTGAAGCTAGCAGATGCATTCCACTCTGCCTATGCAGAGTATGTCATCCCATGCAGAGGGCTCACCATAGAAAGCACCGCAATAGTACAAGGGTCGTCAGAGGATGCCGCACAAATAAGTTTATCTGAACGTATGTGAGAAACCGGGACTACTTGATACACCAGAAAAATATTCATTCACAGTTAATCTGATTAAGTGCACTGTTTTTCATTATTTCAAATACTTGAACTCATTGAAGGCTTGGGCATTGAAGCAATATCCATCCCTGTTCTTGTCATCTCAAAA
Organism: Falco naumanni; assembly: GCF_017639655.2. NCBI lineage: Eukaryota > Metazoa > Chordata > Aves > Falconiformes > Falconidae > Falco > Falco naumanni. The sequence goes on from NC_054080.1 coordinate 86,412,490, forward strand.
CACAGTGCAGAGTGATCTTTAGAGCTCTTGAACAATGTACTGTTGATGGTAATTACTTAGAGGAATATGGAAGGGACTTTGAACATTTATGTGGATGAGAAAATTCAGCATTCTAGCAAGCAGGGCTTGTTGGCTGGGGTTTTGTAATGGAAAGTCCTTGAGGACAGAGATCAACCTGTAGTTGATGGGATTAGGCAGACTGCTTTTGCAGAGGAAGCGCCTGCCATTGTGCTGAGCACCTGTTGTTGGGTTTATTTTATTTTAGCTGAACTTTTTTCTGAGGTGCGGCTAACGGAGTAGATTTCTCTCATCCAATGATCTATGGCAGATTTCTTTGTCACTTTTCTCTCACGTGTCATTTCTTTTCATTCATTTTTCAAGTTAGAAAGAAGTGTAATGTTTCTGAAAAACTAGAATTATTTACTATTTATAAACAGATATACTAAAGGGTTGCAGTTGGAATGCTAATCTTGTTACTCACCTTTAGTTGCCAGGGAAGTCATTCTTAAGACATTCAAACATGCAGATGGGCAAAACCAACAAGCAAACTATCAAATAAATAACTACCTAAACCAGAATTTAAACTACACTTTTCATTATAAAATCATCTGCAAAATGAAACAACTTCAAACTATTGTCATGTAGTAGTTGCTGCAGGATTTAGATCAAAGGATTATGTTTCCAGTTTCCCCTGTGTGTTTTGTCTGTTGGACAGACGCTTGAGAAGGATTTGCTAAAAACACAGCCATTTTCAGATCATTTAATTACACTCTTAGGATTTTGTGATACACAATTTTTTAACTATCATGCTCATTTTCAGGGACTATACTTCCTAGTGTCCGGTACTTACCTAGTTCTCTGTTAATTAGTATATCTATTTCTAAAGCACTTTTGAAATTATACTAATAGATGCATTGCCTCACCAGTTACACAGCTACTAAAACATAAATAGCTTTTATTAGCATTTAGATTAGAATATTGTCTGTTAGAATGGGAGATCTAGATAGCTAATTTAAAAAGTCGTATATGGTCCAAGAGAGGAAGCTGTGGTTTTGGTGGTGTCTCGACATGGCTTCAGTGGATTCTTAAAAGGCTTGTAATTGCAAAACAGGAAACACCATCCTGTGAAGTTTCAGCTTTAGAACATTAACAGAGTCTAGGCTTGGCATTCAGGAGGTGCAAAGCCATATACCCTGCCAAAAATAATTACCAATTATGATCAAACTCCCTTAAAATATGTACTGTCTTTGCAACCTGAAACAGGTATATTGTCCTTTAGTTATAATGTGAGTTCAGAAACTGAAGACATTTAACTTTCAGAGGATCCTAAGCAGATGTTGGTATTATATATGTAACTGGAATGCGCTGTTGTTTTCTGGCTTCTTGTTTGCACTTTTTTAATGATTCTTTTTTTCTATTTTTCTGGGGTTTTTACTGCTCCTGTATTTTGAAATTGGAGTATGTTTTGAATTAGTTTAATTTTAACTTTTTTCAGACAGTGTGAAATGATTACTTAAACATGTCAGATCTTACCTCTGCTGAGAAAAAAAGTTAACATCATGATTCTTGCAAATAGATCATCAACATGACTGACATTGTTTATTGTACTTCTGTTTTTAGAATAATATATAAATGCTCTATGTGTGACACTGTGTTTACTCTACAACCTTTGCTCTATCGCCACTTTGATCAGCACATTGAAAACCAGAAGGTGTCTGTTTTCAAGTGTCCAGACTGTTCTCTTCTATATGCACAGAAACAGCTTATGATGGATCATATCAAGGTGTGTAGGCATCTTCTCTTGTTTCGTTCATAGATACCATTTGTCATGCAATATATGCTGTGAGAAAATACTGTTAAAAGGCACAGAATAGCAAGAAGACTGCTGAGAGATGTTAATAATTGCAAGAGAGTAGTCCATGAATAATGTTCTCAAATGTTACATGTATGATTTCCTATGGTCTTCAGCGTATCTGTGATATACACTAACTCAGATACCACTCAGATACCACTAACTCAGATTTCTATGCAAATGTTGATTTTGGCACACTAGGAATATCTTGGTGCATTGCATTCAATACATCATTTTATCATAATAATAATGGGTATAGTGAAGTAAGTCTGATCCTGTTAAGGTCTGAGCCTTATTTGCAGTATTCTAAGTATTATTCCAGTTGTTAGGAGCTGAGAATGCTGAGTACATTATAAAATCTAACCTTTGATATTCAGAATTCACTGGTAGGAACCAGCATGTTTCTTGAATAGATGTAGAGGTTATTTGTGTGTGTGTTTACATATGAACATGTACACATGCATGCTTTGAAAAATACATGAAGTGGATTTTCTCATAAATACCACTGTAACTGAAGAAGTTTTACTGTCATCCTTGCAAATCATGCTTTTTAAGAATTGACAGCCTCCTGGCTATAATTTGCTACCTGTGTATTTTAGATACACTTTGTTACTTTGTTTTATATATATCTAATCTGTTAGCAGTGCTGAATTTCTTATGCCTTATTAACATCTGGTCCTGGTAACAGTTGAAGTTATTTACACCATTGCCAAGTATTACAATCCACAATGGTAGCACTTAGTTCAGTGGGTTTCCCTTGCAGTGATGCATAAGGCTTTGTAAAATTTGTATACAGAAGATATCTGTCTTGCCTACTAAAATGATCATTCTGCATTTCAGTCTCAACTGTGGCACTTGTAACCTCAGAAGTCTCTGAAGTTATGTTGAAAACAAGATCGCAAGTCTTGAGAAAACAGTTGGTCTTAAAGCCAATCTTAAACTTGAGGAGGATATAGGGAAGGGCTGACCCAAGATGTTCAGAAATTCAAGGACTGGATATTTTCTTTGTTTCTGAACTAGTTCATATTTACTGTAAGAACTGTCTTACCTTTATGCCAGATGTCTTTAATTATCCTGTCATGCAGCAATGCAAAGTCCTATTTTCTGTTTCCTTTGATCTCCTTGTATTGTTTCTGCGTTTTAACTAAATAGGTAAATTCCATATATTGCATTATATGTCTCATTTATGTAAATAGGTTTTCTTGACTTGGGTATTATTGAAAAAGTATTGTTATATCTGTACGTAAGTATTTCTTTAAGACCTGAAAACAATTATTTTAGGAGCATGACCTGACTGTAGTTAGGGCCTGAAGCTATTCTTACACAAGTTAGGGTTGCTCAGCGTCTCTCATTATAAAGTTATTCTCAGTTATTTAAAATTTGGGCTCTTTTGGCTTCAGTGTGTGATGCCCGCATTTGTACGTTCAACCAGTGGTTTTTTAGCATGTTTCACTAGAAACGATTCAAACATTTTTGGGAAGAGTAGAGGCCTAGAATATACACATGCAGTAACAGTATTACTGCTTTTATTCAGAATTGCTAGTGCTTTTACATTTATCCTGTGTGTATAGTAGTAGGGACAGCAGCAGAAAAGTATAAATTGGACTTCAGTTAAGGGGGAATAAAAAAGCCTATTAACAGGGTATAGATAAAAACTGAAAAGGAGACTGGGGAGAGCATGAATGCCAGACAAGGGCAGAGCTCAGCCCAGCTGCACAAAAATTAATTGTTTGGTATGGCCAGACATTAGCCATCAAGGCAGAGAAGACTTGGATGGAAATAGAACAGAAAGGGTTAGAAAGAGGATCAGAAGGAGGTTATTTAAAGCTACAAAAAATAACCTAGAATAATTCCAGCAGATGTGAATGCTTGGCAAAATGTGTGTCTGGTTTTCCTGTGAGGGCTCACTACAAAAAAATTGCTAACAGCCTGTGAGAATAGGTGGTGAAGGTCTGGACTAGAGGTGTAACACTCCTGGTTCTGCTGGTGATACATGCTGTGATCACTCTGACTTGATGTTATGCTTTCATGATTTTTGTTCATTTTCAAGTAAGAAGTTAAATATCAAGTAATGCATTTAAAAGACATTTAGAAAGTTGGATACTAATATTTTACATGCTGACAAGCTAAGCTGGGATGGAATCTCCAGGTCAGTCCTCAGCTGCTGGAAAGTACAGGAACCTCCTTGCCCCCTACCCTGTGCTTCTGTCTTCATGCCCTGGTGCAATGGGATGCTAAAGGCAGCCTCCTCCTTCAGTACACGACCAGCTTGTTCTTAGAGCCAGTCAGTTGGTCCTGTGGGCTTTGCTTTTTAATAACATTGTTTAACAACTGTTAAATAGAAGAACAGATTCTACAGATCAGGTTGATACTGGCTGTACAGCCAGTGGGTAGTCTCAGAGGAGCCGCAAGACTTACAAAGGAACTTGGCACTGAAGTATTACACCAGAGTATCAGATTTGTATTCTTACATTCTCAGATTCAAGAATGTATTGAATGGGGTTTTGTTTCTGAGGTTACCTGTAGGAAAAATAATTATGTTTGGGATGGCTAGAGGTATCATTCAGGAGGGCTGTAATAAAGGTCAGTAGATGAGATGATCAGAACACTGTCATTGTAAAGGGCAAATCTTTCAGATGTGACAGAGACCTTGATAGTGGATCCATGTTCAACAGTATGTTAAGTCTGGGCTGCAGTCATCTTTGTTGGCCCAGAACCCTGCTGACTCGTTCCTGTTGTGTCCTTGTTCATACATGGAACTCACACAGCTGAAGCCCAGGTCTTCCTGAACGAGGCATTCATTTTGGAAGGCTCGAGTATCATACCAGCTGGCTTCCAAGGAGGAGGTGAAGTTCTTCCCTTCGTACTGATTGTTTACTTAAAGTCTAGAAATAAATCAGTGAGGAAGGATCACTACCCAAGAGCTGCAGGGTGATTGAGAACAGCTTGTTAGACACTTCTGAGCTGTCCCCTGGTCTTGGCGACCCTGTCAGCCCTGCACACCATCAGTTCTAAAGACTGTTTGTAGTGTAGCCCTAAGTTAGGGTGCTTGTAGCCTGAGCATGAAGTAAGACAGGGCTTAACTCAGCCTCAACATAAAATATTAATATATCATAGTTGCCTGATCTTTTGAGAGTTGTCTGTTCTTATTTACCAATGTGCCGAGTCAAAATTTGTCAGTAAAAAACTTTCCTTCTTAGAAATTTCTAGTCATATAGTTGGAAATTAGGATGCTGAACTAGTATGTTAGGTAAGTGAAGTGAGAAATAAAACTTAACATAAAGTACTACTTAAGCCCTTTTTTCTTCCCTATTAAACAGCAATTTAAACGTGACCTAATAAGTTTGTGGGCTTGTGTGGGTTTTTTTGGGGAAGACATCTAGCCACTGAAGAAAACTTCTCTTTAGCTACAGATCATGTCTGTTAGTGTTGTTGGCTAGTTTCTCTTTATGCTAGGCCTTGCCTTTACATAATTATGTTTCTTTACGTTAGGAATGTGATCTAATAATAGTATGACAAAGAAGTAAGTGAAGACTTTTGGTTCAGAGGGTCTTTGTATTTTGTCAATACAACTGTATACGTCTATATTAGTTTTGTACTTTTTTTTTCTCTTCTATTGTAGTCTATGCATGGAACTTTGAAAAGTGTTGAGGGGCCACCAAACCTGGGGATAAACCTGCCTCTCAGTACTAAACCCACAAATCAGAACTCAGCCAGTCACAACAAAGAGGACACAAAATCTGTCAACGGAACAGAAAAGTTGGAGAAGAAATCTCCTTCTCCCATAAAGAAAGCAGAGCCTAAAAAAATCGCTAACCCTGGCTGGACATGTTGGGAGTGTGATAGACTCTTCACTCAGAGAGACGTTTACATCTCCCACATGAGGAAAGAACATGGAAAGGTAAGTGAATTAAACCTGAAATATTAAGTCTTTTTTTCCAAATTCAGTTGTGTTTTTGCAAATAGTTCCTTTAAGTTCCATTGCTATTCTTCACTGTTCTTGTATCTATTTAATTTTCTCTCTTTGGCTGCTTAGTTTTTGTCATTTGCTGCATATTTCTACTGAGAAAATCCCCACAGTCTTACTTAGTTGTAGGCTTGTTTATCCAGTACCAAAATTTCTTCAAGATGGAAAGAGTGAAAGACGTTCCAGTATTTCATCCAAGTCATCTAGTATGATCCAGGTTCTTTTTTTTCCTTTGTGCCTTCTCAGTTTCCTCTCTCTCCTGAAAGTTCATTAACTGTTAGACTCAGGGACTATGTTTTATTGGTCCAATGACTGCCAAATGGCATTTCATTTTAAAGGCAGACACACTCTAGGGTCAAGCCATTACTCTAATCTTAGACTTGTAGGTTCAGCCAACAAGTTGACTGAATTGAACAAGTTGTATTTTGTATTTAAAGCAGCTGGATTTGGGATAGCTTACTTAAAATGGATTGAAAGTGAAATACAGGAATGCTGTATTGTCAAGTCAGCAGAAGGGCAGTTTGATGCCCTCCCTGCATCCAGTAGCTTTTCCAGTTACATGAAATTAAAAAGACTGGCAGGTAAGCGATAGTGAAACTGCTCCTCGGTTGGACCCCTCTTAGCTGTGTTTGAGATAGACAGGAGCAAGCTCCAGCCTGATGCTGACACACAGCAGCCTTCTGCTATCCAGTCCTGTCCTGCACTGTGCGCTAGTGAAAACGGTCTGACTCTTTCCTCGGCTGGGAAGCAGGGAACTAAACTCATGTTCTGTGCTGTGCTGCAGAAAAAGAGCAGAACTGGAAGGGGTAATTGACCTATTTTGTCTAAGTGGAGAAGAATCATCCTGAGTGAAAAGCTGTAGTTTTCAGGATGCTAATATGCTTTAATAAATGATAGCACATTTCCAGAGGTTTCTCTGTCCCTTCAAATTACAGTGCTTATCTCTAAAGCTGTTGTGCAAATTATTTTATTCTGTTTATAAATATTTTATGGAAAAGCTCAAAATGCCAGGCTACTGAGTGTCATCTGTAGTTTTCTTGTGACAACTTCAAGCAAATAGCACCCAAGCCTGACTGACAGGACACTTATTTCCACATTTCTTAGCTGCATGGCCAGGCCTCCTTGGAACAAAACACACAAAACCAAAGGGTTATGGTTCACATAACTACATTTTCTTTTACCTGGTTCTCCTTCCACAGCATGAGGGCATGAAAAGCAGACAAACAGCTGAGATCATGTGATCTCCACTTGATTACTCCACTTGCTTTAAAAGACCACTTTTGCATTTCTGTCCATTGAAGTCACTGAGGAGCTGTTAATTGCTATAGTTTCAAGCCTAGCAGGTATATTCCTGACACCTCTGCTAGGTAGTGTTTATAAAGAAACGTGGTAAATTGTCTTACAGTCCCTGTGGCATGCAGATGCACTGAATACTTCTTTCTGATCCTGCAACACTCATACAATCATAGTCTAATTTTTGGTCAAAATCAGTCTCTCTAGGAGCATGTAAATTGTTGGCCCACTCTCTTTTGCGTGTTAGTCCAAATATTGACTCATCAGTGCTTTTACCGGCAAAAAGAAGTAAGTTTTAAGGCCAGACGCATTTTGCATTGATGCAATCCTTAAAAACAAAACAACACAACCTCCCTATGAAACTGTCACTTCAAAGTGGACTAGACAATGATATCCAGTCTGATCACATCTGCAGCAAAATGGCAGAAGACATGTAAAATAAGGTTAGTAACACATCGATAATGCTTTCTAAGTATTAGCTTTAAATATACATCTTTCTGATGTTTAATAAGAATGTGCAATGTTACTTCAAGAGCAGCACTTACTGCGAAATATTTGATAATTTTTGCACTGAAGTACTGGCCTAAAGGTCTGTTCCTCTGCTTAGATTTACATGCTATTTCTTATCCCTATTCAAGCAGTTCCTCAAATCACACCGGAGGCATGATATATATTAAAATGGATAGAGATACAATTCCATGTCTTTCAGAAATGGGTGATAAAGACTAGTTGCTATGTTCCTTCCAGACATCTTGAAATTTTCAGTACCTGTTAACTTTCAAATGGACTATATTCAAAACCTAAACTTTTATGGATATGTTTTATTGTAGAGACTAGAAATGAGCATAAGATAACCAAGTATGTGATATAGGTCTAATAAATAATGGAATTAATGTATAGTCTGGTTTTCTTAAGAATTATAGGTGTGAGTTAAATGCTCGAAAATGATCTATGCCAAATGTTTATTAAAAACTTCAATTAAGCATTTATTGAGCTGTTCACAAAGTCCTTTGTCATGTAAGGTATTTGAAGATATTTAGTTTCAAACTTCTCATTGCTGCTTTTGCAGGATCAGAGTGAATGTTTGGAGCCTGTAACTCTTCTTAGCTGATCTTAGGCTGGATTACTCAGAGGTATTCACAGGAGAGGTGCTGCAGTGTGCATCCTCTTTGGACATGAGTTTCCAGACCTTATTGGGAAATGTCAGCACAGACAGACAGATTCACATTTTCTGTTTCTTCCTGAGCTGGTTGAAGGTGAGCCAGCAGTAGGGTAGGAAAACTAGTAGCCACCTTGGTGTGACTCTGCCTGATCTTAAAAGTGCTGGGCTGGGTATTTTAGGTTTAGTTTTGTTTTGTTTTTTAAAGTTATTAGCCCAGACAAAGGGTGGTACTAACAAGTCTGTATGACTCCTGGCTTGAAACTGGATTGTGTATGTGTGCACCAAGCCAGGCAGACATATGCTGAGCTTCCTAGAACTTGCGTGTAAGTGCGTTTCTGTGAAAGGACAGATGTTTTCTAAGCAGGAGTTGCTTTACCAATTCTGACTTGCTGGGCATCTAATTGAACATCCTCTTCATTCCCGTAGAGACAAGATGCTGTACAACAGGTCATGCTGCACCTAATTACAGAACTAATTTTTTAGTTCTTTGGGATTTGGCTGCCATTGCAGAAGCTAATGCATCCAAAATGCTATTTGGGTCTCTATCCAGAATCTTCCCAGTGAATTTTACAGTGAGTTTGTTGTCATCAATGGTTACCCCAGGTAGTGCAGCTGGTGCTCTGACGGGGACTGGGTCCTACTGAGCACAGTCCTGCGGCTTTTCTGACTACATGCTTGGTACAGCTACACTGTGCAGTGGCCTCGGCAAAGATACGTGGGCTGCCTTGGTTGAGCTTGTATGTTTGTACAGCATGGTGCAGGGCCGTTTCTTGATAGAAGCACCAGTATGACTTCACATTTCATTTTACAAATCCTTCCCGGAACATTGCATCCATAAGCATATCGGAAAACCATACTGCAAAATGTATTGATTAATGCATTAGCATTAATGAGTATATGCACTGTGTGTGCACACTGTCAGGTTTTCACCTTTCACAACTAAAGAGCGAAATATGTTGATTTTCTTTTATTTTAATTGGCCTTTAAATGTAGAAAAGGAAGTCTAGGTTGAGCAGCACTGTGCCTCTAACAGCATTATGTTGACTAGCCCCAATAAAATCACCAGATCATGCTTCCTAATGGGCTGCTTCACATTTGCATGAACAACCTTTCAGAACTGCTTGTCTTTCCTTCCCCCGTGCTCCATGTGATTTTGGTCTTGATAGCAAAAGGTCTCTCATCTCACTGTAACAGCTCTTACTCCATTAGCTGTTCCAGACATCACTTTTTCCTGTGTACAAGCTTTCTACCGTTCACTCCAAACTTTGCAATAAATGATAATTTTCAATAATGACATCACGTCTGCAGACCTCCACTGCCTTGTCTGTAGCTGTTCCTTAGCAATGTAGCCGTTAGGGAGAATATGAACATCAGCATAAAGTTTGGCACTCAGAGCACAAATATAAGATGGATGTTTTCCAGTTCCTTAAGCATTTCTGAATGGCTTGAGCCTGTTAGTATTTAGAATTGAGAATTCTTTTTTAGTATTAGTATTGTTATTGTTGTTACTAATTAATATTGGGCACCAGAGAATTACTCATGTCATACTAAAATGTCCATGTGGATTATTGTGTATCTGCATTGTTTAGGAGTTTGTGACTTCCACAGAAGCAAAGAATAAAAGAGCTAAACTCTCCCCATTACTCTGTGAAGAAAACTTTTGCTATTGAGTGCTTTGGAAAAGGGACAGATCTTGGGTGGATTCTCCAGAGTAGTCAGGAAGGGTCCAGGTTCAAGCATTGATTCCAGGTCTTTCACTCAGTGGCCTCAGTTGGAATAGTAGAATAAAATTTTCATTAGTTTTTTTCAGTTTCCCAATAAATGCAGCAAAGAGAACGGTATTGACACTGTGAAGGTAAACTATGATCAGTGCTAGACCAGGAAAAGTCAATCCAAGGAACATGATTTTTCTTCTAGATACTTGACTGACGGTATGAGACTGTCTGTTGCTTCACTTTCGCCTGACTAGCAGGCATGAGCCATCCCTCAGGCTGGAACACTTGAAATCTGGGTCCACACAATCTGAATTCCTTTTGGAAGGTTCCAATAAAGTCCATTTCTTCTTCAGACCCAAGGCACCTTGAATCTGGCAGGAATCATACTGAATGATAAGTGTGGGATCCTGGCCCTGACTGGATTGTTGAAAAGTAAACTGAAAAATAATCTGGAGAAGTCTTCAGTTAGATTTGTTTGATCAGTGTTTGGATTTAATCTCCAAGATGTTGTTTCGATTTCCTTGTTGCTGCCAAAACAGCAAAACCTACAGTAATGAACAATCTTGTTACCTGTGAAAGGAAGCAGAAAATCTGATTGGAAAAATTTCCATTTCCTTTCTAGAGCTGCTCCAGTTGCTCTTTGAACTGAGTTCCGTGACCGATGGAATTCAAGGGACAGGACCATGTAATTCATTCTTGGGGCCTGTATAATCTGCAGTTTCAGAGATGTTATTTTGTCATATTCTATAGCTCCTGTGGCCATGTTCAGCTGGAATGACGTAGGTGGAGACCACACCATCCTTTTCAGCTTCCTTCCTTTTCTTTCTTCTTCCACTTAACAAACTAATGTAAAACCCACAGAATTCCCCAAACAGACATCCCTCAAGTTGGCATTGGACCATTTCTTCATTACTTTTGTGAGCCCTCTTAATGTGTCCATAATGTTTTGCTTTGATCATTATTACATGCTCTTCACCCATCCCTGTACATGCCTGATTAGCACTTTCAGTCAGCAGCTGCAGGCTTAGTTTGGTGGTGGGAAGGGAAAGGTTACTTCATAGTGAGAGCAAATCTCTCACCGTGCTCCCTTTACTGATCCAGAAATAATCCACTGATCTTCCTTGCGTCTTTAGTGAAAGAAACTCTACTCATACGTAGTCTGTGACACCAGTTTACAACTGGTGATAGATGTGTGTGTGTAACTCACACTGGCCACACTGCCTTGAAAGAAGTCCAGGTCCTCTGACTTCTGCAGTGTTGCTGTAGGAGTGGTGTGTACTTGAAGGTACAGTACCAAACGCTGGTAAGTGGTGTTTCCTTTCCTGTTATCAAAAGGTTCGACACATGCACTACTTCTACTGAGCTTTTTTTAATTAATGTATTTTTCTTCTTTTTTTAAAGCAAATGAAGAAACATCCTTGTCGGCAATGTGACAAATCTTTCAGCTCATCCCATAGTTTATGTCGTCACAATCGTATCAAGCACAAAGGCATTAGGAAGGTTTATACATGCTCGTAAGTTCTACTTTTATTTATTGAGAAATAGAGTATAAGCCAACAAAAAACATTAAATTTATTTTCTTGACTGTATAAAAGCCAGCATCCCATTCATTCAAATGAATCAGGTATTTAGATGTATATACAGGCCAAGCTATTCAGGCTGTCCTGCATGCATAAAACGTAACAGGCTACTGAGAATGCACATACATGAAGCCTGCTGTCTTTCAGGGGCTTTGGCAAGCAAATCTGAAACTTCACTGAGCTGAGAATTTGCATGGCTGACATTTCTACAGTGGTGAACCTGGTGTTCAATAGTCTCTCAAATGTACAACCCACTCTTCTAATCTACAAAAGCCAATATTTGTTGTATTTTTCTTGGATGTAAAATGATATGTAATGTCTAAAAATCCTTAGTGATGTTTAAGTGGCTGGAGAGATGATACATAATTTAATAGAAAAATCCATGTCAGTCAGACAAGATATATAATACAAACCTTCTGTTATATCTCTTCATTTATAGTTTTGTGTGTATTTACATGCTGGGGAACTGAGTTTGAAGTTCTGAAAAGGAAGGTGCAAGCTGCAGCCGTTCTCTGCACCCCTTCTCTGCTGTAGTGTGATCTCTGCTTTGTTATGGGAAGCACAAGGCCCACAGGCTCAGGGGTGTGGAAACTTGAGAGTGCCGTGCATAGCGTAGCATTCCAACAAAGTGCTTTATATCCCCTGGCTGCCTGGCAGAACCCATGCACCAGGTTGTTTCTAATGCACCCTTAATTTCTGCTTCAGTGCACATGAGCTTGCTAGCCTAGACACCATTTCTCTTGGTATATGACAAGTAGCAAGTGTCTGGTTTTGGCATACCCTTTGAGCAGAAAGCTTTTTGTGGTTCTGTGGGTTTTTTTCAGAATGCCTACAGTACTGCCTCTTTGCTGTTTGGTTTGGGTTTGTTCTGATTTGGTTTTTTTAAATAAAGTTAAATGAAACAGCATTTGCAAAGTTAAAACCTTAGGAGAGAAACTTCTCCCCTGCAGTTCTTACTTGGCTGTCCCTCCTCCAGACACCTGTACAGTATGTTACAACATTGGAGCTCAGGAGAAATACACTTCCCAAAAGCACATAAGAGGTTTAGGAGCGATGCAGCTGGTTCTGTGTGGGAGAACAAAGCACAGGTTGTTAAAGACAAGCTTGTTCTGCTGGTTAGTTTGAGGTTGGAAAGGGAGCTGAGAAGGAATTACTAGTTCCAAGGAGATAAAGTACTTGGGTTTGAATGCAGAATTGCCATTTGGAGCTAGCATTCATACTACGTGGAAGGTGATTGCTTTTCCTTTGAAATCTGGGAAACGTCTAATAGAATGTACAGTTTGGTGACACTAATAGAGGTCCAAGAAATAAACTTGGATGCTGCCAGGTTCTATTCTGACTCACACTTTATACCATTTTGGATATTATCTTCAGAGAATTTCTCATTTGCTCTGAATATAGATTGCTTAGTCATTTCCAGTTTTATTTTTGTAATTTTGCTCACTTTCTTATAATACTTACCTGTGCAATTGATTGGAAAAACATTGTCACTATCTTCAATAGATTGTACTCTAGCCTGGATTTATTTACTAGACCTATTTGTATTCTTCAGAATACTATGACTTTTGTTAAGCATCACATTTGAATCTGAGCATGTCTGCTTTGTGTTTATACAGGCACTGCCCAGATTCAAGACGTACTTTTACCAAGCGGTTGATGTTGGAAAAACATATTCAGTTGATGCATGGAATTAAAGACCCTGATGTGAAAGAAATGACTGAATCAACCAATATTGAAGAAAGAGAAGTAAAAGAAGACATAAAGGTAATCACTTAGAAGCTTTATTCAGTCACTGAGTGAATTTTTTGTGGCTGTATTTTCAGGATCTTTAAACAGATGCAGGTATTTTGATCCCTTAAATGTCTGATCTTCTGTCAGGTAGAGCCCAAAAAATGTCTTGGAAGGTTCTTGTAACACATTCTGTTGTGCTTGAACTAGAACATGTTTTTGCAAAGATCATTGAGAGTGATGGTTTGATGGAGAATATAACTTACCCCTTAGTGGTTTGTTTTAAGAGCATCTTTTAAAACATCTTACGAGGAGCAGCTGAGGGAACTCAGATTGTTTGTTTGGAGAAATGAGGAGACAGGGGGGATCTTATCGCTCCCTACAGCTACGTGAAAGGAAGCTGTAGCCAGGCGGGGTCGGTCTCTTCCCCCAGGCAACAAGTGACAGGATGAGAGGGAATAGTCTCAAGTTGTGCCAGAGGAGGTTTAGGTTGAGTATTAGGAAAAGTGTCTTCACCGAAAGGGCTGCTTCACTGGCACAGGCTGCGCAGGGAGCGGATGGAGTCACCAGCCCTGGGGGTGTTTAAAACATGCACAGGTGCGGTGCTCAGGGCCATGGGTTAGTGATGGGCTTGGCAGTGCTGGGTTAGCAGTTGGACTCAGTGCTCTTAAAGGTCTTTTCCAACCTAAATGGCTCTGTAATTCTCTGCAACCAAGTCCTCTCATATCTGTAGAAAAGCTGCAGGTTACGTAGAAGCAATGTGACCTTCTTCCAAATACCCAGCCTTGACCCTATTTGATACACATTTTCCAGTGAAACTGCTTTCAGTCTGATGACTGAAATACAGCAGGGTCTCCTGCTGTACTTGGCATTGGTGTGGCCTCACCTTGAGCACTGTGTGCAGTTCTGGGCCCCACAATTTCAGGAAGGATGTTCAGGTACTTGGATGCCTCCAGAGAAGGACAAAGCTGGTGAAGGGCTGGAAGGCATTTCTTGCGAGGAGCAGCTGAGGACTCTGGGCTTGTCTAGTTTGGAGAGAGGGAGGCTGAGGGGCAACCTCGTTGCTCTCTGCAGCTTCCCAAGGAGGGGATGTGGAGAGGGAGGTGCTGAGCTCTTCTCCCTGGGATCCAGGGACAGGGCGCCTGGGAACGGCTCAAAGCTGCGCATGGGGAGGTTCAGACTGGACGTGAAGAAGCATTTCTTTACCAAGAGAGTGCTCAAACCCTGGGACAGGCTTCCTGGAGAGGTGGTCAATGCCCCACGCCTGTCAGCGTTTAAGAGGCATTTGGACAATGCCCTTGACAATGTGCTTTAACTTTTGGTCAGCCCTGGAGGGGCCAGGCAGTTGGGCTAGATGACCATTGTAGGTCCCTTCCAGCTTAAATACTCTTTTCTAAAAGGTATGCGCACAAGCTACCTTGGTTCAATATTCTATTTTTCTTCTGCTGCTGAGTGTTAGGAGGAAAGCAAAAATGACAGCGCTATCCAAAGACTTGTTACATGCAGAAATTAACAACATTTTTTAAGAGTTTTGGACTCTATATGATAAAGAATATCACCTGTGATGGCACGTCCAAAGCTGACAGCAGAGACACAAACATATCTGTCTTTTAAAATGTACTGTTGTCCTTTACATGACTCTCTTTCAGCCCAACATACTGCATTCTTTAAGTGATGAAAATACAGCAGCTATACACATTGTTTTCATAAACATCATGGAGCATATCAGAGCTACACAGGATGCAGAAGATTCCTGAGGAATATTCATGTCAGAAGAATAACAAGGAGAATATAAAAAGTTATTAGTTTCATTAGTTTAAAAAACTGTGCATGTTGAGCCATCCTTTGGCAATATGTTAGTTTGGTTACTAACAATCAGGAAATAATCTGTCAAGTCAAATTTCAAAGATGAAATGAGTAATTAAAGTGGAGTTCCAACAGGTAGTGCTGAAAAGTTCCTAGACTGATACGCTACATTCTGTACACAGTTGAAGTTTCATTGTGTGTGTACTTGGATGCAGTTACAGTGGCAAATATTTATTCAAGTTTATACAGTGTATTAGATACTGTAGCTCTATCAGAACTGACAAAACAAATTTTACATGCAACTCATAGTAAAAAAAAATAATCCCCTTTTTTTTTCCCAGTATGTACAACATATATTTGCTAGTAGTATTTCAAATATTATATTTATCAGAGTTGTACTAGAATCTGCCAAGGGAAGGTTTTTAAAGTTTGCAAGTCACAAACAGTCATGAAAAGAATTGTATATTTATGCTTACATTATATACCATTTATGGCTTTTTTTAGGTTCCCAGTCCAAAGCGTAAATTGGAAGAACCTGTACTGGAGTTCAGGCCTCCACGAGGTGCAATCACTCAGCCACTGAAGAAGCTAAAGATAAATGTTTTTAAAGTTCACAAGTGTGCTGTTTGTGGCTTTACAACAGAAAATCTTCTCCAGTTTCATGAACATATTCCTCAGCATAAATCCGATGGCTCTTCATACCAATGCAGGGAATGTGGACTCTGCTACACATCTCATGTGTCCCTCTCCAGACATCTCTTCATTGTACATAAGCTGAAGGAGCCTCAACCAGTGTCAAAACAAAATGGGTCTGGGGAGGATAATCAGCAAGAAAATAAACCCAACCATGAGGATGAATCATCTGACAGTACAGCATCAGACAGAAGATGCAAAGTGTGTGCAAAGACTTTTGAAACTGAAGCGGCCTTAAACACTCACATGAGAACACATGGCATGGCCTTCATTAAGTCAAAAAGAATGAGTTCAGCTGAAAAGTGATCAGATTACTTGGGACACAGAAATCTCTCTCCACATTGGAATACTAATGACATTTTTGCTACAGAAAGTTCAAGGTATAATAGTGTTAACAGTACTGTTCAGGCTGTTGCAATATATTCTGCATAAAAGTGTCCCCTTCGCCTCATTGTCTATACCCTCAAAACCATTGAAGCAGTATTTGAGTTGAAAAGAGTTTGTGTATATTTAAGGTAATAACTTTTATACTCTTTGTTATGTGTTTCTATAGGTATCTAGTGGAAAATTTGGGTTATTCTGTTTTGTTTCTGGGTTTTTTTCTAGTAAGTTTCTTTTAAACAGAGTTCTGAATGCTGGGGCAGTTCCTTAGGTTCTCTTAAACTGTTTATTTGAATGCTTCTGAAAGAAGGTTTAGCTAATGGAAGTACATCAGAAAGCAGTGCTTGGAGGGGAGTGGGGAGGGGAAGCAAGCTAAGGGGAGATTTTAAATTCTAAGAACTCGTGCTTCTAAATGTCTAAGGAAGCTTTTAAACTTTCTCTTTAAAAATGTGTATTAAAAAAAAAAAGAAGAAAAAGTGCCAGTGCATATGTAAAATGCAGTGCTGGTTTTAGGTGGCAACACCAGAACAGGTGCAGACCCCTAGAATGATAATGTACTTTTGAAAAGTATAATTGCACAATTCTATGTATCATGAAGTGATTGATTTTTTAGGTCATCAGGTGCTTGTGATCAAAGCTCAAATTGTTACAAAAGGGCTGGGCTGCTCTGGATTTAACAAATAAGATGTAATTAGAGGAATAGGTTTATAATGATGATGGGTTTTGTCATGTAATTTATTAAACATTATATAGAATCAAGTACACAGTATTATGTATTTTCCTTTATTTCTGGTTTTTTGAAAGAAAAATTATTGAAAGAAAATGGTTAACCCTTGATACAGGGGTTGGTATTTCCCAGCTCTGTATGCTCATGCCAAATGTTCTGGTGCTCAGTCTCACATACAACCACAACTGTCAAGAAGTTAACACACCAGCCTACATAAGGATAATTGGGGCTTTCAGCTTTAGCACAGACCGTATGAAGCTAGTTCAGCCATTTCAAACGTGTATCTTATATCACTACTTAACGCTTTCACAAAGTACAAAAAGGTACCATACTGTCCCTTTCATATATAGTTCTCTGTGAGAGTTATATTTTTGGGGTTTTTTTTGCATTTTATACCTTGTATGTATCCCTAAAAAAAAAAATTTGTACTTTTTTTTTTTAAAAAATGTGTAAATATATAGATAGCTGCATGATACACAGTAGTAATTGTTTGGTTCCTTAAAAGTCTTGCTGCTGTCAGATGTTACTATACACTATGTCCATTACAACTGTATTAAACACATTTCATATGTAAATAAATGTGGAGCATTTTGCCCCTGAAGATTTGTGAGATTCTGCTATTTATCATTAAATTTTAACAGTTTTAAAAATGGAAGTGTTTGAAAAAATACGGATCCTTCTCAGCCACCTCTGTTAAATTTCTTAATCACTCTGAAAGTTGTGATTCAGATACGTTAGTTCTGCTTTCTCTCTTCATCCTCATTCTTAATTTGGTTTGTTGGTAAATGCTTGTTATCCCATTTATAATTACACACATATTGAGTGGTTATGAGGTACTTTTCCATCCTAAAACATGCAGCTGGTGTCGCAGGATCTTAGTGTGTAATGTACACTGGTTATCACTGCCCTTTCCATTAAGTGTATACCTCTTGAACACTTGTTTGTTGATGTGCACTGTCAACTGTACAACAACAGAGTTATCACTATGCAGAATGGTGTTTTGTATACAGTGAACAGATAATAAAAGTTAAATTTTCACAGCCATTATTAATACTTCTGTTTATTTTCTCTTTTCACTCTCTTGCATCTGCAAGGGATGCTGTGAACCAGTAGCTTAGGTCACTGTTGGTACTGCCAAGAGGCAAAACTCTGAAAGGTACAGACCAGTCATCTGAAAGCTGTGGGGCACGATATGAAACCACTCCTTGCTCAGCACCTGCCTCACAGGTCAGACGTGTGCAGTGCAAGGTCCCATGCTGCCTTTGTCCCTGTGACTGGCACCGTGGGTTCCCATGGCAGTTCATTTGGCCACAGCCATTGAGAGGAGCTTGGCTACTTGACAGCAGGCTCTATTCAGTTTTCATTGGAAGATTGATTTAACTCTCCTAATAATCCCTTGAAAGGTTTAAGGGTTCATGGGTCTTGAGCTGCCCCATAATCTTAGACACATACCTGTGTCAGAGCTTATTCATGCTCAGGTATGGCAAGAAAGTGTGACTTTTCCTCCATGTAAGCAGTTCCTTTTCACAGGCAGAAATCTGCTCGGCTAGGTGAAGCAGGAAGCTCTTTTGAGAAACATGGCATTTTCCAAATACCAGACCAGGGGGTGGGGGGAGAGAGATTGTGGGACAATTAATACCATAATGTTTCTCACATAGTGTTCCTTGACTAGTTCTCTAGCTCCTCCAGACACAGGGGCTTTCCCTTCTATGTCTTCTGAGTAATTCAAGATTCCTAGATATTAGTAGTGAAAAAGGCCTGTTGGGTACTTCTCTCTCTTTCCAGGGGAGATTTCCAGTGATCAAGCATTACTCCAGGCTTACTTCTGCTGGTTTCCTTTTGAGATTCTTCTGTTTGGAAGTTGGTCTTGTCCAAGCAGAGGTTTCTGGTAATGAATAACCAGTTTTTTATTGCTATTTTACTTGGTCTTGGGGAAAGAATGTTTCACATTTTATTTGGCTGACCCTTTCAGAAATCATGGTTCCTTTGCTGCTCAAAACCCTGTGCTGATCTCATCTCCCTGTCTACCCCGCTTTCAGGGGAAGCACGTGTGCTGATCAGACCGAAAAGCAAAAGGAAGTAGCTGCCCCAAATACAACACAGGCACATTGGAAGTGTAGTGTCTTATTAATGAACTAATTTTTTACTGACTTGGAGGGTGGCTAGTCACCCATCTTCTCTGCTGCAGGAGAGGCCAAGCAAGGGGTAATGCCACCATCCCTGCCACAAGGCATGTGTTTCAAGCATAAGGGATTTTAAGAGGCACCATGGTGCAATATAGCCAGCCAGGACAGCACAGAGAAGGGAAAGTGTAAGAGCAGGTTTTTGTGCATTTGCATACCAAAGAACCAGCAGCAAGCAGCTGGGTGCAGCTACAGCACACCAGGAACCTGAGAACTACAGTTAAAGGGAACAAAAAGAAATGAATCTGTGGCTTATCCTCCTTTCCCATCCTGGCCCTTTGGTTGTGCAGGCTGAAAAGAGAGTAGCTCTAACCTCAAAACACAGATTAGCTTCCAAGGTTTCTGCTGGGGCACAGCCTGAACAATGACATTTAGAGCTGCTGTTCAAATTAAAGCAACTTCAGCTTGGCATGCTTGCTGTGAGTTCAGGGTGTTCCCCTCAAGAGCAGGAAGCAAGCCCTAAATTACAAATTCTCTGGAGAGGCTCCCAAAATGTGGGAATGGGAGGAAGGGCAGGAGCAATGGAAGGCAATTCTCCTTCACAGCATGGAGCAGGACCCCCAACAAAGTCAGCTCATTACAGCTGGTCCTCTGCAACAAGCAAACCCAAAGCACCAGCCTCAGCTGCAGCCAGGCTCTGGCATGGAAACCAGACAGGCCCAAGCAGCGAGCAAACAATGCTGAGAGAGCTGGGGAAGCCAACACTGATGCAGCGGCCACTCACTGCTGCGAGCCTCCCAATACCAAGCATGCTCAAGGCAATGAGCCTCCTTTGCCACAGCAAATATCCCGGGGATCCCTGGAAGACAGGGCACCCTCCCAATTGCACTGTCTATGTGCAGCTACAAGCCTGTTGGGTCTTCCTAACAAGAAGATGATTTCCTGAAGACCTGGAAGTGAACAGCATGTCATAAAGCAACCCGAGACACCACTGAAAAGGCAAAAATACCAGTCTGCATGCTTAGGGAATTACTTCCTCTTGTAAACTATAAAGAAAACATTTAAATATGTTTTTACATGAGATCTGACATTTTAATTGTTGGCTTTTAATTAATGTTGTGACACTGACAGCTTCAATGAGGACATTAATACTCTCTTCTACGCCTTCTTTCCTCTGAGGATTTACAGCAATGGATTAAACCTCATGAAACCTCTCTGTGAGGTAGGAAAGGGATCATTTAGCCTCCCCTGTTCTGCAGCCACTTTTTTGATTGAACACAGAGGTACTTAGCATTGCACATCAACTCTAGCAAGCAGATCAGAACAGAAATACTAATTAAGGTTTCAGGGAGCACTGAGGCAGGCAGAACAAACCATTAGTGTCAGGTCTGGGGTTAACATGTGGCTGCTTCACTCTGTTCACCCTGTACAAAGGCTGGGATTGCTGATCTCCGTGGAGGCAGTGCCTGACAGGTATACATGTGTGTATATACACACACAGACACAGACACACACAGACACACACACTCAGAGACACACACACAGACGTGCGCACACACGCGCACACAGACGCACGCGCACGCACACGCACACACACACATGCACGCACATAGACACACAGACACACCCCACCCCCACCCCCACCCCCCCACACACACACACCCCTCTCTCTCTGCTCCCATTGTGTGCCTTCCCATTCAATCCCTTCTGCTCTTCAAAAAAGTAAGGAGCTCACTGAGACCTCTTCCCAAGTTATCTAGCTGACTAGGACTGTAACCACCCATTCAGGAATGCAGTGACTATTTGGCTGGCACTGTGCTCCTTCACCAGCACAGCCGGTCCCACCTCTACTGTGCAGATTCAGCTGCCTGAAGTGTGTGCACACACTGTGTCCCAATAGCGCCAGGCAGCGCCTGCAGCCAAGCCAGGCAGCTGGGGAAGGCAGATGGCAGAGCCGGGCTGGGCAGGGGAAGGGATGCCCAGCCGGAGGGGCAGCACCCAGTCCTGCCCTGACCCGGAGCCAGCCATCAGTGCAGCCCCTGCACAACAAGGCTTGGATCCACCTGCCAGCATAGCCTAGACAAAACTGATTTTTCACCTGCTAGTATGTGTTAACACTGGCAATGCTAAATAGTTAAACATGTTCCCCGCTCAGACCCCTTTCACTCACCAAAGTGTGCTTTAGTGTTTAAAGACAAAGCTTTCAAGAGTGGTTGAGCTCTCCTCAGCTGTTCCATTTCATAGTGCACAGACGTTTTGCTGACAGGTCTGTCAGGGCTGGCTGTGGTGCAGCGGCTGCCGGGTGCCACAGTGGCATGGATGCACCGTTCACCCCGGAGCAGCAGGACTTCGTGCTGCCCTGCTCAGGGTGTCCTCAGGGCTGTGCGTACATGGGGTCTTTGGGAAATGGCACGGGAACAAGTCAGCAAAGCTGTAGTACATCTGGAAAAAGAAAACCACAAACCGCTCAGGAAAGTTTTGAATGCATCTTCATAAAGACACACACACTCACTTATCAGTGGGAAAGTAATAGAAAGTGACAGCATGGGAGTTTACAATAGCCCAGCAAGGCAGCATAGAGCCGGCTCTTCACATTGTACACAGGGCCATACTGAGACACTTTCCAAAATGTTCAATTTGCCAGCAACAAAAATGCCCCTGAAAAAGGCTGTGAGATCAGCCAGAAGGAACAATGAGCAAGGAGAAGTGGGACACCAGGTCAGCCACAGCTGCCTCATTCTGTGCAATCAACTCCACAGGCAGCAAAGTGCTCTGCTAGGGGAAAAACAAGCTGGCATGGCAGGCCCTGGGGTTCGGAGGTGAGCACTGTGCATCCCTCCCACTGAGCCTCACTGCCAGGCGTTCAGATTGACAGACCCAAGGGGACGCAGCAGACCAGCTGCATGTGGCAGGAACAGCCAGCTGGTGACAGGTGCCGAGAGATAAGTGCCCAGGCCCCATGTGCGTGCCATGCCGGTGTGAGCGCTGGCCACCACTGGGACACTGTGTCACATGGTGTCATGGACATGCTGGCACAGGGACAGTACATAGAGGTGATAGCATGTTCAGGCAGGTGGTGGTTTCTCTCTCCAGCTGCCTGGCATGCCCAGGCCGTCTGCCTGTGCCCAGAGGGACCAGCCCAGGGACAGCGAAGGGGACCGCTGTAGCTGGGAGTGAAGAATGTTAAGAAGGAACAGGCTGAAGCACAGCTGTGGCAAGCGGAGCAGGGGACTCATCATGGTGTGGCAAGGGAACCATGCCCCACAAGGAGCAGAACATTCAAAATTAAGAGTCATATTTTTCAGCTCTGTCACACAGTTAAACAGTGGAACTCAACACCACAGAAAATTATGAGTAACACCTGTGCAAGAAACCAGATTACCTCACGTCTGCCCTGTAGGATTTCTTTATTTGTTCACATTTCAAGAACCCGGAATAATGTGATCTTGAGAAAGATTGGCTCTGGCAGCAGTTACTGCACAGGGGGTAACTAGCCTACTAATTTCATGCAACTAGTCTAAGGTCAGAGGCCTTTGACTTCCATGCAGGTGGAAAACTGCTTTTCACCCTCGCATACAGCAGTGTCACAAAGTGTAATTTAGCTACAGGGTCGCAATCAAGGTTTGGTTGGGCTATTGGCACTGTTTTGTTGTTCCAACTGAAATAAGACTTGATTTAGTCATAATACAAGAAGAAGAGAGCAAAGTGCTTCAGTGACAGGGGGCATGTACTCATACATCTTGAAGTGATGATACTTTTATTCAGTGGAGGGTAGTCTTGAATTAATCCCCAGAGGTGTCTGGGTTGAGGTTCCCCAACAGTCTGGAAAAGGGAGTCACAAGTCACAGGGTTGCCGATGACACTAAGCTATGCAGGTAGTAAAAATGAAAAATGATTGCAAAGCACTGCAAAAGGACATTGCAGTGCTGAAAAAGGTGAAAAAATGGCAGAGGACAGTCAATGCAGAAAAATGTGACATGATTCAGAAGCGAACAAACAGGACTAAGTTTACATACCAAATGACAGACCCCAAACCAGCCATTGCTAATCAGGAAAGAAGACTCAGAGTGGCAATTGCTAGTACTATCGAGTTGTTAAAAAAAGCAAATGGATTATTAAGACAAGCATATGAAACCAAATAGTTAACCTAGCTATACCAATAAATAAATCCATGAATACCTGCGTAGGGAACACCTTATGCAGCTTGAATTCCCCACTAGCATCTCAAAAGACAGAGCAGACCTGGGATAGGCACATGGATGGACAGATACTAGAAGGACTTGTGCATGGGAGCTGCTGAAACAGGATACGGCTCATTAGCCTGAGTAAAGGATGGCCCCAAGCAGGTGTGCAAGAGGTTACTAAAGCCACTGTGATGATGAGTAGGCAATGACTGCTCCCTGGATAAGAAATGGGGGCATCCACATGGGATGCAGAGTTCAGAAGTGCTTCTTCATCAAACATGCACTTAAGGGGAACGCTCTGCAGATGTTAACAGATCCTAAAAGTTTACATGAGTCAAAAAGTAGTTAGACAAATCAATGGAAGAAAGACCTACTCAGGGTGCTTTAAAGACAGAATCAGCTTCTCTAGCTTGGAAACTCCCTGTTCTTACAGCCTCTTCCAGGCACCCAGTGGTTTTGACTTTGTCAGAGACAAGGCTTGAGCTAGACAGACCCTTGGTCTGATCTGAGCAGGCTGGCTTTAGATTCTTATCCAAGTTGCAGCTTTTTCTTGCAAGCTGAGGTCTTCAAGTCATCTTCGCATCATGACTTCCTCTGCAGCCCTGATGGCCCTGACCCAATGGGCAGGAGATGCCTGTCCCTGCACTCCTGGGCTGTCTCTCCTCTCTCCACCCCACAGCCATGCTCGTGCTGCAATGCCAGACCCTCACCCAGTCCCCTTTGTGCCTCTCCCATGTGGTATGGGTTCTCAGCGTGACAGCCACTCTTTCAGCCTAGCAGGCCACAGGGGTGTCTGCAGCCCCAATCCCTCATGCCCCCCTCACCTGGATAACAGTACACATGGGGGCAATGCAATTTGCTGTACCTCTAAACTCAGCTAGAAATATGTCTAATTAAATGAATGCATTTGTGTTGTCCAGTGCATGGCTTCTTTAACAACTCCCATGTATATCTGCCTCCTGTGTGCATAATGCCCACGCCTGCCTGATGTCCCTTGGTACCTGCCTCCATGGTACCTCTGGTATTCATGGGGCTGGTCCTGACTTGCTCAGGGAGGTATTTGGCCTAGTCTCGGCCAGCCAGCCTTCTTGCAGAGTACACACAGCAAAAGTTTAATCTGGCTGACCACAGTCACTGCATTTTTAGACTCCTCTGGTCTTTTATATTTCTGGAGGATATTTATGGATGCACAACTTGACCTGCCAAAGGACCAAATGTTCTCAGTTCTTAACCTCTGTGTATCTGTGGGGAATTCAGTACGGCAGGGCTATTTAGTTTTAAAAGGACTTTTATATAACTCTGACCTTTCCATTCTGTTAATATTACCTTTAGCATACACACGCAGCTGCCAGGCCAATAATGGGACACAGAAACACCTACTTTATTTTAAAACCTTTCTCAAATATTAGGGCAGTTCAGGAGTCAATTCTTTGTATTTGAATTTCAGATTATTAATAAAAGGTTATCTGTCTAGGCTCCTGGAAGGACAAAGGAGTAGTAACAGAGTGAAAAGGGAAATAAGTACAGAACATGGCAAACATAGAAGACACAAGCGTACCTGACCTACATCCCTGGCCTTCGCATACAAACTGGGTTCTGTAGCCAGAGGTGGATGCAGAAAGTACATGAAAGAAGGAGCACTTCTTGTCTCTTCCCCAAGCACTTTTTCCCTTTGGAAAAAAATTGTATTTTCTCCTCAACAGTGAATGTACAGAAAAAGATGGTTCTAATGGTATTTCTTTCATAGCTGGAAAAAAGACACCTTTCCTCCCTGGGAGCCAAATGGTCCATCTGAGGGCATCACAGTGAGCCACCTTGCTGTGTGGCTCAGTGGTAATGCCAAGGAGACGACCCTGTGGGCTACCAACATGACAGGGTGACTTTGTCCTCAGAGGACAGCCCTGCACTGCATAAGATGCCAGCTGTGGCAAGCCCTCCAGCAAGCTACACAGGGACTGAGTGCAGACCTTGAAATGCCACTGTGCAATGTCCTAGCCAGCACTTTGCCTGGGATGCCTGCACCTCTGCGGCTTGTCAACCCACCAGCAGGACACCAGGCAGGCTGCAGCGTGCCTGGCAGTGCACTGCCTGGCAGGGGCTCAGGCAATGCCCACCCCAGTGCAGGGGACTGCCACTGAGCAGAGTGGCCCTGGCCTCAATACAGGTGGCTGCAACCTGCCTGTCAGTGCAGTCCTTGGGGTCATCAATGAGACTGAACCCTGGCATATCTAGACATGCACAGAGATCCCCATCTCCACTGAAAGTATCATCCAGGAAGACTGATGCCAGTCAGGAGTGAGAGCAGAGTGGCGTACTGAAGCACCTTGCTCTCCTCCACTGCTGTAGGGTGTTTTGAAAAGACCTGGTAAAGCAAGGCATTGGAGATGACTCAGATTCATCTGGAAAATGAACTGGAGGCACTACAGTTTTCCTCTCTGACCCCCGGGTTTCTACTCAGAAGGAAAAGATGTATTTGAAGCAGTAATGTGACTATTAGCAAAATAATCTTAGCATTGTATCCTTCACAGATATGTCCTCTAATGCAATTTGGCAGGAGCCTTTATGCAGTTCATTTATTTTATATTCTCAGATTCTCCTATTTTGTATTCAATGATTCTAATATGATGTTGGGGATATGGATGCACTGTATTTTAAGTATTGGTCTCTCTGAGTCCGTCCACCACTTGGCTAACACTGCCATAGCTCTCTGTGCCACATTAATGTTGAAGGTCAAGTACAACAATATTTCCTGGTTTAAGTGACTGTCACTTTCTCAGTTAAAATGCAGAGCAGTCCCTGGTGAATGCAATCAGGCTGTAATTGGAGGAGCTACTGTCTCCAAATATGACTTGGTCATTACATTTACATACTGTTGCTGTTAGCAAAATGAGCAGAGACCTTTATATGCAGAGAACCATCTCATCATTAAGCAGCACTAGCATTGCTCTGGATGGTTTACCTTACTGAGATGTTTCTCACACCCACTCATGATGGGCTCCGCTCATGTAATGCCCAGCACTTTCCAAACACTCATGAAAGTCAAGGCACAAGCACCCAATAGCACAGCATATTGCCAGAGCCCAAATTCGTCTCCACTGAACTCAGTGACCAGGGGCCAGGCTGTCTTATATGGTGCTATGACTGATACCTTCAAGTGCCATCACATATATAGTTTCTTTTTTGTTTTCCTAAGCAGTGTTTCAGCCTCAGTTCTTCAGTACAGGTTAAGCAAATAGTTAACAAATATCATTTCCAGCCAGCTCAGCTGCTGATGTAACAATGCTCATCTTCCCAGGTAATACAGTTACAGATAGAGAAGAGATCACAGAAAAATCATAAATAGTGCAATACACTGAGGTAACAAGAAATTAAGAGCTGCAGATAAACTTTGGGGGGGAAAAATCAGAACCATTTAGGAATTAAAATGTGTTGGGAAGACAAAGAAGCGACATGACCTTTCCTCCACAGAGAAATTACTGTTAGCCTCTACGCTTTCCAGCACTATACAGATGTGGCACTCTTACAGATGTGGCACTCAACAGAGTCATACCTCAGTCTGGAAACACACAGAGGTTTTTAAGGTGTTCCTGTGCTCCCTCATCATCTTCACCCCTGCTTTCCCATGTTCACTTCACCTGAGTTAAGGCTGAGGGAGGTGGCTTTATGAGAGCTCACAGACCCTTCCAGAGGCAGTTTCACTTAGGCCAGAACATTTTTATAAAGATGTTCAATTCAGCTGTGCTAAAAGTGAACTGACAACAGGCCAAGAAGGCAGCAGCAGAGCTCTTGATTTAACCACAGATCAAGTCTGTCTCTTTGCAACCATACGGAGTTACCTCTGGGCTCTGGGGGAGATGACAGCAAATACTGCACAGCACCAGGTCCCTGTTACAAAGAAGACACCAGCACATCAATGCCTGTGTGCGTAGCCAACAGAAACATTAACCTTTATTGTTAATGCTTACTACAAACCCCCAAGACAGTCTATTTTCCTGCTTCACAGGAGATTCGTCAGGTATTACTATGACTATTGTGATTAATTAAAAAGTGGTAATCTGAGCATGCACTCAAATAAATGGCAGGTGTTTCATTCAGCGTTGCTCTGCAGAGTCCCTTCTCATGCCAGGTGTGGCAGCAGGGACTCTCTGGAGCAGTATCTTCGCAAATGCTCTGGGAGATGTGGTCATGTCTTGCCATGGCCTGCAGCCTTGGGGACAGGGCAGAGGTGGCTTGAGGCTGTCTGGCAGCACCATCGGAGCTCAGCATGCCCTTCCTGTCTGAGCCACAGGGCAGGTGAGCTGCTGTGGGAAAGGTGGGAGCTGGAGGGGCACAGAGGAGGACACTGGCACACCAGCTGCTGCTGCTGGAAGAGGTGGGGAGCAAAGAGTACTGCCAAAAACTACTACTGTCCCCAAAGTATCTGCCCTCGTGCCCACCCCTGCTGCTGCCTGGGCAGCAGTCTGTGGGCACTGGGAGGCAAAGCAGAGGCAAGGTTGGTGGCAGGGACATTTGGATCCCACTGCAGCAGTTGGTGCCCTTGACCTTTGCGAAGTCAATGCTGACAGGAGGGCATCAACCACTTGCAGGGCAAGACAAAGCAGCAAAGGGTCTAAACCCCAAATGCAGCCAGCACCAGAGCCCAGGGGTAGCACCGTGCTGTAGCAGGAAGTGAAGAGGCAGAAGGCTGCAGCAGTGCCTTCAGGTCAGCCCCTGCATGGTGCTGTGGCTGTCCTAAACTTGCCCCAGTGCTGTGGGTCTGTTCAGATGGCTTAAGGAGAAGGAGATGGGTTGTTCCCCACTTTCAAAGGAGAGCAGATCCACAGAATGATGACAAATCATGGACTTGAAAGATACAAATGAGGCAACTTTAGGATGAACTGTGTCAGGTATTTCCAACAGAGGCAGGTTTTGCTGTGATCATAAGCCCATCAGCCACAACACAAATGCTCTGCATCACACAGAAAAAGCGATTAGTGCACAAGGGAATCTGCACGCAGCTCCCGTAACACACCTTCCACCTTAAAGAGGACTGTATTGGAGCAACACTGGAGCCTGGAAGCTGATGAAAGACCTGCTCTTGACTTAGCATCAGGACCCCCTATAAATACCATACTGTGTAACTTGACTGAGAGGTGGCAGGACGGTGGAGTTGGACGTTTGGCAGTTACAGCTCAGGTACCACACCATGCCTGCTGGAAGTCTATGTCTCTCCACCAGCCTCTGGACTATGAGGCTGTGCTGCTGGGTATGTGGGGCCACATGCTGCGGGGGACAGCTGAAGGGACAGACAGGTTTTGCATAAGTGTTCTGCAGGAAACCTACCAGCACAGACAACGGTATTGCCACTGGGGCATTGCTTCTGTACTGTCTCTTGACGTAATGCAGCTTTGAGAATCTGATTATGCCCCAACACTGTGTCTGTGGGCTAATACAAGGCATGACAAGAGGAAAGAACAAAATAAGTGACAATTAAGCCAGTCACTAGAGCTGAGAACCTTTGGGAAGGAGGCTGGGTAAAACCCTTCTGAGGCTGGTGAACTTTATGGACACTCCCCATCACGGAGAACGCAGAAAGCATTTCAGAGCATTTCAGATTCAAGCTAAGCTGGTTTTAGGCAAAAGCTTTAGCAGTTTTTACAGAAAAAAGAAACAAAAAATCCCATAAGCCATGTTCAGTGTTCTCCCCCAGCCAAAAGCAAAACCTAACACATTACACACATTTTTAGTTCACCGAGAGATTGCTCTTGAATAAGGATTAAATATTTCCTTTTGTTAGAATTTTTTTAAAACCTTTTTACGTTCCCCTCATTTACTTTTGGGCACTTTTAAAAATCAAACATTTTTTTCACTTAGAAAAGCCCAAACATTTTTTTCAAGTTGTTTCTGATTTTTTTTTCTATTCCTTGGGGGAAGGGGAAGGAAAAAAACCATTATTTGCTAAATTCAATTGAACGTTCAGATAATTTGATCCCTCCCTCCTCTTACCCTTTTCTCCCCCCCAAAAAAGAAATTATTTTCACAGGTAAACTACTCCCTAAAACAAACCTACTTATCTGTAATCAAATTAGCTATCCAGATACTGGGTTGCAGAGCAGACTAAAAATATTGACTCATACACTCAGAAATACAACCCTCCAAAATGACGTTCTGGTTGAAAACTGTGCCTATGAATAGATCCTTGCCAGCTACCAAGACAGATAATAAGATTCATGAGAGAAGTTACACAAGACACGCATGCTTTAAAGCAGTGGGCTTCAAAATGGGGTGTGCACATGCATGGGGTGCAGGAAGAAAGTGGTTTTTGTATCATTAAAAAATAAAATGAAATTAAATGAAATATTTTTAAAACTAATGTTTATTTCACATCTGTCTTTTTTCTTTGGTGCATATTTTATAATGTGCATAATATATTAGCACAGTAGTACATTTATGTAATTTATAAATATACAGATATTGGGGGTGCATGGTCAAAAAATTTGTACTGAAAGAGGTGTGTGATCAGAAATGTTTGGAGAACACTGCTGTAAAGAAACAAGTCTCCTGGCACTGTAACATGAGACAAAAACCCTTTTATTGTGGACAATGGCAAGCCTGTTTTTGCAGAAAATACTTCTAGGTTAGGGACTGCCACTAGCGATGCAGAGGGGACACCAGGAGCCCTTTCCATTGGCAGCCTCAGTAATCACAGCAAGGCAGAAGCTGCACTGAGGGAAAAACCCATCACACCCCAAGGACAAGCACCAGATCCCACTTTGGGAATCACCCTCAGAAGGCATTAAGTATTTGCACTGCTCTCAGCATACTCTGGATAAGGAAACGGTGCTTTTGAGACTGCTCAGAGAACACAGAGACCCCTTCCTTGGCTGCAGACAGAGCAGATGTAGGCAGCAGCTCCTTCCTCAGCCACCCCTCCAGGGGAAGGTGCCATCTGCCATAACCTGCCCCAAAGGGGAGAGGAGTTCTGAAATGCTATTTCCAAAGGAATCCTTACTGAGATGTTTTAAATTATAAACTCTTGCTGTCCAGCTAACACCCTTAAAGCAAAGAAAGGCATTTTATTGAGATAAAAGCAGGTACATTTGAATGAAATACTTAACCAAAATAAAGACACAATGGCAAAATAAGAATCCTGGTTGGAGGCATGCACTGAAAGCAATAGATAAATTAAAGCCTCCACGAAGCCCCAGGGAAATGTCTGTGCTTGGATTTTCAGTGACTGAAAGAAAAGCCTCTCAGAAGAGTGAGACTTAAGCCACAAAGGCCCACTAATAACCCCAAACATGAAGGCCTGCATTTCCGCAGTGACAAGTTGATCTGCAGGTCTTGTCTGTTGGGTGCCCAATTTTAAGGAACCTTAATGGGATTTCAAAGGCCACGCATGCAGTATTGGCTAAGACTACTTGGTGTGTGGTCTAACAGGAGTAGCTGAAACTACTTCCAAAGCCCACTTTTAAGAGCAAAGGTGTGTACTTGGGTTCATATTCCACTGTACTGTTTTTCACCCACCAAAAAAGCAACCCTTCAGCAGATCAGTGGATATTGTGTGTGTGAAAATGAATGAGACTGAAGTGCTGAAAATAAAGCAGCCAGATGTAAACCACACAAGGAGGAAAGAGGTAACTGAGATTCCCTGCTGGCTGCTGCAGGAGAGCTGTTAGCATTCCTGTCTTTGTCAGAAAGGTGATTTCATGCAGAAGGAGGCACCTGAGTCAAGGTTACATTCCCTCAGCTTTGTGGCTCAGAAAATGGTATGATGTTCAGAGATTTATTTTTCTGAGAAACTGAAGAGACAGGGTGAAAATGTGGAGGAACAAGATCTGAAGACAGGGACACCTGGTCATCCAGTTCCTCTGGCAACAAACTAAAAGTAACGGGAGGAAGTATTGGGATCATGATCCTGCTTACGGACACAGTAAAAGAAAATCAAACCGAGGCCGGCCAAGAAGTATTGTTTACTGTGTGCACATGTGCCATTGTTGCTTCCAAAGCAATGGGTTCAAAGGAGATCTGTTTAGCAACTACCCAAGTTGCCTGTTGACATTCATACTTCACTCTTTCCTCTGAAATACATCCCTTCTCTGACACATCTTTTCCCTTTCAATGCTATTTCTTGGCAGACACAGCAGAAGCTTCTTTCAGAGCAAAGGAGGCTGCTTTCCACTTACTTGCACTCAGATGCAATTACTTATACGGGCGGCTTAGTGCTCCAAGTATTAGAAGAATCCAGAAGAGAGCGTGGTATTGGTGTAAGTGGCATCCCGTTGCTTCTGGACAGCACTGTGCATTACTGGCTGCTCTAACATCCTGTTGAGCAACAGGAACAGGAAGCAGAATAGTTCCAAATGTATTTGGAAAAAAAAGACTGCACACTGGGGAAGTCAGTTATTGCATGTCTTCTGTGCTTTACTCTGAGTGGCTGCAAATGGACTTCTATAGCTTTCTCTGTTAACCTACATTTTTCAGCTCAGGTGCAAGGTGTTAGTTATTTGCCCATGACCAATCTCTTTGAAAACAAAGAGCTGTAATTCAAATATTATACAGACAGGTAGCACTAACGCCTGGATGTTTGCAAAGGTCTGGCAAATCAGCCAGAATGTCAAGAGCTACATTTTTCTGTGTACTAAAAAATTAGCATAATTTTCTAGCTGCAGAGCTCCAAAAGATTTACTGTACAAATATTGAAGTCAAACATCTCAAGTATGGGAAGATTTCAAAATACATGTACCCTTTAATAATCTAAATCATCCAGATGGTAAAATACCAAAAGCCACCAACAGAAGTGTGGGCGACTCCTAGCATCTGTGGAAAAGAAAGAAAAGCACATTCCTAATATGTTTCCCTTGACTCACCAAGAAAAATGGACTAGTAAAAGTGTTTGCTGGACTTTGGAACTCTAATCAATAGCAAACTGACAGGCAAAGATACTACTGTCTCAGAATTAACTGTGCATTTGTGCCTTGGATGAAAGAATGTCACATCTCTGTGAACAAAAAACTAAGCAACTTCAATCCTGCCGAGTCTCCACCCAAAGTTGCTTTCTTGCTTTTCTAAATTCTGCATACATTACCTTTGCTTTCTCCCTCCGCTTGTTACAAAACTAGATTCCATCATCCGAACTTCCACCTTTAATCCTCTTCATCAGGAATGACTGCAAGAAACTGTTCTAACACTGCCCAGTCTTTGTCATTTAGTTTCTCTTAGATACTGCCATCTCCCCAATGGCTTGTCTTTCAGCTCCAAAAGTAATGTATTCCTTCCTTCACAACAGGCAAAAATAATTTTCTGCCTGTTTTGTGAATTAAAGCACTACCTACAAATAATACTCAGAGACCATTCTTCTATCACAGCCACTTGCCTTCATTCTGTGTATTGCAGCACTGCAATTCTAGTCCAGGATGCGACAGCATCCATTTATTTTCAGCCATTTGCTTTCTGACTTCTTAACTACAGTGAGACTGTACACAGCTGTGTTTGCAGGAAGATGTAGAAGAGCACTAGCATCCTCAGTCTTCCTGGCTCCTTTCCATCAATAAAATCCTGCAACAGCCTCAAAATCCTCATGATTTATTCTGGGTTGCAGCAGCCACAAGAGAGCACAGCAAGGCATCAGCTAGCCCAAAGGCTTATCAGCTGTACCTTCTTGTACCTGTCCAGTCCATTTTTCATACTGTAGTAGCAATATTTGAGGATTGCAGTGTTTACAGTGGCTGAGCTAGGCCACAATCAGGTATCACAGTACTGCACTGTTCAGCTGTTGAACCAGGAAAACCAGTCTGAAACAGTTTCTTGGAAGAGATGTTAACCCAAACTGCTTCAAACATTACAACCAGCATAAAATAACCTTGCAAACAAGGTTATAAATTTGCTTAGAAGACCTGGACAACAGAAAAGTGTCAAATATTTACTGCTGAATGTAAACATACAATTAAATATGAAGTAAGGTTTAAATCTATTCCACTTCAATAGGAATTTGGGTATGGCACACAACAGTTTGGAACAAAAGCTGGTTTGTTGTGAGGGTTTTTTATATTAAGGCAAATATAATATTCTGCATTAATATGATTAATTCTTTTAATAACCAAAGTGAAACGTACATCTATAACCACAAGAAATAACATAAAGGTTTCATTTCAATGGCAAAGTAAATTTAACAGATTTAATTGCCAGATTGTTTATGATTGCTTATGAGTTACTGGTCTAAACTCAGTTCTGCTACCCTAGGATAAATTAGTGGCATATTCAATGAGGTTTTTAGATTTGTTCCAGGTACTATTACTTCTGCTGTAAATGAGAGTTTGGCCTCTTTGCCTTGAAATGCACAGTTTTATGGAAGCCAAATGCAATCAGACAATGGGTGGCTTATGTGTTACATATTTTAATTAGTTTTGTGGTCATCATTTCCTAGTTGTATAACTATCAGACATGTGGGAAATGCATTAATGGTACCAGTCAGCCATTGAAAAGCAGGATTTAGCTAGCACTGAAAAGGTTTACAAGCTCATGAACAGGCATGGATTCTCAATCATCATCACAGTATACATCTAACAACAATACAGATGCAACTGGCACTTTATTCTTCATGAAGAGACTCCTTTGAATCAGAAGAACTTGTGAGACACCGAGTTCTTTTAAGAGAATCCGCAATTAGCTGTTCTTAGAGGAGCAAATGAAAAATAAAAGACCTGAATGACTACTTACAGTAACAGCTCTCACATATGTGTCATGGGCAGAAGGTAACTAACAGGTACTTGGACTTTTCCTACAGCTCCACTGAACTATTACCTTTATCATTCCTTTTCCGTCTTCTATGGACACCTTCGTACACTCTGCAAAAGGACTCAATATGTCATAGTGTTACAGATTTGCTAATGGTTAGAATTAATTAACTTTATTTGATTTTATAAAATAATTTTAATAGAAATATAGAGGAATAAGAAATATATTTTAATGAAACTAGTAGTTGCACAACAGAAGTTGCTATGAAATCCTCTGTACAGCCCTGTACCAAAGCCAAGAACTGAGAGCAACCGAATGAAACAACTTGTAGTTACCTGCCAAGAAATCGTGAACTTTAATAAGTGATATAAAGAAATTGTATGGAATAAGGACAATAAGTTAAGTGTAAATATATTTACTCAAAGAATGTAGGTATAGTAATTAGGTCATGTAACCATAGTTTGAAAGAAATAATTAATGAAATAACTAATGAAAGAAGGAGTCTGTTTCTCTAACTTTCTCTAACAAGGGGCCTGTTTATAAGTTATCTAGAGGGAGCGACTAAAAGAAACAAGAAGAAACAGATGGTCGACAAGGACATAAATCAGCTCAGACCGATAAGAACACTGCAAACTTGCAAGACCATCACATACCAGGCAAAAGGTGAAAAGTACACCGTGAGGAAGACCTACGGCCTTCCTCCCAAAGACCCCTGCCCACAATTCTTGGAAGAATTTGCGCAGGCGCGAAGGACTGATAAGCTGATTAACATATGAAGCGAGAGTATGTTAATGATTTTCGGGAAATACTATGTTTATGCATGAATACTTAATGAATATGTATGAATAAGTTCTATATGAGGTGTATGATTTTGAAGCTTGGTGTGCGTTGATCGTAAGAGGACTCATTCACGCACCCGGCCGTCAATAAAGAACTGTCTGCTTATCTACATAATATTGGTGTTGATGAGTTTTTCATTCCAATATTTTGGTAACAATAGAAGCTACACGAAAAACAATATGTGGCTCCAGATTTTGTGGCTAACAAGTCACCCTAAAGAGATTGTGATTTGTTAGTCTCCCTTATAGTGCCTGTACTTTCTGATCATTTTGTCCCAATCACCATTTTAATCTTTGCCATTTTTTAAAGAAAATGGTAAGCAGATTTATCCACAAGAGAGAAAACTTCTGTTTGTTTTTTTTTATTCTAAGTAACACTGTATGAAAAAAATCTAGTCCAGGGCAATTGCAGAAAACCTTTTGCTGGGCAAGAATCTATCAAACATTTCAGTGGTCAGATCCCACTCTTAAAGAATAGATAACTTTGTTCACCACCTTTTTAATTAAAATCTTAATTACACAAAGAAAATTCAGAAATCTTCTAGCCACCTTTGAGTTTGCTCTTGTGTATTTTCCTTCTCCACTTAGTAATTACTTCTGAATATTACATCTACTCAAAGGATAATGACAAGTCATATCAGGTATTTTGTTGTGGCTCCAGGGACGTGTATCATCCATGTTGTGTGGTAATGCTGAGGTTCCTAGTTTGAAAGGACAGCTGACTCAGGCTAAGCAGATGAGGCAGCCAGGTAATGCTATCTACAGAACCATCAGGACAAGTGCGCTTTGGCTTGCAGCATCCTGGCAAAGTTTGGGCAGACGAAAATCACCTGGGTGATTGACATAGGACTGTTGGGTGAAGCTGCTATGATCCACTGCTGCCAAGGGCTCTTGCTGACCACTGTCCCCATGACCCACAACCAGTGCCTTGTGCAGGCTGCTTTTGAGTATCAAGGAGACTCCACAGACTCCTCAGGAACCTGTTCCAGTGTTTGACCACCCCTACAGTAAGAAAGGTTTTCTTTATGTTTAAATGGAATTTGCTGTGTTTCAGTTTGTGCCTATTGCCTCCCACCTCGTCACTGGGTACCAGCAAGAAGAGTTTGGCTCTTTGTTTACTCTGTCCCATCAGGTATCTGTATACACCGCTAAGATCCCACTGGAGCCTGAGGATGAACAACCTCAGCCCTCTCAGCCTCTCCTCTTCAGATTTCCTCATATAATCTATAATGGGCACCCTGGGGACATGGTTAACACAGAACATCAACTTCAGTATCATTTTATCTTTTGAGTATTTAAAGGATATCATAGAAAACTAACCTTAAATCATGTAAACTTAGAGGAACTCCTGTGTAGTAAGTAAAGGAATACTGGTGTCACTGAAAGAATAAACAGGTGAGATGATCTTATCGAGGTAATGCCTAGCTAGCATCCTTGGAGCTTTTTTTCCAGTGTCCATTTGCTGTTTCTGTCCACGATGCCATTACACATTCCTCTGTGATCTAATGCCAGTTCTGCCATTGTTAGTCACTCTTTTCCAAGCATTTGCTAACAGAAAGTCTGGAGCAATTACTGGCAAACTGAGTAAACAACTTTCCAGTGCTCCTTCAGACAAACTATTTGCTTCCATTTACCTTGGCAGCACTTCCTTGCATTCTTCTTCCACTGTCATTCACAGTCTTCATGAGCTAATTCTGAACTTGGTGAAAACCTCACTTAGTTTGGTTTACGTAATTCCCAGCGAATCACCAAGCTCTGTGCAATGACCCGCACTGATGTGGTGGGTTGCTGCTTCAGGCTTAGGCCATCACTGAAATGCAGAACTGGAAGAGCCTTCCAGAATTGCCTGGTCAGCCCTTCTGCATGGGAAGCGGTTAACTCCCACGGACATCGGTCTGTCTGTGGCAAGGAACTGCCTTTGGGAGATCATGCAGTTTAACAACGCTCTCCTCTCCGCGATCCCCATCTTTTTAATCTGCAAATACTTTTACATGGATTCGTTGACAATCCAGTTCAGTGTGGAGTCACACAGTTTTGACGACTGCGATGCCTCTCGCGGCCAGCGAGGCGGGCCACTGTCCCCTGTTCCCGCGGCTTCCTACGCGGCCGGGCGCTCCGCACCGCCCCGCGCGGCCCCGCCCGCTCCCCTCGGCCACCGCGTCAGTGCGCGCCGCCTGCCTGCCAATGGACTGTGCACACGCAGCGCAGCCGCGCGGAGCGCCCCGGCAGCCGCCTGGTGCGGGAGGCTACCGCCGCCGCGGGCCGTTGCCGCCGCGGGCCGTTGCCGCCGCCCGGCTGCGCCACAGAGGCGTTCGGCTCCTTCCGCCGCCTCACCCCCGCCAGGCCTCACCGTCCGCCGAGAGGTCCCTCGGGCCGCCAACCGCCAGGCACGCCGGGGCCGGAGGCCGGAGGCCGGGGACGGGGGGGCCTCGGCGCCAGAGGCCGCCGCCGCGGTGCGTGTCGGGAAGCGTAGTTCCGTTGGCGGCCGCGGCCGCGAGCGCGGTCGGGGCAGGGGCGGAGGGAGACTACGACTCCCTGTGCGCCGAGCGCGCGCCCGCGCCGCCTTGGTCCGCGCCGCCCGTAGCTGCGGCCAGCGGCCCCCGCCGGGCTCCGGGCTGCCAGCGCGCCCCTGCGGAGGAGGGCCCGGGAGGGCGCCGCTAGCGTCCCGCGGCCAGCGTCCCGCCGCCGGCCGGGAGCGGCCCCGCCGGGGCCCCACCATGGACCTCTTCGGGGACCTCCGGCGCATGAACAAGCGGCAGGTACCGGCCGGGCTGCTCCGGGCCCGGGGCAGGGCCGGGCCGTGGAGGCCGCTCGGCGGTTCCAGGGGTCGGGGTCGGCGCAGGCTGGGGCGGGCCGGGGCCGTGCGGCCCAGCGGCGTGGCTGTCCGCGGCCGTTCCGCGAGTGCTGTCGACGGGAGGCCCGTGGGGCCGGGCCAGGGCCGGGCTCCCGTCTGGACCTGCCCTGCGCCCCGCGGCGGGGTCCCGGTCTTTGGCGGCAGCCACCGGGGCCTGGGGGGTGCGGCTGGCCGGGGGGGCGCTTCCAGGCCTTGGGCTTGCAGCTGAGAAACCGCATTTTCATGTTCCTGTCAGTACTCGGCTTCATTTTGGAGACACGGCATGTGGAAGCGCATGGGTGTGTTTGAACTGCCGGAGTTCCAGATGGGTGGCTTTGTTTTATCTTTACTGTGTGATTACGCAGGTACCTCCCTGGAAGGGTCAATGTGACAAATCAACCTTCTGACTTTTAGGCTTTGAAAGCTACGTGGTTTGTTTTTATTTAGTATCTCTCAATCATTTTACAAACCAGCAATTTCAGAGCCGATTTTGAAGCTTGACCAATGCTAAGTTAAGGGGGTCACATACCTGAAAATCCCAGCATGTGTATTTTCAAACTAGGACGATGGTCTGGGAATTTCTGGTTCCATATTTTACATCAGCAAGCCGCATGGTAAGTGGGGACAGACAGGGTCGTTTTCTGCCGGTATCTTCATGTGTTACCAAGAAGAAAAAAAAAAAAAAAAAAAGGGAAGTAGTGTGGAGAAAGTGTAACCACTGCTGTAATGCCTGTCAAAGCGGTAGAATTTGGGACAGGTGGAAAATCTTTTATTGAGTTGATTACTTAAGAATTTTCTGTCTGACAATAGCAGAGAATGATCCCTTGTCATCTCTCTTCTGCTCCCACAACTTTTCTTTTTAACAAAAATAACTGTTCACACTACAAAGGCAGCAATTACTGATTTTACAGTATTTCTTACGTGTGTTTTGAATACTTAAGAGCTTGGGTAGGAGTCAGGGATGTATGATCAAAATAGATCATTTGCCTTTTAGCTTCCTGTATTTTATAAGTCTTTGCTAGTGAGTTCACAAGCTCCTAGCACTAACAAATGGGAATGGGAATATTGCACAGGCAGAATAAGCCAAGATTGAGGTGCACAATGGTTTAAATCTTTATGCTGCAGTACAGTTGGATTGCCAATACAGCAATCTGTTCCATGAGGCTTCTTTTGGAATGTGATTTTAGTATAAAAGTCCACGTGCCTGTATTGTGATTCACTGGTGCTTATGGGTTGAAATTCTATATTGTGCTTCTAAATACAACACAGTAACTTCTAAAACACTCTTTTTCTTGTTCCGTATAGCTGTATTACCAAGTCTTAAATTTTGCTATGATAGTGTCTTCTGCCCTTATGATATGGAAAGGTCTGATAGTCATTACTGGAAGCGAAAGCCCTATTGTTGTGGTGCTCAGGTAAGTCAACGTAAAGGCTTTTTTGTCAAAGTCTGAATATTGTTTGTTCTTTGTCTCCTGCCCTTCCCTCTTGGATAGATTTAGAGTTTGAAATCTCACCTACTTAAAGAAGTATTCAAACAGTTATTTTTCTTCTAACTCTGTTTTTGGACACTTAGCAAAGGCTGCTTTTGTAATTGCAGTCTAGTTGTCATTGAAGTTTGCAGAAGTGGTAGGCATGTGAAACCTTTGAAAACCTAGGCTCGTTCACTTATTTAGTAGATAAACTAGTCAAGACTACATATATATATATGTTGCTACCTAGGGATAGTAATCCCTGGATAGGTGTTAGGATTCCAAAAAATTAATACTGTTTTAATAGAAATACATGTAATCCTATGAAGCTTCTGTTGTCTTCTGAAGAAAATGCATAAATGTGTTGCACTTCTTGAAGCCATTGAACACTTTATGGTCTATTTGTTAATTTATTTGGGTTTTTTTACCATGTGTATATTTATTTTAAAATTATATTACAGTAAAACTTTTGTGAGCTTGACATGGAGTTAAACGCATGTTCATGGAAGATTCAGCCTTACAGAAATTGAATGTGTGTCAGCAAAGAATGCAGTAAATAACAGTATTTTAATAGGAATTGCCTGTTCATGTTATTAGTTATGATACTAATAGTAAAGATACTATGTCTGGCTTTGAAAGAAGGCATGAATTTTCTCATCATGAATGGTAATCACTGATGTAAGCATAACTCTTGCTCATGTTGATTAAACTTTCCACATACTTTGTGTTGTACTGGAAAACATTTTTTGGCTTTTCACTAATAGATAGTTAACCAGAGTGGCTCATTTTGTTCCTTCTTCATAGCTACAATACTGTTACTTTCCAATGCAGCTTATCTCTTTCTTTCACTGAGGCAGTAAGGAGGTCTTCTACAGGTTGTCTCAGCCTGGGCCTTACTGAGGTTTGCGTTGTGTTAAACGCCTGTGTAGTGTTACTGAATTCGTGAAGCTACAGATTTCCGTTAAAACTGTGAGTTTATCTGCAAGAATGAA
This sequence comes from Falco naumanni, assembly GCF_017639655.2. NCBI lineage: Eukaryota > Metazoa > Chordata > Aves > Falconiformes > Falconidae > Falco > Falco naumanni. The sequence goes on from NC_054080.1 coordinate 86,452,550, forward strand.
ATGTTCTTTGTTTTCATGGTTCTTCTTTCATTTACCATAATGTTAATAAACACTCTTTTCTTTCTGTTTGTAGTGGCAGCATGGAACCAGCATTTCACAGGGGAGACCTGTTGTTCTTAACAAATTTCCATGATGACCCAATCAGAGCTGGTGAAATAGTTGTTTTTAAAGTTGAAGGCAGAGACATTCCAATAGTTCACAGAGTAATCAAAGTACATGAAAAGTAATGCAGCTTGGTGTTTTCCTTGTTTCTAAATAAGATAGTTTCCTTCACCATGTATTTCAATTACATTTTAATTTGGTAGTATTTTATGAAAAAGGCTAGTGAGGATATGCTGTGAGATAAAATCATCTCTAGGATGTGATCCACTTTTGTCCCCAGTTCAGTGAGGGACAGGAGTCAGGGTCTCACAGAAGTTGCTCAGGTTCAAAGTAGGTAGACCTATGCCAAAGAGGAGTCCAATAATGCAAACTGTACATGTTATTTTTGCAAAGTACTAGCAGTATGTATGGGAGTAGAGTCCACTTCTGTACTGACTGTTCCAGAATTGGGATTTTGGTTATGAAAAATAACTACTTCTAAAAGCAGACCTCTGAAAGAAGGTGAAGATTCAGAATCAGAGCTGTAGATGAAGTCTGACAAGTATGTGATCTTTGTTAATTGAAGTTTTCCAGAAACAAGATTTGACTCACAATGAGAGAAGATATTCTTACTCTTTTTGTGTCTGGTAGTCACAATACCAACAAAAATTCATGCTGAAAAGCAACAGGTAGATTACTTGGGTTTACTGTTATTGCATATGACTGATATGATAAACAGTTCCTTCTCAAACAAGAGAGAGGCAACAGTGAAAAGCTAACCTGGAGGTGGCAAGCATTGATGTATTTTCTCCTCAGAAGTCCTGGCCGTGAACTGAAGGGGGTTTTTTTTTCAGTAATACCTGTTCTTCAGTGGTTTTTTTGAAACAAATATGTATATCTAAGAATTACCTCTTTTTTTTTTTTTTTTTTCCTCTAATACCTAATTTGTCTTCATAACAACTCCTTGTTTCTTGGTATCATTACTTCCAATTAGCAGCTTCTTGAGCAAAATCATTCTGAAGGCTGTAAACGTAATGACTTTATTTAAATGGGAGTGTTGAACTGCTTGCATTCATCAGCTGCACATAATGCCTAATGCTTTAAAGGGAGCAGAACACGGCAGGTTTTCTAATGGATGTTCAAAACACCGTGTAAGACATCTTGTTCATTTGAAACAGTAGGGAAAGGTTATGATTTGGGCGTGTTCAGGGTTTTAAAGCTCTGTTCCTACAAAAAGGACTGAGCCTCCTCAATGATCGGAAAAGGTCAGGACATCAGCTCTGGCTCCAAGGGAGCAGCCTAGCTCCCCAAGCTCTGCAAGCATTCTTCTGTGGTGGGGAGACTGCTGTCTACAGCAGTGTTTCTGTCACCTGGGTTTCTCCATGCAGTCCCCTAAAAACCCCACATAAAGTTTTGTCTGCATTATATTATTTAAAGACTGGTTATGTGTGGGTTTTTTATTTGCCACAATAATAAAAACCAAACATAAGGGAACTTTTGCCTGGAACTCACTATGTTGTTTAACAATTAATGGTTAAGCTAAAACTGTATTGCAGTGTTAGTGACAAAATACTGAATTTGATGCAGATTTGCAGCTACTTTAGAGGGTCTTCAATATTTATTTCTATAAAAAGGACAAAGCTTGATTTGGATGTAAATATCATTACTAAAAGTTAAAGAAGTATATAGAACTTGGGGGAAAATTGCCTAAAGCATGTAGTATTATACTGCTTTCCTTCCTAAGGGAAGATTATTTTTTTTAGGGTCATCTACCTCATCTGAAATTTGTGATTTAAATTCAGTTAAATTAATTTTCTAATGTGTGGTGACTTCACAGGGTCTTACTCCACAATGCGGGGGCATGTGACCAAACAAAAAGAGGATAAGTAGAGCAGTATTCAGTATTTCAGAGTTAAATTTCTATTCTGTTGAAAATGCAGAGGGTAGAGTGGTGGGGTTTTTTTCCCCAGATAAGCACATACTGCTTTTGTTGAGGATGTTTAGTGCCTGCTTTGGATGGACAATGTCCCTTTCTTGTCAATTGTGTAATTGCTTGCATCAAATTACAATCTAGGAGGTTTTAAAAAACACTCATTGTTAAAATCTATTGACTCTGTCAGTAAAATCTGTAACGTTAATGATTTAATGGTGTCTGTTAAATAAGCAGGACAAACAGGACTGGAAGCAAACATTGTTATCTAATCTTGTAGCACTTTTCATCTTCATTGTGCTTTGTAGATGTTAATTGAAGTTTTTAAATTAAGTGGTATTTAGTTTATCACCTCATTGCCTTCTAGAGAAAATGGGAACATCAAATTTCTGACTAAAGGTGATAACAATGAAGTTGATGATAGAGGCTTGTACAAAGAAGGACAGAATTGGTTAGAGAAGAAAGATGTTGTTGGAAGAGCAAGAGGGTAAGTGATGCAAAATATCTGTGTTCTTTGTAATTAAACAGAAAATGTATAACTTAAATCAGTTTGCTGTTGGTACAGGCTAGGTCTGGTGTGGTATTTTTTAAATTTCTTAAATATAGTGGTAATTAAAAGAACTTCACCTGGAAAAGTTGCTTTCTGTAGTCAGCTCTAATGTGGAGAGTGGAATTATTTTTTTAAAAAAATGGCACATTTAACATATAATTCACCAGTAAATACAGAAGTAACTAGAAATTACTAGAAAATTATTTCCACGTTTCACAGGAACTTTATGCAGGGTTTGACTTTTGACTTTGTCCCCTTCCCCACTTGAAATGAAATCTGTTAAGATTTTCTCAAGTAAGTTGCTTAGATTTTTATCTGAGGAAGAAAAAAATAATCCCATTCAGATATACTTTAGTGACAGGCATAAGTGATTGGTTTATGTTAAAATATTTAAGATTGAGTAACATTGAAACATTTCCATGTAATATTTGAGGGTTAACTTTACATTAATCTGTTTTGTCAATTTTAGATTTTTGCCTTATGTTGGTATGGTAACTATAATAATGAATGACTATCCAAAATTTAAGGTATGTATACAGACATTTTAAATGCTTGACTTTAAAACTATAAAATAGCAAGTAAAGATAGTAAGCGTCTTGCAAATGAAAATACATGTTAATAAATTTGTTTCTGTGGTTTGTTAGCTAACATAAAGTGATTTGTGTTTTCTTGCTTATTTTAGCTGGTCTGTTATCCAGTAGAACTTAGCATTTGTAATAATTGGAAAACATTTAATTTATAGGAATTTCATAAGTATACAGTTTGTGATGCCTATTTATGATTAATATGATCAAGTTAAAATATTCCTGTAATTGTATAGGAACACAACTCTAATTGTGTACTCATCTAGAAGGTGTAATGTTGGAGAGAGCATACTTTGAACAATTTGTAATTTGAGAGCTGCTGTGAAGGGAAATTATGATCAGTCTTTATTTTCTTTTGCAGTATGCTCTTCTGGCAGTAATGGGAGCATATGTACTGCTGAAACGTGAATCCTAAAAAAAAAAAAAAAAAAAGTCATTTTTCCGAGAGAATAGTATGAAGTTAAATATACGGGAGGGAAAAAACGTAATATATTTCAGATGTTTTCATTTCTGTACACAGTTATAAAACCGAACAAGCTTTTGTCTGTCTAAATAAACTGCACAACTAATGACTAAAGCTTTTGGCTGTTACTTAATTGTGAAGTGTCATATTTTCTATTCTATCTTAGATCCATGCTGCTTTCAGTTAGCCTTTTGCTTGCATGGAAGATGCTGACTGTCACGTGCTAAAGCAGCTTATGGCACTCCTTGATATGCTGTGTTGTTTTTCTTAAGTGGTACTGTGTCTGAACCCACTCCCTCTCTCCTGTTTATATTTTTTTTCTTGATCATTTTTAATTTCTGTCAGCACCCTCTCTTTTCATGACCATACGAACTGGTTTTGTCAGTACTTCTAAGGACACAGCATATGGATTGGAACAGGTAGTGAGTTGTAAGAGTTTAGTCAGACTTCCATCTAAAGAATGTTGTCTAGATACGGCTGACAAAAATAGGCAAGAAAGGGTCTTCCATTCTGATTTAAGAATGAAGAAATGGAACTTGGGGCTTTTTCCCTGAATTTGTGTTTTGCCAGTTGACAGGGTCAATGGATAGCACACAGACACCAATACAGAAAATAAGCTTGTTTCAATTCAATAAATTGTTTGTTTCAAATAAATACAGAAAATAAAGCAACATGCACATACCATACAATTAGCCTATGATACCCTGATTCAAGCAGTAGACCAGATAAGTAAGGCGATGCACCTAATCATTACTACACCAGGTTAGCTATGGTGATTAAGAAAGATTGATATTCCAGTTGTCCTAATACATCACCATCCTCCAGATGCGCAGGTGCTGGGGAGCACCTCTTACGGCAAGGATTTGGAGAGCCTCTCCCGGCAATGGGTAAGTGCTATGCAGGGTGTCCCCTCATAGCTGAGGTTTCCAAAGTTGCTGCAAGAGGGTCCAGCTTTTGTGCTATGGAATAAACAAGGTCACCTAATCGCAAATGTGGAAACATCTGGTTTCACTTGCCTCTCAGATCCCACCAAAGCCTGACCAGGGCTCAGGGAGGACCTGAGGGAGTTTCCTTTATCTACTGCATTTTGACCACCCGGTTCCAAACAGGACCAAACAACTGGATCCACAGCCTCGGCCACCTGCCTCTAAGCAAGGAAAGTTGTGCTGTCTCTTCACTACTGATTATATTTTATCTAAGCTACATCTTTTGCTAAGGATCATACATAGTTCAATAACGATCATGTGCATTTTGCTAATGATGATATATATATATGTATTTGTAAATATATATAATGTTTGGCTGGTGGGTTCATCTAGAGGCCAGCTTTGGCTCAAGGCCTGTTGCTCAGGCCTCAGCACTTAGATTTGAAACTTGCACCTTTGTGGTCTAGGGACAAAAAACCTTGACGGCCTGATTTTTTGAGGCCTGATTTTTAGGGACTGTTCGTGTTTCTAGAACTGAGGTTGTTAAATGTTCTGCCTTTGTGTTTCTAACTATAAAACAAACCTAACAAAAAGATTTTATGGGGCTTTTATCAACATTTGTAAATTACTGAATGAATAGCACAGCAGTATACTTAAGTAATATTACCAATAAGGGTCAGACATAACTCATATTCTGGTTTTGAGAATGCATTGTTCTCTCCTATCATATGACATCTGAATGGTGTTAAACATAAAATTGATTTTTTCACTTGAAAATTTACTTGATAACTGTCTTACATGAAATTCTGGATTTTTCTCTTCTTGGATTCAAATGTCAGTGTTATACCTTCAACAAAACAGAACTTGTTTTCCTCACTTGCTTTGGGGTTTTGTAGCTTTGATAAGGAACAGCATGATGCTTTTTTCCTGTGGAGTTTTGTTTCTTCTTTAATCCCCCACCTCTACAAAAATATACTATTATACAATAATGGCACCTGTTCTGTTGTAACAACCAGTGCTGAAAGGCAGACAACTGCTGAATTTTCCTGAGTAATATTACTTCTTTTGTGTCCTGCTAAGCAGTCTTCATGACAAACTGCATTATAAAAATCAGTTATTTTGTGTCGAATTGTGTAGAAGTAAGTATAATAAATGGCATGTCAGAATAATTTAGGTATCTTTAATGCAGTCTCCCTGGAAGTGTTACTATCACTCTTCAGAAAAAAAAACTTAATTTTTGGAGGCAGTGTATGTGTAGTAAGAAATTTTTTTTATATACCACCTCTTTACCCCACTGCCCCCCTCCCATATTGCTGAAATTAGAATCATTTCTATCCACCTAACCCAATGCAATCACAGTCAGCTCTAACTTTGAAAGTGGGGTTTTGGACATAACCCAAACGACAAATTTGACACATTATTGTGGGAATTTATTCTTGTGCTGAGGAAACACAGATTAGTAAAAAAGATGCAAGGATAACATCTAAATATGTGGGTTCATGCTCAGAAAAAGAAACTGTATTTCTTGGGTATGATATCCTGTGTCTTGTTTGGATTTCTCTTGATAAATCTTAACCTGCAGGGTTGACTTGCACAGTGGCGCGACGTGGTTGTCAGTGTTGCCATATCTACACTTTTAGTGGAATGCTGGATGACAGTGCGGGCCCAGTTTATCTTCCTGGCTTTAGCTGGATGCCTGAAGATCTGCTGACTGCATCCACCAAAGCCACTTTGGTCAGCACATACAATAACCTGTTCAATCATACAGGCAATCTGCTTTCTCTTTTGTGAGAAACAGTATTTCTTTTTTCTCAGCTAGTAGAACCAGATGCTGTAATGATAAATCTCATATAAATATGAAAACTTCTTGCTTGCATGGGAAGGGTATAAAGAAGATGGAGCTAGACTTCTTGGTGCCTGGTGACGAGGCAAGAAGCAAATTCATCTGAACATTAAAAATGTTTGCTCTGCAGGTGGTTGGCTAAAAACTAAAACAGGCTAAAAAACACGGTGAAACCACTAAAACATGGTACAGCTATTCTTTTATGTGGGATAAAAGATTTTTATTTTGTTTCCAAATTTAGGAATCTCAGGGTCATTTCTAAAAATTCTCACAGTATTTCTGTTGATCACTTGAAGAAATCTGTGAAGAAATATGTTAAGTTTGCTGACTGGTGGCTGCTTTGTTCATGCTGGTTTGGTTGGGCGTCTGTGAATGCTTAGAGATTACTCCTGACCAACTGGATTGGGTTGCTCTTGATTCTGTTCTTTACTTTCATTCCTGTAATTGTCTGAGCTACTTTTAACAAACTATTTTCATTTCTGATGATATTAGATAGTGCTGCTTATTCATTTCTGTAGAGTAGAAGTCAGAGGGGAAGGAGCGCCAAAAGTTTTGCCCAGAACCTAGATTTCTGGTATAAACCCTTTCTTTCTGTTAGATAACAGTACAGAATCTTTTAGTTCTTAAGCTGATAAGCAATGATAACTGAGGTTCTATGGTAAAATGCATCTCAGGAGGATGTTTTCTTTCTACTGTGAGTAAATTGCTCTCTGTGATGCTTGAATGATTTAATGTCTGCTAAATATTAATAGCATTTGCAGCAGAGAGAATGCAGTTTCCTCTTTGATCTCTTTTATAGTTGAATGTTACCAGCTTTTCCTGCTAGTCTTGCTGAGAACAAGTTTGAAGGTGTCTTTACATATTGCAGCTGAACTTACCAATAAGCTCCGGTTGCTGAGATCAGATGATTCTCCTGCTGCAGACAGCATGGTCATATATCTGTTTTTGTGTAAGCTTCTTGTTCAGTGGGGACAATGCAACTTCTAAACCTAGGAAGAACTTGGTAGTTCTCTGCTGGGTTTATGAGTTGAGCAGGCTCAGCAAAGCACATGGAAAGAAAAAAAAAAAAAGGAGCATGATAGGGGCAAAGGGGGAGGAACAGATTTAGCCTTTGGGAACAGTGAGCTGTTAGATTTTTAGTGTTTAAAATCTAAGAAGGGTGTTCAGGTACTTGGGCAAAGCTGGTGAAGGGCTGGAAGGCATTTCTTGCGAGGAGCAGCTGAGGACTCTGGGCTTGTCTGGTTTGGAGAGAGAGGGAGGCTGAGGGGCAACCTCATTGCTCTCTGCAGCTTCCCAAGGAGGGGATGTGGAGAGGGAGGTGCTGAGCTCTTCTCCCTGGGATCCAGGGACAGGGCGCCTGGGAACGGCTCAAAGCTGCGCATGGGGAGGTTCAGACTGGATGTGAAGAAGCATTTCTTTACCAAGAGAGTGCTCAAACCCTGGGACAGGCTTCCTGGAGAGGTGGTCAATGCCCCACGCCTGTCAGCGTTTAAGAGGCATTTGGACAATGCCCTTGACAATGTGCTTTAACTTTTGGTCAGCCCTGGAAGGGCCAGGCAGTTGGGCTAGATGACCACTGTAGGTCCCTTCCAGCTGAACTTTGCTATTCTATTCTAATCCTATTCATCTGTTTGTCACCTCTAGAGTAACTTACAGCAAGGGCACAGACCAGCCCCAAATTAAATTTATGTATTTTGCTGCTCTTTGTGCTTCAAGCAGAATTTTACATACACTCTTCAGACTAAGGGACAGACTGTTTGTGCAGGTGTTTTGGCAGCTTATAGATGGGGCTGACTGATACGAAGAAGTGGGTTAAGGGCCTATGTATTTGATGCATCAAGGTGCTTTCCCTTTTCTACAGATACAACTTCTTTTTTCAGTTGCCCACTCTGCTTCTAATCTGCAGATTCCCTTTGAAGTCAGGACAGATCAAGATATAATTGGTGGATCTACTGACTTATTAACTGGAGGCAGAGTGCTCTGTTGATCCTTGAAGCTGTGGTAACTGGTTCACCTCAGCTCACGTGCTGCTTTGATATTAATACCCTCTGGGAAGGAGGGCTAGCTTGACTATTGGTGTGAAATACAGTGCATTTGTGACACTGGAGAAAAGAAAAGAGCATTTTAAAGCAAAATGCCTCCATACTAGTAATGGATGATACTTTCTGTGGGGTTTTGGGGGTTTGTTTGTGAGTTTTTTTGAGGAAGATGAAGAAGCTACAGGCACAAGTACTATGTTTTTAACTGAGGAGTGGGGAGCAGGAGAAATTCAGACATTGGTTTGAAGCCGTTTGTTTTTTCTTTCTAGGTAGCTGCATTTTCACAGCTCGGCTAAAACCTGCACCCAGAGCTGTGCAGGCTGCAGTGTGTATGGCTGGGGGCTGTGGGCATCATGGGATGCCCTAGGCTGGGGCCATGAAAGAGGGGTGGGCACTAGCGCAGACCCTTGGGGTGATGACTGGTCCCCGTGGCTATGAACAGTGTTGTGCTCGTGAGAAACGGCCAAGCGGGAGGTTGGGCTGTGTTTGGTCTCCTCCACTTCACTTCAGTGTTCAACGACGGGGTCGTAAAGGCTGGGGCTGTGAGGGGCAGCCCTGGCGCTGCTGGCTGTATGCCCACCTGCTCCTCACAGCCCTTCTGGGAGGGCAGTGCTGGAGGCATCAGAGTCCTGGCTGCCAGTCATCCAGGCTGCACTGCTGCCTGTGTTGGTAGGGGTAAAATGGGAACATGGAGTAACTGGAGAGAGAACTCCAGCTGAAGCCTTGTTTAGCAAGTAATTTCTCTGTTTAATCAAGATGGTGAGCAGCAGTGATGAAAATGACATTTTGCTCTGCATGCATGGACATCTTGGGGGGCCAAAAGCAAACAAACTGTAAGCTGCCTACATGGTACAAATTCAGTATCTTTCTCTGCTACACAGCTTGGCTTAAATAAGTGTATTCCATCTCTTCTGTCATCATGTATGCCCCAGTGTACTGCTTTTGTATATAGAATCAACTCTGCTTCTCCAGCATTTCTGTGTGAACATGCTATCAGCAGAAACTATATATACTATATATATAATTACATATATATACACACATTATTTGTAGTCTGTGTCCATATGTTGGTATAAGGAAATCTGACATGGACATGACCATCACCTGAATTTTGAAGCTGTTTGAAATATGAACCACTTGTCTGCATTTGAGTTTTACAAATAAAGCAGCTGTGGACAAAGCTTTGCTTCTGTTGCAATGCAGTGCCAAGTGGCAATGACCACATTTGCTAGAACTAGAACAAAAGGTAGATGTGAAACATCTGACTGCAGGAAGGCCTGGGGAGCAGGGTGCTGGTGCACCAGCCCTCTGAAAGCCCATGGGACCTGGGGGCTGCGTTTCTGCTGCGTGCTGGAGTGCAAGCAAGGAGGAGAGGCCTGGAGTTTTTGTTCTCTGGGAAGGATCACTGTGCATCTCTGCCCCAGGGATGCCTGAAGCCTTGGCTGTCCTTCCCAGCCAGCTCAGTGCTCCAGCAATCGCAGCACAGCCAGGGCTGTGTTGGGCACCTGGCTGTGTCGCAGGGGCTCGGGGCTGGCCTGGGCACCTCACAGCTTCCAAGGGACAGTGGCTGTGGATGCCTCATCACTGGCTGTGCCCAAGGCCGGGTTGTATGGGGCTTGGAGCAACCTGGTCTAGTGGAAGGTGTCCTGGCCCACTGCAGGGAGTTGCACTGGATGACCTTTGAAGGTCCCTTCCAACCCAAATTGTTCCATGAATCCATGGCTCTCTGAAGACGACCTCTCCCAGCCCTGCTGCTCCCTGCCTGGAGTTTGCACCCCCACCACTCTGTGCTCCCCAGGACCACAGTCACAGCAGCGTCGCTTGAAGCATTTTGTATTCTCCAGGAAGGCTCATCTGGGACTGCCTCTGTCCATCCAGCAATAGTTCCTGAGAATTCAGAGACATAAATGCTTCCCATTTAAATTCTCAAAATATTGGACCCTTCCACCACAAAAATTACAAAACAAAAAAAATGTGATGCCTAACGCAGCATACTAACATACACTAAATGCACAATAAACGATAGGTTAAGCTTTAACTGTTTAGGTCTAGGACTTCCTAAAATGCAGTGCAAACAGTATTAAATATCTTAAACTGTGCCTTATTAAATGTTTATTTTTTCATATTGTTCAGCCTCTGTAAAGTTGTGGAGCTCTTTTTCTGAAAAATGTCTTCAGTTCTTCAGGGAACTGTTACGGCAGAGAGTCAATTTTCAGGTTATTTGCAGAACGCCTGCCCCGACTACAGGTTTGGAGTGCTGCAGATCAGTCTGTTCAGCATCTTCAACATTTACAAAGTTTTCCTCAGTGATGGTGCCTTGTTATTACATTGCTGATAACGCTTAAACCATTGTTTGTTCTGTACATATATTATAGCTGTCTCTAATGTCAGGGTCACTACATTACAAAGAAAATGATGAAAGGCACACAGTTTTTCTTTTATCCCTTTTTATTTACATAAAATCTGCCTCGATAGAACAATCATAGCTGTCTAAAATGTAAAGGAAGCAAATTAAAGTGTTATTGTGGTAATTGCATTGAAAAAAACATTAATGTTTTCCTTAAGTGCAACAATAGTTCACTTTGCCACAGGATATATGAAAATTAGAAAGGTATTTTAAAATGAAGAGAACTGTTTCTTGATGTTCAAAAACAGATTTGTTACTGGATTTCATCTTCAAGAAAGAAAGACTGTCTCGAATGAGTGAGTCAGTCACAGCTGATGTCACTTGCATTTATTGCCCTTGAATTCTTTTCTGTTGGGGGGGGGGGGTACAGTATGTTATTTCTGTACATTATCAAATTATTATTTTTCTGAAAACGTTAATAAAACTAAGAACTAGAATAAATCCATATTACCTTTTTTATCCTTATGAACAGGTAAATAAAGAAATGCTAACAATGCACAAATGTATTCAAAGAGTGGGCTGGATCCACAGTGGGGCAGAGGAAGAGGTCATGAGGCCAAAGAGACAGGATGGGTCTTTGTGCCTATCCCTGCCTGTTCACACCTGCCTGCCCAGTGCCCACATAACGTCCTGAGCACAGACCAAGCATCCATCAGCCTATGTGTGGTCTGAGTCCTGGGAGCCTTGACAGCCTCTGCTGTGCCCATGCCGACCTTAGTACCGCCAGCTCCCTGGCGGCGACTGGGACCCCTCCGTGCAGCGCAGCCCAGCTGCTGCCTTAGCAGAGGTTTTCCTGCATGAGCCTCCTCATCCAAGAGAGCACTGCTGACGGAGGCGCACAAGACCATGCATCAATCTGCCTGCTTTGTTTGCTCTTTGTTCCCAGGGAAGGGACAGGGTATGGGATGCTGTTGCTCATGCCCTCTGCCCTGCCTGGTGCATGACGCACTTGTGGCGGCACTGCAAGTAAGGCTGGGCTCAGGTCCTGTGCACCCAGCATTGCAGGTGGCACATCTCCACTCTGTTCTGGCTGGAGGTTTGTTGCAGCTGCTGTTTTCCCTGGTTTCTCATTGCTGTGTCGGTAGGGCTGTCAGCTACCACTGTGTTAGATTTACTGCTCTTGATACTTTCTGCATATACATACTGGAATGTTTCAGCACCTTTGCAGTGGTTTGGCTTAGTTTTAAGTAGATGTCTTGGTTTTATTTATTAGGGATAAGGTTGTGCTGCTTCAGTGCCACATTTGTGTTCCAGTCAGTTTTCCCTTTACTGAACTGTTTGCAGCCCATGCTCTAGCTGTGATCCCACAAGAGAGATGCCAGGGTACATAATGCACAAGTTCCTGCCCTGTTGGCCCAAATGTGCTAGCACTTAGGGAAAGGCACGCAATACAAGAGCGACTGCCAGCCTGGGCCAAGCAAATCCCTGGAGCTGGAGGGGACATGAGCCATGCTGTGCGGATGATAATCCTGCCTATGAAGTCATCAAGCCCTCCAATTCCCAGTGATCATGGCATAATAAATATGTCAAGGAGCGGCTTCTTCCTTCACAGCTCAACCTGCTCCCAAGGTCCATTGGCCACAGCAAGCAGGGGACACCTGTGGGCAGGCAGTGAGGTCGGGACAGTACCAGATGGTCCCAGGGGTTTCACTGGGGGAGCTGTGGGCAAAGACCTGGTTCCATCACCCTCATCACAGGCCAAGGAGTGTGGCTGTACTACTGCCCATTAAAAAAGCAAATTACACGTTTTGTCCTGCTCAACAAAAGCCACCAAGGGCCTAAAGGGGGAGCAGGGGCAGTCCCAAGCCACAAGGGTATTTCTTGAAGAGATTCGGTTATTTCATAAAATTAACATAGCTACCCGATTTCCGTAAGGCCATGAGTGAGAAGCATTGCTCAAGCACATATTCCACCACAATTAAGGCACTCTTCTCTCAGCAGTGAAGCTGATGGCACTCAGCATCATGCACAGGACCAAGCGCACGCTGCAGGCACAGTCCCCCTCTGCAAACAGTGGCAGGCAGTCTGCGATAGCTAGTGATGACTGTGGCAGCGTCCTGGTGGCAGGCTGGGCCGATGCCCCTGCCTCTCCCTGCCTCAGCACATCCAGCCTCAAGACTGCATTGCGGTTTGGGTACAACCACTCCAGCACCACCTTTCCTTCAGCCTGCTGCGCACAATCTGCCACCATGGGATGTGGAAGAGTGGGTCAGTTCAGCGCAGCCCCCTGGACACATTAATTTTGATTGCACAACTGATTTCCAGTCATTCTGACAGAGGATGAGGAAGGTCCTAAGAATGTCCTGAGAGACATTTTGATCCTAAAACCCACACAAGTATTTCACCAGGCAGAAGAAAGCCCCAGCTGTATCTCACAGATAAGTGAAGCAGAGTGTGTGACGGGTCCAGCACACATTACAGCAAAATACAGCAAAGTATTTTGGGGAAAGTGTTAAGTCGCACAGCCGAGGCTGCTGTGGAAAAATACAAGCTCACCTCTAACACTCCCTACAGACACGTTTTGGAGCCTGCTGAGGGCTCAGTTTTTCAGGTCCATTATTGCAGGTGTCAGTTCTGTGTATGCATGACTCAAGACACACGTGCAAATTATGGGATTAAAGATCTTACTAGGGTCTGTTTCTTTTGAAAATGGTAAGACTAAACTTCCATGGGAAATACTCAATGAAGAGAGAAGGCTCTCACGATGGCTGTCAATCTGAGAGCAAAGGTAAAACTAAAAGAGACAAACAGGCCTGTAGGGTTGCTTTAATTTGGGGAAAATTTTTTTTCTTTTCTAGAAAAATAGAAAATCCCCAGACTGAGTTTTTGTTGGTGGTTTGCTTCAAATAACCCAGTTTTATTGTTTGGAGAAGTTAAACAGATTATTATGTTTGTCTTATGACAAAACCCTGAAAATGTGATTTTCCTGGCAAAAAAATCCTCCACCTAAAAACCTAATCTTAATTATAAAAAAAAATTTAAACTCAGATTTGATCAACTCTCTAAATCAGTATTTTTCACTGTAACTTTAAGCATCAAAAGGGCAAACTGACTTAAACTTTCATTAAGTCCATAATACAAGGTAAAAAATGGGAGTGTATAAGGAACAAACTCAAAGCAGCTCAAGACAGTGTAAAATGAGACTTAGTGTGAAGGCATAGCCTTTAACACATGAAGTGTAGAAAAACATAGTATATACACAAAACATGAGAAGGGTTTATTTGTTTGCATTGCATTTGTGGTAAAAGAGACTTAGGACTAATGGGCAATGAGGAACTGAGTAAGAATTCATGGTTTGGCACCACTAGCCAAAGCTTACTAACAGCACAGGTGTTACATGCAGCTATATACAACTTACTGACCAGAATTTGACTTTATGTTGTTAATCCTCACTGAGCCCTATGTAAAGCAACAAAGGCAAAACCACTGGCAACAGCTGAAAGCAACAAAAGTACTGTGCTGAGCCTAGTACCAGGAAACAACCAACTTCCTAAGTTAATTTGTGCAAACATGGTAGTTCTGGGGAGACCTGAGCCATCAGGCTTCCCCTTGGCTCAGCGGGCTGGTTGAGTGGGGTCTGAGGGAACCATGTTGGTGGCTTATGGAACGACCGACCAGGGCTGAAACAAGGGGTACCAGGAACCACGCTGTGCAGAGGGCATGCTGCGCTGGGCACCATGGTCCCAGGGGCCACAGCAGGGCTGGTGGCTGCAGCCCAGGGCTGAGGCCCCAGTGCCAAGGTGAGTCAGGTCCAGCACAACAGCCTGGGGAGGCCAGGACAGTCAGAGCACTTCCAGTACAGCTGGTGTAGCTTAGGAAAGCCAAATATTTTGCTTTGTATGTTGGGTTGGCGTTTTTTGCCTGAAAACACAGTTTCCTGAATTTTCAATTTCCTGTCCTGAATTGCAATGATATGGCTTTCTCACGGATGGCAATATGGTATTTGATCAGCTGCACTCAGCACAGAGCACACATTGGCTGTAGCTGTACTGCAGGCTGCACAGTGAAACTCATTGTTGAGGCATGGGAATACTATTGCAAATTAAACAAGAATGCATAATTAATAACCAAAACAAAAGAATGAATCACATTAATCAGTAAAAGAAGATGCAACAAACTAAGACTAAACAAGGGAACAATGTAGCTCATACAGTAGGATACACAACTGACTACAAAAGACATTGTACTAGACACTTTGCCCAGTAATTATGTTAATTCACTTCCACAGTAGTCTCCACTGGGTATAGTTTGGTTCCATGTCATGCAGGGTTAGCTGAAGGATCTGGCAAGTTCCTTACAGTCAGCTCTGTTAACTGCATGTCCTACCTCCTGACACAGATCTCTAGACAGCAAAATCATCAGAGTCTATACTGTACTGATTCCACATGACTCCAGCCCTGCCTCTGTCGTTCTCCTCCAGGACACACAGCACACCGGGGCTTAATATCCCCTTACCACTCATCCACCTTGACTTCGGTGATGCTACTTACCTGCCCGAACATGTTCAAGTGTTCTGCTGCTTCCAGGCCTTTGCAGTTGTACATCTCCTTCGGTGACACATCCGCCCCTTCCTCGCGCTGCTCTTCAGGGCAGACACCCTGTCATCCGCTGTCACAGACTGGGCTGGTTCCAGGCACCTTCGGGTGCTGGGGAGGTTACAGGGTCTCTGTGCGAGGGAAGAAGAAAGTCCTGTACATGTGAGAGCCGCACTACTGACGCCTGTGACAGTGAATTTGTGTGATGTCGGAAATTAACATAAACTCTCCGCACAAGATCTATTTCAAAGAGCTTCAAGTGATGTCGTCCTTTTGAGTTTGGTCTTTTTACAGCCATTCCTCCCACCGAAAAAACGCTGGAGCTTCCCCCCAACCCCATAAGCTCTCGTAAAAACGTTACAACCTGTTCGGTCCCTGCAGCCCGAGCCGCCAGCCGCCCCTTGCGTCCCGCAGGGAGATCGCCTCACTTTAGCCGAAACTTCTTTAAACAGCTCCAGGGGCAGCAGCGTGACCGGGCGGCGGCGGGCACCTCCCGGCCCCGGCCCCGGCTCCCAGGGGCGCCCGCCGCCGCCTGGGAAAGGGGCCCGGGGGGCGGCCCCGGGCGGGCTGGGCACCGCTGGCAGCACCCGGCCCGGGCGCTCTGGGGCCCCTCGTGGCCGTCCCCGGGCACCGGCACCACCTGCGGCGGCAGGAGGCGAGGGGTGGCCCGGGTGCGGAGCGGAGCCTCTGGTTTCCCAGTGTAATGGCGGGAACGGCCCCGAGGGAGTGTCGGCCGGCCCCCGCCCAGGCTGGAAGCGGCCGCCGCGGGAACCGGCAGGCCCGGCCGCCGGCCCACGCACGCCCCTCGGGGCAGCACGCCGGGCGGGGCCGGGCGGCGCGAAGGGGGCCCCACACCGGCCGGCCGGGAGCAGCGCGGCCCCGGGTGAGCCTGCCCAGCGGATGGCAGCCCGGGGCTCGGCGACGGCGGCCGGGGGCGGTGAACCTGGCTAGGCCCAGCCCGGCGCGGCGGAGCGGAGCGGGGGGGCTGAGCCCCGGGGCAGGCACACCCTGGGCTCCCCCTGCCGGGAGCCCGCCGGGGCGGGGAGGCAGCCAGGGCGGGCCGGGGCTGCCGGCAACGGCCCCCGCCCCCACAGGAGGTACGGGGGGCCGGGGGCGGCCGCAGCCCCGGCGCCGTGAGGAGGCGTCAGGCGTGGGAACTCCGCTCGCTCCCGGTCCTGGGTCCGTATAAATGGGGGGCGGCGGCAGCAGCGGCAGCGCTTCGCCCAGACGGAGCCAGAGCCAGCGGCAGCCTGCGGCGGCGGGGCGGCAGCACGGGCGGCAGCACGGGCGGCAGCACCGGCGGCAGCGGCACGATGGGCGGCGGCGGCCCGCGGCGGCCCGGAGTGCTGCCTCTGCTGGCGCTGGCGCTGCTGGCGGCGCAGGGCGGCGCGGCTCCCCTGCAGCCCGGCGGCTCCCCAGCGCTCCCCAAGATCTACCCCCGCGGCAGCCACTGGGCTGTGGGTAAGTCCGTCCCGCCCGGCAGCGCCCGACGGCGTGGAGCCAGCGCGGCTGCCGTACCGGAGCACAGCGCGCTGCCCCGGGCCGGCAGCTCCCGTGCGAGGGCGGGCCGGCCGCCACGGAGAGCCGAGCGCCGGTAGCGGACAGCACTGCCGCGGGGGCCGGCCAGGACGTCGCCGCGCCCTCGCCGCTGCGCCCCTGCGGCCGCTGCGTCTCCCGCCGCCGCCTTTCCGCAAAAGTGCGGGGGGCCAGACCCCAGCCCGAGGGCAGCGGCCCGGGACCGGCCGGCACCCAGGGGCGCAGCCAGCAATCGGCGGCATCCCGGGGCGCCCGGTCTGGGAGAGCGTTTGCCGGCGCTGCCGCTCCCCTGCCCGCAGCAGCCTCCTTCGCCGCCCGAGGCCACCTGCGATCTTCCTCCGATGACAGCAAAGCGCTGGTTACCAGAAGCGTGTTCCGCTTAGCCCCTAGAAGGGCACTGGAGCGCGGGCTTACGCTAGAGTTCCCGTGCCAAGGCAGGAGAAGTCCAAGTCCTACAGCTTCTCCATCCACTTCTCATTCCAGCAAATCTTGCCAGGTGCCTCCTCCCAGCTCCAGGCAAAATACTGGGTTATTCCTGCCCGTTCTCAGCAGCGTCTTCTCTGACAACATGGCATAAGAGGCAGAGGAAATTAATTGTGTGTGACACTGTGACAACATCTCGTCCCAGTTGCCCTTCCCTTCCCTTCCCATCCCTTCATACTACCAGTCAATAACAACTTCCAGCTGATGTTTGAACAGCCAAATCGATAGGTCTTTTGGTTAATTTCGTGCCACTGACATTGTTGTTACAGGACATTTAATGGGGAAAAAGAGTGCTGGAGATTTTCCTTATGTTTATGAAGAAGAAAACAAGACACCGTTTTCGGCATTACGTGAAAATATCAAGCAGCTGGAAGACTATCTGCAGTGGGAAGAAATCTCAAAATATTTGCTGCGGCTGCTGGAAGGGAATGAAAATAGAAGTGCTCACTTTTTGAAAGGAGGGCTTCCCTGGTATAACAGGAACACCTGGGAGACAGATGACAATAGCAGTTGGAAAGATGTAAGTAAGATAAAACCCATAAAACCCCACCATATATCCACATTTCGTTTTACAGTAGCATATCAGCTGCTTCTAACTTGTGGGTTGTCCAGAAAGCAGCAGAAATGCGTCTCTGGCACTAGCCATTCAGTACAGTAAGACTCTACTTTTGATTACAGATTGTCACTCACAGATTGTATTTTTTTATGAATTTATTTGCTACTGGTTATAACTCAGCAAGCATCGAGCAGATTTTAGTGTCTGTATTCCCTTCAAGTTCCTTGGTCCTTCCATTCTTTTCTTCTTTAGCACTTCATGCTCAGGTGACTGTGGCAACACCAAGTTCTGTACTAACCCAGCAAAACCAAGCTAGCGTGGAACACAGGAGTGACTAAGAGGGCAGGAAGAAGGCAAAGCCTTCTGTATATAAAGCCACATCGTATTGACTCTGTGGCTATTCTGGCTGTCATGTCTGGCTCGCGAGGCACTGCCAGTCAGTGAATAGAGTGGCTGGGTGGGAGAGTTTTTTGTTTTCCCAGCTTTGGCTTTGCCTCGTGCAAGTCTCTTCCCCCAGCTAATGGTGCTGGTCACTGCTGGGGTCATTTGTGGTCTTGCAGAATCGGGCTGTGGCTACTGATAAGCTGTAATACATGCCTAGGAGCCACCTCTCCATCCCTCAAGTCAATGTACTTACTAGCACTATTTCACAAGATAACAAGACTTTGGAACAGATTCACCCCTGTTCTTCTGGAAAATCCTGTAAAATGCACTTGGGAGGGTATCAGTAAGGCTTTACTGAAAGTCACCAGGGTCTAAATGACATAATGGAAATTGCAGAATTTGCTAGGAAACTCCTTTGTCAGGTACAGTAATACCATTATTACTCTGTGTGTGTGTGTATATATATATATATGCACACTGCTGACATAGCTGCAGAATTCTTTTGGGTGACATTGAAACAGAATAAACAGATTCATGCACACACCTCCTAAAAACATTACTGGAAAGATTATTTTTTTTCCTTACAGTATTCTACTGTAATGTGTTGTAGTTAATATTCCTGGGCTAACTTCAGCCCAGTCTCCTTCCTGAACTGGTGTGGGGATGTCAGTGAATACTTCAGGTTTTGACTTGAATTCAAGTTAAAATGTACCTGTTAAATTAAGCCATGATTTAAGTATCTTACACCACTGGTATGAATGTTGTCCATAGGTTTCTTTCTGGCCATGGCTTTATGATGGTGATTAATACTATCTAAAAAGGAAAACATTTATCTCATCTTCAGCTCTGCCTTGTGCATCTTTGTAATCAAATTTGATAAAGAAATTCCATTGTGCTATGTAAACAGGGAAATATTTTGGCTTCTAAAAGTATCTGGTATCTACTTTATCTAATGATTTACTAAATCATACTTTAAAAGGCTGGAAGTTGCCTCTGGTAAGGTGAATCACATCCACATGTGTGTACTTTTACCCTAAATTAATATCCACTTTTTTGTGGTCTGACATTGAACATATATGTGAAATAATGAGATTATTGCCTTAAATATACAGATTTCCCCAATGATTAGTAAAAAAAAATAAATAACGATAATAGTTGTTTTTAAGAAAGGAGGCCTTTTTTATAAAGGTGGAATTGTGGTGTTGGTATGAAATTCAGTCATACATGTATACAGTGATACAAGAGCGCAAATGACCTTTGGATTTTGATTCCATAGATTTTTCTGGATGTGAGGGGTTCCATGTTGCACAAACCTTGATTAGACAACACCCTTGTTTAAGGTGCTGCTGCACCACAGCTAAGGAAGGTGTCCGTGTCCAGGAATGGTGAGTGTAGCTATCTGCCCTGGTGGAGGATGGCCAGGTAGAGTAAGCTGACAGCCATGGTGCAATGCATATGAGAAGTTTGTACTTGGTGTTAGATACTTTTCCAGACATACTGTGCTGGACTTTGAAATAGAACCTGATCCAAGGAGGAATGGGACACCATATTTACAGTGGGTTACTGTTCCTTGTGAAATGGCCCATTGGACTAAGGTATTGAAATGTGACCAACAAAAGGTAAAGCATGAACCCTACTGTCAGTGGATGGAATAGCTGTCCCAAGACCATGTCGCCGTCGAGGGGGCTATAATTAATTCTCATAGGCTGAGTGTGCACTTGCAGAGATGCTAACCATGGAGTCTGTGGCCGTGTGTGTGCAACCCTATGTTCCCATATACTGAACATAAGTGAAGGCAGGCTGTGTTTCAAACTTGAATTTTAAGATCAGAAATCCCCAAAGCTGAAGGCTGCAGAAGTAAATACAGATGCATACTTCGGGTAACTCATTTCAGGGTCTTGCTTATTGGCTCAAGTTAATTCTGTGCATTACTCCCCACTAGCGCTCATGCTGTGCTGTACGTAATTGTTCCAGGAACTGGACTTAGGGTCATGCACTGAGTTGTTTTCTTCTGTTTTCAGTTAGTACCAGGCAATGGAAGACCTTGCCTACTCTCTATTCTGTAAATAAATTACAGTTAAAGTAGTTAAAAATCAGAAGGGAAGTCTCTTCTGCAAGTTGGCCTAAGTGTAAAGTGGGGTGGGGTGGGGGGGTGGGAGGGGAAGCTTTAAATTGTTTCTGTGGCTTAGCTTTTCAACACTGGTGAGACACTATATAAATGAGAAGGCAGACAGAATGATTTGGGAGAATGTCTTTCCTCCTACTTGGGCAGTTGGGTCTTATGCTAAGACAGATGAGGTCTGTTTTGAAAAGATTATTAGGAATATGTTATGTGAATACACAGAGCAGATATATATTAGGCTTATTATCTTAGTGAATGACTTTTTTCAGCGCTGGTCTATAAATAACGTTTTTCTCTTTTTATTAGATGATGGACCATCTGCTTCAAGTTGGGAATATGAAAAAGAGCACTCCAAGCTGAAAGGTGGTCTCTAAACTAAATCATGAAGAAACTGAATACTTTCCCTAAGAGACTGCATTTCACAAGCACTTGATTGTATCAGATAATCAACAAGGTCTCTTTTCTGTAGACAAGATTTCCTTTGTGTAAAATACCTAAATATATGTATTCTTGTATGTTTCAGCAGTGACTAAACTCTACTTCACTTTCAAGGTTGCATTTTCTCACTTGAATGGCTTTAATATATATATATATAGATAGATACAAAATTGTCATGGAAGGGTCTTCCAATCAATTACACGACTTACCTATCTAATCAGTTCATTTCATAGTTCAAAACTACATGACGTTTCAACAATTGCAATAAATAGTACTAATAAAAAGGCCGAGTTTATACTTTTATTCGAGTGAATACAATAGAAATCAGCTGTGCCACAGCTGGTAACAAAGGAAGAACAGAGTGATTCCTTTTCCACCGAAGCTCGCCGGCGGCGTGGGGAGCTGGCGGCCCGCCCGTGGCAGGGCCGTGCCCGCCGGGAGGGGCGGCCCTGGGGCTGCGGAGGCTCGGCCTCCCGGCATCGCCCCGCACGCCGCCCCTGCCAGCCGTCCGCGGCTCAGTGGCACAGCGTGGCTGCGTGAGACCGGAGAAAGATGCTGCCTCCGGGCGTGACACCGTTTGGGGCTGCGGCCGAGTGGTGCCCCTGGTCCCTGTCCCTCCCCAGCCGGCCGCGCCGTCGGAGGCCCCGGCGAGGAGGGGGAGCCTCTCCCCCAGGACCAGCACCGGCAGCGCAGCGTGAGGGCGGCGGTGAACTGCTGTCCGAGCGCAGCAGGCCTTTGTGGCGGTGACGCTGCCCGACGCTGCTGAGGCCGCCCCTGCGGCACCGCGTCCGGTTCCCGGCGCCCCAGTACAAGAGGGACCTGGACGAGCTGGAGAGGGCCCAGCACTGGGCCGGAGGGGCGATCACGGGGCTGGAGCCCCTCAGCCAGGAGCGGCTGCGGCCGAGCGGGCGGAAGGGGAGCAGACTCGGGGGCCCTGCCGGTGTGCACGGGATACCCGAGGGGCGTACAGAGGGCCGGACCCTTCCCCGCCATACCCGGTGAGGGGGGCGGAGGCAGTGGGCATCCCAGAACTTCAGGGGACCCGTTCTCGCCGTGAAGGTGGCCGGGCACGGGCACAGGCACAGGCTGCCGGGGGCGCGGTACAGCCTCCGGCCTCGGAGCTGCTCAAACGGCGCTCGGGCACGGCTCCGGGCAGCCGCTCCCGGGCCGCCTGCAGGAGCCGGCGCTGAGCGGGGCGCCCCCAGGGCCCCCGACCCCGCCGTCGGGGGAAGGGCACGGAGACGGAACCGCCAGCTGCCCGGCTTCGCTCGGGCGGCCGGAGCCGCCTGCCTCCAGCAGGCGGCGCCCTCGCCACACGGATGGGCGCGCGGGGCGGGCCGGGGCGGTGCTCTGCGGGCTGCCCGGCCAGGTCGGTCCCGTCTCGGTGCCTCCGGTGTCGGGGCCGCCCCGACGCTGCGCCCATTTGTTGCGGTTCCCGGCGCGTCCCGCGCGGTGCCGGTGACCCCAGCCGCGGGGGGAGCGGGGCGTCCGGCTGCTTTCCAGGGGCCGCCACGGGCACGGCCGGTTCCAAACTCCATCGCGCGTGTCTTTGCGCGGCCGAGGCGGCAGCGCCTGGCGGGGGGCCGCTGCCCGGTGCGGCCCCGGTGCGTGACGCGTGTTCCCGCGGCCCCCCTCGCGGCGGGTGCCGTGCCGGCGCGCTCCCGGAGCGGCGAGGGGGGGAGGCGGCCACTTCCCCGCCCCGGCGCGCGCCGCGCAGCCCCGCGGGCCTCGGAACGGTGGCGGGCGCGACGGTGCCGAGGCCGCCGGGCTGCCTGCGCGCCTCAGCGCTGACACCCCGGCTCCCGGGGCAGCGCTCGGTCGTCTCGGCGGACATCCCGGCCTGTGCCGGCCAGAGGGAGCACCCAGCGTGTTCGGGTGCTGTCCCGGGCCTTTTAGAGCTTAAAAGTGCTTCCCCGTTTCAGGGGAACTTAAAAATGCTGCCTTTTTCCCTCTGTCCCCGTTGCCACTTGCCCAAAGGCGATGCAAAGTCTTGCCAGGGGTGCACGTAAGCATGGGGAAGTTTCCTGATGTGGGGTGCAGGTCTGTCCTCCCCCCACCTCCGAGGCCGCCGGCCCTCCTGGCAGGCAGGACCTGTGAGAAGGCTCCTCTGCAGCCCGGCTTCTGCTGCCAAGCGGTTTGATTTTGGCTCTGTGCGGGGCCGGATTGGGCCAGCAGTGCCTACACGCTTTGCCCAGACACCCAGAGGGAAAGCTGCTCAGAAAGACTCGAGGTAGGAGGAATCCCTAGCAGAGCAGGAGAAGCAGGAGGCAGCCTGCTCTGGGGCAGTGGAGGGCAAACCCTTGAGACCCTAGCGACTACGCACATTAAACAAAGTGGGCTGCAGCTTAGCTAGTGCCAGGTACCCTTGGAGATGCTAGGCCATCCCTGGAAAGCTTTGGTCACACGTTCCAACCAACCTTCCCCTGCCCAGCCTTGGCAGGGATAAAGGCAGAGTGGAGGAAGGAGTTGAGCAAAATAAGAGGGGCACCACAAGAACGTGCTTGGGAACCTGGCTTTAGTCTTCATGTGGCCAAGGTCACTGGAGTGAATATGTGTGTGTGTTATACACCCAAGAAATAAAAGAGAAGAAGCCTGGCACACAAGACAAAGCACTGTCTGAAGACTTAAGAGATCTTTGTACAGGCTCCAGGTGGGATGCTAAGCACAGGCACCTGCTGTTGTTAGCATCCTTGGCCTCCAGCTATGGAACTGAAAGAACAGGGGGGTCTCTTGCAGAGCTGGTGCCATAAGTGCCAGGCAGGCTTACGATACCCAAAGAGCCCTCAAATGGCACTAGAGTTATGAGGTAACTCAGTCATGCCATCCCTGTCTGAGCTTGGTTGAATCGTGTTTCTCTGTGCCTCAGTTTCTCTGCATGTAAAATGGGACTCCCCTGTCCCACAGATGCAGCATAAAATAAACTGGAAGGGTATTTTTTAGGATGTCGTGGGGAAGGGATGAGGAAGCAGCATGTTCATGACCAGTTCATGATAAACTGTGAAGCCATGAACAATAGCAGGTTTTCCTGCCATACAGGCTCTCCTGGTTTTGAGTCATGCTGCAGTCGGCGAGGCCTTTAAGCAAGAACAAGCTGCTGGTGAGCCAGTCTTCCTGAGGAGCCCTTGGTTTAAAAGCATTCCTTAAAACTAGCATCCCCCTTGCTGACATTCTGGATTCACCCAGAGGCCCGCCTTATACTCCCTGCCCCTGCCTCTTCACTGAGATGGAATCAAAGGAGAAAGATCTGACCTACCTGCACCGGTCAGCAGCTGGAACACCACCTATCCTCTTTATTTACTCCAACACTCTCTCCTGTATCAGCAGCCAAAGCTTCAGTTCTAACCTCTTCTTGCCTCCACCCAAATTTCTGCTGCCTCCATTTAAACTCTCTTCTGAATGTTTTGCCTAGCTGACTTTAACTGCATTTCTACACAGAACCAAACATTTCAGAGCTGATTTCACAGTTCTTAGTGGGGCAGAAATGTCATATGACAGAGGGATGACTGCCAAATGTCAGCCAGTTTTCACATCATGCATTGGCAGAACACAGAGATGCTCACAGAGAGGAGAGAAAATACTCATTCTACCAGAAAAACTGGTAATGTTATCAAAGCCACCAGTGTCCTGGTCAAACTAGCTTCTTGCTCTGCTCTCTTTTTGTTTGTTTCATTCCAACATTTTCTTCTGTGGTAGGATTTTTTAAATGGGTACTCTGTGATTGACAAACTGCTGAAGGAAGTTGATAAAGAAGTCCCAAGGTTTATAACCCGTGGCATTGGTGACACAGGAAGATGCTTGACTGCATAGGAGAAAGAACCTGAGTGTCCAGCCCAAAAACACTGTAGCTGAAGGGAAGCCCCTTGAATTAATGCCTGTTGGAGTTGGACTTCATTATATGTCCCAACAGACTGAACTGATGAAAGGTGTAGCCAGGAGCTTTGAACAGGTAAGTGAGATTTTTCAACAGTAAGTAACTAAATGTTCTTACTTGAAACCCCTGTCAGGTGCAGCTGAGGCAGACAGAAAGAAGATCCTTCAACTCTCCATCTCACCTGCAGACATTGGCATGTCCTCAGCAGAGGAGGAGGACAGAATTGCCCTCAACCCCAACAGCTCATAACAGATATTTAAATTGTGACTGAGCTCTGTGTGTTTCCCTCTCACAGGGGCTGTGATCCAAGGTGGCTGAGGAGCAAACATGATGGCCAGCCTGCTGCTCCGCGGGGATGACAGCTTCTCCTGACCCCATCCAGCAGGGATTGAGGACCAGGCCTGGACAAAGCACCAGTCTCGCTCCACTGGAAAGCAACTGAGCTAAACTTCACGTCAAAACTCTCCTTGTCTTATGTAGGTCAGGTATCTTTGCTAGTTTTCTTGAATACTGACAAGATTCTGACCAGGGGTGGGAAGGAAGAAAGGTATGTTCAACCCAGTGAGACACAAATGGGGAAGGAAGGGAAAGAGGAAGGAGCTTCTTGGCTTCTGACATCAGCTGCCCTCCCCAAAGCCCCTTTGACAATGTGAGAGTCCAGTACACATCTTGTCTTGCCTCCTGTTCCCGGTGAGGTTCGTGCCTCCTCAGTAGTTATTTGCCCCATGCTGAGAAGGGAGGTGCAGTACTCCCAGAAGCAGGGATCTGTGCCATGGTAGGCTAGCAAGGATTCCTCGCCATGGAGCAATCCCTCCAAGGAGTCTCTCAGGGCAGCCCTTGCCAACTGCCTCATATCCAGGACACTGAGTTAAAACCAAGGTTTTTTTGGGAAAACTCTTAAGAAGTATTTACAGCTTCACTCGCCAAAGCCTACACACTTCCATGAGTTACTATGGCCGCTGACAGACCCTGTCCTATGAGTCCACCTCTCCCTCCAAAAGGTGGTGTGCTGTGGTTTGCGAAAGAACATTCACTGTCTGCAACCGTCTCATTGCAAAGGAGTAAATTTCATAGTCTTTTCACCGGCAGTCTTTTATCAGTATTCTTCTTCCTTAGAACTTCAGATGTTGCAAAGTAGTCAAATATAGGCACTAAATCTGCTATCTTGGTAATACAGTTTAAGCAAAAGAAGAAATAGATCACTCAGAAAAGGCCAGGCTAATAGCCTTAGCAAAGTTAGAGTAAAGAAGTGGTTAAGGATCTAGATGATTTAATCCAGTTTTAAGAAAAGGTTTTACAGTGAGCAATTAGATGCTGTTTAAGGAATTAATCACTAATGGGTCATTAACTCTGACTGCTATTGTACACTTAACAAGCTGAGGCAGGATTATTAGACTCGGCACCCAATTAAGAAGGAGAAGATATTTACAACAAAATGAACAAATGGGCTTTTAAAATGGAATGGGACAATTTGAAAGAAAGTGTAGGAACACAGGAAACTAGACAGGGTACAGGAAAGATACAAGTTTGCATATGCCTCTGTCCCTTTATTTGTTTAGGCACAGACAGGTAAATATTTTTCACTTATGTTTAGCTGCTTAAAATACTTATTTTTAGCAATAAACTCATAGCTTTCCTTGAAAGACATAACTGCACACAGTTCATTCATTACAGGGTTCACATGTACAGTGTATAACAAAAGACCCGCTTTAATGTGTCAGTAAAAGAACAAACACACAAACACCATAGCCTGGCATAACCTTTCTTTTTTTTGCTTGCAGGTGTTGGATCAGGTGCTTAATAGAAGTGAAAAGGTTTCTTCAGCTGCTGTTTCTGTTGTCCTGTCACTGTGTTTCTATCTACTGTTAGTTTTTAACCAACTAACTTCGATCTCAAGTAACCAGGCATCAGTGCTAGTTACAGCGCTGATCAGAACCCCGGGGGGGGGTGGTAGTGGTGGTAGTGGTGTCATCTTTCCAATGGCTTTGCAGGATACAGAAGAGCTGGAGAGGGCAGTAGTGCCAAAATGTGGAAAAGCATCACTGGAATCTTGGGGAATTACCTGTTAATCACGAGCAGGTAAAAGCTGTTGGGCAACAGTCAGACGTACTCACAGACAGGAGGGTTTTCAGCACCAGAGCCACAGTTGGACTGCAGCCAACAAAGATAAGTGGAGTTGTTCCTGCCCCCAGGGAGGAAGAGTGTGCACAGCCTGTGCCATCGTTTGTTAGTGTGCGTGCACTACTGATGCCGGCCAGGGTGTGCAGGCACTTCTCAAGCACACCAAAAAACATCCTTCCGTTGTGGCCACTGCCTGGCAAACTCTGCATCCTTGGTAATGCAAACAAAGCTCACCTGTGAAAGGACCACTGGAGTAAGGCCTGAAAACTGAAGTGGGTACTGCTTCTGCTCTCCTCCCCTCACCCCAGCAGCTGACTCAGGTCTCCTTACCAGAAGTTAGCAAAATATCTCCTTGGTCCTGACAGCAACAGCACTTTCTTTTCTTGACAGCATGGTACTTTCTTTGATGAGGCAGCACCGAGCTGTGGGCTGGGGAGACTGGGCACCACCACGGATACACAAACACTGACAGGTCCAGAGCCCAGCAGGAAGGTCCTGCCCACATAGGGCCACATTGCCTTGGAACTTGGCAGGGACCACTTGCTGGTCCTCCCTAGCAACCCCGGGACCAACACAGCTCAGGGAAGGCCTGGGGCCCTGGTGCAGCATGCACTCCGGTCTGGAGAGGTGGGTTGGATCCGCAGGGAGGCCAGGGAGAGAGGAAAAGGCATTGCAAAATAGAGGGATTCCCATTATCATCTGTAAAAGCAGCTCTCCAGACAATAGATGGGGGCTGCTGTGGAGAAGTCTGTGAAGGGATGTTTAGAAACTGCTGTCTAAGGTTAAAAACCTCTCTGAAGTGAAGCTGAACAAAGCTGACATACTTGTTTCTGACAGGACTCTTAAAAGATACGCACAGATTGTGAAAATATAATTAGACGCCAGCCTTTGTCTGGCCACAACGAGTGGGAAATGGTGAAAGGAGAGGTCTCCCAGTCTGCATTGAATCATCCCAGGACACAATGAGGGCACTTGTGCATCCTTCTCTCTTCCCTAATGAGAAACGTTAATTGCCACAACCTCCAGAGTGTGTAGAGCACCCCGTGCCCAGTGGAGGAGAAGGGGTGTTTCGTTACAGCTTCTCAGCCCCATTACAGGCAGTAACAGAGATAATGGAAAATAAAGATGCTGCAGTTTTAGTTTCGGCAGCTTGGCAGTGGGCGCTGGGTGGGTGGGAGAATAAGCATGGCCCTGCGCTGTGCCAGCCTCGGGGGCTGCACTGGGCAGGATGCACCCAGCAGGTTCCCACTGGCGGCTCCAGCCACCCAGCCAGGCAGCCAGCACCCAGTCAGCTACTGCCTGTCTCCCTCTCTGGGTGGCTGGGCTGCGGGGGCATGGGGCCTGGCAGCACCCATGAGTCCCCTTCCCCGAAGAGGCAGCAAGGGCCAGGGGACTGGCGCCAACCCCAGCCTGCTGGGGCAGGGGTGGACAAAGCCCACCAAAACGCAGGGTTGCCCCAGTAGGGCAGCTGTGGGAGTGTTGCACCCGGCCCGTGGGCTACCAGAGCCCTTGTCGAGCAGGCAGCCAGAGCCGGGTGCGCTCCCCACCATGGGTCTGCAGGCCCCAGCACTCACAGCCAGTGGGGCAGGGTCCTGCTGCCACAGCAGGAGGGAGGAGGGCCCACCGCCTGGCCTGTCCCACACCTCTGTGCATCACAGCCAGCGGAGGGTCTGGCCCAAGCAGCCTGTTCAGGTGCAGAAACACAATGTGCAGCCCTCATGCAGGTCATGCCATTTAATGGTGCAAAAGCAGAAAACCGTCCCTTGGTAACGCAGGCCTCGGTTCCCAGCCACCTTACTTACACAGCTCTTCACCCTACTGCAGCTTTTATTGCAACTAAAGCGTCCAGCCAAGGAGGGAGAGCAAAAGAGACTTTTTTTTTTTCCTAAGCTATGATCAGGCCCCTAATTCTGCAGGGCATGTGGAAAAGGGAAGTAAAAGGACCACAAAATACAAAGCAAGTCAAGGTGTGGGGGAAAGGCTGGCGCAAAGGACAGCCCTCCCTTGCCTGGCTGTCTGGAGGAGCCAGAACGGGTCAGGGGCATCCCTTGGCTGTCCCAGGACCGGTCTCCCCCGTGGGCTTGTCCCAGGCGCTGAAGAGGGAGTTCAGATTGTCTGCCAGGGTTTGCCGATGGACTGGATGTGCTCCTTGGCCTTCAGCCGTAAGGCCGCAATGCTGGTGTTGCGCGGGTCTGCCTCGTCCAAGGGGAACTTGTCCACAAAGGTGGCCCCACACTGGTAAGGTGGCGGTGGCCCCATTGCCCCCAGAGGCTGCAGCGCATGGGTCACGGCCGGAGAGTTCAGGAAGGGCGGCGGTGTGTAGCTGCCGGGCAGGCTCTGTGGTGAGGCCACAAAGCCGGGCAGGGTCTGCAGGGCCGTGCTGCTGGCCACAGGTGGGCTGAGCCACGTCTCAAGGGGCAGGTTGCTGCTGAGAGGACCCATGGGTGTTGCCTGGGGGGAGCGGTTGAAGGAGAGAATAGGCGAGTCCTGCAGCTTCATGGAGGTCACCTCCAGTTTCTCCTGCCGCCTCCACTTGGCCCGTCTGTTCTGAAACCACACCTGCAAGCACAGCCACATCAGCCAGGCCACAGGGCTGTCCCTGCCGAGGCAGAGGCTCTTCCCAGGGTGAGCAGCACGCAACGGAGCGAGGGAAACGCAAAGGAGCTGCAGGCGCCACCATGCTGAGCTAGGGCAGCAGGAGGTCCGGCCGCGCTCCCCCACGGCCCGGCAGCCCTGCGCTTGGCAGGGAGCTGCGTTGCGGGAAAGCAGCCCGGCAACAGCCCCGCGCCAGAGCCAGCTCGGCTGCCCACAAGCCACCTGCTGGCCTACCGCTAGCTGCTGCCCCGCTGCACCGCGGCTTCAGCTGCCCAGGCCGGGCCGCACCAGGCAAAGGGCAGCGGCGGGCCGGGCGGAGGCCCGACCGCGCGGCCGCCGAACGGAAAACGACCCCGGGCTCACCCTGTCCCGCCGGCGCCGCGAAGGACAGCGCCATCTCCAGAAGCGGCCGGCGGCGCTGGTGCCGGGCCGGGTACCGGGCCCGCGCTGCTCCAACCGCCAGGGCTGCGGGTCCACGCCGGGCCGGGGGCTCCCGGCGCCGGAAACGCTGGGCCGCGCCGAGCCCTGTCCAGCCCTGCCCTGCCGTGCCGCGCCGTGCCGGGCTGTGCGGGGCTTCCCGGCGCGGGGCTATGCCGGAGGCCGGCGGGGCGGAGGCGGGCGTTACCTGAACGCGGACCTCGGGGAGGTTGACCTTCATGGCGAGCTCCTCGCGGCTGTACACGTCGGGGTAGTGGGACTTCTCGAAGGCGCGCTCCAGCTCGTGGAGCTGGTACGTGGTGAAGGTGGTGCGGTTCCGTCGGTGCTTCTTCTTGGGCTGCTCCTCGTCCGACGGCTTCCCTTCGCCGCTGCTGCCAGCGGGCAGCTCTGGGCTCGCACTGCCTGGGCAGTACGGCTCTGCGAGGGAAAGACGGGCAGGTCACGGGGAGCGCGATCTCCCCGCCGGGCCCGCCGAGGGAGCGGAGGAGAGGGCGGCCGCCCACCCCCCGGCGCCTCTCGCCCGCCGCACTCACCTTGGAAGCGCTCGGCGCGGCCCTGGGGCTCGATCGGCGGCGGCTCGACGGGCATCTTGGGGAGGCAGTGCCGGGGACCCCGCCTGTCCGCCTCCTTGGCGGTGCCGGCGCTGCCGTCGGGGGGGAAGGGGCCCAGCAGGCCGTCCTCCTTGGTGAACCCCAGGATGGCCTCGATGCTGTGCAGCCTCGACGGGTTCCCCCCGGGGCTCCGCGCCGCCTGCGCGGACAGCGAGAAGGCGCCCTCGGCCATGGCGAGCGGGGCGCCGGGCGGGTGCATGGGGCGGCCGGCCCGGGGCCCCGGCGCGGCGTTGCGGTCCTAGTCCGGCCCCGGGGCGGCGCGGGCAGCTCTGGCACAGCACCGCCCGGCGGGCTGGCCTCCTTGGGGCGGGGGAGGAGTGCCGGGGGGCGGTGGGCGACGGGGAAGGCGAGGCCCCCGCGCCGCTCCGGCACGGCGGGGGAGGCAAGGCATCCCCAGGGCCCCGCCGCCAGCGCCCGCCACCGCCCCCCCCTCCCCGCGCCGGCCGCCCCGCCCCGCCGGCCCCGGCCCCGGCCCCAGACGGCGCCGGGCGATGCCATCCGGGGCCCTCGAGGCGGGGCGGGCCGGCCCCCGCTGCTGCCGGGGGCTGGCCCAGGCCGGGCGCCCCGCCGAGTCCCGCAATTGGAGCCCCGGGGCCGGGGCCAGGGCCAGGCCGAGCGCCGTCGGAAACCGCCGTGGGGCCGGCGGCCGCAGGGCGCGGGGGAGCGGGCCGGCCCGGCGGGGGCCGCGGGCCGGGCCGCGCCGGACGGGCCCGGGAGCGGGGACTCCGCGGAGGGGGAGGGGACCTGGCCGGCAAGCCAACGGGTGTCCGGGGCAGTGCCCGGGGCCGTGCTGCAGGCTCTCCGCGCCTCCCCGAACCGCCTTCCCTCGGCAGCCCCAGCCGTCGGCCGGCCCTGGCGTTCTTCAGGTGCCGGGTGTCACAGGTGATCTTTCCAGAGGTGACAGCCAGGAGGGTGCCGCGGCGCCGCGCGGTGTCACGTGCGGAGGGTGAAGAGCAGCGGGGGTAACAGCGCCGGGGCCGTGGTCCCCGGCCGGGCCAGGTGCCCTGCGTCTGGCTGCCCTCGGGGCTGGTCCTGCGGCCGGGGGGGCAGCCGGGCTCTGCAGAGCTCTGCGGGAGGGGCTCAGCCTCTCGACCCTCGCAAGTCCGGGGAAGGTGCTGGACATGGTTTCTGAAGGAAATTGCCCAAGGTGTTGCTATAGGACAGGCCC
Organism: Falco naumanni; assembly: GCF_017639655.2. Lineage (NCBI taxonomy): Eukaryota > Metazoa > Chordata > Aves > Falconiformes > Falconidae > Falco > Falco naumanni. Next base: position 86,484,231 of record NC_054080.1, read on the forward strand.
CGGGAGAAGCGCTGGCCCCAGGACACGATCCTCTACAGGGCAAGCGGGGCTGGGCGGCCAGAGGCAGGGCCAGGCCCCGGGGGGAGCTGCGGGATGCTGCGGGAGGGCAGGCAGCCCCCACCTTGCTGGGGCTTGGCTTGGTGGAGGGCACGAGCTGGCCAGGCAATGGCATTGTGTCCTCTGCCTTCAACTTACTCCTTCCTGCATCAGTATTTTTCCGGCTTTTCTCTTTCTGTCACTTTGTCCCTTTTTATGCTAGCACTTGCCAGTTCCTCTCAGGCACCAGCCGTCCTTCGTCCCAGCTGCCATGGTGAGCACAGCAACATCCAGAGCGGTTTTCAGCCTGCACTAAGTTTTGAAGATGCTTCCGTGTCAAGCCTGTGGAGTCTGTATGTGAATGAAAAACAGCACTGCTGCTGCTTCTTCCAGACATATTAGCTACTCTAATAAAAGGTATGACCTCACCCTCAACAAATCTTCATTTTTGCTACCCCTCCACACCCCAAGAGGAGATATTTTGTGTAGACTTTTCCAAAGGAATCGCTTCAAAACGAAAGAGTGGCAGCGCTTGCCCTTGCCAGTGCCTGCGCCTTTATAAAGTTTATGGCCTGATGTCCCAAAGTTAATCCCCTGTAGAAGCGCTCAGTTTTTCCTAGCTCCAGGTGAGGTTTGCTTTCACTGACTGCTTTCGGGCAGGGGGCAGGGGAGCGGGTTGGGGCCTAAAGAACTCAGCCATCCATTGGCAAAGGGGGAAGAGGCCGACAGGAGAGACAAGAAGAGGTTAGTGTGGCTTTTGTGCTCAATATGAAAAGCAAGTCAATACCATTGTAGGGGCATTGGAGGGTACTCAAAGCAATCAGCCAGGGGCCATTGTGTTCCTTTAATCTACATGTGTATTTCCCAAGAACTCTATTAGTGAAGATGAATGAACTGTGCAATGTCCCTAATTTCTTCTAATTTGGAGCTGGGGTTTTACAGCACTCACAACCAGCACAAAACATGCCTGTCCCTCCAGAAGCCCTGGGCAAACTTGGGAATCGTTTCTGCTTGTTGTGGCCAAAAAAATGATAGCAAGGTGAGACACAAGAGCAACAACCCTTTAGCCAGGCTCTGGTCTGGCAGTTGTGCTGTAAAGGACATTGGGTCCTGGCACAGATGCTGCTTTTAGGGCACCTGTCAAAATTTTCAAATGCAGGGACAAGACTCAGATTTTTTGCTGTTATAATCACAATACAAATGTACAGCAAAAATCTTCCAGCCCTAAAGACAGGTACATAACCCACAAAGTACATGAGGCACACCTTCCTCCCAAATAGAGAATAACCCTCTTTCCTCGGCGGTAGATTATTACAGTTGTATTTGCTGTACAGAACTGCATCTACCACTATAGCACCCTTCTTGCAGGGGAATGGAGTTGTACAGAGAGGAAGCGACTTCCTTGGTCCCAATCTGCAAAAATCTGAAACAAGCCTACAATCCTGTCGTGGAACAGAGAGCAGCTCTGACTCTTCTGGCTCCAGATATCTCTTTTTCTCTCTTCCCATGTTTCAGGCACAGACTGTGGTGCCCTGACACACACATGAGGCATCGTGCTGCTTTGGGGAGGGGAGGGAAGGCTTAACGGTTCCTCTGATAATTGAGAGACTAACACAGAGGGTTTAGGATGGCAAAGAAAGGTAACTGTCTGAACATTTCCCTTTGAGTCTAACATACTGGCTGTTGGCTAAATCCCTCGCTGCCACAGAGACCCTGGGATGTGTGTCATACTAGTATGAAGTCTCAAAAATTGATAGTGTGGTATATCACAGCTTCACAAAGACCGTTTACCTTTGGAAATTTGCAGGGGCACTCAGGATCAATATTCAGTATCTGATGAAAAAAGTGGGATTTCTTACCTGCCTTTCAAAAAGCTACCCCCTCTTCCAGCACCTTTTTTAGGTTTTTTGCAATGTATTATTAGAACAATCACTGCTGAACTTGCATTTGGAAGGTAGCAAAAATTCTCAAGATTGACAATCTCTAAAGTGCAGCTGCGTGCTATAACCCCCTTCCTGTGCATGCCCAGTGAAGACTACATGGAATAGTTTTGATCCTGTTTGTGCTGTTGAGACATATGTATGGGATGTGGCTTTACACAATGAAATCAGCAGCATAAAATGCCACAGATTCTTGCTTCCTTTCCTCCTGTCTTTTCTTTATGTCAAGCTGAAATAATTACTGCCTTGCAGAGCAGACATTTGAAGCTGAAGTCACTCTGCAGGTGGGACATTGCTCTTCAGAGCAGTGATGTGCAGCAGGGAGTGCCTCCCAGAAAGATAAACAGGACTTTCAAGGTCAGACGGCAAATCGAAGGGGTCGGGGGGTGGGGGGTGTGGGGGGGTCGGGGGTGGGGGAGTGCGTCAAGGGGAAGGGGGAGTACTTACTCAAGGGAAACAAGGGGAAGAGGGAGTACTCACTCAGCAGGAACCTGTACCATACTGCAGTTTGCATGCTCTGTATCATCCAGCAGACGTTGTTAAAACCGGGAAAAACTGGCTTTGCTTTTTTTTCCTCCCAAGAAGTTCTTAAGCATGCAGTTTAAGAACTCTGAAAGCTTCATGTATGAGGAAGCTGCTGCTGTACCTTGACAGTCACCTCGTGCTTTTTTTCTGGTGAGATTTTTCTTTATCCACCCCTTGGAGAGCAGTTGTGTTTTCTCCATCACTTACAGGGTGCTCTGTGGCATACAGGAATCACAGAGAAAGCACTGAGCAGTCCCCGGTGCAGTGCAGTGCCTGAGCCACCGTGGAGCTGGGGTGCTGTGAGTGTGGGACCAGCTGTGGGTGCTCTGGGAGCAGGGCGGCATGGGCCTGGTGCGTGGGCTCTATAGGCTCACTGTGCTCAGCCATTCCCCCTGAGGGAGGGAGTGGAGATTCATGCTATAAGGCTATATTAATGCAATCCTTCTTTACTTGTTTTCCAATTAGCTTAATTGAATTCAGATTGCTTAAAAGTGGGCACTAGAGACATTTATCTTGATGGGATGATGGCCTTGAGCTCCAGCGATCCTATTAACTGTAAGAACCCAAATCCCAGGTAGGGTCTGTGCAGCAGTAGCTCCCATGTGACCTAATGCCTTAATCTGCTCCTCTTCTGTGCAGCGCGCACACACATGCACACAGAGGCACACACACACATGTACAGGCACATACACACACGTGCACACATGTGCATATATGTACATGTGCATTTGTGCACACCTGCACGCAAGTGCATCCCCACACACAGAGCCCAGCACACATGCACACACATGCAAGTGTCTGCCCCTTAAGATTTCAGCGGCCTTAGGCAGAAGGCTGTTTAGTGCAAGACACTGGAGAAACACTTTCCTCTCTCTTAAGAGTTGGACTGGAGTCAGTGCACTGCCTGCCAGCCTGGCCCGCTCTGCTCCAGACTTCCCCATGGTCTGTGCCCTGGGCTAAGCATCTAGAGAACTGCATCTCTGGTGACATGTGGCTCCACCACCTCCTATCAGCATGCCTCCCCAGGCCTGCAGCTGCAGTCTGAGGACAGGGACAGGCAGGGCTGCGGGGCTGCACCTTGCTGGTGCTGGCAGGGAGCAGGGCGGCCACCTCCAGTGGGGTGAGAATCAGACTCCTGCTGAGGGCAGCTGTGCCCTGGCAATCACAGCACCCTGTGCAGGGGGCTCTTAGGGGCGTTTGGGGCAACAGTTCTGCCCCCCCCCCCCCAGCACGGGGCCAGGACCCACTTTGCCCCATCACTCCTGTGCACAGCCTGATGATAGCCACAAGGCGGATGCAAGCCCTAGCCGCAGCATGCCAAGGAAACTGTATGCAAGCTCAGGGCAGAAACCAGCTCCTCTCTTTTGGAGGTGCAAAGTAGCCCAGCTCTGCCACTCCAGACCGAGAGCTTTTAAGTCTCTGGCTCTAAAAATGGTGCCTAGGGCAGCCTGCTCCCCTCCCAGCAGCAGACCAGCATGGCTGTGGCCAGTGCCAGGGCTGGGGACCATCCCACACTGTGGATGGGGAGGGCCCCTGTCCTGCACCAGCTTGCAGCCACCTCCCAGCCCTGCTCACCTCTGCCAGCTCTGACATGTTTTTGGAATCTCATTAATCGCTTGTTTGGTGATTCTGACTGTACTTTCTTCTCTGACCCTTTAAACCATGAAAATGCTGATCCTATATGTGCTGATGAATTTAATTAGCTCCTTTAAACCACCAGATGCTTTCAATAAGATTTTCAGGATGTCCCAGGCACATTTTAATTCAAAGGTCAAAAGCCTGAGGCTTGTTTACTTTTGTGTTTTATAGGTAAGACAATGCAGTCTGTAAAGTAACAGAACAGTACAGAGACACCTACAAATATTTATACAAATACAGAGGGAAACTGATTGATTCCCACAAGTCAAAGGCCGGTTGAACTGAGCTGGCAACTATTTTAACTACTTTATATAAAGACCACCTAAAAGAGCCCACTTGTCTTTCTACACAGGTAATGAAATTCTCTGTTGACATGAGAGAAGGATCCCAAGAGACAGAAATAGGATCAGAAGTCTCTTGGTTTTAGGCAGTGTTTGAGTCAGTGTTAGTATTTGCTAGCTCTGATGCTTGATGAATGTGCTGAAGATAGGTCTTCTCTAAAGAAATGACCTATTACAACGGGAGAGTGGCTGACATCCTTTTCTGAGTGGAGGAGGGCATCCTCTGGGAAAAACAAGGAAGGTAAACTTGACAACTTGTATGATTCTTAAGCAAGAAAGAAGTAAGCGAGAAGAAAAGGCCTGTTTTCTTGGGACTACAACAGGGAAAATATTTGATAATTTTTCAAATGACTCTATGCTGCTTATATTTGAATAGTGATTGCTGAAGGAGCCTTCCTAAGATGTTCTCTTGCATCCAAGAGCGGTCCCACAGAGGACAGGAACAACAGCTGCCACCTCAGCCTGTCCCTGAGCCGGTAGCTCCCACATCGCTGCCAGGAGCGGTGAGGCTGCCACAGTACCCAGGCAGTGGGGCAGGGCTCAGACCCATGCTGCCCCAGAGAGGTGCGAGGGAGGACCAAGGCAGGTGGCTGGGCACACCGGCAGCTCCGGGAGGCCAAGCAGGGCTGTGGCAGGGAGGCAGGTCCAAAGCCAAGCTGGGAAGTCGGGACTTGGCCCAGTGATCACCAGGCAGGTCCCAGGTCCAGCTGGCAAGCCTGTTTGCAGGGACTGTGTTGCAGCCAGGCACAGATGTGGCTGTGGCCAAGCTGGTGACAAACACCAGGTACAGCATGGTTTGGGCAGGGGCTGGAGGTGCAGTCCTGAGCTTAACTGGAGGCCCAGGGCCATGGACCTTGCGGACAGCCAGTTCTCCGGACTGCCCAGCATCTCTCAAAGCACTGCAACTTGCTGGGGTTTGGCAGCCACCGCTGCTCTGTGGGGCTGGATGGCGTGGGCCAACCCCAGCAAAGCAGGCTCAGTACAAAGCAGCCATCACAGCTGGAATGTGTTGCAATTTTATCTTTAGCACTTCACAGACCAGTATGGGAGGCCAGGATTAAGGAAAGAAGAGAGAGAGAAAAGAGGGGAGGGGAGGGAAGGTAAAAGGCAGAAAAGAAGAAAGGGAGAGACAAAAGTGAAAAGACAGAGGGAGAAAGGAAGGAAGGGAAAGAGAGAAAGAAGAGACAAACCATACTTTGTGCATTTATTCATTTTAAATGAATGTTTTTACTTGATTGGGTGGAGACAGAGGAGAGGGGAGGGGAGAGAGAGAAAGAGAGACTTATAAACCTGTAGGAAGGTGCTACATATATTCATTCACAAATTTCATTGACAGGCTAGCTCTTGGACAGCTTACAGAGTCCTTAATTTTATACAACATCCAAGCCCCTCGGGAGCAGCATTGCATACACTGTCCATGTACAAGGGCCGTACAACTTTTGTATGGGTTGTCATGCATGATAACTGCCAGGGCTATGCAAGTGCAGAGACAGGCTGGTGCTCCCACCTGCCTTAACCACCATGGGGCTGTGGGCCATAACTTCTGCCAGCCCCCGTGGCCTGCCCCAGGCTGCATGGGCCCAGCTGGCAGCCCCAACAGCGCTGCAGGCTGCAGCACAGAGCCGTCCCTCCACTAGCCGCCAGCTGCTAACCGGCATCAGCTCTGCTTCTGGAGGAGCTGGAGGCAGTCGTGCCAGCACCTGCTTGGGTTCTCCCCAGAAAAAAACTGCACAGCAGCAAAGATAATCTTGCTTGGTCCTGAATCTAAAGCCGTTGAATCAGATCCTGCCTGTCCCACAGACTCAGATTTAGCACTAGTGAAAGCCGTGCTTTTTCTCGGCGTTTAGGTGACCTACCCTGGCATAATCCTTCAGGTATCCCAGATTTCTGTTTAGCCTTGTATAGAGATACCTCCTAGCTTGTTTTAGCCTATACAAGTTATTTGCTGGTACCGCAGGCCCCAGCATTTGGGACACATAGCAGCCAGGCAGAGGGACACTGCTGCCACTTCATGTTTGACCTGCATTTGAAGACCACGAGGCTGTGAACTTAGAGCAGCCTGGAGAAGTCTGCATTGTGGACTGACCAGGTATTGCTGATAGCTACCCAGCCTTGGTTCCCTACAAGTCCCCACTAGTTCTGTATATGCTGACATTTTTGTCCCAAGCTGTAAAGTCATACACTTCGCTTTTAGCTTCTTGCTATATTTAGTACAGAGATGGTCAAAGCCTTGTTTTTTAAGTTTTTGCAGAAAACATCAACATTTGAGTACTGGGTTTGTTTCATATTTTTTGAAACAGACATTTTTTTATTAGAAATATATGTGTTTATTTCTGAAAGGGTTATTAAATGAGTGGTTACCTATATGTTATATATAAGAAGCACAATTTTGCTAAAAAATACACATTTGATAGCATCTTGATGGCTCTGAAAACATGGGAAAAGGCACAATTTCCCCCCAATATTAGCTTTTCTAATTCCGTTTTTTTCCATGGGGAAAAATGTTATGTTAAAAAATTAGGATCTGTTCTAACTTCACACTAAGCAGTCACAGCATGTACATTTTGACATCCCCCCCTCGGGGTTTAAGTTTCTCACTTTTCTATATTTACATTTAATGCTATAGAGCTAAATGCATTCCTCTGCCTGCCTGCATTCTGCAGCCCATGTGAGACAAGACTGAATTTACAGCCCTTGGATAGTGGTGTCTCTTCTACATCATAGAACATTTCTGCTCAGCTGCCTGTTTTATTTCGGTGAAGGTGGCTTGTGCCTTTTCTTTGATTGCATCCATGTCCATATTCTGGATGTTCTGCAGCTGTCCCAGGATAGAGTCCTTGTCCTCTTCCTCCACCTGATCTTCTGCCACCATCTTCTGAAGGTCTTCTGGCAAACCCACATCGTCTCCAGCCATCTGTATTTGATTCTCATCCAGTTCACTCTGATACAAGAAGCAGAAAATAGATACAGTACATGAGAGTATGTCTGCTATCCCAGGGTCTATGATGAGTCTTGCTTTTGTTTGTTTGTTTGTTTGTTTGTTTGTTTGTTTGTTTGTTTGTTTGTTTGTTTGTTTGTTTGTTTGTTTGTTTGTTTGTTTGTTTGTTTGTTTGTTTGTTTGTTTGTTTGTTTGTTTTAGGGAGAACTGAAACATATGCAGGGTTTTTTCAGAGTTTTTAGATGCCACTTAGGAATTCAGGCACTCAGTCGGCCCCCATACAAGTGCTAGAATTTTTCAGAAAAACGCCAATTATATTTCTTTGAAGGGTTTCAGTAGTGTCAAAACCAAAGTCCTCAGTGTCATTTGGCATTTTAGAAGCTTCTGCCACGTGTTAATTGTAGTAACATGCTGATGCTGCAGGAAATCCACCACAAGTTACTTGTATCCACCAAAGACCTGCTGCAATCTACTGCCTAGGCTATCAGCTGTTGTGCGATTTGGTTGGTGAAGCCATAGCTTTAGAAAAACTATGTGGCTACCCTTCCCCTGTTCATTTGTGGTGGGCATTTTTAGGTATCAGCACTAAACTGACACCTTCTTGAAGAAAGATGCATTAAACTTAGTAAAGAATTACTGGAAAGAAGGTCCCCATCTTCCCTGAACCATGTCTAAACTATATCTAAGTCTTTGGTTGGCATCTTGGAATTGTGATGAAGAACAGGGGCTGCCTGACACATAATCAGAGCAGTGCTGGTAAGTGGGGTAATGGGAGGACTTGGACAACAAAAGAGAGGATAGAAGGTTGGGTGTGAGTCTGAGAGAGCAAAAGGAGACAGGAGAAGGAGCTGGTTAAGCAATTAAAAGGGCTGAGATGCCATAAGTGCTACACACACTTGCTTCCTGCCTGCCCACTGAAACGGTGGGGCTGTGTCTATGTTTCAAACAATGGTGATTTTGTTCACATTTTACGGTGGATTGTGATAGATCCAGAGCTCAGAAGAACAGGGTATTTTGACACAGTTCACACATCAAAGATAAGCATTAATGCCTCGTTACATCTCCAAAATGAAGCATGACAGCAGCAAGGGCCTGATATGAATAAGCAGCAGCGCTGTCAGCAGGAGGTGTTTTTGAGAGTGAGAGCGGTCTTGGGTTTGCATGAATGAATGAATGCAACAATGAATGGAAGGACAGATATGAGCAATGTCTGCATCGTCTCAGGCCTTAGCAAGGACAGGCAGACTGGGATGCCTGACAGCAGAGCCACTATTTACTGTTACATATATTTGGAAAATGATGTTTACAATAACTGTACTTCCCTTGAACCTGATTCTTCCCCATACCTCTTAGGCAAATATGGAGAGTGTATCATGATTGTTACTACCATGTGGCTAAAATGGGTGAGGACATTTCTTGACCTGTTTGGGTAAGGGTTGCTGCTACCAGATCTGTGGGAGCTAGAAACAATATCCCAATTGGCAGAAGTGTTCTTTATTGGTTGTGTGGCAGGAAAAAAATGTGTTAAACTTTTAATCAGCGAGTGCTGGATGTCAGAGGAGCTAACCCTTTTGAAATTCTCTCAAGTAGCAGTAGAGGATGATACGTGAACAATTGTTTGATGCCTTCTTGCACCAAAGCCCACTGTCCTACTAAAGTCTGAGATGTGATGCACAACACAGCCTGGGGATTCAGAGTGTTCTCTGACCAAAGAAGAATGTATTCAGATGTAGTCTAAAGCAGTACAATTCTGCCAAAGTCACCTGCCTCTAGTCACTTGGCATTTATGCTGTCCTTGAACAGACCTAGTATGAGCTTCTGCAGGGTAGGGTCGCTCAACAACAAGCAAAGCAACACATAAGAAATGTATGGCCTTTTCTCCTTCTTCCAAAATTTGACAGATATGATTCCATTACTTTGGTTTGAAATGGAGATATAGGATTAAGTTTCTGATTTTACCTGTTGTTTTGTTTGTTTGTTTTTAAAAAAGTCTGGTGGAATTGGGTTAAAGCTTGTTTTCTCTCAAGGAGAGACCCGAAGATTTTTCCCACAGGATGCTGTTAAAGTCAGGCTAATGCTGCAAGTGTCCAACTACACAGTGAGCCTGCAGCTCCAAGCACTCACTTCTGAAAGTTGGGATCAGAAATGTGGTGCTGGAAATGCACCACGTCGTTGTCAAACAGCAGCGTGCAGTCTGAGCATGAGCAGGGTGTGCAGATCCCTGCTATCCCAGCATACACACGCGTAGGGACTGTCACCTGGCCAGATACACTACCCTGCATCAGAATACACTCAGCTTGAACCACAGAGAGCACCTAAAACAGGCAGACCTCATGGACAGGACAGCTGGGGCCATGGGCTCTACAAACCTATACAGAAAGCCCCTCTGGACCCTGGCAAGCAAGCACTGGACTGGATGGCCTCTCTCCTGATGTCTTTTAATCTCCATAGTCTCCAGGTCTCTGCAAGTGCTTAGGCACCCTTTTAGCATCTCTGAGAACACAGAAGCAACATCTATTCTAGTAAATTAAATATGCCTGGCAGTGGTCTCTTGCCCCAAGGCCAGCTGGCCTGGAACAACCCACCGTGATGCTATTGAACTCTCTTGCCCTACCAGACAGGGTGGTCCCATCTAACTGCCTATTGGGAATGCCAGTCCTAACTCCCAAACTGGCTCTGGGAACTGCTTGGGAGAGTGCCCAGGCCAGAAGTGGGTCAGACACTAGTCTGACAACTCAACAGCACAGGCAATAGAGCCTTAGTGCCTGGTGATCCTGGGTTTGCATCTGACGTAGTCGGGCTCAGGTCCATTTTGTTACAGGTGCAACACAGAGTTCTCTATACATACATGGTACAGAGGTGTACAGAAAACAGACAGTCTAAACACCTGTTTATACGAAGTCTGATTGTAAACAAAAGAGATCAAAGCTCACAGACAGAATAATCCACAGGGGAGCCACACTTTTCCAGCATCGCTGTGTGGTGTACTGCTTTCCCTAGGTCTAACTTACCCTGTCATAAAGTTTAGCTCTGCCTATGTGCAGAGATCCTTAGGCAGGCAGACCTGGTCCTGTGATTCATCAGGTCTGAACTGCACCAATTACATACAAAACCAGAGTTCATCTTGCCTTGTCCTGCAAGTGGGCTTTTTGATAAGCAATGCAGCAGGGCTGCAGGTACCTTGCAAGTAGGGACAAGGAGACATGGGTTGGAACCACCAGCCTTGTCGTCCCCCCCATAAGCACCCCCTTGCACCATCCTCACACAGGGATCACAGTCTGGAGTGCGAGGGTCGGGGGTGGGGGAGGCTATTCAACATCCCAGCTGTCGGGCCCTTGTGGATGCCAGCGTGTTGTTGCCCAAGCTGACGTCATTGAGAGCCCCCTTACCCCTGGGGCCTAGAAACCCCACTTCAGCTCATGACTGGCCCCCAGCCCTGCCCTAACCTAGGTCACAGCTGTGCCCATGCCACAGTGGTCCCCTGCTGAGCCTGGCCTCTTAACTGCTTCTCCAGGAGAGACCATGCCTTTTTTCCTGGACAGCCACTGGGCACTTGCTGGACCCTGCTGCCAGCCCCAGCTCTTCCCGCTGCATTCGGAGCCTGTGGGACCATGCCAGTGGGCAGGGGCACTGCTTGTGTTGGGGTCCCCTGGCTCCCTGGCCTTAACCTTCCTGGGGAGCAAAATCCTGATCCCACTGCTCTGACAACCACACCGTGGCTCCGTTTTTCTCACAGGAGATCCACAGCTGTTTCACTCTGGCCCATTAAGAAAACATTCAGATCAGCAAAAGAATTCTTCAAGCTTAGCAAATACTTGTTTTCAGATACTTGTCTAAAGCCTGTATGCACTGAAGAGCTTCTCCTGAAACAAGTTTCTCTTTCTGCCTGGCTGGTGCATCCCCTGGGGCACAGCTAGAGCTTATGTAATGGCTGCATACAAGTAAAAAATCCCTTAATTCTAGAACAGCACTATTCATTAAATCAAGTCTTAACAATATTCCCATCAGAGCACAATAGAGCAAGAGCTGTTTGAGATTACACGACTGCATGTCCCTTTCATGGTGAGAAGCTTTCCTTTTCAATGTCTTTAGCAGCGCTTGTTGAGAAGACACCTGATTGCATCTGAATACTCTTTCCCTCTAAATATCAGTGAACAAAAAAACATCCTGCTGTTCAGTAGCAGAGAATCTTGTAGAGCGGTGCCCACAGAAGTGCTTTGATGAGGGGAGGGGATCCACCTGCTTGGGGCAGATGACATAGTCCCTTCCTGAGGTGCTTTTCATGCATCATATATTCACATAGCACAACACAACCCACAGCACGTGGACAGAAGAACAGCATTTGTGTGACAACACTCTGACAGAGAGCAGTGGCATTTGAGGTGACATGGTGGATATATGTGCAGACCAGCAATGTGAAGGGCATGGTGGGGCCCATGGGGAGAGGTTGCTGTGCTGCAGACAAGGTCTTTGGACAGGCTGGATGTGCCTCTGGTCAGATGTGCCTCTCCTGCATCACAGGCAATAGCACCTCAAGCCTCTTTGTTTAAACCTTGCAGAAGTTAATTGGTTACTGTATCCCAGTTCAGGAAAAAGGCAGTAAGTGAATAAAAGGGTTTTGTGTGGGTTTTATTTTTATCAATATATTTATTTATCTGTATATCTCATTTAAAAAAATGTTTTGTATGGAGGTAATGCATTGGATACTCCAAAGATTAAAAAGTTGCCTACAGATCAAATGTCTCATGGCTAAAAACATCTTTCTGGTGACAAACCTAAGTTGACAATTCTGTTAATAGGATTAGGTTCATTAAGGGACTGCTTTCTCTTATAAATCTGGCCCAGATAGCATGGAGCTTTAGATTTTGCACTGAAAACGGGGCCCTGCTTGGTCCTGAATGTCATGCTTTTATTTACAATATGTGCTAGTGATTGATACTGGTGATTTTCAGGGTTTCTGTCCCATACTACAGGCTACCTGAAATGACTTTCATTTTTCAAAATAATTAATGCATTATCACAGGTCTGAGAGCATTTTTCTGCCATGATGTTGCATCATGGAGTTGAATTTTTTTCAGGGACATATAGCATGCATGTAATAATTTCATTTTCTTCCTGATATATGTTTTTGTAAGGGCTGACGAAAAGAAAGCAGACCTTCAACCAAGAAATGCTGAATAGGTAGACACAAGTGCAGAAAAGCATATCCTGCAAAATTTACTTGCAACTGCCACAAATCAGCAAAGCTAAGTACATGCTTAATATCTTCTTTGCCAGCTTAGAGCTCCTGCCCTACCTTGGAGGCAAGCCTTCTACTCTTATTACTGAAATTTGGCCCCAAAGAGCACCTAATGTGTACCAAAGCCAAGATACTGCTGGAGATGGGGCAGATCACCATTGCCTGCCCCTGGGTGCTATGAGGTGCAGCATGTTCATGGGGGGGTCAGCCAAAGGTAGCTGTGGAGACCTGAACACCACCTCAGAACGGCAATAAACACTGCAGAAGGGAGACTTTCAAAATCACAGCAAGACACCCAGCTCCACTGACTTTTCGTTGAGAGCCAGGCTTATAAGCATCCTGAAGCCTTTGAAATTAGCCCTTCTTGGGATTTAAAGCTGGGGCCTCTCAGAACATGGTAAGGCCATGGGGAAGTGTTCAGTAGCTGGCTTGGCATATGCCTCCAAAAGGAAAACAAAGCCTAATGATATTTTACTACTCAACTGCTAATTAAAATGCTGGTGTTTAGAGATTTAGGCTTACAATCCAATCAACCACTTAAAATCTTGTACTTTATTTTTTTTTTCATTATTAATCTTTCTGTAATTAAACTTGCCCTCAGGATATGTTTTGCTCTTTCTTGTCACTATGCTGAGCACTCACGGCCCAGAACAAACGGTATATTGCAGCTGATGAACACAGAAGAGCATAGCGGATAATCTGCCATTGCTCCTTCTGCCCCTATATATGACGCCAGTCATGCAATAATGTATATACATGTTTCTCCAGGCCTACCCCTTTCTCTTCCAGGTAGATATTCTGTCTGGAGGGAATCTGAAGATGAGGTGCATTTCTCTAGCCTTTTTGATGCCAGGCTATAGGTATGAGAGAGTGCCAACAATCCCCTAATGCATCTGCTGTGGTAACAAATATCAGCTTTACACAGGTGGAGCAGATCCCGTGCTTATACCAGGCCCTGTTGGTTGTGTGGGCCTTATGCCGTAAGCAGGCAGCACACACAGCCTGTCTGGTTCACAGGAGACTGCAATGTTGAGCCAAAAGAGCTCAGCACCGTTGATTCCTCCCAGGCCAGCAGGTTGCCTTGCAGATGACCTGTGCGGTTGGTAGGAGGTACGCAGGTTTGGTAACACCTGGAGATGTTCAGCTGCTCAGTGCAGACCTGTGTTTCTATAGAGAGGCCTGCAGCTGGAATAGCAACGCCTCTAGGAGTGAAAAAGGGATCAAGGTTCAGGTACAGGCAAGCGTGTGACCTCGATAACCATCTGCGAAAGACTGAGAGGCTAATAACACTTCCATGTAAAGGGATCATTTGAATGAGAAGCTATAGGTGCAGCAATATGCCTTCACTCCTGAAGATGATGAACTGTACCTTCAGATGATTTTAAAAGTCAAACATCCTTATAGAGAGTCTGTTGATCTGAAATGAGTTGTTAAATAGAACTGTATTCACTTCAAATTTGCTTACAAAAGCTCTGTTCAACACCGACACATTGGCAGGGCAAATAGAGAGGCAGCTTAACTGAGCTTTCTTCACATCATTTTTTCCCTTGCTTTTTTCGGCTCCAGTACCTGTCTCAAAACATTGTGCCATAGATTTTTAAGACAGCGCTTCCCTTTCTTGGAAAGTCAGTTAGCAAGGTTTTGGTTGCAAAACCCATGTTTTCAAAGTTAGAGAAAAATGAATTTTTCATCCCCGATTATGAATGAGGTGAGTCCTGCCCGACTGGGAAAACACAGATGATATAATTGTATCTAAGTCACAAGGTCGATTCACTTTTAAGCCAAACTGTAATTTGTCCTTAGGGTTCAATCGAGTAACTGTTTTAAGAGCGGTGCAATTTTATGAACATGACACTAGAGGGCCTATGACGGCTCAGGGCTAGAAACGGCATCAAACTGCAGATGCTGCAGAAAAAATGCATGATTTACAGTTCGTGTTTCCATCATGTAATCACTTTCTGATCCTAGACGACCTTGTCAATTTGTAGTTGCTTGACTGCTGGGTCCTCTCCTTCCAGCATTTCTGATGTTTCAGTGGGCAAGTCTTTAAACACGTCAGTGACTGTTGCAAATGTTGTAGTGTTTAGTTGTGCTTGGCGCAGAAAATGCATAAACATTCAATCCTATTACTTGCAGGTTCTAAGACAGGCTTTTAAATTCCTCAGTCACATTTGCCTTTGCTCCCAATTCATGCCAGGTGATGGACCCTAAAGGGCTAGCTGGCTCAGACCAAAACTGTGTTAGGGACTGTCCGGTAGCTTAGCAATGGGGTAATGGCACTCGAGCACCAGAAAGCATGCCCCAGCACTGACTCATTTAGGAGTGCAGATTTAGCACGAGATCCACAGAGCACTGAGGAAACTACAAAACTCCTCTCACTGGCAAACGGTAGACTTCCTTGGAATGTGTCCTCCATGAGGAACCCTTCGCATCTGGCTCCTCTGTCAGGATAGCAGGATTGTACTAACCACTCGCCAAAAGCACCACCAGTAGCCACTGACAGGAGGAGGGAAAAGCTTAACCATTAGGCCCACTGCTCACAGACTTGTGTCCCTGCAGATCTGAAGGTAGATGAAAGTGATTGACTGAGCCCTCTGTTAAGGTAGTAATTTACTCTGAGGAGAAGGAAAAATGGCAGCTGGTGGAGCCATCTGAAAAAGTTCAGCACTGTGGGAGAAGGCAGCGGAGATGATATATAGAGAGGTGGCTATAAAGTAAAAGATCAGTCCTTGGAGACAGTGGGAATATGTGGTGGGTTTAAATAATCTGCTGGGAAAGCCCGGCTGACTGGCAGGCTCTTGAATCTGGTATCTGTGGGCAAGAGTCCAGAGGGCTAGACCAAGAAACACGATACATGTCATTTTCCGAACAAGGCTTGCGTATTTGAGTGGTGCCAACACACTGCTTGAATGGCCTTCAGGGCTCTCTTGTAATGAACATCACAGAAGCATTTTTCATAGTGAAACTTTCATTGGCCTTAAGTCATCCCAGGCTTTCTGCTTCGATTCCAGAGTTGCATTGGGCTGTTCGTCTCAGTCTCAAAACTCCACCTCAACCAACATAATATATTTCAGTTCATCTAAAATGCAAATTAGGTACAAGAAGATGGGGTAGGTCACCTCACTGTGAAGGAAATACTTTTGAACTGAATGCCATTGACCTAAGTTTCACTGAAACGCAGGCAAACTTCAGTGAGGCACGTTTGGACAGCAAACACCAAGCCACGAAAACCAGACCGCTAAGAACCCTTGGCTGACATTCCCACTCCTTTTCTCAAATTCTTTCAGATCAAGGACAAGAAAGGATGCAAAATATCTCTGGTGTCTTTAATACTTTTGGCCAGGTTAAATCCTTCCCACTCAGTTCAGAAAGGCAAGCACAAATCATTTGTGCGAGGGAGGCTAGTATTGCTAGCCAGGTGTGGTAGAAACATTACACACAAAACCCTGTTTCTGTGCAAAAACATCTGTGTGACATTTTAGCACATCAGAATTTTGATAACATCAAAAGATCCAACAATTTTAAAATCATAATTCCTTTTCTGTCTTTACAGTCACTACTGGAAATTTTTGTTTCCAGAAAAGCACACCTTTTTATGAAGCGGTGGGGTTTTTTTTTTTAACGGACTTGTTATAAACTTCTCTTTAAACATATTCTGAATAACTTCCCAAAGAAATCCAAGAGAAAAGGCGGCTGCTTCTGAACCCTGCCAACTAGTACAAGAAAAAGCAACGTCTGCGAAGCTCTCCCTCAGAGCCGGCTGCCCCGCCGTGGGCTCCGGCCGCGGGCCGGCTTCGCAGCGCAGCTGCCTTCCGGCGGCGCGGCCCGCGCAGCACGGGCAGCAGGAGGGCTTCGGCCGCGCGGCGGCGGCGGGCGCCGGCTGGGCAGGGCGGGGGCGGCCGGCGGGCCCCGGGCCTACCCGGACCGGCGGCCTTGCGCTCCCCGGCCCACAGCGCCCGGCGCGGGACAGCCCGGGCGGGTGCCCTCAGCCCCGCGCAGTGCTCGTGCTTTCTCGGAGCTGAACCTCGGAGGCTCTGCAGCGGCTGGGAGGGCCTTTCCCTCGGCTTCTCCCCGGGCTGGGCCCTAACCAGGTAGGTGCCCGCAGGCCTCGGGCCGATTCCTGGCTCCTGTTGTTCCCTCATCTCTGTGACAGAACCCTGAGCCGTATGAATGAAGTACCCTGAGGCATTATGAATTTGTTAGCTGCATGTATTTTGAATGTGTTGAACTCCCTGTCGATAGTTAATTTCATTACTGCTGCTTAATTAATATAGACTAAAAAAGGGGCAGGGATAGTTCTGGAAGCATGAGCCATATACTGCCTTGACTCCAGCGTCTTTGTACAGTAACTTTTCTCTAAAAGAATTTGTGAGTATTTTAATCACACTGATACAGTAATCAGGCTTCTGTCTGCCTGGGCTGGCACCCGCAGGGGCATGGAGGCTCTTAATTTCCTTGAAATCCCTTGGAGCCCAGAACCTGAATACCTTTGTGGTTCTGTGCCGCAGAGCAGGAGCCTGGGGCTTCAGTTAAACATATCTCGGTTCATTGTATTTGGAAGCTGGTGATACAAAACGGGCCACCAAAACATGAGGAAGTCCGTATCTGCATGTGACCAATGAACCAGCAAGCCCCAAGCTCTGCTGACTGCAGGAGATAGATGAGAAACACAGAGAGACCACAGATCACATGGTCATAACACTGTCTGCAGAGGGAAAAGCAAGCAGAGGACTCCAGAAAAGAGCCATTATTGCCAGGGCATTTGCTCAAATTTTAGATTTGCAGCAAGTCACTGAAGTCATATTTGACATAACTGTATATGAAGGGTATCTTAAATGAAGCTGGGAAAACAAACCTCATTAGAAATCTTTTATAAGCAATGAAGGAGTGACCAGGCTAAGTGCAGTTTAATAGCATATAAACTACTGCCATTCTAAGATTTGGAGAGAACTCACGTGATCTTTTAATGGTCTGTGAATAAAGTCCCTATGTAAACCTGTCCGAAGTCCAAAGACTTTCCAGAAATTTCCAGAATTTTTTCACTACCTGTATAGAGGCTCAAGTTCAGGGATGGAAGCAACCCAGGTTTTAGCAGAGGGAAGGCTCTCATTGGTATCATAAGCTATGGGAACACACGTTCTACTTCTGTGTGTCAGAGTGGAAAGCAACAGCTCTTAAGCTTTCCCTCTTTCCCAGTAAATCTACCAAGTCAGCAACAGCAACTGGAGATCCTGCATCGTGATGCTAACTGCAGAGTAACACAGCATATTAGGCTAAACCAAAGAAACGTGAGAGACCAGAACATGAAGTCAATAAATATTATGCACATACATAATAGAATAATCCAGTAAGTCCAAGAAACAGATCCTGCTCTCAGAAGGATCTGAACCATATTACACAGTCTCTGGACCTGTGTAGGTCTCTGGGATCTATGTGCAACTCTGCCTAAGACTGAGTTCAGATTCAAGTTCAAGTTTGTGAGCACAAAATCAAAGATCAGGTTGTTCTGCTAATTCTAGCTACAGCATTGGAAGAACCAGTGTCTTGGGAGTGGAATACATGTCACCTGATTTCAGCTGTCTGGTCTAAGGTAGCAACCTCACCTCCCTCTGCAAGAGGCATGAGCCACTGGAAGGTGACCCAACTCTGCCTTAAATGCTTATGTGAAAGTTCGGATAGATGAGGCTAGAAGTGCTGGTCTCTTTCCATTGATGACAATGTCCCTAAATGACTTGCTTGGGTTAAATACTACAGTTTTTCTAAAAACTAAATTAGCTAAATTTACACAAGATGGATTCTTTACTTTCCTCCATTTTAATTAATCAGAAAAGCACTGGAAGGTACCGATCAGAAAACAAATGGTAATGACTCAGAGCTGGCAGGTGAGTGCTAGTGATATAAACAAGGTCCCAAATTGCTAAGAATCACCAAATACTTCCTTGTGGAACATAAACAAAATCTTAAAAAATGCTAACATCTTTACTGTGGGTGGTGGTGGTCGTGGTGGTAGTGGTAGTAGTAGTTCAGAGCAGATGCATGATCCAAACCCCTACAGAGACTACTCTGTCCCATATTACCTCTCTCCTGCCCATGGAAGAAGTTTACAAAATGACAACTTTTCCAAGCACAGAACCCTGAGTTACTTTCTCTGGGCTGCATCTAACACTGCAACCCACTCTGGACAAAACTGGAAAGCACAAGTGGTCTGCACCCACATACCACAACCAAGTGCTGGAAAGTCACAGACAGACACAAAGCCTTTCAATTCCGTGGCCCAGAGCAGAGTCTCTAATTTCAGGGAGCCTTTAAATGCACAGTGGTAAAGGCCCTGGTACTATAATTTGCACAAACAAGTCTTCAATCACTTCTTCAGAATGAATGGAAAATAATATTCAATACTTAATGGACTTTCATTCACACCCTACAACAGTTTTCTTTTAACAAGTCTTTGGGGAAGGAAATTGTTCAACATTTTTGTTTGGTTGATTGTTTTTTGAAAACTAGAACTAATTGTTTTCACCCTTATGATCAGTCATCCCTTCAAAGCATGCTAACAGGTTCAAAAGGCTGGCCTGTCTGGTACAAAAGTCTTACTTCTCTTTTCCCCATCATATCATTCTTGCCCATATATCTGCTAGCTATCTTTAGTAGTTTTCCTTCATTTCCCTTACAGAAGTCAACTATTGATTTGTTGTTCCCTATGTGTCTCTTGGAGCCTTTTTTTGAAAATGTATTCACATTTCCCATCTTTTGAGGTTAAACAACAGACTACATGCCTTGGTAAGTTTGGCAATTCGTAATTTGAAATCTTTTAGAATTCTTGGGTAAATACCCATTGGCTCTGGTGTGCCCTTCACCGTTCAATAACCTCCTCTGATAACACTGAGCTGAGAAAATTCCTCTGATTCACCCCCATAAAAGAGACTGTCATAGGGAAACCTATCTAGGGACATTCATAGCGACCCTGCAGTTAAAATGAGTGCCAAGTATTCACTTAACGTTTTCTGCTGTGGGCTTATCTTCCTTGATTCTTTTGCAGAATCCTTCTCTGGCTTTCACTCCCTTAGCTCACCTCAATTTCAGCCCACAGTCCTACAAGAGATACCAGCTTTCTTCATTACAGAACCATCACCTTCTTGTGACAGGATATTGTCTCCAGAATATTCACGTTTCTAATCTTTTTTTTGAAGTTTTATTTATTTAAATTTTTTTAAGAAGGCAAGATCTGTGGATGTTTATTACAAGCTTAGTGCTGAATCCTGTACTTTGATAAACCTTTGAGTTCTACAGTTAAATCCCTGAAAAACTGGAAGATGATCAGAAAATAAACAGAGGAGCAAGTCTTCCTTCTAAACCAGGAAAACACTTTTAAATACAGAAGAGAGCTATCCTTGTTTGTATCCATGTGTTTTTATGTCAGGAAAATACTATCAACCTAAATGCTAACTATGCTTTCTGTCATCATCCAGCAACTATTGCAGCTGCTGCCTGCTTTTAACAAACCTCCATATTTCTCTGTTGCTTGAAGTTTCTGTTTATATTTTGGTTTTCCTGGGAACATTTGACAGCTAGTGTCAAGAGCACTAAAGAAAAAAAATGGACAGTTTGCTTGTGCTTCTTGGAAGAAGATAGTAAAAATGAGCCTTCAGAAGTTTAGCAAAACTCAAGCATACAGCTTGTAGAGGAGTTTTCAGGGACTTCACGTATTTGCTTATAGTTTTTTTTAAACTCTTGCATGTTGCTAAGTTAAGAACGTATACTAACTGTGAAACCTGATCAGATCAGATGACTCAACTTGCCTAGTCATCTGTTTCAGATCTGACAGTATAGAGAGGGATTATAAGAATCTTTCCACTAGATTCATCTACTGAGCAGAGAAAAAAGGGTCTAAAAGAAGCAGTCACTACGGGAAACCATAGCTCCTGCCTCCTCCATTTCTGTACTGAGCTACAGTGGAGCTCCCACTAATGAAGGTGATTTGCCATTTTCGGAACTCTGCACTGGAAGTCAGTTTGTCTTAAAATTGGCCACTGCACCAGATGACATGGTGAACTACAGGCTTACCTTAGGGAGTCTGTACTTTTCTCTCAGATGAACCCTCAGACAGGCTCGCTCTGCTTTTTTGTGTGCAAATGCTGCATCTCTTTCCATCCTGGAAATGAGAAAAAACATTTCTTCAAGATGCTAATAAAATACAGCCTTTTACATGGAACCAGTTGCTTGGCTGCAAAAAGCTACATGCAGGTATTGTTCCCAGAGTGCTGTAACTTGTCCAAAGGCACAAAAAGGAACAGTATCAATAAAGTGATGCTAAGGAGCCAGGCTTCCTGTACCCTAAGCTTTTCTCAGAACAGTTCCCTTGAGTCCTGTGAAGAACTAAGGATAAGCCAATTCTACCTGTCTGGACTTCGTGCCTGTACTAGCTGTGGTTGCTCATTATAACAATGAACAATTCTAATAAGCAGAACAAAGTTACACTTCATGCTTTGCTTATTCCATCAGAGCACGTATAGTGATGGGGCTGCCTGCCAATGCTCCTGTTCTATGAATGTGACATTCTCATAGGATAACAACACACACAATGGCAGAACGGTCTTCCTGGGTCAGACCAAAAATTTACCTACCCTAGAGTCCAATAGCCAACAGTAGACAATTGTGGACACTTACAGAAGAAAATCAAGAGCATAAGCACCCTGTATCAAAACTGCCCACCTTCCAAAAATCAGTAGTGTAGGGTACTAGAGCTGGAAATCGGCTCTACAGCACTGTCCTTCACAGCCCTGGATGGCTTCTGTCACCTATGAATTTTCCTGGTCTTTTCCTTCAGAAAATCCTATGGCAATGAATTCCACAGCTTCCCTGCATGGAAAAGTACTTCTTTTGTTTGTGATTTTATAAAAAGCTTTCATTAGATTTAAGAACTCTTCAGCACACTTTTTGGTTAGATTACTTATATATTTATTTGCAAAATGTGTCTCCTCAAAGATTTTTGGTAACATGTGGTAACATTCACCTTCCCCACCCCCCGCACCCCCCCACCCTTCAGTTTTTTTCCCCAGAAGCATTGTCATGGAAATTCTACAGCAACATTGATTTTCTTCTGTATTTTGTCACATAAAAGCTACATGCAAGGTGAAATGTTATTTTTTCTTTGCTTCCACAAATCACAAATGAGTTTCTGGGTTTCTCTCTCTCATATGCACATTAACTGGAAGCCATCTTAAACTTCTTTCAGCCAGCCATTGATGGGAAGCTTGGAAAGAGATTTTTTTAGCCTTTCTGGTATATTTCCCCTCTCTTTCTCCACCTTCCTCTTCTGTTGCTCACTCCTCCAGTCAAGCAATTAGCAGCCATAGTCAGTACTGGGATATGCTTCCACAGGGCAGCATGCACAGCATGACTACACATCCCTTTAGGTGTCCTGTGGGGCTGAGGGTCAGGAGGGGATTTTCTGCTCAGGTGAATTTGAGCTTTTCAGTTGTCCTGGCATCATGGGAAGACATGGCAAAACTCACTCAGCCCGTCTCCCACCATTGCCTGGGCCCTAGTGTCTGGCCTAATCTTAACACCTTTTTGTTCTGGAGGATCTAATTATTCCCCGGAACATGAAGCTTTGTGGGAACAGGGAACAGATGTGGGAGTAGTTACGTGGCAGTCAAGAGCCTGTGATATACAGCACAAACTGGTGGTCCCCTCTTGCTTAAACTCTTGCAATGCTGGAAGCAAATTCTACGCAAGCGTGCTGGAGACTGCCAGTGCAGGTCACTTGTTTGTTCCTGCGTATTACACATTTTCCTGAGAAACAGTGATCTGTGCATTTTTGTGTGTTTTATCACCAAAAAACCCCCACCCAAACCTGAGGAGAACCCAAGGCCTGAATGGTCGTGCAAAGGCCAAACCCTGCCCGAGTGTGACTCCACCGAGGCACTTCTCTGATCTCCACTCTTGTACAGCTGAAAACTGGGTAAAATCCAGTGCCCTGAAAACAGACATTCTGCCCATGACAGAGGTTTCTGACACACATTTACAGCAATGCACCAGTGTGCACTGTCCTGAGCTAATTTTTGCTCTCTGAAAGTACATCAGATACTCCTATTATTGTTCCAAACGGTACTTTCCTGAGCATTCCTGCACCCATTCCTCAGTACAGTTCAGCATGTAATGAACTCATGCCACACTGGAAAACATTGTAAAAATAATTATTTTTCCAAGCATTTTCCCTATTCTCAGGAATCCCGTTTTGCTTCTCAGTCTCAATAAAGCATCCTCCTGCTGGCAGGTGGTTATTTATCTTTTAAATATCCCTTGACAAACTGCAGAGCAAAACATTCTGTATTTTATTCCAAATGAAATGATACCTGTTCAAGGTTTTATGATATAAATGGCTGCTGCTAAATACAGACCTGGATACCTCAAATTCCGTCAGTGATTAACCTTTCACCTATAATCATCTTACACGAAGGATTTACACAACCATTATGTAATTGACCATTAGAGGAACAGATGCATTTGAGATTTAGAAGTCAATCGTTTTATTTATAATTATGCATGATTTGAACTCCTACATGTTAAGTCCTTTATTTTGCTTCTGTTTTGATATTTAAACACAGCTAGTGGTAAAGATCAAAATTACAGAAAAAATAAAAGTGAGATTTAATCAGCTGAAAAGTTCTGCTTTATTTAATAGATTTTAGAAAAAGTAACTGAAAATGCAACTACAAAATATAACCATCTTAAAACTTTTCTCTAGATGAAAAACATCCATTTAACATAGCACTCATTACTTTTTCATTTTTGCCGTAATAAACTTGCACAAAGAAAAGATTATGTATTGAAAGTGTACTCCAGATGGAGTTCTAGGAGAACAAATCATAATACATTTTAGAATTAACCCCTGCATTACAAACAGCTTTATACCCATGGAAAAAACTTACAGATAAAGTAACATCAACTAGGAATGAGTTCAGCATGTCAAGGTGTGGAGATCGCAGGAAAGTGTAAGAGAGAGTTGTAGGATGGGTTGGAGGGGGAGGATAATATTTTATCATTTCCAGTTGGTGAACTTTTTATTTTGGAAAGCCTCTCTAGCAAAGATTAGTCTGCTTTAGAAAAAACGGGAGAGCTGGATGTTTGGCTTTTTCTTGGGATGTTTTTATCTGCACAAAGTTACCAAGAATCAGCCCCATACTGATAATAAGGGAACAGGTACTCACTTCTCCTCAACCATTTGCTTTTGATATTCCTCATACTCCTCCCTGGTCATTCCTGCGGCTGCTGCTGGATCAGAAGGAGTGCTTTCTTCTTTGCTTTCTTCCCCTCCACCTCCAAGTCCCAAATTCTTTACCTGGTTGCTCAACATACTTTTCATTAAAAAGGCCATCTTCTTAAGAAAAAAGGAGCTATAAGCAAACAACTACAAGGAAGTCAAACCAAACCAAAAATGTTTTCAAAACCAACAATTGTAAGCAAGAGAGTTTCTACAGCTACATCAGCTCTTCAAGGGCACAATGCTAGTGAAATGTGAATGCCAAAATCAGTTTGTCAGCCATAATCTGGATTAAAGAGTGACTCCTTAATATCTAGAGGCAGATGGTTCAGATTACTCCAAAAAAATCATTAGATGCAGCTACCTACTTTTTATATTAATACCTTAAGCTAATTGTAGACATACACAAAAAATCAATTATAGTATGCGAAGGCATTTTGACTTCTTCAGTCTTGAAACTCTCACTTCCACAGAGATGAAAACATTCCCTGGAACACAACAGACCTGCATTAAAAACCTGGTTGACTAAATGGCCACAATAAAATTGTAAAATTGAGGCTACTGAGCAGAAAACCCTTTTAGATTTACACAATTAAATGAGATTTGAAAACTGGAATTCTTAATTAAGCAAAAAACCCAATCCTTTTTATCCATTAACATTTTATCGCATTGGACGGAAAGTACATTGAATGATTTTTCTTCATCCACTTTTCATGTGGTTGGTTTGTCTCACAGATGAATGGGTCATTACTGCTAGTATTTCTATTTTTTTCAAGAAAGTAATCACGAAAAAAGCAAATCACATCTTGCTACTTTGCATTCCTTAGGGTTTGTTTAAACTCTTCCCCAGGCTCTCTCCATCTAGATCACCCTTTGGTGCTGCAGAGAACACCTAGTGCTTTTAATCTTGTTAGTAGAGAAATGAATCTGACTGATTCTGTATGCTATAATGCAGCCTTGGTATCTGTTGTGTTTGGGTTGCTTGTGTAGGTCCTTATCCTTCAAACTTTTATTCACATCATTAACCTCACTGGGTCTATTCAGGTGAAGATTTGCGGGATCTGCCACCTAGATCATAGACTATTTTGGGAAAGAAAATCTGCTACATCTTAAAAGTTCATGAATTTGGGTTGTGAGCATTTATCCTACTATGACTGGCTGCTCATGCCTTAATGAAACGTTCTGTAATTTTGATTATCTAAATGCTTCTCCCAGCACTCATAATTTCACTGAGAGATGGGAGGATTCCCCTTTGCCTAATGCCTTAATCTGTATTAGAGCCTTTCTAATTAAAGCAGACCTGTTACTATTAAAAAAGAAACAAACAAAAACCCCAGAAACCAGGACGTTCTGTAATCCTGGATTATTAGTGATTATACAGGAAACTATTTTTGAAACAGAGTATCACTCAGCAGCACAAATTCCAAATCACAACAAAACTACTTTGATACACTACAGATACCTAGAAAGCATTTTCCTTAAATAAAACTTTATTTTTACCATCACTGTGCACTTTCAGAACTAGGCATAAATTGCAAGAATTTGTGGGAAGAATCAGCTTCTTACCTTTGACCATCTCTGACCCTGATTACCGAAACTGTACTGCGCTTGTCCAAATGGCTAACAAAACTGAGAACACAGGCATTAGACAGCTAATCCCAATTTAAGCAGAGAATGCTAAACTTGAGCATGTATTAAGTCTGAAGTTGAATGCATAAAATCAAGTGAAGTTTGTGATCTGGAAAATGTAAACCCCACAACCCCAGCATTAAGTTTATACACAAGGTATCACTGCTCCTGCTTCAGAGTTACTTCAGAATGGACCTGGCAAAGTTACTCTGACTTTGTTACACCCAAAGACTTCCCTGGTTCAGTTCGCTGCCTCGCTGAGGCATCCCACAGGCAGTCCTGCTGCATTTTGAAGGCTGTGTTTGTTCAAGAGCCCACATCTAGCTAGCTAGTGCTGTGGACCCACTGCAGGACAGCTGTAGGTGTGCAGGCACGCCAGCTCCAGGAGAGCGTGGCATTGCCATTACTACTTCCCTTATCCTTGTGTAACTCTATCACCTGGTAAGTGCTGTCCGACCCTGCCCAATGGTACTTCTCTGTTATTTTCCCAACCTGAAGACAGTATGGACAAGCAGGGATGGTTCTGACCTGCAACCCTTTTTGCCTTCTGCTAAAACCAAAACCTTGCTCACTTTGCTGGTATTTGAGAGTCCTGTAAACAGGCCTAACCTAACATCTCTTTCAGGAGGAGGGTCAGTCTTTGGATGAAGCACTGACAGCTGAGCAGTAGTGGCAACCCCACGACCCAGAACAAGGCCAGAAGAGCACAGAAGAGCACCTCTGTTACACAGCCAACTTTAAAAGGAAGAAATGAAAGCAAAGGGTTAAATTCTAGAAAATTATTGGTGTTTTAAATACTGCTCTGAGAGCAAGCCCTGGAAAAAAAAAAGGTCCTTAGCTCCTGAACTACAGCCTGACTTATGTAAGTGACTTGCCCCACACTGCTCAGAGCACAGTGGATCTCAAGAGTGGGAGACAGAAGATCCAAAGTGAGGGGAAGAAGGCACTTGGTCAGTTCAGGCATCTCTAGAAACAGATGGTGGCTAGAGAAAGAGGGCATCACAACACTGCATAAAAGTTTTGGTCTTGCTCACCTTTGCACCTACTGTTTACAGCACAAAGCTAACAACAGAAACTGGCAACACAGACAGCAGCAGCTGGAAGATTATCTTCTCAATCTGCTTCAGCTCCACAGCCAAGCTGTATCTTAACACAGGTATGTGGCACAAAAGGGGCCAAGAAACACTGCATGAACCATGTACACATCACAAAGAGGTTTTCAGCAGCTTGGAAAAGCCATTGAACAGGTTAAACTAACATATTGCCACCGTTTACATGCTGATTCTAAAGCACGGATGAGTTCAGTAACAGTACGGGACACATCACAGAAAAACATGCTATGACACAAGTTTAAGAGCAGATAAATCTAACTTTTGATGGTTAGTATTTCCTCTAAATAAATGTGTTTTGACAGCTACTTGATGAAATGCTAGAATGTTATCCTGCGACATCACTACTCAGTGCCAAATGCCTCGAGTCCACTTGCAGCAGCTGGCTCATCTTTATGTAAAATTCTCCTGACCGGAACAGGGAGCACCACTGGGCACTTCACAAATACAACATGCAGCACTGATTTTTCCAGTATTATGTTTCAGTCTTCTCTAAGAGTACAGGGAGTGTATCTGTAAACTTTGTGCTGTTTGTCTTTACTGAGGAGAAGCTTTGCTAACTTTGGGCACAAGTCTTGGCTGTAGAGACTTTGATCCCTACAGAAGTGTTAACACCACCTTCTGCCTAGAAGAGATGCTTTCACAGAATTGACTGGGAAGGCAAGAAAGCTGAAAACTGGCTTGAGAAGGGATTGCTGAAAACCTGAGAGATCTTGCCTACCAAGTCTTGAGAGGTCTTATGAACGTTCCTAACAGCAAAAGGCTTTTCAATGTTAGATTTGAAATTCAAGACAGCAAAAAGCACTTGAAAAGTTACTGGCCCTATTGGCACTGGAAACTGATGAGAAACACATACACAAAAAAAAGCCTAGTGACTGAACTTCTGAAGACATCACATAGCTTGCTAGTGAATTGCTCATTTCGTTGTGGGTTTAGATATTTAACACAAATCTGTGTACAGAAATAATGAATAAACACTGATAAGGAACTAATTGCTTACAGATTACCTAAAGCATCAAGTTTTAAACCTTGGGTATCAACAGGGACCAGTACCTCCAGAATAATTCCCATTCCTGGCAGGTGCTTTACCTGTTGCCTTGAAGTCAGTAACCACTTACTGCTTTTTGCTGATCACAGGCTTAATGACAACATACAGACAGCTGCTGAACAAATACTCATGTTGTCGCTTCCTTTGCTTTAAATCAGCCTCCTTTCCCTCTAGCTTAAGTGAAATAAAAATTAAAGGCTCAGTTTCTGTTTTATCTGATGGACATGGGTACTATGAAAAGAGTCTGCATTCCATACCTGAAGAATGCAGGCATCTCCAACACCAGAATAGAATTCAGACTCTCGTAACAGGCAAATCACAAAGAGCAAAACCTAAAAGCCTCATAGGGAGGCCAGCACAAAAATGTTACAGGCAGGCAAGCATCCAGCTCCCAGCCTTCTCTACAGACTGTGTTCCCAAAACACAAGTCACACCAGACAACTCCAACCACATTGATTCAGAAGTATCTAAGTGTTCTTTGAGAGGACCAAGACTCTCCCGCAACTGCTTCACCCCTCTAGAAGAGGATGTCACCTTTTATCTAAGTCAGAACATTAGATCACTTGCACAGAAAGAGAGAAGCAAGTATTTTAGGGCTTTCTCAGCTTGAACAGATTCAATTAAAGACTCCTCTCCTCCTCTATTAGAGAAACTGCTCCTGGCTGGGGGAAAGTGATGATCAATGAGGGAATTTGTAATCTTCCTGTGGGAGGTTACCACAGACACACACTGGATAGAACACACAAAACAAAACAACCAGAAGGAGACAGACTGACTTGTTTTGGGTAGGCACACTGTATTCCAACAAACAGGAGCAGAGCACCCAGGTGACAGCAGAGCAGTTTGGGGAATCTGAAGAACAAACTTCAGAGATACAAGCAGTCTTCAATTCACAAAAATGAGGTACTCTGTATTCTCAAAGCAGCCAGCAAGCAACTCAATTTGCTGTTAAGACACAGAAGGAAATGTACTACTTTACATTTTGACCCAAGTGTCTACTACTGAAGGCAAGTCCAATATGCAACACAAGCTTTTCAGCAAATCTTTTAGGTTAGATTTAGTCTTGCATTAGACTGCAATGCAGAGGATATAATCCCTTCACACAGAATGAACCCAGGCTGGATTCAGCATACCTTTGTAACCATCAGCAGTCATGTCTCTTCAATACAGGTGCAGCCTCAGCCTCTGAATGCCATCAGCTCTCCAGTATCAGGTAGGATTGAACCCAGATCTCAAAGCGTTCAAACTTTCTGAACAACACAGGGTAAAGAATGCTTCAAATACACTTGCTTGGATTTCATGGACATGTACCAAAGTAAAAGAAAAAAACTTACTAAAAATATGCATCTTTATTCAGATAAGGTTATCTCTGAACTCCCAAGTGTCAATTTACATTAGTCAGAAACAAACATGAAAATGTCAGCTGTTTGAATTTAAAAAAACCCACCACCACCAACAGTAGACAGTCTGGTATTACAGTAATTCATGCATTGATAAATGTCAGCTTTTCTTGAAACAAGGAGTTAGTTAATTCACAAACCATAATGTAAGTTTTACTTCTGAAAGATTCAGCTATGACCATGTATTTAATACACCCTGATGAGTACAATGAGATTCTCTTGTCACTGCCAAATATTTGCTACTTGTCATCCACACTTCAAATACAATTACTGGACTTGTTCTCCCCTGTATTATCAAACTGGATTCCAATGCGTCTTCTCCTCCTAGTCCTGAAATCTTAGTTCATAAGAATCAAACACAGTCAGTGTTGAAACTTCTAGTAGCCAGCCGTAACAGGAGGCTACACTGACTGACACATTCTTAAAAGTCCAAATTTGTTGCTATCACTTCCAAAACAGACAGGACAAAATTTAAGCTGGGCAATTGGGAGCTTTCCTTTGATCCAGTGAGTGACGAAGCAATATGAAAGTTCCAAGGAGAGATGACTGTGAAATGAAGCATGAAGCAAAGTTACCACTTTTGGGATATTACACTTTAGACCTTCTGCTCCCTAATACAAAAGTTTCCTAGTTGCACGTGGGAGGTATGTCAGATCTATCAGCAGCATAACACACAAGCTGAGCCTCACACCGAAGATACAATTGCAGGTTCAAGTTTTCCCCTAGACACCATCCCCAGCCTTCTAACAAAACAGAAAAAATACGGGCTGCTACAGCTTTAAAACAAAATTATGGTTGGATAAATTCACAGTAACAAAAAATACAGGCTTCCTCCAGCTGACACATTAGAGCTGTTCCTCATTACGTCATATATATGCACCGACTTACTAAAATACAATTGTTAGCCTTTCTGTATAAAGGGTCTCACAAAACCTGCTGTGAGAGAGTTCTGTTTAGGTGTTGCACTGACACAGGAAGGCTTGCAATTGAAAGGAACAACAGTGTACATTTTCAGAACAATTTAAGAAAATATATTAAGTTTAGTATAGAAGAGTCAGAGTTGTAATAGCTTTGACTCAAGGCACCTGTAAATATTTGCTGGTGTTGAAAGAACTGAATGGATAAATTCCTACTCCTGTTATTCTGGCTTATCTGAAAAGTTTGTGGGTCCCCCCCATCCCCCCCCCCCCCCCCTTTACTCTATTTATCCAGCAAGATTAGCTTGAGGCAGTAGTTTCTCCAATTAGTACAGCAAAATCTTCTCCAATTTAGAAATGAATCTATACCAATTACAGTATACTACATACTGTACAGCTGTAAATAGGTGGTGCAGGTAGTATAATTTTATTGCCATAGCACAGACATGCACTTTTTGGAGACAGTATTTTAAGTAACAAAATATATTGCATAGATTTATCATTTCTCCAAACTGACAGGCACAATACTGAAGTGTTCTTCATTACAGTGAATTTGGCAGTATGTGTTACACTCCAAGGGAGTAGACTGTAGGAATACAGTAGCAGTATGCTAGATTCCAGATAATTTTTGCAGATTCAGACAAACAATAACTAGAAGTGAAATATCTTGATGCATTTGTGTATTTCATAGAATTAAAAAAGCCAACCAAACAAATCAAAACCCCCCTATTCTAACTCTACACACACCCCATTCAAGGACAAAGTTACCACAGATGTATAAACAAGGCAAAATTAATTAATTTCACATTCCTAATTTGGGCTCTCTGCTTGCTTTCTTTCCTGAAGCAAACGTTCACCTGATAAACAGTACCAAAAGCACATGTTCAGTCTTATGCTTTTGATATTAAAGCAGGAATTGACACACAATATTGGTTCTACAGTAGCTTTCAGATTAACAAACACGTCTGAAGCAACAGCTTGTGAAGAAGTAGGTTAACACTCAATCAATACCTGTAGTTTAGAATACTTGCCATGTCAAGATGTAAATCAAAGCATCTGTATTTGACACATGAAAGACAAGACAGCTTTATAAAAGTAAAGACATATTAATACACTAAATACATCATTAATAAAATCAGAATTGAAGAGGTACGAAGCAATGATATCTTTGCTCAGAAAGTTCCACAGATATCCACAGAAAATTACAGACAGACTTGAAGCTAGAAGAAAGAAATCAGTTCCACAATATACTTGAACTATTTTATCATGTTTTCTCTCACTGCCCAAAACCAGAACCCAAAAGAAGGAGATAAGCCTTTGTTTGCTGGTTCTGTCTAGTTTGTTTTCTATGTCAGGTATCAGCAGTCAGACTGTTAAAGGCCTGTCTTTGTGTCCACACTTTTAAAAGTATCTATATTTAACAAAGAGTTAGGATTAACCGATTCTTACTAAATCCAAGGTAAACAAATGAAATGTTTGTAACAGGTTCTGACCCCCATCCCAAAAAAAACCCAAAACAACCAGTTATTGAGGGAGGGTTTTTTGCTGATGTTTTTGTTTTGTTTTTCTTTTTGGTTTGGTTTTTTTAAAGGTGGTGGTTCGCTTTTTTTTTGGGGGTGGGGTGGTGTTTGTTTGCTTGTTTGGTTTTTTTTAAACTGGTATGTCACAACACTTAGAGGCAAGCTTTCTGCATAGATCATCACCTGCAATTCTCATAATTAATTACCACCAAATCTGGGTGTTTCAATTCCTTCCCCTGAAATCATAACAAAAGAGGAATATGGCATCTGCCTCCCAGTATTTATGAGAAAGTTAGCTGAAAACACAGACTTAGATAGGATCCACAGTCTTCCCCTATCTCGTGTTTGCTCCACTGCTCCCCAGTCTGTTTTTAACTTTGAATGAACAAACAAAATGAGTTCTCATTTAAACTAACAAAATTCAATAATTTACAATATTGAAATATATCAAACACTAAAATTTCCCTCATTTACAAAAGCGTATAATTTTCTGTGCATACATACTGCTGTTATGTACACACAAAAGGAACAGGTCATCAAAAGAATTTTTTGGCTGCTGCTTCCTGTTGACTTCTGAAAGAAAAAGCAGAAGAGAGTTCCTTAAGTACCTATACTGTAAAACTAGCTGACTGATTTAAATAAATAAATATTTCCTTTATTTGGGAATTAAAAATATTCCATCCTTTGTCAACATACACTTAGGGAAATCAAATATAAGTCACATCACAAAAACAGGACATAATTTTTTCTATTTACAAAGACACTGGCAGCATCACTGTAGTTCCAATTTTGCAACAGACACAGAAGGAAACAAATCATTCTGGAAAGAAGCCAGAAAATGTGAAAGAAAAGAAAAGAAAAAAGTACAAACTGATTTTGAATTTTCTACAGCTTCTCAGTATCCAATTAGCCTAAAAAAAGAAACATGCAATGAAGCACTGAAAGAATTTACTTGACATGGGATTGCCTTTTCCTTCTGGCATGGAATATACTTAATTCTCTTTATGGAGATATAGATATAGATAGATAGATAGATAGTGTGAATCGAGCACACAGACACTAATGCGGCAAGGGCATCAAAAAGAACTGGAGGACCAGTTCCTCACTTGTCTTAGAAGCCATCTTTCCAGCTGATGGCATAACATGACATACATAAGAAATGCACTCTCTCCACTCCGTAGAGAAGCAGACACACAATAGAAGTTGGTGCAATCAGCAGCACCGACCTTATACTGATACCAATTATCCTTCCATAGATGTAGCAAACCACATTTTCTCCTTGAAGGGCAATGCAGCTATTTTGGTCCCTACTCCTTATCCTGATAAGTGTGTGTAAGAATCAGGAGGGAAGATGACCAAGTAAGTCTTTACTCTAAATAGGGTTTCCTTTCCATCAGCACAAATTTAATTTTAATACTACAACCATTGCAAGAAGGAGGAAGAGAGCAAACATCCCAATTAGTTTTAGTTTAGGAAGAAAAAAAAAAGTCCATACACTATCAGTATCATATGTAGGAAAGGGATGAAAGGATATGTATCGCAAAAAAAGTTCCCTAAGGAATGAGGGGATAAATAGCTTGTAGATACACATAGCAAAAAAAAAAAAAATTAAAAAAAAATAAAATCACATCAGATTTTGTTAGAATTATTAATAAACTTCAGTAAGTCCAGCACAGGACCACAAAGATACTGGTCCAGAGCTGAAGAACATGCCTCAAAGAGAAGAAAAGCGAGGGAACCGGGTGAGCTTGTTCATCCTGGACAGAAGGCAGCTTCAAGTGGTCTAACAGCAGTTTTCTAATACCCACAAGATGCTACTGAGGAGACAAGGACCATTTCTTTACGGATACAACAGTCAAACTGAAACCAGACAGGTTCACTCTAGATAAACCATGGGGATGGGGGGAGAATAAAAACTTCACTATGGTAATTTAACATTTCCGATGGGGTCCATAACTGGTACAATTTCCATTCTTGGGAGGTTTATAAGACCTGACCAGTCTGAACACTAAGTGACCCAGTCTGAATTCAGTGCTGACCCAGCTTCTAGGAAGGGGTTGAACTACAGACCTCCCACAATCTCTTCCAATCTAAATGTTTTAAATATTAATGTAACATATCATCGTAATTGCATTTCCAGTCAGAAGTTTTAAAAAACATTTGCCCTGTTGTCTTTAAACAAAAACATACTCACCTATACATGATATAACCAATGAATAACACTGTTTGCACCGCTACAAATATGAGGAAGTGCACTGTAGATAAGCACGATGGAAAAGGTGGCAAGTCTGGACACCTCAATTTCTCACTAGATGGCTAAAAACCAGGAAAAACAGTATTTGAGAAAAGAGCAAACAAGACATGCATGCCATCAAAAGACTTAAATGTAAGAAATGAAACAAAAGGCCTTTGCAACGTGATTGAAAAATTGGAACACAAGCAGAAAACAAGACAGAAATGACACTACTCTGAAAAATCAAACCTACTCCTGGTCTCATTTTCCCCTTTATGTTTCTCAGATAAACTGACCAATGTTAATTTGAGGTTACAGGGGAAAGAACAAATCATTAGTAAATTAACCCAGAAATCAAGAACCTTCTATGGGACCACAAGCTAATTCAGCTTAATTGCTACTCAGGCTAGACTAAGGTGCACCTGAACATGAATGCAGTCACCTGTCACACTTGGAGATCTTAAGCAGAATCTGCAAGAGCTTCCCCTGATTAAAGTTCTCCCTTCTGTGCAAAAGCAACACAGAATCTCCTCTGCACAGAGCTGTCAAAGTAGGGGGCCAAACACAAAAAAGAGCATGCAGAAAACCTAATTGCTTGACCTTGTTTCCACAGGAAATTAGACTAAAAGTCATGCTCTTTGTGCAAAACTTCTCATCAAGACACAGATCATGCAGGTAGGTCAAGGCAGTGCAGTTTTAGCGAAGCAGCTTAATGAAGGATTAATTGCTCTGTAAATTGCATGCTGGCTCATCTTAGCTTTTCACTAACAGCCAAATAAGAAAGCATTACAGTCACGCTTTACACTACCAGCACATAAATTACCATATTTCGTTGTACTAAATGCTCAATGTCCCTCTTCACTACATGGAGGTGTTCTTTGATGTCATTGAAGTGCTGAGTTGTTTCATAGACTCCTGCAGCTGAGCCAGGATGTTGAGCTCCACTGATCAACTTCAGAGTATCAGCCATGGAATTTCTGAAACAAACCACAAAACATCTTTCAGCACAGAACAGCTTTTCTACAAACAGCAATTATTCTGGACACCTTTTAGTCCTTTAAAATTAGTTTGAAATGCATAGTTGCCCCAAAAAGCAGAAGACATTTTTTCTAGCTTCGAAGAACACCTTCAAGAAGTAATTCCTTAAGCCATTATTTTTTAAAAATAATTAATTCTGCACACAGTTTCCATTTGTATAGTGCACCACCTCCCAAAGTCATGCTGAAAACAGGATCTGGCAAATATTCTATTGCTAGACATCTGCTTTGCCTGACTGATGAAGTCTAAGACAAGTAGTTTTATCTGAGGCTCTTGCCAAGGCTTTAGGATAAGCAGAGTTTAATGCAATCTTCGAAGAAAACCAAAAGCTGTTTGAAAAATAAATAAATAAAAGCAGTCATGTAAGAAATAAAAATAAGGAAGAGGCTTTAGGGATAAGAAAAGATTTAGATACATCCTTGTTTCATGATTATCATTTATATGAGAAACTCATTTCTGAATATGCACTGTCATAATACTTAATATTGTGTTCATGTGAATTAATTTTGCTTCTACAACAAATCAAATTAAATCCATAAAAAGTTGAGGCTCCATAACTAATTTTGTTTGAGGTAAACTAGTCAATGAGAGAAAAAAACCCACCCTTAATCTCTAATCAATGTTTATATAATTTTCCCCTACAGTGATGTTTCTTTTCAGTAGCAAAGAGGATTATTCTACAGCTAAAATACTTATCATATGAATGTTAAACTCTCCATTATTAACAGACTAAATAAAAATGTATTTGGATTTCTTTTTAATTTACTTAAAACTTTATATTTTGTTCAGATGAGAGCTTACTTCAATGCCTTCAAGGTGCAGTCCTAACCCTCTGTACAGTGGTCAGCAATTTACCATAGAATGGTAACTCTCCAGAAGTAAAAATTGCAAGCATAGGTATACTGTATTAGTACTACAGCAACTTTTGCTCCATTATAAGAACTAGGCAGCTTGTTTAAATCACTTGAAGCAGTCACATAACTAAGTCAAAGCCACACACTAAATTCATCTACACAATTACATCAAGTTGGAGATACACCACTTTAAAAATAAGGCTTTTAGTAATTATGGCCCCTACTAAATGCTGGATTAACAATATACTTTTCTTCACACTAAAGACTACCATTTTTTCTTAAAAATATCACTTTAATCACACAAATCAACTTAATATACTAACTAACAGGATTCTGCACACTTCCCACATAACCAAAAAAATATTTTCTTTTCACCTTCAGTAACAAAAAGATCAAAGAATTCACCCTTTCCTGTCAAACCTACTTCCAAGCACACATTAGATCAATCACTTTCCACTGTTACATGTTTGGGTATTCTGGATAATATACTGCACTCTAGGCCAGATGGAGTTACCCATGGACTTCTGCAAAACTCTCAATGTTTACCTCAATAAGCTCAGTTTTAATATTGCAAAGTTATCAAAAGAAGTTACCAAAACCCAGCTGCTTGCTTCTGTAAGCTACTTCAAACAAAACTAATCAAAGCAGCTCTCTCACCTCTCATTCTACATTTCTGGTTTGGAACACAAAATGAACGCAAAAACCCCCTCCTCTGTATCTGACTTAAATTAGCATATAAATTACCCAGAAATTATTTATTAATATTTACCTGTACTTGGAATTAGTGTTACAATAACTTATTTTAGAAGCAGGTTTTTCACCAGAAGGTTTTTTTTCTTAAAAGACCCATGCAAACCCATGCAACCACCATCATGACCACTGCCTAATAAATGCTGACACCAATTCTGCCTGTCCACATCCATCATATTGTTTATCTTGCCCTGCTGTTTTCTGTGCTAGAACATGTGTGACACTCATTTTGTTCCTCTCCCTCCTAATACCACCACCCTATGCAATTAACAGAAATCTGCACACCCACCTTCCCCCAGACTGATCCACTGTTTGTTAAAAGCAAAATAACTTCTTAAATAGACGTGGTCTATATCAAATTTAATTTACATTTACATTTGCACAAACAATACCATGCTGATAGCTTCTACTCTATTTTCATGCAAGATTCTTCTATAATCAGATGATTAAGAAATCCACAAATCTTGACAAGAAAATTACTTAGTAAGTCCTTTTCCTCCAAGATGACCAGCAATGCAACAGCAGGCTGTTTGTTTTTATCTATAAATAAAACATTTATTTAATCTAAGAAAAGTATTAAGATGATGTTACACAAACTCATACCTAGTAAGTCACTAAAAGGACAGACTGCCAATGCTAACAAGAAAATCTAATTTGCTTGCAAGGCATAAAGATTTGTCAAGAATATTAACATTAAAAGCTTTCATGGAAGAACAAGTGCAAAAATGGAAGCACTCTAATCTTCATTCTACAAAAAACCTGACCTACTTAGATAAATCACTCAGAGCTGCCCAGGAAAAAAACAACTGTAGTAATTGTTTTTCTCTTTTTTTTAAGCCCAAGGTAAGGAATGTTTTAACTACTATAAATGAAGAGTTAAACCAACTTAAAGCCATTCCTGCTAAAGAAAGCAATTGTAGAACGTCTTAGAAGCAGTACACAGGCACCTCTACCAAACACAGGAATTTTCTCAAGTACATTTTAGCAGTATAGTACCTAGAAGATAAGATTTTCACTTCATTTGGTAACATAGTTTGAAAAGCTACAGTATACCTCTCCATCAATTTTAAAAACTGCATCTTAAAAAGCACCATTATTAATCACTTGGGAACTTGCAAGCGTCCCTGCAGATACAGGATTTCCTGAGGAAGTTCGCTGGCAGAAACTCCTCTGACAAAAGAACCAATCAACACACTCAAATTTTCTCTAACCTACAAGAAATGGGGATAAGATTACTAAAACAGTCTACACAATACACTGGGACGTGAAAAACACATTTGTGTGTTTACTACACAATCTAAGTGTAAGTTACAGTAATATAGTATTAGTGTCCTTTTTTTTTTTTTCTTTTCCCCTTAAGTGCTGTATGACAGTCTGTCTTAGCACCTAACAAACCACAGAATTTTTAGTCAAGTTGGGTTTCCAGTATCTACAGGGATGGAGACTGCAAAACCTCTCTGGGCAACCAACCTATTCCAGTGTTCCATCACTCTCACAGGTTTCTCAGGTCTACACAGAATTTCCTGTATTTGAGTTTGTGCCTGTTGCTTTTCATTCTGTCATTGGGTACCAGTGAGAAGAGTCTGCCTGTTTCTATCACCCTCACCACATCCAAGGTCATGTATTTATACCCACTGATGAGATACCCCCAAGCCTTTTCTCCAGGCTATACAATCCTAGCTCCCTCAGCCTCTCCTTATACAACAAATGCTCCAACCCTTCAATCATTTTCATGATCCTTCACTTGACTCCTTCCAGTATGTCCATGTCCCTTCTGTACCGGGGTGCCCAGGAGTGGGCACAGAACTCCGGATGTGGTGTCACCAGTGCTGCACAGAGAGGAAGAATCATCCCCCTCGACCCACCGGCAATACTCAGCCTAGGATGCTGCTGGTTGTCTTTCCTGTACAAGTGCATTGCTGCCCAACATCCAATTTCTTGTCCACCAGGATTCTCAAGTTCTTTTCTGCAAAACTGCTTTCCAGCTGATCAGTCCCCTGACTGTACTGATGGGCTAAGTTACTCCTTCACTGGTGCAGGACTGTGGAAATTGCACTTTTTGCCCCTTTATTATTCAAAGTTCAGGCCAAGAAAGGACATTAAATATTTTCCATATCTGACCCTTGTTTCAGCTGCCATCAAGAAGCAACACTCTCTCAAGGCCTAGCCCTACTCCTACTGATAGAAAAAGGTTAATCTACAAGGGAAAAAGAAGAAAAAAAGAAAGAAAAAAAAAAAAAAGAAGAGGACTCTCCAATGCTTATACACACTGGAATTCTGAGAGACTCGACATAAAACTATACATACTTTTTGTGATACACAAATCACTAACACTTAAGAGACCCCTATGGAGCAATAATCAATATATGAGCTTTAGGCAGTCACAATAGAATAAGGGAAAAAACTCAAAGACAAAATATATGTGTATATTGAAGAAAGAACTACTTTAACGCCCCCCCAAAACATGTAATTAGAGGAATAAGCAATAAATCTCAACAATTCTTATTAAATGCATATACAATTTCATTTGTACAGAACTACTTCTCACAATTACTTACATGCCTTTACAGGTTTTTTACATTAAGCAAAACTTCAAATATATCTCATATAATATTGTCCAAGTATAATATTATAGACTAATATTATTATATAATAATAAAAAATAAAATCAGGACATCAGGAGTAGATTGAGTATATCAACAAGATACTCCAATACACTTTTTTTTTTTCTGGTTCACTAGCTCTAAGTTGAAGGCATTTATGCTCATTGTGTTATCAATACTTCAAAATCAGAGCAACAACCTTTCATGAGGTAGCAGGTTATCACATTAGCAGAAATCGATTTTTTTTAGAGGGACTGGACTTACTTGTTCAACTAGAATCTCACAATAAAAAATAAATAATAATTAAAAAAGGCAAATTAGGGGGCTTAGCCACCCTAGGGACATGAACTTAATTATATTATTTGAGTTCATTTAGTTATAGAAATTAAATGTATGCAGAAATTTATCACTACAGAACTGACAGAAATTTCAATTTCACAGAGAAGTCAGTATTCTCCTACTGAAATAATAAATAGGATTTAAAAGGTGGAAAATAACATAAAATTCAAAACACAGCCTTAATATTTAGGAAGTATTTACCTCATTTCATTTACTTGTCTAATGACCTCTTCTTGAGTTTTCACAACTGTCTCAATCTCTTGCTGCGAAACCTGGAGGGGGAAAAGGGTGGGTGAGAAAAAGATCAGCATACCTCAGAAAAAGCAAATCAATCATGCTGTTGAAATCAGGCTGAGCTGTCAATCACAGTGGGTTTGGGGTTTGGTTTTTTTGTTTGTTTGTTGTTGTTTTTCTAATTTACCTGTCCTTGTTGACCTGGAAAACCAGCTCCTCTTTTAGCAATCTCATCTGTGACTGCAGAGACGTATCTCCTCTGCTCATCCAGAATCATGTCCAATTGCCTATTAAGCTGTTTGATTTCAAGATGAATTCGATTCTGCCCCTCAAAGATTTGTCTCAGCTCACGATCACTTACAGTTTCAAAAAGATCATCTGCTGTTAAGGAAAAAGTACAGGTAGTTCTTAAGATACATGCATTCCTCTTAAGTTGCACTGTATCATTTTTCTTGCACCCTTCAAGTTACCACACGGATTACTTTTTTTCTGATAATTTCATGTATTTGATGTTTATTTATCACCATTGCCACGGCAAAGGATACCCAAATGGGATCACAACAAATGAACAGAGATAACCACACATTCAAACCCAGACTCCATCTCAAGAGTTCCTATTTTAATACAGTGGCAATGTGCAGAGTAATGGAAACAAGATGCTGTTATTACTAGGAGGCATAATTTTTTGCATAAGCTAGCACTGCATTACCAACTACCCTTCAGAGGAGATTTGCAGATATTAAGTAACAGCTACTTTTAGAAAAAGTAAGGTGTAAAATGTAGCTTGAAATAGACAAGTGACTGCACATTTTGAACAAGTTCCTCCACAGCTTCAACATCCAGAAAGAAAGGCCAAAAGACTATGTGGCAAAAAGATTGTTCTTTCTTCTCAATGGAAGGCTGGACAATATTCCAAAAGCACAGATGAAGATAAAATGGTGTAGGACCCTTGGAACAGTCACAACTTACCACTGTGCAAAAAAAATGACAACCTGAAATTTCAGGTCCAGATGCCCACAGTACATTCCTGATATGTATGCATTCAAATACAGCCAATTCAATCCACAAAAGCAGGATACAGACTGGCTTCCATTACATTTTCAGATCAGTAGATTTTTTTTGCCTAGCTCTAAAATATAAATAAACCTATCCAAGCAAACAAACAAAACCCCCACCATGTTCCATAGGAGAACAAAGTCAAAGCACTTTAGCTAAACACTCAAAAAAAGTGGGCAAGAGTCATTATTGCAATCTTCCTAAATTAAGTATCATTTGAAAACAGTGTAAAAAAGTGTTCCAGTGTGAAATATCTTTAAACCAGTATTTGCTGAGAGCTGCAAGTGGAAAGGGCAATTCTGCCTTACCCAGCCAACATTAAATTTCTTATCAATAGCTTAAAATGTAAAAATAACAGCCACAGTTTTTAAGAATATCAAGCTTGAAATTTCATTACTAGCCAACATGAATAAACACTGTATTCCAGCTAATGCTGTGGTCCTGAAATTGACAGAACTCACTATATATCCAGTATTAGGCAAACATTAAGATTTTCCAAGGAAGGACATTTCAGCATATCCACTAGCCCACCTTTAAGAACCATCCACAAAACAAGATGGAAAAAACCATTTTGCTATGAATGTGCAGAAACAGACCAAAAAGATGACCTTTCAAATAAATTTTCAAATAACCAAAGAGGCTGTGCTTCCTTAATCATCACTTTACAGCCAGGGATGCATGACCTTCTCTCTCTTCCACTGTTCCATACAGATTCTCATCGTTCCCATCATGTTTCTGTGGTTTGTTTTGTTCTCAATCCAGGCATGACAAAAGGGACTTTGTATTTCAGAAAACACTTTGCAAACGAAAGACCAAAGATTCTTAAATAAAGTAAGTAAGATCAGCAGGAGCTTAGTAAGATCAGAGTATCAGGCCCTAGCTCTGAATATCCCAGAAAGTAAACATTTTTCTTGTCAACTGAAAAATTGCTCAAATAACTTGCCTGGCTGCCCTTGCACATCAGGATGTTCCTTTTGAAACTCTTCTTTCTTTTTATCCAGTTCTTGTTGAAAGTGTTCAAACTCTTCTTGATACTTCTCTTTATCTTTTTGAGGAATTTCTGCATCTGGTGTTGACTTTAAAACATTATCAAGGGGTGGGGGAGAGATTTTTTCACGTTCTCCACCACTCCTACGTAACTTATTCTCCAGCAAGGCTGTTCAGATTTCAGATTTGAAACACAATTAGTGGAGCACATTAATATATTAAGTTGAAGTGAGAAACCAGACATTCCTAGGGAGACCCACAGCTTTTTCCCCTGATACATTTGTACTTTCTGCGATTAAAAAGAAACTAAGTTTTACAAGGATAGATCCTGTTTAGCAGTACAGAACTGTTCTAGAGGTATGCAAAATTGAAAGCAAGAACATTATTTGTCTGCTTTCAAACAAAGTGTATTTTTTAGTTTGTTTTCTCTGCATGTTTTGATTAAATACCAGGATTTTTGTTGATTCAGTGTTGCTTCAAGAATTCTTGTCTTGCAAATGTCTATTACAATATTACCAAAACATTACAGCATTAGTCTCATTTTTCTAAAACAGATGACAGCACAACTAGATGCAAAAATCCCTGAAACAGGGATGCCAAATACGACTTCCAAGAAAATATTGTTATGTGGTGCTATATACAAAACACATATAATAACACTGTATTATGCACAAAAATGCTTACTACTGCCTTCCCGGGCTCAGTCAACTGGAAGGTCAGAAAAGACAGGACATCATGATCATCTGTATTCAACAAACAGAACAAAAAGCCCCACTGTTAATTGCTACTGCTAAA
Organism: Falco naumanni; assembly: GCF_017639655.2. Lineage (NCBI taxonomy): Eukaryota > Metazoa > Chordata > Aves > Falconiformes > Falconidae > Falco > Falco naumanni. The sequence continues at coordinate 86,526,666 of NC_054080.1, forward strand.
CATTACAAATTCCCAAGTCAACCCTGCACTTCCAAGGATCTTCAGGCAACAACATCCTCCCAAAGTCCTCCCAAAAGTTTATCTAGTGGAGAATGAGACTACACAGTCTCTTTGTCGGGACACATTGAAAGTCCTTCTACTCCAGCTAGGAAAAGGCCTACGCATATCAGTAATTTGGGAATAGGAGAGGATTAAGTACATCATCGTGGTAAAAAGCTGGTATAACGGATTAACACTAGCAGTAAAAAAACCACCTCTCTCATCAGCCCTGCAAGTTCCCACATAATTTGTCACAATTTTTAACATTTGCTACCTGCAAGGCCCCCTGTTGCTGCAGATATTCCAAAATATCCTTGTGACGGCAATACTATATCTTGCACTTCTGCACAAAATTCATAGTCTTCTTTATCCGGAGTAAACCCGTTGTTAATTAATACCTAAAAGGATAAACACTTACAATGTTTACTACATAAATCTGTGTTACTTGCTTTGTCAGATTACAGTAATGCTCATAACTACAACTTTTCAGGTAACTCAGCATCTGATACTAGAAACCAGAACTTACTTCTTTTCTGAAAAGACACATTATACAAAGAAAATGCGTAAGCTTTCTACTTTAAAAAGGAAAAAAAGGCCTGATTCAACGTTCAGCACCTAGGAGGACACACTGCACAGAACTGAGACATATAAAAATGTATTCATTTCAGTTAAAAGAAGCTGCAAGGCAAATTAGTGCATGGGAAGGAACATATGGGGAAAGGGATACTATCAGGAGAGGTGAACGTAAGCCAAGGGATGGCACAGCACTGCCTGAGAGTGCCAATGGGAACATTTATGCTGTTAACTATCTTATTTAAAAAAAAAAAAAAAGCCATCAATTTAAGGGAACACTGAGGGTTTAGGACCACATCTGAGATGCTCATACACCAGCACACTCAATATGAGACAAACGGGACAAACTGGAAGTCCTGGTCTGTTCCCTGAGCTACAATGTCATTGGTATTAGTAAGACTTGGGAGAATGAGTCCCACAGCTGGAGCGCTGGGATGGAGGGCACAGGCTGTTCAGGATGCACAGGCAGGGCAAGCAAGGTGGAAAAGCTGCACATGTACATAACTGACAGGTTTGACTGTACAGCCCTTACAGTTAAGAGATGATGTGGTTGAGAGCCTCTGGGTGAGGATTAGAGAGATGGAGAACAGCAGATGTCATTGCGGGCATCCACTACTCATTACCTAGCCAGGATGTTAGCACTGATGTTAGCACTATAGGCAATTAGGAGAAATCCCTGGATCAGCAGTCCTTGTCTTTACGGGAGATTTCAACTTTCCAGACATCAACTTGGAATACCATGGTGCTGTGACAAGCACGTCTAGGAAATTCCTGAAGATGAAGATAATTTCTTGTCACATGTACTCAGTGAGGCAACTAGGAAAGGCACCCTCCTACACTTGTTATTTGTGAACACAGGATGACTCATGGGAGGTGTGATGGTAGATCGCTGTCTTAGCCACAGCAATTACTAAATGGTAGATTTTAAAATTTTTGTTGGAATGAGAAAAAACATCACCAGAGTTGCTAACCTGGATTTCAAGAGAGCAAAGTTTAAGCTACCCAGGAAGCAGTTAGCAGAGAAAACTGCTTTTGAGGGCTTAGGGGTCCATGACTGTTGGTCAGTTTTTAAGAGCCACTTTTTTTTTTTTCTTTTCCTCTTCTTTTAAGAACCTTGCTTGCACAGCAGCAGGCAATCCCATTGTGTCAGAAGTCAAGCAAGCAGGGCTTGGCTGAACACAGAATCCTCTTGGAACTCAAGAGGAAAAAGAAATTGTATGATCTCTGGAAGCAAGTTCATACTTCACAGGCAGATTACAGAGTCGTGGTTTGCACATGCAGGGAGAAGACACAAAAGGCAAAAGCTCAACAAGGGTTGAAACTGGCTGGTCAACACAACTGTCAAACAACATGAAAGGCTTTTTGAAGTACATTAATAGTAAGAGGAGGTTCAAGGAAAACATTAGACCAACACTTGTTGAAGACAGTCACCTGACAAACAGGGATGAACAAGAGACAGAAGCATTCAACTCTTTTTGCCTTAGTCTGTACCAATATAGACCTTGGACTGCCTGGTCTTCCAAGTCAGAGGACCACGGCTGCAGGAGCAGTGACCTTTCCATTTGTGGACATTAAAATTGTAAGGGACGAGATGTACCCGCTGAATGTTCCTAAGTGCACAGGGCCAGATGGTATTCATCACAGAGTGTGGAAGGAGCTAGTGGATGTTGCAGCAGGACCCTTCTCAACCATCTAGCAAAGGTCTTAGGAGTCTGGGGAGGTCCCCACTGACTGGAAGCTAGCAAACATTATTCCAATTTACAAGAAGGGCATGAGGGAAGACCCAGGAAACTACACGCTTGTTAGATTAACCTCAGTAACTGGAAAAATATGGAGAAGATCATACTGAGTGCTACTGAAAAGCATCTAAAGAACAATGCAATCACCAGGCACAGTGAACACAGGCTCATGAAGTGAAAGTCCTGCTTAACTACTTTGATATCCTACAGGAAAGCCATCCACCCGGTGGGTGAAGGGAAGGTGGTGGAGGTAGTTCTTTTGGATTTCAGTAAGGCTTTTGATACTATCGCTCACAGTATCCTTCTGGACATGCTGTCTAGCTGTGAGATAGCAGGTTCATGGTGCACTGGGTGAAGAACTGGCTGGATGGCAGGGCTCAAAGGCTTGACCTGAACTGGGGTACATCTGGCTGGTGACTAGTCACCAGCTGCGTTCCTCAGGGCTCAATTCTAGAGGCAGTGCTGTTCAGCATTTTTATCAGTGATCTGGATGCAGGAGTTGAATTACCATTAGCAAGTCTTCTGATAATACTAAACTGGGAGGTGCTGTTGACTCAAGGGACAAGAGGCCCTGCAGAGGGATCTAGACAGACCGGAGCACTGGGCATCATCAATGGCATGAAACTGAATAAGAAACACTGGATCCTGCACCTGGGACAGAGTAATGCCAGAGTGGAGAGCAGTCCTACAGAAAGGGACCTGGGGGTGCTGGATGATGGCAGGCTTAATATGATCCAGCAATGAGGGCAAACTGCATTTTAGGGTGCACCAAACACAGCAGAACCAGCGGCTCAAGAGGGGTGATTCTGTAGCTGTATTTATCGTCGGTATGGCCTCACCTTGAGCAGTGTGCACAGTTCTGGGCTTCACAATTTTAAAAGAATGTTCAGGTACTCACATGCCTCCAGAGAAGGGCAAAGCTGGTGAAGGGCTGGAAGGCATGTCCTGTGAGGAGAGGCTGAGGACTCTGGGCTTGTCTAGTTTGGAGAGAGGGAGGCTGAGGGGCAACCTCATTGCTCTCTGCAGCTTCCCAAGGAGGGGATGTGGAGAGGGAGGTGCTGAGCTCTTCTCCCTGGGATCCAGGGACAGGGCGCCTGGGAACGGCTCAAAGCTGCGCATGGGGAGGTTCAGACTGGATGTGAGGAAGCATTTCTTTACCAAGAGAGTGCTCAAACCCTGGGACAGGCTTCCTGGAGAGGTGGTCAATGCCCCACGCCTGTCAGCGTTTAAGAGGCATTTGGACAATGCCCTTGACAATGTGCTTTAACTTTTGGTCAGCCCTGGAGGGGCCAGGCAGTTGGGCTAGATGACCATTCTAAGTCCCTTCCAAACAGAATTAATCTATTCTATAACTGATCATGGTGTAGTAACATCAACTGTGTTTCAAGAAATCCCTGCCTTGGGGATCATTAAAGCCTAGTCTATCAAAAGTATGCATCCCAGTAAAGGCAACACAGATTTTTGGTATGATCTAGAAGACTCATCCCTTATTGTTCTTAGGCTGACTCTAAGCTTAGGGAGTTTCTCTCCTTTTCTATGGATGCATTTACTGAACTGCTAATGTTAGCAGTTTGGGCCAGAGGAGCTCCTAGATAAGAAAGGACCAGGCACATTCAAAAAGAAAGCAGCCTTGGAGTCTGAAATTTTATTTTCATTGAAGAGTAACAGATGGCCTTTATCATTACAACACAGTGCAAGGTCTACCCTCTTTTAGGTGCATTCATGTTTACTTTTAGAAAAAGTTCTACTACAAAATGACAGCTGTGTGACTTACGGCTAATACCTATCAGCACCTTTTCTGAAGAAATCAGAAGCCAAGAAACACACGCTTTATAGCCATCGCAACCAACACCACATCAATGTTTTTCTTTCCTTATCTAGAAGGAATTCATAGTCATGTGAACAGTATTCAAGAACTCTTGAATGCTCCCTTGTACCAATGGGTTTCTATGTTCTTTAAAGTCCTGTTATTTCTGGAAGGTGGGAAGCCTCAAGTAGCAAATCTAAATCTACTGTCAAAGAGTGAGCCTCAGATTTCAGTCACATTTCAAGAACCTCTTACAATCAGCTATGAAGCCCTCTGCAGCTCTCGGATCAGCTTGAGAAATACCGTTCAAGTTAAGGAGCTGCTCAACCACTTGGAAGCTGAGGAACAGATGCTGGTTTTGGGACACCTCTACAGGCAAATAAAAGCAACAGGAGGGTGTGAGCAGATATGAGTATGTCAGCAAGATGACACCTAAGTAACATCAGAAAAAAACAGTAATACCTGCTAAGTCAGCTCAGGAAATTAGATGCACTAAGGTAGCTAAAAGAACTCATCTAGGATTTGAACATACTGTACCTCCTCCGAACTTCTGCTACCAAGCTCAACATTTTTAAGAACATTAGAATTAACACACAGGGTCTTTGTGTTTTCATAACAATCTCACACTTAACCTGAAAGATATGAGCAATTATGTTATTTCAGAGTACTTACAGTTAACATTTTTTGGTAGTATGTTATCTTTACTCGAACAGGATAGGGCTTGTTACGAAAGTCCCTCTGACAGGATGCCAACGCTTGCGTGGAACCATCACTATGCAAGAAGACAACTTGCATAAAACTATATCTTATGATTTATCAGCTAAGACAAAAAAGCATCAGTGTATCACTAAGCAACATCACGATAGTTTTTCAATATGCAGGTTTTTCAGAAACTGTCCCACAACTGCACTGAGCTTTTTTGAAGCCTGGGGTCAACAGGACTAGATGTTCTACACAGGACAAATTATAGATAGAATGCAGTAATGGGGAATATTGTCGTCCCTGTGAACTGAGATGGAAATAAGCTATAGTCCAGGCTGTACCAACTAAGCTAAACACCTCTCTTCTCAGAGAATCCAAAAAGGTGGCAAGTGTGCTGCTGACAATAAACAAACAGAAATCAAATAATTTCAGTAACGGGCAATTAGCTTTCAGCTAGTCACTTCCGTCAGTTATTAGCTGGGTGTGGAAAATATCCTTAAGCAATGAAGAGGTAAAAAGTCTGTACCTCCATTTATGAGTTCACCCACCCCAAAGGACACAGGCCATTTAAATATCCATCAGTTGCCAGTTTCTGTGCTGTTACTAACAAAACAGTGTTTTAGCAAACAGAAAAATTCAAATGTAAAGGAAACAACAAAGTTTCATATGAAAGAAACCTTTATAAAGTTTCTCAAAGAATTTCATGCAAAATTTTATCACTGAAAAGCAACCATTTATCATTACCACTGAAAATAAACTTACTTCTGATGGTCATACAGAAGTTTTCCATTGTTGCCTACAACGATCACTGCAGGATTGTTTTTCTAAAAAAAAACAGCAAACAAATACAATAGTTTAATTTGAAGTGAAACTTAAATAACATCACTGATAGACTTTCTGTGATGAAACACTTAAAGTCATTACAAGTAAAGCACAGATGTTTTTATTCTTTCTATACTTCAGGATTACATAAGCAAAATGACTGAGTCACAGCGTCACACTGTGTGTTTTGCAAGGGACTGCTATATTCTTTGAATAGTTAAGGGTGAAAAAACTCATACGAATTAAGTTCCTGTATATGCTAACAATTACAGTAATTTGACAAATACAGAAATGCAAAAGCCACAGACAGTAGAAATTCTTATGTAGTGAAGATACAGATCTTGAAACTAATAGGCGACTTATACATCCAACTTTAGCAACATAACACTGGGAAAACCATCCAAACAGACACTATGTTGACAACCTGCTGACCTTGCCACAGTCATGACAAAAACCTCAGGAACTATCTGTCAGAGACTAAACAAAGTCTGTTGAACACATCCCCAGTTATTTAAATTGCTACAGGATGAGGACAAGCTAACATAGGGCAGAACAGATTTGCAGTGCTATCCCAGTGGCTTCCAGGAGTTTATTCATTAACACCAGTTTCTAAAAGAGCACAAGATTTCAACAGTTAACCTCCCTTCCCCCTTCCATGTTTCAATTCATCGTCTCCTCAAGCGTAGTGGTTTTGGCTGGGATAGAGTGAAATTTCTTCCTAGTAGATTTTAAGGGACTACGTTTTGGCTTTATGATGTAAACAGTCTTGATAACACAGCCACATTTCAGCTACTGCTTACACAGCCCTCAAGGCCTTTTCTGCTTCTCACAGTTCCCCACCAGTAAGCAGGCTTGGGGGCATAAGCTCTGAGGGGCCACAGCCAGGACAGCTGACCCAAACTGGCCAAAGGGATAACCTGGAGCATATGGCATCATGCTCAGCCATAAAAGCTGGGGAAGATGGAGGAAGCAGGGGACACAGAATTACGGCATTTGTCTTTGTAAGTCATCATTATGCACGATGGAGTCCTGCTCTTCCTGGAGATAGCCGAACACCTGCCTGATGATGGAAAAGAGTGAATTCTTTGTTTCGCTTTGCTGGAGCACACCGCTTTACCTGTTAAGCCATGTTTATCTCAACCCACAAGTTTTCCTCACTTTTACCCTTCCAGTTTTCTCCCCCATCCCATGAGAGAGGAGTGAGCAAGCAGCTGTGTGGTGCTCGGCTGCCTACCAGGGTTAAAATACAACATAAAGGAATATACCGTCCTGCTAGACAGATTGTTAGCTCTTAAGAAAAAAGCCTCAAGACTTCCAAGACTTCAAGAAATAATGTCCTTCCCAGTTCACAGCAGTGAGGCAGGTGGTCCTTTGTCTTCACAGAAAACCACAACCACCAAATGATCTCTTTCTTTTCCTTTATCACATAGATCGCAACCACTGAACAAAACACTGGTATGCAGAAATATATCAGTGTTTCTACTTCTCAAGCAATGGAGTTTGGTTACCTTCATTATTACATCATTAGTATTACCTATTCAGTACCACTGGAATACTTCAGTCTAATCACCTTACCATTTATTTCAGTTTAACAACAGTAATACTGAATTAGTACAGAGCATATCTGCATATAGTGTTAGTACATACAGTATAGTATTCAATCCTGGTGGTCAACAGGCAGACCAATTTCCACTGGGGATCATGTCTAGACGCAAGCACATACAAGAACTTGAAAGACAGTAGAGAATCCAAAGCAGGGAATAACTTCTACTTTTTTTGCCTCCAAAGGTCACAGGAAAGATGTGCTGTAAACTCTTGTGACACTTAGTGCGGTTTGTACAATTTCAGGTGTTCACAGCTATGAAAGTTTATTTGTTTTTTGAAGAAGCTCTTGTCACTACTTCTACAGAGAAATAAAAAAAGTCAACTCTAGTATAATCTACAGTCTTAGAAGGAAGAGAAAAAAAGGCTTTGGAGTTTTTAATCAGCTTCATAAGCAGGGTGCTTTGAGTTGGCAGTACTAGATGAAGTCTAGTTCTGGATGCTAGCATCCTAAGCTGAGGACTAGTTACAGCACCAAACATCTTCCAGCAAACACACTGAAACAGCAACAAGAATTACTCCATACTGGCACCGAAGAAAGTTAACAGGTTGTAATTAAAATGAGTCTTACAAACTCCAGTATTTAAGACATGTCAGACCAGAGGACTTTTATTTTGACTGGAAGTGACATATCATCACTTTCTGAAAAAGGGTTTCACACCACACCAACTAAACTTGTCACAATCAAGAGCCCCAGTGCTATCAAAGTTCTGGTGAACAGTGTTGTCCACGAGTTTTTGGTAGAAGGCATCCTCTGCCAGTTAAACTTTGCAAGTGCCCATATGTATGCCAGAAGTCAGGAAAAAAAAAAAAAGATTAAAAAATTCTTCATTACTTGAACAATACTCTAATTCTACGTCTTGTCCTTGAAGATCAGAAACAATTGTCACCTTCAGCCTTCCAACTTTGATATATGAAGAAGTCTGCTGTATATCAAAAGCCATCTGTAGGAATAAAGCTTGTACACCTACAAAAATACATCTAAAAGGAAGCTGAAGTAGTGCAGGAAGTACAAAAAAAAGCAAAGCAAACCTGTATTGTTAAAGTTTCCCAGGATCATTCTGGACTGGAAAACTGGAAATTCAAAACAGCAACTGCCACTCCCACCTGCTACAGAATTTTTGCTGCTGAACTACTCAAAGCAGATCTGCTCCAGGAAAAGGAGCATCTCTGAAGACAAACACAGAAATTTGTGTTCCACAGTGTCATATTTTTGTACAATATGCCTCTTCAAAACCACACATCTTCAGATATATCAACATTTCAAATTGCGTATGGACATTCTGAATTTCAGCTTTTATGTATGTATTTAATTTAACACACAAACCAATTAGTTATGTGTTATTCTTCAAGTTTCAAGCTTAAAAAAAAAAGGAAAGAAAAAAGAAAAGAGTGTGAAAAAGTCTAGTAGAAATTCTGCAAGACAAACCTGACTATTTTAAATTATCCCTTCAAAGTGAAAAGGGGGAAGGAGGAAAATTACGTCTTCTCCTGCTCCGACCCCATTCCCTGCCCCCCCCCCCCCCCCCCCCCCGAGGTTATATGTACAAAACAGGCAGGAAATTAATTTATAACCTTTACTCCCAACTAACCTTTCCATCATTGTCAAAGGAATCAAAGAAAATTCCAACACCATTCCATTTATCAGCTGCCCCGAAAACAGGACCTTCCAAGCCTTGCTCTTCTGTAAACCAGATTGCCTATTACAGAAAGCAAGTAAGAGCTGTAAGTCAAGAATAACTTTTTAAAGCATGCTGAATTTTTTTCTTTTTGTTAGCTCAAATTTTTAATACCAATCCATCAGCTCCAATGCGGCCTCTTCCTGTAACTCGAAAGGTCACTTTGACTTCCCAATATTCAAATATTGACTTGTTTTTTGTCCACGCTGACCCTCTTTGGCTTTTCAAAGATGTCGTTACACGAATCTGATCTGTACTTGGTATAGCATCTAGAAAGGAAAGAAACCAACAATGAATATACGAAAGAGAAAGTATTGCAAGTGCTTAACTAGCCAATTAACAAATCTTCAAAACTCAAATTTTCTCGTCTCCTCAATTAGCAAACAGTTTTCAAAATAAACTTTTCAGTGAATTACTCAACTGCTTGGGGGGGGGGGGAGGGGACGGGACCCAAATCCCCACACCTTTACTTTCAATAACTTCCTTACTACTGCTTAATCACCTTCAATTTGGGACCACAACATAAAACTTAAGGAGAATGCTAGTCCTGCTGTTAGGATACATATTAATTAAAAAAACAAACACAACAAAAAAACCTCAGGCTTAGCTTTCTGCTGTATCCCACATACTGTTTCACAAGTGACAAATTTTTGTTCTGCTTTTTAAAGACAGAGGTTCTGATTCTCTAATTAAAAGAATAATTAGTCACACATTTAGATAAATTAATTAACTTAGGTTAAATAACATCTACTTTTGTGATTATCTGATTAAAAAAGCAGGAAAAATCTGTCTATAGACAGTTTCCTCCACATTGCTTGTGGCATAATGTCAAATAAGATCAAAAGTCGGCACTCGTGAATTAACCAATATAAACTGAAGTCCACCAAACAATAAAACCACGGCATAAGTTACTTCAGAGAAACTGTGCTGCGGCGGAACCCAGTGCACGGGTCAGCACCGATACGTCTTAAAAAGCGGGTGGCCTGAGGGATGACCCGGTGCCTCCCGAGCCAGGCCAGGCCCGCACGGCGCCCACAGACGACGCAGTCGCGCCTGCCACGTCGCGCTGCGCGAGCACCACGCGTTACTGTGCCGCGGGGACCGGCAGCCGGCCCCGGGCGCACCGCAGCGACGAACCCCCTCCCTCCCGGCCCGGCGCCACACCGCCGCCGCCACGACGGCCGCGCGGGAGGCGCCGGGGGGGAGCTCGGGGGCGTCGCACAGCCACCGCGGTACGTGCCCCGCGGCGCGGCGCCGGGCTGGGCCCGCTCGCCCTGACCCTCCTCCTGCAAGACGCCCGCCGGAACCCCTGGCGCCTGCCCCCGCCGCCGCCGCGTCCCTCGGCTCCCGGCCAGGGCGGCTCCTTCCCGCACCTTCCCTTCAGGCCACGAGGGCTGCACACCCGCCGCCGCGGCGCGGCACTTACTGCCCATATGCACCCAGAACGGCACCGTCCCGTCCGCCTGCACCAGGTGCGGCCCCTTGAAGCTGTACTTGTACTCGAAGCGGCGGTGTGGCACAGGGGCCGCCGGGCGCTCCGCTGCCAGCCCGAGGGCAAGCAGGGTAGCGGCGAGGAGGGTCGCAGCCAGGCCACCCCGCTGCGCGCACACCGCCATCTTGGCCCGTGCCGCGGGACGCCGGGCACAGCCAACAGGGCGCCACACGATTGGCCGCGCGCGGAGGCGGGGCAAGGGGCGGGCCAGGCTGCCTCCCTCCGGCGCGCCGGGGGGGCCCGCCCTGCAGGCGTCGGGGTCCGGGAGCCCGAGAGGTGGTGCGCGTGAGGGAGCCTGGCCGGTAGCAGTGGCGAGCAGCCACGGAGGCGTGCACGCTGCTGGGGGAGAGCTGCCCGTCCCCTCGGGCGTTCACGCGGGGGCCGCGGCTGCAGGAAGCCGGCTCGGCCGACGGCGCGCCTCTCCGCCGTGCGGCCTGTCGTACCTCGGCCTCTCGCACGGCTGCGTGCCACCCACCGTCTCCAGAGTGCCGGGGGCGGGGGGATGGCCTGCGGTCCCCATCGGCGCGGCCGCCTCCCTCGGCAGGGACCCGCTGCGCGGGCTCTGTCCGTCGGGAAGCCTGCAGCAGCACCGATGCTGTTCCTCGCAGCGCAGGGGACCAGCCTTCCCCCACGGAAGGGAGCAGAGCGAACCCTGGGTGCCGCCCGCGCGGGCAGAGCCGGGGGGGCGGCCGGCAGCCGCGGGGGCGGGGGCGCGGCCCGGCGCAGGCCGTCCTCACAGCGCCGCAGGCCGCGGCTGGGCCGCGCAGCCCGCACCGCCACCTTATCCCGTTCCGGCCGCCTCACGCTAGAGAACAGTTAGCAGGAGAGCGGGTTTTTTCTGTTTCTTTCCCGCCTTGTGTTTTGTGCTACCTTTTTTCATGCCCATTTATTTCAGACATCCCTTCTGTAAGAAACTATGGAATAGGATATTGTTTATTAAGATTTATGTTAAGCATAATGTAAAGACTAGGCGCCAGATATCCAGGATGCTTCTTGTGAAAAATAAGATAACCGCCAGATGTCCAGGATGCTGCTTGTAAAAGAGAAGATAACCGCCAGACAGAAACAAGACAGACGACCCCATATAAAGATATATGAGTAAGGGGTTAACACCTCCACTACATCCAGGATGCTGCTTGTAAAAGAGAAGATAACCGCCAGACAGAAACAAGCCAGACAGAAACAAGACAGACGACCCCATATAAAGATATATGAGTAAGGGGTTAACACCTCCACTACTTCATAAACACGAAAGTAAAAAGTATAAAAAAGGACTGTTTAAACTGCTCAGGGCGGCAGTTGGCGGAGCGCAGACTCCCCTGCCGTCCAGCGCTGTATTTGCTCATATTCTACTTGCTATAATTAATAAAATTTTAATTGGATTATGATCAATTGTGGTCTCAATTTATAACACCTTCCCTTACCAATCTGCCAGTATGAGCAATTTAAGAGTAAGTAGGTTCAGAGCCTGCTAAAGAGGGGGAGGATCCTGGGAGCTGCTGAGGACACATTAAGTTCTTTTTTTTAAGATTGCACACATCTACTCCGGCATCGATGAAAGTAAAACCTTTACATGTTCACTGGGAGAGGCACAGTCTTTTGGTTACAGAAAAAATTAAACAAATGTACTGTTCGGATGAGACATGCAAGCAAAATATTTCTGAGATAAATTTTAGAAGAACTTCTGTAAGTATCGACTACTCTTGCTAAGTTAGTACTTGTTAACACAGGGGAAGAAGTAGTTGATGTTTTGTATAGTGTCTTCTACCCAGCTATATTCTAAAATATCTCCAAATAATTGGAGAATATATTTTGGGTTTTTAGACTACATCTGTGGGCGATGTCAAGGGAATTGGGAGCCTCTTCATGGCAGCTAACTAGACACAGAAAACACAACTGTTTTGCTGTTCTTCAAAACTCCAGAAAGTAATTTTTCAAGTAAAATTCTAGAATGCTGGAGTAATACAGTGTGCTGCAGTTACTTCAGGAGGATAAAATGCGTCAGAATCCAAACAGAACAGCGTGAAGCCCTGTCCTGTCCACTTCATACATTTGGCAGTAATCTTGGAACTTAGCGTGCCAATAAAATAATTTAACCACACTGAAAGAGACGAGAAAACCAAAAGCACTAGCCTTGAAACAAATCTCTCTCTTACCCACACACACATATAAGCAGGTCTGAAATTCTGCCACTTAGAGGCACTAGCATAGAAGCAATGAATGATTTAAATAGAACAGATGCTGTACTGCGTAACTTTATGATTTTATATTAAATTGTCTCAACTTAATAGGTAAAGTAGAACATCCTGTGGCCACTTTTGCTTACGTTGTTCTTGCTGTCAACTCTTCTTTCATTTGATGATTGTGCCCCTTTATTTTATGTAATACTTCATAGTTATTTCATAATTGTCACAGAGCATGGAGTACTTAACAGCAGTCTGTAATCAAGTAACATGATTTCCCAGGTCACGATACGGTTATTGCTTGATTACCATACTTCCAAAAAGGAAAATTCCACTTTGTTTGTATAGTCACTTTGTACTGAATGGCTATTCTATGCTGCAATAACTACCTCAGCTACTCGTTTCCCTCAGCTGAAGAAGAAAATGAAGTAATCAAACTGTATGCCCATGTATATGCGCACACACAAACTTGCATATGTATAAATAGGTATTTTAAACATACATTGGCTAAGTGGCAGAAAGTCTAGGGATATCAAACTTCAAAATACTGGAATTTAAAAGATGGCAAATGACCAATTTTCTGCATCTTTTCCCTTTGTGGCCCTTGCACTTACACTGTCAAACTCTTATCCCTCTTGGTGCGCAGGAAGTTTGACCCACGCACCATGCAGCCCCCTCAGCAGCGCAAACTGCATGAAAAATCTTCATTAAAGCCCACATTGTTTGCAGTGCCTACTGTCAGGATCACTGTGGTCTCACTGAGGTAACTTCTATCTCAGAAAAGATTCTCTCTGCCAGAGATGTCTCTCAGCAGGCTAACTCTACGAGTATATACTGCAGTTTGTGCAATGTTCTGTTAATGTGGACCTAATTGTCATCAAGTCTGCTATTGCATTCACAGTTTTTCTATAGAATGAACAATACAACACACAGTTCATACCAGCACGAAGATTCTTACCAATGCATGTAAGCCATCATCTTCAACAGCGTAAACTATATAAACTTGCCAAAAGAGGTTTTTGCAGGCTAAAATTGCACATATGTGGGAAGGTGGGCCAGTATAACCGTTTGCTGAGGACACGACATGTGTTGCAGTTCTGGAGTGTGGTCATAACTTAAGATTGGTAGCAAGTAGCTTGTCTGTAGTTACACAGTAGATTAATCTCACCTCACTTTTTAGACAGCTACATCTGCTTGTTTTCATATTCTTTCTTTTCTGAACTATTCTGTTAACTTTTGCCACAGGAAACTGAAAAGTTTTTCCATCACAACCTAGAGCTGAAACTATTGCTATGTATCTTCTTATTTACCTTTTGTTAGGATCCTGAAATGGAATATGCCACAGACTACGGCATTCATTGTGAAACTATTACTTATTTTTCTTGTTCCAAGGTAGAGATCAAAAGGATATAAAACAAAGAAATAAATAAGGGATAAAGATTAAATAGCTCAAGAGCAGCTGGAGACAAATCTCAAGTGTTAGGGATCTCCAGAATTGTTTTCAAACTGATTATCTTCATTCCATGTGACAATGTCAGTCTAATGGTACAAAAAAGTCAGTTTCTTAGAAGAGGTCTCTTATTCAGATGCCTTCATTTCCCCCATTGGTTTTGCTATGAGAGAAACTAATCACAGCTTGCTGCAACCTAGCAGCTTAGCATTCTTTTAGATGGTAAAATATTCTCCCTTTCTACTCCTCCTACCTACACAAAGGAAGAATAGAGGACACATCACTGGAGTGAGAGATAAAGATAATTGTCTCTTTCCTTCATTCCCAAGGGAATCTGTGTCAGGCCTCTCTCTGGCCACCAGACACCATGATCTCCATTTCTCTCTGTCTTTTCAGCACACTTCTAATTGGTTTTTTTTGTCTGATTTCTTATGGTATTGATGAGGTTCCCACAATGACTACGAAGATCAGGCCCATGTTTCCAAACTGACCCTTCTCCAAAGTGTGCCCTTTGGAAAAAGGAAGCTCTTCTCCTTGTTCCCAGTGTTCTAGGAGGCTGGAAGGGAGAGGGCAGACAGTTGTACATCAGTAATCCTGTTTTCCATCCCTGCAATTTCCTGTATCTTGAAAGTAGAGACTGAAGTAAGGGAAGGGTGGATATCTGGGGTCAATGTCTGAAAATGCTTTCTATGTTCTTACAAAAATCAAAACTCTTGGAAAAAATACGCAAAATGCTTGGAAAGCCACCTCCCACCCTAGATGTCATAGGGCTCACCAGTCCTGATAATAAAGTGTTTCTCTCAGTGAAGTTGAAATGTATGAAGTCTAGTACTTTACTGGAGGGAGAAAGGGTGTATGCTTATTTGTGTATGTCTGCTCACATGAGAACCTAGGTGGCTTTCAGGAATCTGGATGGCATCCAAAGATTTTATCATGGTTACTAGGCTGTATTAGCAATTGTGCATGGAGAACTTTTAAAACCTCATTTGAAAATGTAAACTCACTCCTTTAAGTCTTCTTTCCAAGCATGGAAAGCTGCCTTACAATCCACTGTGACACAGGAAAACATCCAGAGATTCCCAAATTATAGAAACTAGCAGTTGAGACAGGGAACTGTTCCTTCAAGTTATTTTGACTACATGACCTCACTATAGGAAACAAAAAACATTTCCTGTTTGTAAGAACTTTCTTGAATTCTGTCCTGAAAATTACATTTGAAGTCAAATACAGTAATGGGGAAATGATGGTTCAGCAAAGAGAGAGCAGAAAATGGCTTATTGGCCTGAATTAGCAGGGACTGACATTTTTCTCTGTCCAAGACAGTATTTGCCACCATGAGCACAGTTACCAATGGATAGATGCTACGTAGAAAAGTATAATCATATTTGCTGGAAGTTTTAGCAGAAACACCAAAGATGCGAGTATGTTCTTGCTTAGCGCTTGCTGATCTCTCATGCATCTAGAATGCATCTTTGTAAGATAACTTCCTTGGGCAGGGACCCATTGGCAGGATGATGAATTCTGTATAACCATAACAAATTAAATACCTTAACTGTCTTATATCCTACCAAGCAATAAATGATATATTGCTTTTCAGTCATTATTCATAGAAAAATCATATTTTCCAGAGGTCTCAGCAGGGAAGTCAGAGACCCTGTGGGTATGCAGTACCTACAAATCTATCCTTCAGCCTCCAATGCTGTGAGCATTTGGACCCGTTAACCGAGACCACATTGAAAGATGAGAGAGGAAAGAAAAGGGAGAAAACAAATGAGGCCACAGTGAAGTCTTTCTAAACAGTAGGGTGGGGGAACCATTGCATATCATGCTGACAAACTCCTGAGGTATCTTGTGTTGAGCTTAGGAATTCTAGGCAGAAACGAGGTGACTGTATCTGTAACTAAAGTGTAAGATACAAATATGTCTTATACCAAGAGAAATCTGCAGTACAGCTGGTAGACTGTACTTACTTGTCTAGTCTCTTCCCACCTTAATGATTAGTCTGTGCATTTTACGTGTATCCATGAAAGCAAGCATTTGTGCACAGACCCAAGTTATTTTGTTTCACAGTAGATAGGGACATGCTGAAACAGACTGTGGTTTTTGCATTGGCTGTGCTTAAACTTTTGTGTAGTGAATGAAATGCTGCGTGGAAAGAAACTGACTAGCTAGGAGAAACCTCTAACTGCTAAACCAGACATTAGGCTCCTGGTGAAAATGCTACATCAGTAATGATATAGATGTTGACATCTCCAGAACACAGAACCCAGGGATTCTATCACTACCCAAAAAGGTCAGAAGCACGAACTTTTGGAGCACCTGAGGAAGACAGCAGCTTGTTCCAGGGCTAATGTTTTTGCCAACCTCAAGCTGCCTTTATCCTCCTTTTCTGTGACATCTGTATGGGAAAATGGATCTGCAAGGGCCCAAGCGTGCTGCAGCTCAGCAGAGAGGCAGTATATATGTCAGATGGAAAAGAACCATTAAATCATATTGTTCCAGTGAGCTTTGTGAAACCGTGGCATTCCACTGACTTATGACACAGAATGCTGTTCCCTGGAGAAGGAAGCCCTGCACAAGGAAAGGTATTTCCACAAGGCAATTGTGGTGAACAGCTGACCAGGCACGTTTGCCCACTTACACAGCATGAAGGGGAACCACAGAGATAGGCACAGATAGGCAGCACATACTGTGTTTGTCCGAAGGGCGCATTTCTGTTACCATCAGATGGTGATTAAGGATCCATTCCTGCTAGGGTCTTGCCTGCAGGATTTCCTGGGCAGGCTGCAAGCTTGACACAGACCACTGTAAAGGCAGCAAAGTAAACAGTATTGCGTCCTCGGAGCAGGTTGAGATCCAGAGCACACTGAGAGGTGAGTGATAAAGTACTGACACATCCGTAGACTATTTATTTTCAGAAATATGATAGTGCCCTGCATGTAAGGTAGTAAAGAGAGCAATTACAGATTTAGGTGACAGTATAAAAGCAATACAAAATTTACCTTGTGCTATGTCAATAAAAGATGGAGCACAAGCGAGCAACTTGTAAGTGCTGCTTTTGAATGGCTCAGTGTTGGTCTGTCAAGACAGATGTATGCCCTAAACTGTGTCTGTAACACTGGAGTGCCTCCCCTGGGAAAGTCACCCTCAGAGCACCTCTGCAAACAAGATGGTGTGGTTAAGTCCAGCTTGGACTGATGCAGAGGTGCCGAGGGCTGGGCCAGCTGCGCACAGTGAGGAGACTAGTCTGGTTTTTGGCTCTACCAAGGAGTTTCTTCAGCCTGGCCTATGTTCTCCAGTTGGGATACACGGAGGTTTTATTTTTTTCTGAGACCATGCGATAGCATTTTAGCCTTAGCACAGCATTATAAAGCTGTTCTCGCAAGCAAAAGACACAGTCTCCTTTAAAGTAATGTGAAACTGGAAAAAATGGAGAGGAAAACCACTGGGCATCCTAGAAAGCATCACCTTTTCTCACAATTTCCATTTATCAAAGCAGTGAAGGAAAGTTGTATTCTCAGAAATTGTAAGCAATATTCTGACAAACCAACGTGATTTCATCTCTACTCCAAGAAATCTGGAAGTAATAGAGTAATTTTTCTTTTTGGCTGAAGAGTTTCTTAAAATGTACCTCAATTTCCAAAGAGACAATTAATATTTTGACCCCTGTTATTGTTTTCTTAATTTCCCTGTTCCAGCCTTGAGGATTCTTTCTTGTTCCTCCTCCTAGTCCAGAAATCTGTCTGTGAAGTGTATTACTTAATTTCAATTACAATGTTAATTGCAGAAGACAAGTGGTTACTGAATCTTGCACCATAATTAGTCAACCTGATATTTACTTACTACATTGTTCATACTGGATTAAGCTGTAGCTGGACAAGGAGGGTAAGGAAAGTGAGTGACAGGAGCATTATCATGGCACACTGCCTCCCATTGCGAAAGTTCATCTTCCTTCTGAAAGAGACGCCTTCAGGGATCATGTAATTTGAATTCCCTGTGAATTTAGTGTCATCTTAGCTTGACCAGCTCTGGAAGAACATATTAACCTCCTCTTGTGATTTTCAGAAAACCATTCTAATTTAGCAAGTAATTAAGGGTCACATGTAGGATAAAGAGCTAGATAAGCTTGGATTACGCACAGGAAGCTTTGTTTCCAAGGCAACCCTAGCGGAGGGGGTGTTAATGCCGAGGTCAGTCAGTTAATGAACTGGGAATGGTTACTGGCTGCAAAATGTATTAGAACCAAAACGAAACTAACAATTGCATTACCATTTAATGATTTGATGATGGAAAACAAGTGCCTACAAAGCTAGTTATCACTGAAAATACTGGAGACAAAGATTACAGGCAGTGGGACCGTTCTGCTAAGTGAGGTCAGGAGAAGTCCAAAACAATGACGCTTGACAAATCTCTTTTTTTAAAAAAAGCTAAAATTACTTTAGTCATCATTCATGGATTTCACAGCTTCTCAGTGTGAAGCTGTCAATGTTTACGTAAACTGCCATTGCTAACACATGCTGGACACTCATTTATTCCTGAGGTTAGTCCTGGCAGAGGTTACTACCTGTGTGAAGCTGTCAGAACAGAATCAGCCTGATGGATTTAGCACACTGAAAAGCAGGACACTAGGCTTCCAGGAGCTCAGGATGAAATGCACCCTCTCTCAGGGCTGTAGGTTCTGTGAACTAATCTCATGGAAGATTTGACAGGGCAAACACAAACATCATGGACATGGCTAAGTGTCCAAGCAGTTCACACATAGCAAACATAAGCTGATTTACTAAAACGTTAGTATTTTAAAAATGGAATCTTTTTTTTTTCCCCCTACAAATCTCATAACCTTGATTTTGATGCTTTGCAAACAGCATGTAGGTGCAGTCTTCATCCACTCTTGCTGATAATCAGCAGGCTTTGACAAATAAAGGGTTTGCTCCCATAAATCCATGATGGCATACAGCTGGCACCAGGAAGAATTTCTTGGCTTTTCTTCCTGCTCTGTTTAAAGACTCCCAGATGCGCACCTCCAAACCGGGGGTCTACAATAACAAGTTTCAGAGTTAATCAAGTGAGGTGTATTTCTCATCGACTTATCCAGAAGTCATACCTGAATTTGCAGGGACTTGAGTGTATTTCTTAAGATGTCTAACCACCTGTAAGCCTGTGCAGCTTGCAGCATTGGATATAAAATTTTAATTTGTTTTCAATACTTAACGACTAATCTGTCTCTGAAGATAGCTAAGCTGAGGGAGCAATGGCCCTGTGTACAAACATGGCAATAGACTTAGGGCAAGCAAAATGTTTCCCACTGAAGGTAATTGGAGTATTTCAAAACAGGATTTCTGTGGGGGGAAAAAAAAGGTTGTGTTACCAAAATTGAGTATTTTTTAAGGTAATTTATTTCAGCTGTAGTTTGGATGATAGGAAGAACATTCTGACTTATTTCACTAGATGGCAAAACATCCTTTTTTTATCTCAGCACTGTAACATTTTGAAATAGGGTTTCATTTCATGAGTTTCATTTTGGTATAATACCCTCTATATGCATAAGATTCTAATGTAATTTATTAACCAAAAGATCATTACAGAAATTGCGTATTTTGAACCTTATGAAAACAAATAAATGTTTTTCTTTTTAATTCCACAGAAATTTTCAGTTTCTGTTTAATCTAAAACTAATCCCCCTAATTTCAGAAATTCCTTTTCACACTAGCTTTTATTCCTATTAAAATGTACAAAATTTCCAGTGGAAGAGGCTTTTTAACAAACGAAGAAGTTAACATTTTCTGTTAATATGCAGAATACAGCATAAATACAGAATACAGAATAAATTATCTCCATCAAGGCAAAAAGGCTTCTTTTTAAACACAGAGATGTTTGCTAGTTCAAAGCAGAAACCCATTTCTTGTAGGTGGCATCTGAAGCACTGTTTTGTTGTTATTGGGGGTTTTTTTGGTGGTTTTGTAATCAAGTCCGTATTTTTCCTTGAGAAGCTTAAGCTGTTCCACTTGTTTCAGGAGTGTTTCCAACTCTGATTTGTCGAATAGGTCCGTATTTCCCAAATATATCATACATTTCCTCCGTTGTGATTTTATACGGCAGGTTCCGAATATAAAGGATCCGATTGACCTCTGGGGGCAGCCCGATGTTAGCTCGCTTGGCCGCTTGCATCGCCATGGCGCCAATCGGAGGGGTGGGTGCCGCCTTGAAGAGAAACCGCGGCCGGGAAGGGGCCTGCCGGGCTGCGCGCCGCCGCTCGCCGCTCGCCGCTGCCGCGGGGGACCCAGATGCTATCCCATACGCTAATAACCCGAGTAATTCCTTTTTACAATCTATGTCCTGAACGCTCCGCTTTTCTAAAAAGCATATGAGCGAATCATACGTCGCTTGTCTCTCCATACCTTCGTCAGCGCTGTTGCAGCCTTTGCGAGACTTCGGCGACGCGTGGCCGGCGGGACCCTCTGTAGGTGCTCCCGGACGCGGGGACTGTGCCCTTCCGCCTCCTGCGCTGCTTTCAGGACCGGTACCCGAATTCCAGTCGAACCGTGGCTCGCAGGTTCAGCCCTCTCTAGGGTCCCTGTTTGGGCGCCATTTGTCGCGACGGAGGGAAGACACAGTCACTCAATATGAGTGATCAGCACACTTCGTTTATTGTACCTTACAGTCACCTTTTATGCCTTGTTATAATTAGCTCATACATATTACAAAAGTTAAGCTCATTATTGGTTAGTTGCCTAAATACCAAGCCTGCCCCTAGTTTCTCTTCTGTAGTTACCTGTTCCCACCTGCAACATTATTTTCCCACCTAAATCTTCCTGTTACTGTGTAACAAGAACAGCCAAAGACAGTGTATTTTTGCTTTACTTCAGATAAGCTGAGAACGATGTGCATTTTTGTCCAGCCAGCTGGACTATGTCTATGTGAACTTTTTCAGCTAGCCAGTTATCCACACTCTCCATTATTTTTCAACTGTCTTCTAGTGCCTGCTAAAATTATGGGGAAGCTTATTCTTGGAGTTACCAAAAAACACTTGAGAGACAATGCAGTCATTGGTCGTGGCCAGCACAGGCTCACGAGGGGAAAGTCCTGCTCAAGCAACTTAATTTCCTTTTACGACATGGTCATCCATCTAGTTGACCAAGGGAAGCCAGTAGGTGGTTTTGGATTTTAGCAAAGCTTTCAATACTCTCACTGTATCCTTCTGGATAAACTGTCCAGTGTGCAGCCAGACAAGTCTGTAACATGCTGGGTGAGCAGCTGGCTGACAGGTCAGGCTCGAAGGGTTCAGTAAATGGGCTCACATCAGGCTGGCCACCAGTCACCAGTGGGGTTCCCCAGGGCTCAGCTTTAGGGCCAGTTCCCTTCAATGTTTTTATAAATGATCTGTACACAGGAATCAAATGTGTGTGAAGTAAGTTTGCTGACAATACTAAACTAGGAGGAGACATGGACTCCCTCGTGGTAGCAAAGCCTTACAGAGAGACTTGGGCAGGCTAGAGAGCTGGGCAATCACCAGCCGTATGACATCTAACAAGAGCAAGTGCCAAAGCCTGAAGCTGGGACAGGCAATTGAGGGCAATTGAGGTTATACATACAAACAAAGGGATGAGAGGCTGGACAGCAGCCCCATGGAAAGAGATCTGGGGATCTGGGTTCGAGACAAGTATAACAGGAGCCAACAGTGTGCCCTGCCGGCCAAAGGGGCCAGCCGTGCCCTGGGATGCATCAAGCACAGCATTGCTGGGTGGTGGAGGGAGGTGATTGTTTCACCCTACCAGTGTGGCCCCACCTCAGGTTCTGTGTGCAGCTTTGGGTGCCTCAGCACAAGAAGGACATGTGCCCAGAGGAGAATGACCAAGATGGTGAAAGGTCTCGACGGCAAGACTTAGGAGGAGCGGCTGAGGTCACTCAGCTTGTTCAGCCTGGAGAAGGGGAGGCTGAGCGGTGCCCTAATTGCACCTTCAGCTTCCTCAAGGGGGCCAGCAGGGGGGGAGGCACTGATCTCCTCTCTCTGGTGACCAGCGGACAGGGCACAAGGCAATGTAATGAAGCTGCAGAAGTTCAGAACTTCAGAACCGGTGGAAGTTCAGATGGGACATTAGGAAAAAGTTCTTCACTGGGGGAGTGGTTGGCCCCTGAAACAGGCTCCCCAGGAAAGTGGCCAGGGCACTAAGCCTGTCAGAGTTCAAGGAGTGTCTGGATGATGCTCCTAGTCATATGGTTTAATTTTAGATAGTCCTGTGAGGAGCAGGGAATTGGACTTGATGATCTGTATGGGTCCCTTCCAACTTGAGATATTGTGTCACTCTATGATTCATCCTTTGTCTCATACTTACCTTCTTTTAGGCTTTACTCAGCTCTAGGGCTGCAGAGTGACAACATTCAGCCAGCTCTTCCCTGATTTTATGAAACATTTAAAAAACTGAACCTCACTTCCCTCTTTAGTGAAAGACCTCCTGCTAACACCCTTCAGTGGCTCTGAATGGCTATTTCTGAGCTGAGTTTTATTAAAATGAATACTTGTTTTCATGTTTATCTCAAGCAGGGATGAACTGAATGGATTTAAAAATGTCTGAGCCCCTTTGAACATTAGAAGTTGTCAAATTTGGAATCTTTTCAATGAAATGACCTGGAACTGAACCATGAAAAACATGGAAGCATCCCTGGCTTTGAACTTTGGCTTCCTGAGTGCAACCTCTGGGGGAACTGCTCATGTGATCCTCAGCACAGCACAGCTCTAACCACCAATTTTCTCGCTGCTACCTCTTTTCTGTCTGTGTGACGAATCCCTTTTGCTTGTTAGATATCTACCCCAGACTTTGAGCCTTGCCTCTGCCTCTTCCGTTCTCTCATCTGCTTTCCCTTACCTCCCTTATCTTTCTTTTTTACTTTCTCCAGTGTATTTATCTGCCTCCTGACAACAGGCCTTCCCTCCGCAGCTGAACTTGTGTTCAGATACTTAATTGTTTCTCCAATGCAATACCACTGTCAGTCTCAATGGGGAGGACAATATAAGGAATGATCCTTAAAGCATCAGCTGATGGATGGAGAACCACCCAGAAAATTTTCAACACAAGTATGTG
This sequence comes from Falco naumanni, assembly GCF_017639655.2. NCBI lineage: Eukaryota > Metazoa > Chordata > Aves > Falconiformes > Falconidae > Falco > Falco naumanni. The sequence continues at coordinate 86,549,834 of NC_054080.1, forward strand.
TACTGCATGCTTTTCCCATTTAATTTTTATATGTGAGCAGGAAGGAGTTCTCAATGATTTTAGTACCCAAAGAAACAACCAGTCAGATAAAAGCTCCCTTTAATTTAGTTTTATTGGGAACAATAGCCCATAGAAGGAAGAAATGTTCATAATTCAAGGGAAACACACTCATACCATCCTGGTCAACTGACTGGCCAGGTCCAAGGATTTAGGTTGTTAGTGCTCCCAACACCAGAAAACACACAGCATGGCCAACTGGGCTGCCCCAGCCTTCCCCATCGCTGCACCAGCCTGCCACATGAGTCCCCATGGGAAGATTCCAGAGTCCATCCCCAACTTTCCTTGGCCAGCCACACTTGTACACCCTACCCCTGCTCAGCTGATCCCACTTAGACTCAGGCTGTATTTTTCCTGATTGTATTCAAAGCCCACATCTTCCATTTGCAGCTGATTCCCACTGACCTTGGCTACGTCTCCCTGGTCTTTCTTCAGTCACACTGAAAGCTACAAAGCCTGCTTCAGCCTACATAGCAACTATTTCAGTATGGGTTCACACAGCTCATATTTTTAGCATCAAGTATGGCCTAAAGGATGGAGACATGTCTTAGTTCTTTCAGCATTAAAAAAAGAAAGAGGTCACACACATTTCCCAACATTGCATTTTTATTCTCTGTTAGCCAGAATCGTTTTAGCGAACATAACTGATCTTGCATCAAAGGAGCCCCTTCTCACCTTTCTCTCAGATGCTGCTTGCTCCTTCTAGAGTGCCAAGCTTGTGACTAGTGGTACCTGCAGTATCCCATAGAACTGGACCCCTAAGCTGTCAAGCATGTTCCTTATTAGTAGTATGCACATTAGTTTCCAACCATCACAACCCAAAGGAGTAGTAGGCTCTAACAGTAGTGCCCTGCCTGATGCTGTACTTGAACTCTGGAGAAGGCAGTAGCCCACACACAAGCACTGCCTCAGCTTATGAAGTACAGCCCTGCTGGGCATAGCCAATGAGTATGAACAGAAGGTGGGGCCAGAAAAATCAGGTGTCTTTTGCTTTGTGCACTCTGCTGACATTATGCTGTTTCTTTTGCTTTCATCAATTTCAAGCAACCCGATCCCTATGCCTTCCTTTAAATCCAGTGAGTCTGGCTCACTGCATTGCCATTGCCACCAGTCCTGTAGCTTTTCCAGTTGCTCGCTGTGCTTGTGGTGTCTCGGACCACAGCACACGGCATGCAGCTGGTGGCCTAATGCACCTGCAGCCTAGACAGAACAGGGGCCTGAAAGGACAGGGGTGAAAACCTGTCCACCCTTCCCCAGGAAGGATTCTTTCCAACCTTTGTGTATTTTCAGAGCCTTCAGTGATACTTTTAAGGTATTTCTTCTGGAAACAGCAATTTTTCACTTTCAGAGGTTGCAGGTGAGATGAGGAGGGTGTTTAAGGCACCTTTAGTCCTCTTATTAGCAGGGCTGATGAGATATGCCATCCCATGGGCTCAGGTAACTGGTTCCTACCTTTCCCCCTTCTCAGGTGTGGAAGGGCTGCATTCATTCCCTGCATGTGCCTCTAAGCTGTAGCTGATGAAGCAGCAGACAGCATCATGAAGCCACCACTCAGCTGTGAACACAAGGAGCTGGGAAGGACCCCAGCCCTCTTGCCTCTTTGTTCTTTAATAATAGGATCACCTTCACCTTCAGAAAATGAAGGTCACACCTGTTTAAGCTGGTGCACAATTGGCTGTGCTCGTTAGGAAGGGAGGGGGCCTGGGAAGCATCATTGCCAACAGCAGCAAGGCAAAAAGTGGAGGGGAAAGTGGAAAGAGGGTAGAACCTGTTTAAGGATTACATCTGAGCATCCACGGCATGCAATTTCACAACACATGTCACGCTGGCTTGTGGTAAACCAGAAGCTGTTAATCCCATGGGAAACAAAGGAAACCCGAGGGACTACCTCCTGCAAGCATTCTGTGAGAGCATAGCAGGCAGCAGGAACAGGAGTGCAGATCTCTGTGGGCACAATAATACCTGCCTTGGAAAACACATGAAGATTTTCGAGTGCATGAATCACAAAAGGAAAAAAATAAAATATATATATACATTTGCTCAGTTAGCCTTAAGGGATCCAAGGTTGGTTTTTTTTTCAGCTCTGCATCTTTTGGGACTTCTTAAAGCAGGGAGCTCTGCTTTGTTGCCTATTTTATAGATGGATGGCTCTCGGAACACGTTTAGAGGAATTAATTGTAACTATGTTAACTTGGAAATTTCTTTCTACCAGCCAGCAAGAAATCCCTCGTTTTCATGGCAACGGAAAGAAAAGCAAGTGACCATGCATTACAGTGAAAAGAATCCGGTTTAGAATGTGAATGGGGGTACAAATTACCAAGCGTAAACACATACCCAAGTAATTGGCTGTTTGCCAACTAATAAATTTTGTCATGAAAGGAAAGGGAAAAAAAACCACAACCAGAAGTGAGGGACTGTCTATTTCTCTTCAGCATCAACAGACCATCTGAGTTCTTTTGATAAAAGGTGTATTGTCTTTTTGAGCTGACTGTAGATTTTAATAGTTTCAGCTCCACTTTCTTCTTTTTGTTCACTATGAAACTGCTCAGCAGAGAAGTCTTGGAATAATTTTGAGTATTGCCTGGTAGTACTGAGTCCGTGACAGAGAAGACAAATTTGTCATCATTAGGCAAGCTCTTCCTGGAGCCACGAAGGTATCACTTGTAAAACACGCAGCCTAGCAGGTACTGAAAAAGCATTCTGTGCCCACATGCCTGGGTAGACTATGCATAAACAAATTCAGAAACGGCAGGAGACTGTTTAACACAGGCATTTGCAGTGTCATTTTCAAAAAGCTTGCAGGTCTGTTTTTGTGTATTGCCAGGGAACATCAACAACAGACCAGATACTCTCTGTACTCCCCCTAGTAGGGCTCTAAGTATTTTCAGTATAGCAGGGAAGTTCAGCAGTGGTGCAGGAATGCGCGAGGGCGGCAGCCCACCTACAGAGCGTGGGTGATATCCAGAGAGAGTACCTGATGTCACTCCAAACCTTTTTTAGGAAATGGATACGGGTATGGCAAAACTAGGACTTCTGGATCCAGTTGTAGTAGCAGCAGGTTTAAGGCTATATACTCTAATCACAATAATTTGCATAAAAGCTGGCAAAAAAAAAAAAAAAGTCGAACTATGAAAGCATTTTAAAAACAGTCATCCTTTTATTTTCTTCATGGGCTTCAAAATATTCAGGGTGTTTCTGCATCCGAGTTCTAATTGAAAACATTGTGAAAGTTATTAATTACATACCCAAAATATACTAAGAACATTTTCAAAACACAAAATTACCAAAAGACTAAGCATTCTGACACTTTCAAAGGCAGTGCTTTACAGGTCTGTTTTTCAGCGCAGGCCCGTGTGTTGGAAACGGGGCCACCGAGGAGCGTCCCCCGATACCCGCCAGTGCCTTCAGGCCGGCCATGGCCGTAGTCGCCGGAGCGCGGTGGCAGACGCCTCACCGATGGTCTCGGTGCTCCCCCCCGCCGCCGCGGCGCGCTGCCGGTGCCAGCCCCTGCCTGGCACCGAGCGCGCGTGCGGGCGATGGCTGCCGGCCGGGCCAGGGCCCGGTGCCGCCGCACAGCGCTTCTCCCGCCGGGGATGGCGGCTGCGGGACCGGCGCCCGTGCTCGGTCTGCGTCCGACCAGCGCGCACCTCGATTTAAAAGCGAAGGTACTAAATTGCTGGCGAGGAGACACCTCCCCGGGCCCGCGCCCGGGAGCGGGCATAGGCCTCACCTCGGCCGCCTCCGTGTGGAGCGGAAACCGGAGCCGGGCCGGCTTCGCGCCCGCACCGCCCCCCACGCCCCCCGGCAGAGGGCCGGGCCGGGGGCAGGCACCGTTGCCTAGGCGGAGCGCAGAGGTCTTTAACCCTGCCGGCTGCCGGTGTACGGCAGCACGGCTGTGGGCAGCGGCCGCAGCAGAGCGCGCCGTGACTCCCGGCGCAGCCCCTCTTGTCACAGAACTCAGCCCCGCACTGCCGTTCACCGGCATCCAGCCATCTCCCCTCACGGTTTCGCTCGCACCCAGCGCTGGGCACGCCTGCCTGCGGGCGGGCTGGGTTTGGTTTTGTGAGGTGGGGAGATAGGTAGGCAGGCTTCCCCCCAAGTCCTCATTAACTCCACTCATGCTGTTTGCTAGTGCTTAAATAGTGCTTTTTTAAAAAAGCAACCAATTAGCACCTCATCAGCTCCAATTAGAGGAGACAAAAGCAGTGTAAAGATAACTCAATGAGAGGGAGTGGCATAACACCGTGTAATCACTTAAGACAGCAGTGAGCATTTACTGTGTTGGCTGTGCCGGGCCTATTCACCTTCTTTTCTTCTCTGTGGATGCATTTAAGACTTTTTTTTTTTTTTTTTTTTCCTTCCCCTCCCCTTTCTTCTTCTTCTTTTTCTTCTTCTTCTTCTTCCCTCCTGGGAAGCTGGGCCTCCCAGGAGTCTCAAGAGTCCCTCATTCAGGGCTACCTGTTTACAGCTCACGGAACAGAAGGACCTAAACAATCCTATATTGTATGCCTAGTGCTTCCTTAAACTTAGGCCTCCACAATGGCGTGTTTTCAGAAGCTGTGCAGAGTAAGTTAAAGGCTGGCTTTATACTCATTAAGTGTTCTGCTTGTACTGTCTTCTAATTACATGGCAGGGCAACAATGTATTTTTTTTTTCAATGGAGTTCTTTGGAGCAGTTAATTTGGTGCCTGTACTAAATGCCCCAAAACATTAATTAGTGTGGAAGGAACCCTAATTTCCTCGGTGGCTTTCCTCTCCATTTACTTCCCTTGTTTTCACATAGGCTTGGATGAGCCTCTATAATGAAATTACCTCATTAATGCCTTTATTCTTGCAGAGTAACTCATTCAAGATCTACCATTTAGTTTTGATTTAATGCTGTCAAAAGCAAAAGGTGCATTCATGTCTTTGATTAGTGATTTTTTTTTTTCTCTAAAGAGTGGACAGATTTAAATTATTAAGATGGCAAGTAGTGAGTTATAATTGGATACAAGCAGCTCTTCAGTGAATATTAAATGCTTTCAAAGCCTGGCCTATGTGGTCTGTTGACTATTAACTGTGTCCAGTGAGTTATTCTGTGGGTTTTGAATTAACGGCACATTAGCTACTGTGAAGCAAATTAAGTTTAATTTTGTTTATAAACCCCGTGCAGTTGCATTTATCAACATGACATTTAGTTGTAGCAGAGTTCATTTTTTCCCATTATCCTATATTGACCTCATTGCCTGGTTAGTACCGCTAACGCAGGGTCTCATCTTGTACTTCACAAAGTCTAGCTGGGGACTTGCCTATGTATTACCGGTAGGATAAGGACTTTTATTTGCAAGAACTACTACTATCGAATGGGAACAACCTTAGCTGCTTTTGACCATGCTGATTATTTGCTTGCAGAGTACACTGGCACAAAGTATGTCTGCTGCTAAGGGTGAATATGCAGTTACAAATCATTTTGATACCAGCAACTGAGCAGGCAGGATTTAACATCTGATCCTTGATATTTAACTCTTGCTCTTCTCCTTCATTTGCAACTTACATCACAAAATGTGAGATGTATTGTGGAGAAACATGTATGTCAGAAGACTTGAACAACCTCTAGTCTGCTTGGCATGTACGTGTTGCAGTTTACTGTGTGGCTGCAGTGCTGGCAGAGTCAAAAATCAGTCACATAACATGGGGACAGGACTTCTGGAGGGCTCTAATGTAACCCTCAACTCAAAGCAGGCACATTCACACCAGCTTGCTCACAGTCTTGTCCAGCTGCCCAGGACGTTTAAGTTTTGAGCATCTCCAAGGATGGAGATCCTACAACCTCTGCCCTCTGTTCCAGTGTTTACCCACATCCATGGTGAAGTTATCCTTATGTAATTATAAGGAAATTATTATATTTTCAATGAAGGTATTAAACATGATAATTTGATATGATAATGTTTTATAAATAACAAATCGTAACTTTGTATTACATATTATACAATAAATATTTTATATATTTAGTGCATATTATATATACTTGTACAATATATTATACACTTATGTGATTATTTCATTATGTTAACTTAAATAATACAATAAGATTATATTTTATAAATCTGTTATAAGAGTGTGCAGGTTACCTTTCCCAGGTTACTCTATACTTTCCTTATAGAGTATGTATACTCAGGTCTCGCCTTGTGTGGAATGAAGACGTGGCTGGGATGGCTGTTGGTGGCTCAGGAAAGGGAGAAAGGAAGCACAGGTATGAACCCTGCACTGTCATGCAAAAAAAATCCCTTCTGTTGCCATGCTTTGCAGCACTTTGGTATTGTATTGTCTGAGCTTTTGGTTCAGATCGACTACATCTGTAGTCCAAATGGAACAGTGCAAGGAACTGCTTTTTGACATGAGTCCATGCAGCACAGACTGGACGTGTCCCCATTATCTGACTCCTAACTCTGGGTTTTGCTGGGTTTCATGTGAGGACCATCTGGCCCTAAGATGTGGAAGACACCACAGCTTTTTTGGCATGTGTGTTTTTCCAATTCAGAGCGCCTGAGATGGAGAAAGCACTGTAAGCTTCAAGAGTGTGTGTTGCCTGTTGCGCAGCATGATGTTAGGGTGCATACTGTGTTTTGAAGTGTAGAAGCCACAGGGAAGGCTGTAAAGGGTTCAGGGAACCAGTTCTGATACTGTCTCATCTGTCCTGTTTGTTGTCAGTGATCCCCAGTGTGTGCTATTGCTCCATGGTATGCCAAAGCCCTCATAAATTGCTACATAGCAGGGGCCAACCTGTGCTAGCAGTTACACAAGTATGAGTGACCGGGGACCAAATGCTGAGCTAGCTCTCTGACTTTAGCTTATTTTGCAGTGAGAACATGCCATAAAGTCCTATTTCTGTTCTAGGTCAGGTAAGAATAGTGTGGGTGGCTTGTGAAGAGCTGGCTTAAGTCCAATCATTATCTGGATACTAACTGTTTCTTTGTGCCATATGCATAGCCTGGTCCAGGGAGTTTTCTCAGTGTAATGTCCACTGTCAAACCTGGGCTTCTCCTAACATCCAACAGCATTCTTCCCCAGGTGCCTCTCAGTTCAGTGACTGAAATGTATGCTCAAGAAGTGAGGTAACCAGTCCAATTCTCTCGTCTTCAGGAAGTAGGAACTTTTCAAATCACAACACCATGTCTTTCTAGGAGAAAGGGGAAGGAACAGTTCTTGCTCTCTACTTCTTTCCCTCTGAAACATGGCATTGTGCAGAAAAGAAACATCAGAGAGAGCAGACAAGACCCTCAGGCTGGGAGCTAGAGCTGTGTTTGGTCTCTGCTCCCAGAACTGTCCCCGTATTCTATGCTTCTGTGATTATTTAGCAAATTAATAAGGTAGTGGGAACAGAGACAAGGAACCAGGAGTCCTCCAAGGTGACCATCCTTGCTGCAGGGCATCATGATCATAGGAGTCACTAAAGAGCTCAACTTCTGCTCCTTCTATTCTGGGGAGTATCAGATTGTGGAGAGCAGTTAGAGAGCCAGTTCACCAAAAGAGCAAGTTGTATGTGGTGAACCCGGGGCAAAACTGAGTGGCTACAGATAGTGGCTCACTGAAAAACTGGGCTTGGTCTGGGTGGTGATCCCTAGCCTGAAGACACTGTAGGACACAGGGGTGTAACCTCTGATGGATGCCCGTGCTTATGCTTAGGCAGACGAAAGGAAGCACTAGGTACAAGCAGCAAGAATCACAACCAAAAAACCGCAAGGATCAGTTGAGGTAACCGTTCAAACACATTTTCATTCCTCAGCGAGTATGGAACAAAAAGAAACAGTAGCATCTGGGTTTATGGGCCAGACTTAAGGAGAGAAATGAGGGAGAGGTGTATACAGGGTAAGAGGCCAGCAGAGCTCTCAGGCCACAGGCTGGGCACAGGGGTCTTTGGGAAACTTGCTCTGCCCAGGAGAGATGAAAGCATAGCAGAGTTGGCCTGGGCCTGTCCTTGGTGGCCCACAGCACACACACTTTGAGAGAAATGTGCAGGCAGCGCTTCGCTCCACAGACGTGGTGTGTTTGGCAGCAGTGGCATGCTTCTTGACAGCTGCCATTTGCTCCCACCACCTTTGCAGCATTAAACTGATTGTGGGACCAGGAAATGAGTTAGGTTAAAAATAGCACCCCGGACTCCCCCTTTCATTGACAGGTTAGTTTTAAATTCCTTGTAGGAGTTCATTGCACTTTCCCCTATCCATTTACTGGCATGGCTGGGCAGAGGGAAGCAGAAAGAGCGGCAGAGAAGGATGAGACAGGCTGAACGCATCTTAGCCATTGATGGAAATGCTAATCTCTCCTTGAGTAGGAGACAGTGTAAACCTACTTTAAGGAAGGACACACACCCGAGGAGCATGTCTTTGCCATCCATTTATCAAGAAGGATTCTTAGCATAGGCAGTCAGTTGCAAACCAGAGAATTAACTACCTGCTGATGAGTGATTACTGGTCAGAGGCCTTAAACTCCAGACGAGTATTTGTTGAACTAGCATAGCTCGCTCAGATGAGTCTGTGGTGCAAGAGTGCCCCCTTTTGCTCTGATACTTTCAGAGCTGTAAGGGACTTGTGCACAGAAGAAAGGCTTCACAGCACTGAAAGATGACTTTTACAGTGGAGAAAAGAGGCATGTAGCAGGTGAGGCCGAAGAAGCCAGAAGGGCAAGTTACAAAGCACTGACACTGGAAGAACAGCCCAAGGATAGTCAAGAGACACGTACAACCATAGGACAGGAAGGTGAACAGGCAGAACCTCTTTCTGCATTACTCTGGCCATAAAAATGGCCGAGTGTAATAGCAGGCTGTAGGGTAATGCATTGCTCAGGTGTAGCAGAGTCTGAGAAGAGATGAAAGATTTATCTCGCATAGTGTAAGAACACAAGAAATATCACCTGGTCTGATGAAGCTAGGCACTCTGTCTGATGGGACAACTGGCAGTTCTGCCTGTGGGAGCACATACTGCTCTCTACAGCCCAGTTCCTTGTCTTCCCCATCCTCCAGATTAAGGTGTCGGGAAGTGGGCAGGGATAGCTGCTCCCTGCGGGAAGGGAGCAAGGAGCTGTGAGGACAGTGATGTGTAGGATGGCTGGGGATCCTATCACTGAGGTATCTCATCACTGCGGTGGGCAATGGGAGTTCAATACACCACCAAATTTCTGTACGGTCCTCAGGAAAGGGGAAAAACCCCAAACATCCACAATGAATGAATAACTGTGTGCAGTCTGCTCTTCACTCTCTGGATCATAAGAACAGTTCTGCTTGGATACATTTCATCTACCTCTCCCTGCCTTCCACTTACTTAGATGGTGCCCTTAAAGGCTTCTTAAGTCAGATCAATTTCTGCGCTGGCAAAATCCTTCCTTCTTGCCTGTTGGAACCCTGGGTACAATTTATGCTGCATCCTGCATGCGGTCCCTGCACTGGTGAGCTCCTTTGTATGACCTGGGGCTATGCAGAATACCTGGTCAAGTCTTTAATTCAGTTTGATGAAAAGAGTGAACGGCCATGCATTTGCTGTGAATAGCACAAATATTTGAATTCAAGTATGTCAACAGCAATTGATTGAAACCTTCCTAATGAAGGTCTGTGGGAACTAAAGGTAGATGAAAAGAAGAGGGAAGGAGTCTTTGTAGGGCTAAGTTAGGGCATTAAGACAACCCTGCTTCTTGTAAGTGGGTCAGCTGTGTTCTACAAAGGGCCAGCACTGTGCATACACTAGTATTCTGCTCAGCCCCTGCATCACAGTAACAGTGAGTGGTTGTGGTGAGATACCTGTATCTATATCCTGATATCTCTATCTATATCCCGTTTTCCTTGTCACATGCTGGTGTTTTCCTCCTTGCCACCACCGCTGTGCTCCAGAGCTCTCACTGCCTTTTCACAGCCTGTGCATCCTGGAATGCTCCCTTGTGCTTTTGGCAAGATGCCCTCAGGGCATGCCTCTGCTGTCCCAGCAGCCCAGGTTCTCTGTGGGATGCAGCTGTGGACCAAAGGCCTGGGGCTGACAAGTTTCTGGAGTGTGGCCAGCAGGACTATTGGTGATGATGCCCATGTCCCAGAGGCTGCAGCTGTGGGCCAGGGGCTGCTAAGCTGGGCCACCACAAGCCTGACAGTCACACTGCTGCAGTGGGGTAATGTGGTGACGCAAGTCGAGGCGGACTGAAAAAAACACTATGTCTGCATGGCTGGGTTCGGACAAAATGGCCTTTATTGTTTACACAAACTATTTATATATCTTAGACAGTGCAGGTGTCAGACCCTGATAGGTTTTTGTGTTCTTCTTCTTGCTCGCTATTTGCTGTTGCTGTAGGTGCCCGTATGCTGCAGTTCAAAGTTCCGGTTCTTCACATCCTGTTTACAGACCTGACAATTTGTGGCTGTCTTAAAGGTACACGGCTAAGTCTTTGAAGTTAACTAACTTGTCTGCAGACCTGCTGCAGACCCCAATAGGGTAAGGCAAGACCAGGCCAGTGCTGAGCATCACATGCTGAAACTGGGGCGGTGAGTGGGGGTCAGTAGGGCCAGGGGGGTCCATGCAGCCAGAAGCATCCCATGGAAGGTGACACAGAGGGGAAGCGGGAGGCTCGGGCACGCAGCAATGGGGTCCAGGAGGACCTGGAAGGGCTGATAAGGGGTGTGTGTGGCGTTGGGGTTACAGGTGGCCTAGAACCTGAGGAGATGGGGGAAGGTGGATGCAGAGAGACAGTGGGAAGGCTGCAGGCTGACATGTGGGGCTGCCTGCATGCTGGAGCTTGTCATCACCTGTGAGCGGTGCTGGCGAGGTGCCGGGGCAGTGGTGGGCCTTGCCAAAGGGCCTCCCAGGGAAAGTCCCGCTGTGTGTGAGTGGGGTGGGGGTGGGGTGGGGTGGGGCTGGATGGCTCCTAGGAGAGAATGAATCCAGAAGGAATAGAGGTAAATGAGTATGGACAAACTGCTGCAAAGGTAAATGGAATTCTATTTGATTTATTATCACAAGAAAAAAGTTACCGCTAAAGAGGCAGTAGGCAAGGAGGTGAAATACCTTTTTGACACCCCTTCCAATTGTTTTAGCTGGGAAAATTACATGGGGAAGATTCGTAATTTCTCCTAATTCACCTATATCATTATTAGGGAGAGACCTGTTGCAGGAATGTAGTACTCTGGTATCTCTAGCACCTGATGGGATTTGCTTAATCCTTATGGGTTCTGAAACTGTGCATGTTTTAAAAAATAAAAAACCTCATTTTGAAATACCATTAGGATTGGAAGCACTTCCCTGGGAGTTGTGGAGTACCTCAAGTGAGGATGTGAGCTTATTGCTGAGCCGGTGGTAATGAAAACAAAACGAGGGACTCCCCCTCCATTAAACAGTGTCCTATTGTTGCAGAAACAATCCCAAGCATTCAAAAACAACTTGAATTTTTCCTGAAAAAAGAGGAGCTCTCAGAGAATGCCAAAGCCTTTATAATACCCCAAATTTACCTGTAAGTAAGCACAGAATAGACGAAGATGGGGATCCAGAGTATAGATTTGCTTAGGATCTCTGTGTGGTGAATGAGCATGTTACCTCACCCAATAATTCCAGAGCCTAATTTAATACTTACTCAGATACCACCATGGGCAAACCCTTCTAATGATCTTAAAGACTTAAATTTTCCGGGACATTCTACTTTGGTTCAATATGTGGACAATCTTTCTAGCTAGTCATACAGAAGAAGAATGTGTGAGAGACACTGAATACCTATGTATACGACTTGCAAAAAAGGAGTGCCATGCATCAATATCCAAATGACAACTTTGTCTACGACAGCTTATTGTTCTTGTACTCTAGATCCAGTAATTAAAGGAACTCCCCTTTTGTATACAGGCTATAGCAACTGCTGCTGAGTTAGTGGAAAGAACTCAGACTACTGTCCTGTGACACCCCCTGACAGTATGTGTACCCCATGAAGTGAAAATACTTCTGAAACAATGTACAGAAAAAGTGCTTTCTCCATAAAGGGCACATCAATATGAAGTAGTGCTTTTACCTGCAGACAATGTGAGACTTGAAAGATGTAATAGCCTTCATCCAGCTACCTTAATGCCACTGGCTACAGAGGGAGAAAAAGATGATCACGATTGTGAACAAGGGGTAACCGCAATGAGTAAGCAGCAAGACAATTTAACAAATCAATCTTTAGGTAATCCAGATTTGAGTTTTTTTACAGATGGATCATCATACTGTGAAAACGGCTGGTGCTGTACTGGTTACACAGTTACCACAGAGATTCAAGTTTTATTGGCTGGACCTTTACCTCCCAATCTAGGTGCACAAGGTGCAGAAGTTGTTTGGTCATTGAAGCTGCAAAATTTGCACTTGGACTGCAAGTTAACCTTTACACAGACTCTCAGTATGCATTTGGAGCTTGTCATGCTACAGGTATGCTATGGAAGGAGTGTGGGTTTCTTACCTCCTCAGGTAAGACCACAGCACATGGAACTTCAACTGAAGAATTATCAGAGGCAATGCAAGTGCCCAGAGCACAAATTCGCAGTGATTTATGTAAAGGCTCATACCAACTGCCAAGACAATAGATCTCGAGGAAATGCATTGGCTGATCAAGCAGCAAAAGCTGCTGCATGGCAAGTGATTTGAGCAGTGACTCTTGATTCTGACTGAACAGGATAAGGCTGAACTCCCAGATGTAACTCGTCTCTACGAAGATCTACCCAAAGAAGAAACGCAAACCTGGGAGAAACTGGGAGCAGAACAATGCAAGGGACAGTGGCTATTAGGAAGTAAGCCACTACTTCCAAAGAGGTATTTATTACCTATCACTCATTCGCTGGCAGCATGATAGATTTCAGAGAGGGCCAGAAAGTATTGCTCTTAAAATCCAATGATTGTGGGCAACCCCTGGAATTTATGCAGCAGCCAAATTTGTGAGAGCGGTTGGCTATGTAAAGAATCTGTCTCTTTAAGAATGAAGACACTGCTGGGAAAGCCACCTCCAGCAACGAAGTATCCTTTACAAAACCTTCAGACTGATTATGCTGAAATACCTAAAGTAATGGGGTTCACATTTTGTTGTTGTTGATCAATTGTCAGGGTGGGTGGAGATAATGATGACCCCACTTCATTGAGACGAAGGATGGCTGATGCTAACTAGTCATGTCCAGTGGAAGCCTGTGGGAGTTAACATGGCTATAGAGAGTTCTTTAATCCAATGTTTGGTGGCACCAACTGCTTTAATTTTGAATTAAATGCGACCAGGCATTTGGAATGCAAACTGCAGAGATGTTCCACTTACAAGCAAAGCATCTGGCGATTTCACTTTTTAAAAAAACTGAACAGGCAGTATAAATAAAGTAAGCAAGCTGAATTGTAAAAAAAATAAAATAAAAAAAAGTCAGTGAAGCTATCAAGGAACTATGTGTATCCTCTAGAACAGGTGTCCTCAAACTATGGGCCGCAGGCTGGATACGGCCCCCCAGGGTCCTCAATCCGGCCCCAGTATTTACAGACGCCCCCGCCCATCCCCCAACCCCCCACCCCCCACCGGGGGTTGGAGGGGGAAACCAAGCAGTCACAGATAACTTCCTGCCACTTAATCCGCGCACCGGCCCTTGTTTAAAAATTTTGAGGACCTCTGCTCTAGAAACTCAGCTAGCTAACATACCAATGGGTGAGATTTGTACATTTTTCTTGGTGGAAGAATATTTCTGCCCTGTGAGCCCTGAGAATGGCTTTGATAGCAGGGAGAGGCAGTTTCTGTCACTGTGCAGAGGGGTGATGCTTCTGCTTTCCTTGCTGGGTTTGGTAGTGCTGTCAGTGGTGATTGTATGGCTCTACTAAGATCAGTCATTCGAAATGTTGCCACTTGTTATGTATAATTGGTGGCTCTGGTCTGGTGGAAAGCTAGATAGATCTGCCCTTCACGCCATGTGACAGGCCATCAAGAACGTGTGTCCAACTGGTTATGCCTTTACTGGTGGCTATAGACAGAAATACAAAATCAGAGGGCAAGTGCTGCTCCTCACATTTGCTCTTTCCACCTTTTTATAGACTCTGTGAGAGAGAACCTAGACGTGTTGGAAGCATCTGAGAATGAAGCAGACATGGCTTTGCCACCTCCGTCAGGATCTCAGAAGGGGAAAATAGCAAGAGAAGCTACCAGAGCCCCAACAGAATTGGGACAGGGGAGATGGGAGCTCCCAATAGGGTTGGACATTTGGGAATTGTGTGCCAGACAAGTACAGAATAAATGCTACATGTGAAGCAAAGACACTGTAAGGTGAGGACTGTGTGAAGGGCGTGTTTGTATGGGAAAGAGCAGCCTGCGGGCACAAAAGGAAAAATGGTTGAACACAAGGATGAAATAAATGAGAGCATAAAGCAAAAGCAAGAAAACAAAAGTAGTAGGTAATGTTTATTTGGAGGGGAGTGTGTGTGTGTAAATCCCAAGCCTTAGGAATAGCCTGCAATTTCTAAAAAAACACCCCCAAAAAGGGCAGGACGGGGGGAGAGAAAAAGACTGTGGTCTAGGAGAAACACATAAGAACAGGGAAAGAACCTGGAAAGGGGATGAAGTTTAATGAAACTGAGTTGCCACTAGCAGCAGGGATGTCCAGTGCTAGCCTGTATAAATGTGTGATCTAGTAGTGACACAGCCTCTTCTCCTCTCGGTCCCTGTGCTCCCCTAATACATCTGCCTAGTCTAGGCTCTGGTCCTGCCCCATCGCCAGGGTGTTTGTGCTGTGGCCAGGCTGAAGGGTCCCTAGTTTCTGTTGTGCTTGTGGCAGTTCACTATGGTACAAATAATGGATATAAGCTAATCATTAATGTAAGCTATGTTGTCATAGGGACGCTGAGTGGGAGAGGAAATTGACTTATAAAGTAAAGGTTTTCAAAGAAAATATTTACCAAAGAGCTTTCTCTGTTGATGTATCCCATGCCTTGGAAATGGAGAATGACTGTTAAAGGAAAACAAGAGTAAAACAAGAATAAGAGAAAAACAAGTGGTTATTGTGCCACATGCACACTATTGCCAAACAAAGAACTTCAAACTTGATGACAAAGCTGTATATAAGCTTGCATGATGAAATCCAAAGCTGGTTAAACACGACTTGGTTTTCATTTATAGTTTAATGCCCGTAATCTGTCCAGCATCATAAAGATCTTGGAGCTGAGCCAAGTTTTATGAGACCATGGGTGAGTTATAATTTCTGATGGAAACTATGCAAAAAGGGATGGGCTTTCATGCCAAAGCAGACAAAAGTTATGGTTTTGACTGTGTTATGCTTCAAGTTTTGGAATTAAAGTCTAAGCTCAAAGTAAAATGAAACTCGGAGACTTCTGGCCAACAAAAGAAAAAGTTAACTGGAGCCGCTGCTTGCTTGCTTTTGGGTTTGGGTTTTTTGGTTTTTTTTTTGGTGACAGCCTGTAGTCTGCCTTTTGTGGGTTTTTTTTTGTATTTACCATGTTGTCATAAATGAAAATGGAATACAGATTCTGTTCTGCCTTTTGTTTTCTTGTGAACAAACATCTGGAGACCCGGCTTCTATAATAAATAAGCCTTAGCAAGTAGGTCTTGCTCTTGGGAATGGTTATATTAATACTGGCTCTGCTCTGGAGGAGGAAGACAGCTCAACTTTTGTTTTCCCGTTGCAGATGTTGTCCTGGAGAAGGCCATGCATAAGTGCATTTTGAAGCCACTGAAGAGCCATACAGAAGCAATGCTGAAAGAGTTTCATGCTGCAGATGGTGAAGGAAAACCTTCAGTTGGTGCGGCAGAGGAATCCTCAGGAACTGGATGTGTTTGTTCCAACACCAGACTATGTGGATGTTGAAAGTTTGTGACCATGCAGAAAATGTACTCGCCTGAAAAGAAAGTCACGCTGCTGCTGAGAGTATGAAAACTGATTTATACTGTTATGGAGAATAACTCAGGTATGGTGCTTCTTGTGGTTCAAGGTCACTGTTTTTCTAAACCTGGGGTTGTGTTTTGCTGGAGGAAATGAGACCGCCTGATTCTGCACTTTGTCTCCTTCTCCTGGAGCTCTTGTAGCATCTCCTTGCCCTTTTGAGAGGGATTCTTCCTTTCTGCTTCCTTCCTGATATCTCTGCATCTGGCAGCACATCTTACAAATTCAGTGTGAAGCAGAGTTGTGAAGCAGCTTAAAAAAACCTCCAAACCACCAGCTTTGCTTAACTGTAGGCATTTGAAGTTGGCTGTCAGAAAGGCTGTCCTGTAAGCGTAGAATTTGACACTGGTTCTAAATTAGTATTTTCCTGGAAATCGTAATAAAGGATACACCCAGTATTTAGCTATAGTAATTCAGCAGTGTGTATGCAATATGACAATTACAAGGGCTCTGTGTTAATGGCTGGAGGAAAGCAGCCCCTGATCCAGTGTTTTTGGTTTGCTGTGCCTCTGAATGTTCTCATTTGGACAATTTCTTTGTGTTTTTTCAAGAGAAATAACATCTACTTCTACACTGTAGCAGGAGTCCCAAAGTGACCTCGAAACCTAGATGGTGAAATGGAACCACAGACCAGTTGAGACCTGCTTGATTAGTCAGTGTCACAGTTAAAACGCTGTGCTGGATGGCATGAATTCATAGGTGCAGCTCTGTTGCCTGACATCTTATCATACACTGCAGTGGTAGGTCACGAGCTAAGTTGAAGCCATGCTGGTGGTATTGGGAGAGTTTTTTTCTCTAAGCAAATATAAGTTGCTGCGCATGGTTGGCAGTTTTCTTTCGAGCGCTGAATCTGCAGCTGGGCTCTGTGCCGATCAGGATGCTTGCTTTCTTTTGAGATTTGAGATGAATGGTGAAAGCTTGTGGCTGTAAAAGACCCCCAGGCACTTTAGCAAGATTTGGGCAGGAGCTTAGACCTGGCTTATTTCAGTGCAAAATCCTGCATTTTAAAATGGATATAGGAATCTTTGCCCAAAGTGCTGTAAACTTTTTTTTTTTCCTCCATACTGTACTATCACATTGAGTAAGATATTCCCAACATGCAAAAGAAAAGTACTGAGAGGCTGCTGGTGAACCATTGTACTGAGGGGCTTGAGCTAAGATGCAGCAAATGCTCCTTGGGTTGTCTTGCTTTGTCATGTAGTTTTAAAACGTGGCATTGAGCCAGCACCAGTTTCCAGTACCTCCTTTGTCCTGCTGTCTCAGCCAGATAATAGTGTAATACCTGGAGGGTATGCCTTAGCTGGTTTAACTTTCAGTATCAGCCCTTCAGTCCTCTGGAGTTTGGCCACAGTTTAAAGTGGCTCCTGATCTTGGTGTTTCAAGTGACCATCACACCACTTCTGCAATGAGCACTGTTTGGCCAGACCCAGAGATCTAGCCACATCGTGTTTTCTAAAGAGAAAGTTTAAATGCGATAAAAGTTAAAGGAACACATACAGACCTAGGTACAGCAGAGCCTCTGTGTGTTGCATGCTGTCGTTACCGATGATGCTTCACCAGCTAGTTGGGAATTACATGAGGCTTTGCTCACTGGTGTTTTTAACCATGCTCCGTCAAGGAAATGTGCAGAGTTTTCATGTAAAATCTAATAGGCTTTTATATGCAGGCTTCTCTGCTGGGTTTCAGACTCAGAAGCTGGTACGTGTGGCTGGATCCTTTCAGAAAGGGGACGTTGTCCGTGCACGTATAAAGAAAATGCCCATTGATTTTTCTCTTAGCCAGTGACAGAAGTGTGGGTGGAGGTCAGGCCAGACTGGCGTGGCTGCCTTTTGTGAGTTCACCAGTTGAGCTGACGCCAAGGTGAGCCAAGTCTTTAAATTCCCTTGCATGCCTCAAGGTCTGCATCATCTGATTTGTGCTCATTAGAAGTACAGAATGAAGCTGGACCCTTCCCACCAAGTGTCAGATGATGTTCTCTTTGCTGCACATCTGTAACAAGAGGCTCTAGAGTAATACAAACATACTGGTCAGTAAAGGCAGCAAAATAACGCTTTCCTTTCAAACACCAAAACTGGTAAAAGGGTGTCATTTGTCTATCGCTGCCTGTGTTCTCTTTGACCCAGGGAGGCTGTATGGAACTGACTTCTTGCCTGTGTTGACATATGTGCTAGCCCAGGGTGATATGGTGGAGCTGGATACTGAAACTGAATACACGATGGAATTGCTGGATCCATCTCTGCTGCATGGAGAAGGTTATCAACTCACTTCTATTAAAACTGAGTGGAGGGCTGGGGAAGAGGTATTCTTCCTCACCTCGTTTGAGTAGAAATCCTTTTGACAGAGTCCTATAGTCGGCGATGTCGGTAGTGTAACAAAAGAACTTCGCAATTATTTTCACCTTAAAATAAGAGAAGGCTGGTTAGCTTGCAGAGTTACAGCCCCAAGTGACCTGGGAATCTACTGACATATATACTACCTTAGGAGGGAGTATATTGTTTTCAGCCAAGAAGAAGGAGACATCATGACTTAGCAAGCAAACATACGCTGTGCAGGTGCCAAATGTGGTTATCCTTGTGTGCCTGAAAATGTCCTGAGAGTATGTATGGGTCTGCAGCGTTCAATTGAGGTGAGACCTGGAATGGGACCTGGGTTAGGTACTTTGTAAAAACTTCTGGGGGAATTCTTTGCCCCTCTGGGGGAAGTGCTTTTGAGAATGTTGCCCCCCTTAATGATCCTGGCTTATACACAATACTTGCTTCTCACAGAGTATTTTTATGAGGCCAAGGAATATGTTTCTTAAGGCAGTCCTGAACGATGGCTGAAGTCTGCTAAAGGCAAGGAAATCTCCCTCCTTTCTGTTTTCACAGTGGTGGTTTTAACAAAGAGGTATTCTGCAAGCCCTTGGTAGGTCCCTGAATCTATCCGTTTATGAGGAAGTTTCAGAAGTTCTTGTGACCAAGCTCAGCTGTGAGTTTTAAGTATATGTCCCATTTCTGCAATCTCTTGGGTTGCTGAAATTGCTGTATCCTTTTACATGCCGATATGCGTGACAGAACTGTGCCAGGTTTCCTCCGGTTCAGTACTAGTCTGTTCCCTGCTTTGTGTGCAGAGTGCATCGTTCAGGAATCTTAGAACAGAAAATACTTGAGATGTGAAGCTGGAGATCATTAACACACTTGAAAAGCAGAAATATTTACTGTACTGTTAAGTCGTGCTGTTTTTAATGTAGCAAAAGTAATTCATCTATTGGCTGGCCCTGTCTGTGGCACTAGCTATACTGTACGGTGCAGGAAAAATTGTTTAGTGCTTTGGAGTTGTGTGGTTCAAATGTAAATGTATTGTCCAATTTGTCTCATGGGTCTTGCCTGTCTTCCACATATTGAACTTGTCGCAGGGCTGAAAGCAAGAGGATGCTGTCGGTAATACAGAAAACACTACTGTGAGCGAGCATAGAATGCATCTCTGAATGACTCCACAAATAGACTGTGCTGCCTCTTAATTGAACGCTCCCACTCAAATAGTTTACTTAAAGAGCAAGAGAAATAAATGATAGCATGTCTTTTGTTTCTCCTGGTTGCTGAGGATTGTTGCCTCCTGTTGAGGCTCCTTTTCCTTTGTGAGCTGCAGCTCCTTTTGTACATCGGCAACTGTTGTGGCTGTAATTTGTTCTCCGCTCGTGTAATAAAGGTGAAGTCTGGAGAGCTGTACACACTGCCTCCTGAACTAGTTGGACGTAATGTTGGACATAGGTGAACAAACACAGCCTGCCTTTTAAAAACAAAAGCAAAACCTTTGGGATGCTTCCAGGTATAAATCACACGCTCGCTCATTGCTTTGTTGACACTAAGGGAGTCGCTTTTAAGTTCCTGAACAGTGGTAGATGGTCTTTTATGTTGTTTAAACAGCTATGTTTATTTGATCCCCACTTGAAGCTCAGGAAGAAAACAAATCACTGTTTGGAAACTGTTTAGAAGAAAACTAATGTTCCAGCTTTGTAAAAACACTCAGGAGTAAAGGAGCAACACTGGTCATTTAAATAACCGGCCACTAACGGGCCCAGAGTTAGGTATTATTGCACCACTTTGATAATATGGAGCCCATGCAACCACTGCATGTCTCTTAGCAGCTGAGAACACACCGTCCAGTATTTTGCAGGCCAGTAAGCTGTTTTTCTTTATGTATAAATATTTTGGCCATAGAATGCAGGCACTTTCATGTGTGTATATTTATTAAAAAAAAAAATAATAAAGAAATAATTGTTTGTCCTTTTTGACTGTGACCAGTTGGAATTGACATGGTGTTTGTGACCACTCTGAGAAGTTCTTCCCCTGCTGTCCTTCACAGGAGGCTATTACTTGGCAAGCGCTTATGGAGCACTCTTTCGGATCAAGAACTTCCAGGAAGACCAGGCTGCCCAACTGCTGAGTTCAGAAGCTAGGGATACTCTCCAGTAGTGGCACAAGAGGAGGACAACGTAACAGAACAATACCTTCAGTTGGTGATTTTCAGGTAGAACTTAGGGCTGAAGAGAAAAAAAACCACAGGGGATGATTGGTTTGTTGGAAATCTGTTTGAGTAGTATGATTTGTAATGATTTCCTTGGGTCCACGAGTGGTGTGAAGCAGTGCTGACAGTATGTCTGGCAAATCTGCCTCTGTTTTGAAGTCTTTGCACTTCGTAACAGAGTGTGGTTATGATGGTATAAAGGAAACACTAAATAACGGAGCTTTCCCACTGTCCTTTGTATTTAAGTCGTGCAGCGTGAGGACGGACCGAATCGTATTTTTACGTTCAGCTTCTTTGTAACATCTTTGAAAACATTTTTGTTGGCTGCCTGCCTTATGAGCTAAACCAAGTATTAAACCATAAATACCTAGTTAAACATGCACATTGCATAAAAGCCCCCATGTAAACCGTGCATATGGCCAGTTATACAGAGTGTTCCACCAGTGTGTTTGAGCCAACAGCCCATGAGGCTGAATTTCTTGTACCACAGACTCTTTTGAAGCATATTATATGGTGGCCTTTTGCAGGTCTCTTGCTGTAGCATGCAAAAATGTATTTTCTTGCTCTCACCCTATAGCCGAATGTCATTTTGATTCAAGTATATTTATGCTAAGACAAGTATTTCAGTGAAGTGGCTGATATGAGCTCAGTTTCACCAGCATGAGTTTGACAAGACTGTCTGATGCAGCGTATCAGTTAACTTACCATTATTTGGATGATTGCATGCTTTCCTAATTTTGTTAATTACAGAGAATCGCCATGTTTTTGCATATATATAATTGTTCCTTCCAATTGTTTTTTTTCCCCCTCTTTTGGGGGGTTTGGGAAGGTGGGCACAGAATGAGTCTTTGTGGGCACCAGGAAATTATGTGTTTAACTGTAAAGCTTAAAGCGTTTGCTGTATGGAAGGTTTCTCTGTACCCACTGCATCAGTTGCTTATTTAGCAGTGCCTGAGTGCACTGTGGAAGTCTGCGTATTCATTAATGAGCTAACAGTAGCTTGGCTCTGTGTAGAAAGGAGAGGAACCATGAAGAATACACACCCATCCCTGCTTTTATTTTTATTTTTCCTTAAACATCCAGTGTTTCCAGGGCCTTTGCTTTCTCTTGCCATATTGGCAAAGCTTCCCAAGCTCTATTCCCCCATAGTCACGAAAAGTCTTCAGTAATTGCTGTGATGTTTGTGAGTTTTGGGCTTCTAGCCCTCCATTCCTTCAGTCGTGAATTCCACTCAGTCAAAAGACTCACGAGAATTGCTTCAAACTTGCATTTGGAAGTCATGCCTCAAACAATGAATTTGTGGAAATCCATTTATTTATTTACACTAATGAAGAAAAAACTGTAATACTGCATCAAAATGAAACTTAGTGGCTGCTGAATCAATGAGTAATAGTGTAGAATCGCTGCTTAAGCCTTTACCATGATCATTGCAATGTTTGTTTGTAGACTGCTTGGTTTTTTGTAAAGTCATGTGGCTGTGTGTGGTGCATTATTGCCAAGGTGCTCCTTAGTGCTCTGATGATCTGTATGTTCGCAGTAATGGGTAAAGCGGAAGGCTCTGTGGCTGGGGAAGAGTGGCATGGATGTGTTACTGCTCTCTCTGTTGCACCAAATTTCAGCGGCTGGGTTTGGCTGCTAAATTGATGGAACTACTGGTAGAAATTTCAGAAAACTGAGTACCATGCTTATCTTTAATCTTCTAAAAGTAACGTTTCAACTGACATGGCTTAGGTATTTGACTTGCATGAAAGAGACCCAGAATTTTGCTTTAAGTAGTGTTCTGATTCATTGAGGATTCCCTGTAATTAGAGAACAAGACTAAAAATGTCATGTGGTGGTGTAAGATCTCAGGGTTTCTATGAAAGCTAACTTGCCAGAATGAGTAGGGCGTAGCCTGAACTCCAATAGAGATACTGTATAAAAAAAGGTCCTTGTCTTGACAGCAAAAGAGTTTCATGGAATGTCAACACTTTCCCATAGGGCCTCCAGCATGCTTGTTCAGTAATTGTGGGCCTTTTTGCAGTTCCTGCAAGCAGCCTTGGAACCAATTCTGTATGGCAGACAGTACCTTAGCTTACTTTCTATGTCATGCTTGGCTGCTTGTACCTGCTGAAAATTTAATTGAGCGTCAAATCAACACACAGGGAAACGTCCTGAACTCATGGTGGTAGGGCAACCCCATTCTAATTGGTAAAACTGGAAAATAGTACATTTTGAAGAATCTGCCTTGTGAGGAGAAGGGCTGCCTTGTGTTAGGCAACTAAACTTTGTGACCCATTCTGCCACTGCCCCCGCCGCACACGTTGAAGGAGACAGTGCCTAAGCCAATGCAATCAAAAACGTGGATTGTTAATTTTTTTTAAAAAATAAAAAGTTTTTTACGTATATGAGACCTGTGTGAGAGCTTAGCTTGGCCTGTTTGAATTTCTCTTCAGAAGTCTGAACCCACGGGCTAGTATAAAAGGATGGTTATGTGACAAAATTTGAATAAAATCTGAGTTTATAGTGGATTTCTCCCTTGGGACAGAAGTGCATCTGTTACTGCAGTGTGAAAGGTGTTTAATTAGCATATAACATCATCAGACCTGCTCTTGGTCTGATTACAAGTTATTGGTTATTTAGCAATACATTCACTTGCTGTTTCTTACTGTGTTTTTTGTTTGATTTTATGTTTCCAAAGAAAGGGTGGATTTTTCATCAATCTCTTTGAGAGAGTATCAAATCAGGTTGCAGTAAATATGTATAAGCAGCTTGGCTACAGTGTGTACCAGACAGTATTGGAGCGCTACTCTGCTAGCAGTGGAGAGCCAGATGAAGATGCTTACAGTAAGTGGTTGTTGTGCCTTAAGTTGAATGGAAAGGTTCTTGTGTTGAGGGTTCCTGGGCCTGTTTGTATTTTTTTTAATATGAAACAAGTTCAGATGGCCATTGATGAATGGGATTCTGTATACTGCTTTAGATAGCTTTTCCTACTGAAAAGTACATCAGTTATGAAACTTAATTGCAGGAAACAGAATGAATCTGTGTCAGGGGAAGTTCAGGTTGGACGTTAGGAAAATCTTATCCACTGACAGGGCGTTCAGTCAGGGCACCAAACCTGTCAAGAGCTCAGGAAGCATCTGGATGATGCTTTTAGTCATGTGGTTTAGTTTTAGGTAGTCCTGCGGGAAGCATGGAGTTGGACTTCGTGATCCTTATGGGTCACTTGCAACTCAAGATATTCTAGGAATCTAGGAAATCCTCTCAAAAAATGATCTTAATGTAACAGTGAAGTCACTTAATATGGCTTTGTGCAATGACTGTCTTCTATAATAGCATTATTTTCTTTTGCCATAGAGATGAGGAAAGCTCTTTCCAGAGATATAGAGAAGAAATCAATTATACCTCTGTCTCATCCTGTGAGACCAGAAGACAATGAGTAACTGAAAACTGTGATTCTCAGACAACCTAGTAAGAGTGTTGGTTTCCTTCTCCCCAAAGCCCCCAAGAACTTACAGATGACAAATATTAGGCTCAATGTTTTTCGCCATGAAATACCAAAAAGCAATATTGAGAAGCTTACCAGTGCTGCTTCTGTTGGTATTGGCTGCATATTCGTGCTCCTACCCTATTGTTCTTCCTTTCAAACCGTGACACTTTGGAGACTATTAAAATGGAATTGCCTCCTGTATGGTGTTGTCATGGTTTTCCTTCTTGTCCACAAAACAGTCCCCTCGCTTTGTCACTCTCACGGAGCCCTGCTCCCAAACTGAAAATGTCTGGCCACTGCTCCCACGCAGAAGGTGCCAGGAAGGAGTTCTGTTGCTGGCTCTCACCTTCCCTTTGTGGCCATATAACTGCTGCACCAAAACTTGGGCTATGTTGTTCCTGAGCCACAAAACCAGAAATCGGGTATATCAAAATATATTCTCCAGAACTCAAGAGGTCTCCCTTTCTCCGTGCCTTTTACTTACCTCATTCCCTAATTTAATTCTTGGATCCATCTATCCCTTCACTGTCTGTCTGGATGTCACGGATGCTGTTACTTGGACGCATTGACCAGGCACTTAGTTCCAACACAGGTTTCTGTCACCATCTTCCCTGGAATTTCTTGGAGAAGAGTGTAGAGGAGTGAAGGCAGAGGGTTGATGAGCATTGATAATATGCAGCTGTGGCCTTGCCACCAAAGCAGTGGGTTGATTGACACGGACAATGTGTAGCTGTAGCTCTTCCTGCTAAGTAGTTAAATAGCCCTGAGGAGTGTGGGAGAGGGGGTTGGATGGCGGGGGGGGGGGGGGGGCGGGGAGTGGTGTGGTCTGACCTCTGGAGGAAGGACAAACAGCATGGACAGTAGAATCTGTCCGACCATAAAAGCCTTGTTGCAGCCTGATAGCTTGCTTGTGTGAGGCTGACTGAGTTGGGCTCCGACTACAACAACTGGCGCCCAACGTAGCTGAGACAAGTGGGAGAACCTGCACCCCATAACAGACATGGTGAGAGATGAGCCCTTGCAACTAATCAATATGGGTGTATTGCGAGATTTGTTTTACATCTTAACTCAAATCGCAGCTGAAGAGGATGTGTATTACTTGGGCTTGTAACAATCTCCAGCCAGGGTTTTTTCTTTTATTACAGTCCTGGGCATGCAGGCTTTTACTGCTATTCTGGTTTTGCCCTTCTCCTTAAGTGCCCAGTGAAGTTTGCTCTAGCATCAGTCAAGGCAGTTAATGTTCTCTCATTCATCTGTTGTGTTTTTAGCACCAGTTTCTATAGGCAGAAGTGGTCCATATGAGATCTTTGAGTCACTGTGTCATGCCACTCTGGTTTTTCCATTGGCAAACTGCTGCTGCAATTCCCTAAGGGGCTTCCTTGGGTCAGGAGGTAGTGGATGGGAGCAGGTTGCCACCCTGGGTCAGTGGTGAGTGTGGGCATGTATCATCTGACCTAGAGCTGACGTCTGTCACCACTTTAGCTCTAGAATTACTCAGAGACCAGGGACCCATGAATCACCTGGGACAGAGTCAGGTGATGGATTTGCAGAACTGACAGGACCAAAGGAAACTCCTAAAAACTTCAGACATTGACTAATGATCTGATAAGCGTATATAAGCTGTGCAGTATCGCTTGGTTCTCTGCCATTCACTGGGGTGGTGGCCCAGCTCTGAGTTGTGACTAAAGCAAGCCCAGTGGTACCCACATCTGTGTAAATTTCTCCTTTAACAACAGCAATTGCTGGGGCTTATCTGTAGGACCACACCATCCACCGCCCTCCCCTGCACCTTGTGCCCTGAGTTCCCCATGCTGCTGGCTCTCCCTCGGTAAATGGGGTGGGGGCAGGGACAAAAAGAACCACCCGACTGTTAAAGCTGTCAGATGCAAATTATTTAACCGCTCGAGCCACGTGGGTGCTTTTTGGTACGGAGGCAACGGGTAATAGTGGCTGGGCTGCGAGTGGGCAAAGGGCAGAACGAAGTGAACCTGAACCCTGCAGCCGCAGCAAGCAGTTCCCGTGGCCGGCTGGTGTGAACTAGGCCGAGATCCCGGCCAGTGCTCAGCACAGGGTTGGTGGGGCGCTGCTGCCACCTGGAGGCCAAGTGTCGGTGCTGCAGCCCCGGGACAAACGCAGCCTGCGGGTGCTCGCTGCTGCAAAAGCCGCACCCCTAGCGAGAAGCCCCCCAACCTGGAGACCGCGGGGGCGTGGAGCGGCTGCGCCCCTCTACGGTTTCAATTCCCTCTCGCTTGGCAATGACACGGGTCTGCCCTTGCAGGCCTCAAAGCTGCACGCCTCTGCGCCGGGCTGCTTCTGCACATGCGGGGCTCGAGCCCCCTACTAGAAGGCATCAGGCCAGTTCTGTGCATGCGCTGCCCTTAGGTTGCCCATAATGCTACTGCGCATCCGCCATGAAGGGAGTAACAGCGGGCCTGCAGAGAGGGACTTGGGGGTACCGGTGGGTCAAAAAATGGACACGAGCCAGCAACCTGTGCTCGTAGGGCAGAAAGCTGACCATATCCTGGGCTGCATCCATGGAAGCATGACCAGCATGTCGAGGGAAGCGATTCTGTCCCTCTGATCTCGTGAGACCCACCTGGAGTACTGCATCTGGCTCTGGAGTCCTTGGCAAAGCAGGTCCAGAGGAGAGCCACAAAAATGATGAGAGGGCTGGAACATCTTTCCTAAGACAGGCTGAGAGAATTGGGGTTGTGCAGCCCGGAGAAGAGGCTCTGGGGAGACCTTATTGTGGCCTTTCAGTACTTAAAGGGGGCTTATAAGAAAGATGAGGACAAACGTTTTAGTGGGGCCTGCAGCAATAGGACAAGGCTTAGTGGTTTTAAACTGAAAGAGGGTAGATTCAGACTAGATAGAAGAAATTTTTTGTGATGAGGGTGGTGAAACACTGGTAGAAGTTGCCCAGAGACGTGGCAGATGCCCCGTGCCAGGGAACATTCAAGGTCAGGTTGGACAGGGCTGTAAGCAGCCTGATCTACTTGAAGATGCCCCTGCTTCCTGCAGTGGGGCTGGACTAGGGGGCCTTTAAAGGTCCCTTCTGACACAAACCATTCCGTGATTCTGTAAACTGCCACTGTCATTCTGGACGCTGTGTGTTTATATATACTTGAAGAAGTCAAAGTCCTTCACAACTGAAATTTTACTCTGAAAGTTCTGAATTGCCTTGAAATTCTCAAGAGCTTTTCTCCAAAATATCCCTTCCAGAGATACTGATATTCAGATCCTGGACCGAACACCGTACCTGAGATTGTTTTACAGCAGGGCAGCAAAGTTTTGTAGAACAAGTGAGGCTGAGAGACTGCCCAGACACATTCTCCTCCATGTTCTCCCACACCCATGTGGCAGCACCTTCAGAAAACACTTTTCTATTCGTTCCCGATAGTTCTAAACCTCTCTAACAAAATTTTACCAATGTCCTCCCCCCTGAAGCAGTGCTGCTGTTACCACAAATAGCAATGCAAAGATGTTCAAAGGAAATGGTCAGAAACACTTGGAAGCTAAAGGTCACAATAAGCAGGAAAAGAAAATACTTTACCATGTACATGAGACTGTTGGAAACTTTTTGCCGGTGCAAAGTGGAAATTTTCAGCTACCTGCAGGAGACAGTAATCTTCCATTAAAAGGCCTGAATCTATATAAACAAAGCAGTCATACCGGCGGTTGGATTTTCAAATTTTTGTTTGAATAAGATAGACAATAAGCAACTCATTGTCATGGGTGACAATACCAGCAAATATTGTCCTAAAAGAGATATGAATTTCCCCTCTTCCTCACAGGCAGTCATGTGGAAAGCCATAATCACATACCGATGTTGACAGTAACTGTTTTATGCAGAGTATTTTAGCGGACATAAAAATGGGAAGAAGAAGGAGTCAAGTCTACTGGGAGAGAACTAACTGCTGCTGTAGGAAATATCAAAAGGTATCACAGAAACAGAGTGGAGAAAGTAACTGGGAGGGTGAGCAGGCAGGGTAAGAAAACCCTTAATACAATAAACCAGAGTGGTCCTATGTATGCATCCATGAAAACAAGCCGTGTTCAAAAATAAAGCACTAAACCTACCTACCACCAAAAAAACCCCCGCACTCCAAAATCCCCCAAAAGACAAAGGTTATTAAAATTTTAACCTTGAACATGAAAAGGATATGGATATTAGATGCCAGCCCTCCATGACACTCGCTAGCAATCATACACACCCTCCCCTGGCAGATTTCAATGCATCAAGCTCACATGCTACATTACACCTTTGAATGTCTGTGCAAACCTATCGCATACGTTAACTGCAGATGCGATGAGAATGGAGATGTGCAAAAGTCCAAGTGCCTAACAAGGCCCCCAGAAATTTCCCTAGTGACACCCACCCTTGGACCCTTGCTACCCACAGCACTCCCCTTTGAATCTTTCCTGCTCACCACACTTTGTGGCAAAGGGCCCTGTAATGGTTCAGCACTCATGATGATACCCAAAACACGATGTCTGGCTTCATGAGCGAAACGGTGGGGTGTGTTTGGTTTTGTTTTTCAGAAATAAAGAATGTTGTCTCCAGGAATAGTACACAAAGATGTAAAAAACCCTCCAGATTTTGAAATAAAGTAGTAAAAAAAAATTACCCTGGGCCTGACTGCTAGAATGTGCTTGGGTACGTAACCTGCACATCCAAGTGTTTTGAGCTCAGTAATCTGCCAAATGACAGGGTAGTTACATAGTCATCTGGTGTATCTTGTACTACATTTTCATACACCAGTTGGAAAAAAATCTCTTTAAGCATCTTCAACCTTGACAAGTCCAATAGTCTTGCTTCCACTGGTTTTCTAAAGAAGGGAACATTTCACTCCCTCCAGCACCTCTGCTGACAAGTTGTTGCTTACTGTTATCTCCAGCACCCACCGGTGGTCTCTCTTTTGAGACTAGAAGGGCAGGTGGGACAACCTCACCTCAAAGAAGCTGCCTCTCCCCCTCCAGAAACCTCGGTAAAAAGACTCACTAGCTAGATGGTAGAAAAAGCTAAGCTTCTCCAGCCAACCCACTTCATGAAACAGAGAATTAGCCCCTTCCCACCCTTTTCCTGACCCTCCTGCTGAACCCCTCTACAGGCACAAGTACCTTGCTGAGCCCAGGAGTTATTACAGTCCTGTGAACACTTAAAAGTTGGAAAAAAGAGCAGAATGCCCTGACTGTGCCTTCTGACGCTCATCAACACCATGCAACAGGCTCACGGCAAAACCCATCTCTCACCTTGTTGACCTCCAGGAAACCGTACACTCGGCAGCCCCTCATTCTTCTGCTCTTCCATTTTCTGGCTAAATCCTTCCCTCCTGCACTGCTCTATGCTATCCGGGTTCTCGAAGGCCCAGTCTTGTCACCTGCATGCTTCTCTGACATGGTCACAAGTATTGCAGCACCTGCAAGAGCACAAACATCATCTTATCACCTTTACAGTGATAAAGAGACACTCCAGCTCAGGACTCAAATCCCCCGTGGATTTTATTTCAAAGCAGCAAACTTCAGGAACTGGACACTGAAAGCTGGTCTAATGCTCCTGAAGGAGCTTGAGCTTCCTGATGTACTTTTTAAGATTTTGGCACAAGGCTGCAAGCTGTTTTAATGCAGTGCTTAATTCTGAAGAGGGCTTTAGTTGTCCATTCAGACAGCCAAGTCCATTCTTGGCAAATAAATTTGCTGCAGAAATGACATTTGTTTCTGTGGGAAGTCTCCCACAGTTCTGAGCAGCTTGGAACTTCCCCATGCGAACAAAGCATCTACCTGTTTCTATTCCTCCCTTCCTCTGTTTTTAGGGAAAGACTGCCAACATCGGAGGCAAGGTTAATGGCAAACTTTCTTCCTTGTTCTTCTACCTCTGGACTCACCAGAGTCTCTATTGCGCTCACCAAAAAAAACAATTTTCTGTCTCTGTTCCATGTTGTGCTGGACAAAACAAAAAGTTGAAGGCTGGAATCATGAATCCCTCAAGATGGAAACATCTCTGGGGAAGGATGCAACTTGACAGATGTGACAAACTAAATTACTACAGAGACAATAATAGTAAAGGATAGTCCAGAACCTGTGGACTATCATGAATCCATTCTTACACAAATTTGCAGGTAGAAGGAATGAGAAACATCGAATGACACCCATCATTTGTCTGAGTGATGGGTGTCTGGTCTTTGCTCCCATGAGGATGCAAAGCCTGCAGCAGAAGCGAGAAGGCAAAGCCATAACCGGGTTTTATTCCGAGACAGCTCACAGAACAGTGAAACAATTTACACAGCTCCCCTCTGGACACCAAGTAATCCCAGAAAAGGTTCTGTTTGCTAAGATACAATCTTTGTGCTACTGCCCTTAAACAGGCATGCAGACAAAACAGACAACCTATCTGTGCACGCTCTTAACAATCATGAGTGCAGCACAGGCGTACTAAAACACAACAGCTCTCACCATTCTCTGAACAGGTGCCCAGGAGGATTTCACTGTACGGACCTTCACAGACATTTTGGAAAAAAACCTCCAACACGTATGCCACATTAACTGTATCGATTCAAGAACTAAGAAGATGTAAAGTACCGAATGTCCTCTGACTCTGCCCCATAACAGCTTTCACAGCGATCGGCATCCAAAGCATTCGGATCAAACACCTTTTCTTCTTCTTTCCCCAGTTCTAAGACAAAAGAGGATTCAAAGTGACGAGACACATCTAGAAACACTATCTTGTACTTCTGCTCTATGTACAGAAACTGTTCTACGCATGAAGGAAATGATTTTGTATCAGAATCTGCACATCCTGCACCCGAAGCTCACCTGAAAGAATGCACAGGGCCTGTTGAGCTGCAAGATAAGATCAACAAGCAGAGTAGCATTTGCCATCTGAAGAACACCCTCCATAGAAAGAGCCAGCCACCTGTAAGCCTTGCCAGAGTGCCAATCAGATGTTACTTGCACAAAGGCTTTGTTTAAACTTTGTCTAAAGCAGACCCAAACAGCAAATTGCGACCGATACAGGACCTGTTACACAAATAACATTTTAAATAGCAGACAGCAGTGCATAGCGCATAATCCTGTCCCAAGATATGTAGGGAACACAGTTATATATTGCTGTGAAACTAGATCACAGTGGGAATCTCCCAAGTGGAAAACTGACACTCAGCTCTCCAGTACAACGATGCTACACATTAACCACCGGCTTACTAGAAATCTCCAAAGAATTTCTATCTTTGTCATGATTTTACAATTCTGCAAGTGTCTGTGCCACCTGTGTGTCGAATGCGCAGCCACAGTACAGCTGGGGCACAAACTCATAGAGTTTTATGTTCTTAAATGCAGAAGGCTGCAGAGGGACTCTTAACAGAGATGAGAGCTGGTGACAGCTGAAACCTGCCAAAGGGCAAGACATGCCTCCAGAAAACTCAAACAGGACCTTTGTTTTCCCAAAACCCAAAACAAATGCGAAAGGTCTGTAAACTTTGGAGTTCGGAATAAGTGAGCCAAGGAACTGCATGTCTAAAATTTTCAGAAACATGGGTTCTTATTGGAAGAGGCCCCTTAAAACCAGGCTGTTTCACTCACAAATCCTGAAGGACAGGACCAAGTCTGCTGGATTACAAAAGCCCTCTAAGGCTCACTGTCTAGGCACCGCCGCACTACCCTCTTACGAGCCTCGAAAAGGCGGCTTCTTGGATAACTAAGGCTGGGGCAGGTGATAAGTCAGACACTGCTGAGGGGACAAAATGTTATCGGGACCCTCTTTGTTGAGATTGGGAGGTATAACAGGTGGACAGAAGTGAGTATTTAAGACATCTGTATTAGCTACAGAAAAAAAGAGATTTTAATTAGGAAGTATGAAATATGCATGAAAATCAATCGTTAACCTCACTTTATGGTAGTCACGATCAAGCAAATAAAAAATTTTAGAAAAATATACCCATTCTTAAACTACTGTATGAGACTTACTTTCTACAGCTTACAACATTCAAACAAGTTGAGAGTACAAATAAGAATTCAACCAGTACGGGTTTTGATCCTGTAATTACACTAAAAGTTAGCATCAAGAAGAATGCAGCTTAATAATTCCTATGCTTTGTCAAAGCCACGATTCCTGCCATTTGAAGAACACCTGTACAACACACGGAGTCTTTCAAGATACAGCAACTAGTAACAGCTTTCTGAATGTAATCGGTAGCTGCCTGTCGAGTTGTCTCAGAGAGCACCCAGAGGTACTGCACACAGATACTATAAAGAAACTGCAGTACATAAAACCCCACATGCAAAGTTTCGTGCTGTTAACATGGTCCTCGACTTGCATGCAGATATGACACATGACGCTGGAAAACTCGGTCCATGTTAAAAGGAAACGAAACAGTAAATAAAAATTAAAAAAATTCAATCCTCTATCGCCATCTAGTGGAAATTAATGAGATGACATCCCAGCACAGAATGCAACCTACAATAGAAATCATTTAAGCTATTAACTATTTTAATGTAACTATGATCAGGAAAAGCCTCCACATACTACTCCATAATATTTAGGTATGCTTTACTAAATTTAAGGTTAATGTTAAATAAAATGTATTTTTAACTAAGAAATTTAAAGTGCCGAAGCAGCTAAGTGGCAGAACCAGGCCCCGTCCCTAGCATAGCCCTAATCCAAGGCTGGTTTAAAACCCAGTCTAGTTAATCAGTGGGAGAACAGAGAAGCAACAGATGATCAATCTGTGGACACAGGTGCTTTCAGAAACACAGGTGGTTTTGGAAAAATTGGTGTATGTGAATAGGAACTGCTCTTTCAAAGACTAAGCGCGCTTGAAGGAGTGTATGAGTTAAAGCAGGCAGAAAGAAGATCACGATCCAAGGAGGAGCTTGGAACCGAGGCAGAGACTGGAACCCAGCAGGTGAATCAACTGGGACAGAGTCAGGTGATGGATTCACAGAACTGACAGGACCAAAAGAAACTCCTAAAAACTTCAGACATTGACTAATGATCTGATAAGTGTATATAACCTACGCTGTATCCCTTGCTTCTCTGTCACCCACTGGGGTGGTGGCCTAGCTCTGAGTCATGACTAAAGCAAGCCCAGCGGTAACCAAGTCTGTGTGGATTTTTCCTTTACCAGACAATACTGCTATGGTTGCCATTTAAATAACTGACTGAACATCAAGTGTTACTAACAGAAACTGATAATCATAGAGTTTCACAAAGGTGGGTGGACACTTCCAATCTAACTTGCCACACATGTGGTGGAAATCAAACTAGCCATATCCTTTTTCCAGACAGCAGAAGAAATTGCTCGTTGCATGCAATGCAATTTGATCGCTTTCAAAATGCCTCTCCTGGATGAGACTGTTTGCTCCCTGCAAGTTTCTCTTTCTCTCCATTGAAAATATAATGAGCGAGAGCAACCGGTTCAGACCTAGTAATCCCAGTGGAGGCTGGCAGCACAAGTAAGGCAGGAGGCCCATATGTGGAAACAGAGAATTGGGTACAAAAAAGCAGGGTTTGACCCCAGACATTACATTTGTCACACCACAGCCTCTGAATACAGAAAGGCTGCTAAATGACACAACAGTAAGAATGCTATCACCTCACTTCTGTGACACCAGAAGGTCTCGTACCTACCCACTGTTCAGTTCTTGGCTTAGTTTAGCCTTTCAGCTTTAAGAACAGAAAAGCTAAATCTGAGTTACAACAAATCAGCAAGTTTAGTTCACGCCAATACACAAAACTACACTATCTCCCAGAACAGATAGCAAGGACCTCACGTTTTAGAAAGACAAAGTCTTGCAGTATTACCGTTAGACCGCAACACTACCAGAATCGTTCCCGATTTGTACTGAAGTAGAACAGTAAGCCATAACATGTCAAAAAATACAGAGGAGAGGTTTATGTAGCCAAGGACCACTTACTCCAACTGGTAACTGATAAATCAACTGAAATCTATTAATCAGGTATGCATTAACACACACAAAGCAAACATAGTAAGACACAAGTTTAGGCTTAAGGGTCAAGTCAGCGGAGCCTTCCCTGGAGAGGCTCTTTCCTCTAACCAGCTCGTCCCATTTCTCAGCCTCCTAGGATTTAAAAATGCAACCAAAGTCAAGTTTTGCCAGAGCAGCTGCTTGATTTCTAGTAGGAAAAGCCTATTCACTCAGCAGCGTTGCTCCTGAAACACATCAATGAGTCCTTGTCCCAATTTCAGAGGGACCAGGCAAAGACTTGCCTCGCAAAAGTACCGAGTATAACGTATATACACACACAGAGGAGCTTGTCTGATCTGCCAGTGTAATAGACTTGTGTCCTATAAACTTTTCAATAGTTTGTGTTGCTTAAAACGCTGTGAATTCAGCTGTCCCTTGTTCCCATGAATCTCATAGCAGGCATACGGTGA
This sequence comes from Falco naumanni, assembly GCF_017639655.2. Lineage (NCBI taxonomy): Eukaryota > Metazoa > Chordata > Aves > Falconiformes > Falconidae > Falco > Falco naumanni. The sequence continues at coordinate 86,584,146 of NC_054080.1, forward strand.
TGGAAAGACTATGAGAGCATCCATCCAAGAATGACAGAATAGCATCTTACCGCGTCTCTCTGCTTCTGGAGTCACACGACTGGCAGCTTTATCCAAGCGTTGTTTAAACGGCTTGTGCTCTACGTCCTGCTGAGGCTCTCCTGCTCCGTCCATGGCATCGATGCTCAAATCTGAAAGCAGCGAGCAAGGAAAGCGGTCTATGAACACACATTTGTTATGGCCTGTGGCAAGCCGAGGAAGTGAAAAGACAGAATCTCTCAGCCAGCAGGGTAAGAGCGTGCCAAACCGGGAGAGCATGTACAGCTAGTGTCAAGTGACCGACAGGGAATAAAACACACGGTGCAGCACCCTAAACGGCCCTCCCAGGTAGGGGCTTTGGTTTGGTGTTCAAGAAGGACAGTTTCCAACTTCCAAGAAAGCGTTACCCTGAAAGGTAGACGCCCTTAAGGCAAAAAGCCAAAAGCAAACCCCTCAAAGCCCAGAACCATTCTCAGGAACACAGGAGTTAAGCCTAAAATTGGTTGAAAACTGCCTCCTACCTCTTCCCCTACCACCTTTCTCCCTTCAACATCAGCACATTTCCTTGTGATCCCTTTTCACAAAAAACATTTAGGTCTGTTGTATCGGCTTGGTGCCAAAGCACCACGATGCGCTTGCTGGCTACATGCTCTCTTAGAAGGCTCATGGCTTCTTTGCACACAACAGCCAAGGCTTCCAGTCTCTCCGGCCTTCCCACGCCCTGTGAAACGTGAGGAAGGCAAAGACCGATAACATCGCAGGGGATCAGGAGGAAGTCAACTGCACTACATTCAGAGCCCAACGCATTACCCGAAGGAATTACCACAGCAGAACAAGAGGCAGGTAGACAGGCAGATAACATGCATGGCAGCAATACCCAGTCAGACTTGCAGGACTTCCAGTCACTTCATCCCGCAACTTTGTTTTGAATTTAGTTAAAAGGTAATCAGATTCTTAACGCTCATTCTGCTTTTATAACTTCTGGAGAAAAGCTAAGATGTGGCATTGGTATTACAGTCAAAAATCAAGTACAAAATTCACGGCAAAGCTGTGCCTTGCCAAGTGACTTCCAAAGCAGGCTCTCGAGCCTTTCAACAAGACAGTAAAATCTGGAGTCCCAAGGGGACTCTGTGCCAGCTCCGTCAGTGCGACTGAGCTCTCTGACAAAGTACACTGCCATACAGAAATGTAAATGGGTTTATGCCTCAGGCTCATTTACAATCTAGAAAAATAATACTCCCCGACCGGACGCGCTGGTTTAAGCGCCCAGCAGGCCTGGCTGCGTAACCACCAGGGACCACCAATTCCTCCCCGGCTGTTGCCCAAGCAGCAGCGCAGCACTCGGAAGCAGAGGGCACATGGAGCCTTGTGGGCCCTCAGCAAGTACAAAAGTTATCCCTCCGTAGTCAGCAGTCCGACTCACAAGCACAAGGCACATGTGGAAAAGTAGCATCTAGACTGACCTTCAGTTTAGCTCCCCTTGATTTGTCAATGTACAATTCCGGATAAACCTAGATACAATGAAAAAACAAGAGCCCCGTTTCACTGGGAAGCAAATCCAAAGGCCTCTTCCCCTCGGCTGCTCCAGCCAAGGAGCTGACTGTCACGACACAGGATCAGCGAGACACCTCAGCTGCTGCCTCCCAACCCTCCCCGGTAGCTAAGCGCTTGCCCTTTGTAATACTTTTTAGAGAAAACAACAATGGGGAGGGGGAGGCGGAGTCCGCCGCCGGCTTTCTTTTCCTTCCCTTGCCCGCTCGCAGGGGCTGAAGAGGCTCCTGAGCCCCCCCCCCGCGACAGCGTTACAGCAGACCCCAAGGCAGCCTCTGCGGCCCGCGGGGGCCGGCAGCCCCAGCCCCGGCCAGCGGCTGGGGGAAAGACAAAGCCCCGCGCAGAGCTGCGGCGGCTGCAGCGGCTGCCCGGGCAGCCCGGAAGCGGCGGGGGGGCGGCAGGGCGCCGCGCGCCGACCCCCCTCCCGAGTCCCGCCGCCACAAGGGAGCACCGGGGCCGCCCCGCCGCCGCTCCTCACCTCCTCGCTGAGGTAGCGGCATAGCTCCGAGAAAAAAAAAGGCAGCACCGTGAGGAGGCCGCTGACCACCGTCACTGCCGGGGAGACGAGAACGGCCGGCAGCCCCGCCGGTCCCGGGCCGGGCCGCCCGCCTCAGCCCGCCTCAGCCCGCCCGCCGCCGGCACCAGGCGCTCCCTGCCGCGGCCGAGCGCCGGCCAGCCACGTCCCCCCCCGGTCGGCCGCTGCCCGACAGCCACGCCCGGGCTCGCCCACCGGCCCCCGGCCGCCCTCAGACCGACCGCTCACCCAGCGCGCCACCGCACGTCCCGGCCCCAAAGTCTTCCAGGCTCCCGGGCAAGCCCCCCACCGCCACCGCCGCTCCAGCGCGCCGCGCGGGCCGGAAATGAACCCACCTTCCGGGGCCGGGCCGGGCCCGCCGCCGGCTCCGCCCACGCCCGCCGGCTCCGCCCACGCCCGCCGGTCCCGGCCCTGCCCCGCCGGGCAGCGCGGCCCGGAGCCGGCCGAGGAGGGGCTGTGGCTCCCGTTCTGCGTCGGGCCGAGAAGGGGCTCGGTGCCGCCTCGGGCTCCTCTGAGCCGGCCCTCGTGTCTCTGCGGGCTTGGTGGAGCGCCTCTGCCATCTGGCGAGAAAAAATTGCGTAATGCAGCCGCCGGGTTGGTGGAGCGCTGCTGCCATCTAGCGATAAATATTTGATTACTGCAGCCGGCCCTGTTGGTGGAGCGCTGCTGCCATCTAGCGAAAAAATGTGGCTACCGCAGCAGCGGGATTGGTGGAGCGCTGCTGCCATCTAGCGAAAAAATGTGGCTACTGCAGCAGCGGGATTGGTGGAGCGCTGCTGCCATCTAGCGAAAAATACTTGGGTACTGCAGCCGCACGGTTGGTGGAGCGCTGCTGCCATCTGGCGACCAAAAATTGGTACCAGACAACGGGGCTAGAATGCGTGTCCTCCGAGACGGAAAGATTAGGGTTAGGGTTAGGGTTAGGGTTAGGGTTAGGGTTAGGGTTAGGGTTAGGGTTAGGGTTAGGGTTAGGGTTAGGGTTAGGGTTAGGGTTAGACGCGTTAGGGTTAGGGTTAGACGCGTTAGGGTTAGGGTTAGGGTTAGGGTTAGGGTTAGGGTTAGGGTTAGGGTTAGGGTTAGGGTTAGGGTTAGGGTTAGGGTTAGGGTTAGGGTTAGGGTTAGGGTTAGGGTTAGGGTTAGGGTTAGGGTTAGGGTTAGGGTTAGGGTTAGGGTTAGGGTTAGGGTTAGGGTTAGGGTTAGGGTTAGGGTTAGGGTTAGGGTTAGGGTTAGGGTTAGGGTTAGGGTTAGGGTTAGGGTTAGGGTTAGGGTTAGGGTTAGGGTTAGGGTTAGGGTTAGGGTTAGGGTTAGGGTTAGGGTTAGGGTTAGGGTTAGGGTTAGGGTTAGGGTTAGGGTTAGGGTTAGGGTTAGGGTTAGGGTTAGGGTTAGGGTTAGGGTTAGGGTTAGGGTTAGGGTTAGGGTTAGGGTTAGGGTTAGGGTTAGGGTTAGGGTTAGGGTTAGGGTTAGGGTTAGGGTTAGGGTTAGGGTTAGGGTTAGGGTTAGGGTTAGGGTTAGGGTTAGGGTTAGGGTTAGGGTTAGGGTTAGGGTTAGGGTTAGGGTTAGGGTTAGGGTTAGGGTTAGGGTTAGGGTTAGGGTTAGGGTTAGGGTTAGGGTTAGGGTTAGGGTTAGGGTTAGGGTTAGGGTTAGGGTTAGGGTTAGGGTTAGGGTTAGGGTTAGGGTTAGGGTTAGGGTTAGGGTTAGGGTTAGGGTTAGGGTTAGGGTTAGGGTTAGGGTTAGGGTTAGGGTTAGGGTTAGGGTTAGGGTTAGGGTTAGGGTTAGGGTTAGGGTTAGGGTTAGGGTTAGGGTTAGGGTTAGGGTTAGGGTTAGGGTTAGGGTTAGGGTTAGGGTTAGGGTTAGGGTTAGGGTTAGGGTTAGGGTTAGGGTTAGGGTTAGGGTTAGGGTTAGGGTTAGGGTTAGGGTTAGGGTTAGGGTTAGGGTTAGGGTTAGGGTTAGGGTTAGGGTTAGGGTTAGGGTTAGGGTTAGGGTTAGGGTTAGGGTTAGGGTTAGGGTTAGGGTTAGGGTTAGGGTTAGGGTTAGGGTTAGGGTTAGGGTTAGGGTTAGGGTTAGGGTTAGGGTTAGGGTTAGGGTTAGGGTTAGGGTTAGGGTTAGGGTTAGGGTTAGGGTTAGGGTTAGGGTTAGGGTTAGGGTTAGGGTTAGGGTTAGGGTTAGGGTTAGGGTTAGGGTTAGGGTTAGGGTTAGGGTTAGGGTTAGGGTTAGGGTTAGGGTTAGGGTTAGGGTTAGGGTTAGGGTTAGGGTTAGGGTTAGGGTTAGGGTTAGGGTTAGGGTTAGGGTTAGGGTTAGGGTTAGGGTTAGGGTTAGGGTTAGGGTTAGGGTTAGGGTTAGGGTTAGGGTTAGGGTTAGGGTTAGGGTTAGGGTTAGGGTTAGGGTTAGGGTTAGGGTTAGGGTTAGGGTTAGGGTTAGGGTTAGGGTTAGGGTTAGGGTTAGGGTTAGGGTTAGGGTTAGGGTTAGGGTTAGGGTTAGGGTTAGGGTTAGGGTTAGGGTTAGGGTTAGGGTTAGGGTTAGGGTTAGGGTTAGGGTTAGGGTTAGGGTTAGGGTTAGGGTTAGGGTTAGGGTTAGGGTTAGGGTTAGGGTTAGGGTTAGGGTTAGGGTTAGGGTTAGGGTTAGGGTTAGGGTTAGGGTTAGGGTTAGGGTTAGGGTTAGGGTTAGGGTTAGGGTTAGGGTTAGGGTTAGGGTTAGGGTTAGGGTTAGGGTTAGGGTTAGGGTTAGGGTTAGGGTTAGGGTTAGGGTTAGGGTTAGGGTTAGGGTTAGGGTTAGGGTTAGGGTTAGGGTTAGGGTTAGGGTTAGGGTTAGGGTTAGGGTTAGGGTTAGGGTTAGGGTTAGGGTTAGGGTTAGGGTTAGGGTTAGGGTTAGGGTTAGGGTTAGGGTTAGGGTTAGGGTTAGGGTTAGGGTTAGGGTTAGGGTTAGGGTTAGGGTTAGGGTTAGGGTTAGGGTTAGGGTTAGGGTTAGGGTTAGGGTTAGGGTTAGGGTTAGGGTTAGGGTTAGGGTTAGGGTTAGGGTTAGGGTTAGGGTTAGGGTTAGGGTTAGGGTTAGGGTTAGGGTTAGGGTTAGGGTTAGGGTTAGGGTTAGGGTTAGGGTTAGGGTTAGGGTTAGGGTTAGGGTTAGGGTTAGGGTTAGGGTTAGGGTTAGGGTTAGGGTTAGGGTTAGGGTTAGGGTTAGGGTTAGGGTTAGGGTTAGGGTTAGGGTTAGGGTTAGGGTTAGGGTTAGGGTTAGGGTTAGGGTTAGGGTTAGGGTTAGGGTTAGGGTTAGGGTTAGGGTTAGGGTTAGGGTTAGGGTTAGGGTTAGGGTTAGGGTTAGGGTTAGGGTTAGGGTTAGGGTTAGGGTTAGGGTTAGGGTTAGGGTTAGGGTTAGGGTTAGGGTTAGGGTTAGGGTTAGGGTTAGGGTTAGGGTTAGGGTTAGGGTTAGGGTTAGGGTTAGGGTTAGGGTTAGGGTTAGGGTTAGGGTTAGGGTTAGGGTTAGGGTTAGGGTTAGGGTTAGGGTTAGGGTTAGGGTTAGGGTTAGGGTTAGGGTTAGGGTTAGGGTTAGGGTTAGGGTTAGGGTTAGGGTTAGGGTTAGGGTTAGGGTTAGGGTTAGGGTTAGGGTTAGGGTTAGGGTTAGGGTTAGGGTTAGGGTTAGAGTTAGGGTTAGGGTTAGGGTTAGGGTTAGGGTTAGGGTTAGGGTTAGGGTTAGGGTTAGGGTTAGGGTTAGGGTTAGGGTTAGGGTTAGGGTTAGGGTTAGGGTTAGGGTTAGGGTTAGGGTTAGGGTTAGGGTTAGGGTTAGGGTTAGGGTTAGGGTTAGGGTTAGGGTTAGGGTTAGGGTTAGGGTTAGGGTTAGGGTTAGGGTTAGGGTTAGGGTTAGGGTTAGGGTTAGGGTTAGGGTTAGGGTTAGGGTTAGGGTTAGGGTTAGGGTTAGGGTTAGGGTTAGGGTTAGGGTTAGGGTTAGGGTTAGGGTTAGGGTTAGGGTTAGGGTTAGGGTTAGGGTTAGGGTTAGGGTTAGGGTTAGGGTTAGGGTTAGGGTTAGGGTTAGGGTTAGGGTTAGGGTTAGGGTTAGGGTTAGGGTTAGGGTTAGGGTTAGGGTTAGGGTTAGGGTTAGGGTTAGGGTTAGGGTTAGGGTTAGGGTTAGGGTTAGGGTTAGGGTTAGGGTTAGGGTTAGGGTTAGGGTTAGGGTTAGGGTTAGGGTTAGGGTTAGGGTTAGGGTTAGGGTTAGGGTTAGGGTTAGGGTTAGGGTTAGGGTTAGGGTTAGGGTTAGGGTTAGGGTTAGGGTTAGGGTTAGGGTTAGGGTTAGGGTTAGGGTTAGGGTTAGGGTTAGGGTTAGGGGTTAGGGTTAGGGTTAGGGTTAGGGTTAGGGTTAGGGTTAGGGTTAGGGTTAGGGTTAGGGTTAGGGTTAGGGTTAGGGTTAGGGTTAGGGTTAGGGTTAGGGTTAGGGTTAGGGTTAGGGTTTAGGGTTAGGGTTAGGGTTAGGGTTAGGGTTAGGGTTAGGGTTAGGGTTAGGGTTAGGGTTAGGGTTAGGGTTAGGGTTAGGGTTAGGGTTAGGGTTAGGGTTAGGGTTAGGGTTAGGGTTAGGGTTAGGGTTAGGGTTAGGGTTAGGGTTAGGGTTAGGGTTAGGGTTAGGGTTAGGGTTAGGGTTAGGGTTAGGGTTAGGGTTAGGGTTAGGGTTTAGGGTTAGGGTTAGGGTTAGGGTTAGGGTTAGGGTTAGGGTTAGGGTTAGGGTTAGGGTTAGGGTTAGGGTTAGGGTTAGGGTTAGGGTTAGGGTTAGGGTTAGGGTTAGGGTTAGGGTTAGGGTTAGGGTTAGGGTTAGGGTTAGGGTTAGGGTTAGGTTAGGGTTAGGGTTAGGGTTAGGGTTAGGGTTAGGGTTAGGGTTAGGGTTAGGGTTAGGGTTAGGGTTAGGGTTAGGGTTAGGGTTAGGGTTAGGGTTAGGGTTAGGGTTAGGGTTAGGGTTAGGGTTAGGGTTAGGGTTAGGGTTAGGGTTAGGGTTAGGGTTAGGGTTAGGGTTAGGGTTAGGGTTAGGGTTAGGGTTAGGGTTAGGGTTAGGGTTAGGGTTAGGGTTAGGGTTAGGGTTAGGGTTAGGGTTAGGGTTAGGGTTAGGGTTAGGGTTAGGGTTAGGGTTAGGGTTAGGGTTAGGGTTAGGGTTAGGGTTAGGGTTAGGGTTAGGGTTAGGGTTAGGGTTAGGGTTAGGGTTAGGGTTAGGGTTAGGGTTAGGGTTAGGGTTAGGGTTAGGGTTAGGGTTAGGGTTAGGGTTAGGGTTAGGGTTAGGGTTAGGGTTAGGGTTAGGGTTAGGGTTAGGGTTAGGGTTAGGGTTAGGGTTAGGGTTAGGGTTAGGGTTAGGGTTAGGGTTAGGGTTAGGGTTAGGGTTAGGGTTAGGGTTAGGGTTAGGGTTAGGGTTAGGGTTAGGGTTAGGGTTAGGGTTAGGGTTAGGGTTAGGGTTAGGGTTAGGGTTAGGGTTAGGGTTAGGGTTAGGGTTAGGGTTAGGGTTAGGGTTAGGGTTAGGGTTAGGGTTAGGGTTAGGGTTAGGGTTAGGGTTAGGGTTAGGGTTAGGGTTAGGGTTAGGGTTAGGGTTAGGGTTAGGGTTAGGGTTAGGGTTAGGGTTAGGGTTAGGGTTAGGGTTAGGGTTAGGGTTAGGGTTAGGGTTAGGGTTAGGGTTAGGGTTAGGGTTAGGGTTAGGGTTAGGGTTAGGGTTAGGGTTAGGGTTAGGGTTAGGGTTAGGGTTAGGGTTAGGGTTAGGGTTAGGGTTAGGGTTAGGGTTAGGGTTAGGGTAAGGGTTAGGGTTAGGGTTAGGGTTAGGGTTAGGGTTAGGGTTAGGGTTAGGGTTAGGGTTAGGGTTAGGGTTAGGGTTAGGGTTAGGGTTAGGGTTAGGGTTAGGGTTAGGGTTAGGGTTAGGGTTAGGGTTAGGGTTAGGGTTAGGGTTAGGGTTAGGGTTAGGGTTAGGGTTAGGGTTAGGGTTAGGGTTAGGGTTAGGGTTAGGGTTAGGGTTAGGGTTAGGGTTAGGGTTAGGGTTAGGGTTAGGGTTAGGGTTAGGGTTAGGGTTAGGGTTAGGGTTAGGGTTAGGGTTAGGGTTAGGGTTAGGGTTAGGGTTAGGGTTAGGGTTAGGGTTAGGGGTTAGGGTTAGGGTTAGGGTTAGGGTTAGGGTTAGGGTTAGGGTTAGGGTTAGGGTTAGGGTTAGGGTTAGGGTTAGGGTTAGGGTTAGGGTTAGGGTTAGGGTTAGGGTTAGGGTTAGGGTTAGGGTTAGGGTTAGGGTTAGGGTTAGGGTTAGGGTTAGGGTTAGGGTTAGGGTTAGGGTTAGGGTTAGGGTTAGGGTTAGGGTTAGGGTTAGGGTTAGGGTTAGGGTTAGGGTTAGGGTTAGGGTTAGGGTTAGGGTTAGGGTTAGGGTTAGGGTTAGGGTTAGGGTTAGGGTTAGGGTTAGGGTTAGGGTTAGGGTTAGGGTTAGGGTTAGGGTTAGGGTTAGGGTTAGGGTTAGGGTTAGGGTTAGGGTTAGGGTTAGGGTTAGGGTTAGGGTTAGGGTTAGGGTTAGGGTTAGGGTTAGGGTTAGGGTTAGGGTTAGGGTTAGGGTTAGGGTTAGGGTTAGGGTTAGGGTTAGGGTTAGGGTTAGGGTTAGGGTTAGGGTTAGGGTTAGGGTTAGGGTTAGGGTTAGGGTTAGGGTTAGGGTTAGGGTTAGGGTTAGGGTTAGGGTTAGGGTTAGGGTTAGGGTTAGGGTTAGGGTTAGGGTTAGGGTTAGGGTTAGGGTTAGGGTAGGGTTAGGGTTAGGGTTAGGGTTAGGGTTAGGGTTAGGGTTAGGGTTAGGGTTTAGGGTTAGGGTTAGGGTTAGGGTTAGGGTTAGGGTTAGGGTTAGGGTTAGGGTTAGGGTTAGGGTTAGGGTTAGGGTTAGGGTTAGGGTTAGGGTTAGGGTTAGGGTTAGGGTTAGGGTTAGGGTTAGGGTTAGGGTTAGGGTTAGGGTTAGGGTTAGGGTTAGGGTTAGGGTTAGGTTAGGGTTAGGGTTAGGGTTAGGGTTAGGGTTAGGGTTAGGGTTAGG